>NC_045712.1:38990378-39615378 GCF_009834535.1 Camelus ferus
AAATCAGGTTTCTCTTCCATGCCACAGAGGTTGATTGTCCTTGGTTAAATTTGTTTGTCTCTCTCAGATATGTGCACAAGTGTCAAAATCATACTGGTCAAACGAGTGCTGAAAGCAGGAAGTCTTTTCGGATTTTGATATTTGCTGTTTGTGAATGTAGGCCTTTGTTATCAGATTAGAAAAGATAAAAATGATCTTGAAAATACTCGATATCAACAAGTATGAAAGGAACTGAACATTCTCGTCCCTTCACAGTGGTGGGAGGACAGATTGGTAAAATTTTTCTCGGGGCTGTTTTGTGGTATGTGTCCTGATTTAAAATACACATGATCTTGAACGTGGCACTTCAACTTCTAAGTACATGTAACAGGGAAATAGTAGACAGGCGGGGAAAGGTATATGTGCAAGAATTTTAACATTGTTTATAATAGAAATAAAGGGAAACAAGTATTTTTTAATAGAGGGTTAGTTAAATTGTAGCACTTCATACAAGGGAATATTATGACATGGTTAAAAGGGTATTCATATTCTATTTATATTGGCATTGAAAAATATTCATTGTATACTGCTACATGAGAAAAGATCAGAGAACAGTGTGTATAGAATGATCCTATTTTTGTTTTTAAAATCCATATTTATGGAGGTGTATTTTGAAGTCAGTTATACACAGAGTTGCTGTTTACAGTGGTTATGGGAGGGAGAGAATCTGTGAGGTTTAACGTTTTACATTGACTTGTATTGCTTCACAGTCAAAGGAAATAGTAAAGATAATTATATTCAACCTTTGTGTAGCACTCCTCTCTTCCTGGAGACCCTGGATAGCACTGGATGAAGCGTATCATGAGCAACCTCAAATCTGTTTTATGTATTTCGGCACATTTTCCCTCCACAGTGAGGAGACTGCTCACATCTGGCATCGTGATTCAGGTGTTTCCCCTGCATGACAACGAAGCCCTGAAGAAGCTTGAGGACTCCTGGTACACTCGGTTTACCATAAAGTGTCAGCCCACAGGTACGTGTCAGTGCCTGCTCTCTTAGGGAAGAGGAAGGACCTACTCATGAGAGGTGATGGCGCAGCAGTGCTGTTATCCCTGTCCAGTGGACATTTCAACACTCTGCGGGGCGGGGCTCACTAGCCGCCGGTGGGTTAAAACTTGGTCAGGGGAATAAGATGGGTTCCATGACCTATTTACTTATTTATTTTATTTCTAATGCCATTTTAGATGGACTGAATTACAGACAACCCAGAGTGGCTTCATGAATACATATCAGATTTATTGTAGAATAGATATTTAGACTGTGAATAGTCTGTATTTGAAAATTTCTGTTTCTTTAGAGCTGTTCATCTGGAGTGGGCCAAGATAGTCTTGGGCGCAGACTAGCCAGCCTAAACACCTTTTGAGGTGGTTGATCAGTTATCTTGGTGTGTATTCCTGGATCTGTTCATTTTCCCTGAAAACACTTAGAAGAATAACCATTAATTTATTTGGTGTGTGTTGAACATTACATTCTGTAAACCTATGTCCATATGGATGTTCAAATTTTTGGTTTAGTTAGGTTTTCTAAGTGTAAGGCTTATATTTAAGCTGGTAGTTTTCCTCATAAGCATTACTATCAGTTTTTCTTTAAAGGACATTTCCTTTTTGGCTTTGTTTAAAGGAATTCTTCTACAATAATTTTCTTTCTGATTTCCATTTCTGAAAACAACTATTAGAATATTGTTAAACAGTGAACAAAAATTGTACTTAAGATCTATTTCAAAATTTCATTTTGATTTTTTTTCTTGTATCCTTTGAAAGGAAAGATTTTGTTTTTGATTATTCCAGGTGATACAATAGTCAGTTTATGTTACATTCGTGACTTTTTTTTTTCAGTCTGTTTAGCATTTAGGTGGCAGCAAATTTTAATATTGCCTCTAGGGCTTGTCAGTGACAGTCTCCAGTAGCTATTTCTTAGAAAGTGAGGGGAGAAAATGAGTGGATGGTGAAGGCTGAGCATGACTGTGGTAGTGGTTTTGAGGCCTCTGGGAGGGCTGGGACTAGTAATAGTAGCTGGGCAACAGGAAAATCTTGAACTTCCCCTTGAGATTAAAAGAAGGAGGTGATCTGATTCAGAGCCCAGGACCATGAACGCCTTTTTTTTGTTTGTTTAATAATTGCTTGGCTGTCCTTTAGCCTAATTCGGATTTGAGGTGACCTCATCATACCCACTGTTCTAACATATTCTTGCGTTAGTAGAAGAATCAAGGATGGGGGAAAATAGTATCTTTCTTTAAACCATCGCCATAGAATGATATGACACATTAGCTTAAAAAAAAAAAAAAGAAAGAAAACCCATAATATTTTAACTGTTTGTAATTAACCAAGAAATAATAACTAACTACTGCACCTCCCTCACCCCGGCATCCCACCCTGATCCCAGTGCGGGATGCTTTTCCAGTCTAGGCCCTGCCCTCCTGCAGCAGCGGCAGGAGGAGTATGCGGTGTCCACATCATCTTTTGGGTTAGTGAGCTTGTGTTGAGTTCACAGACTGTTAGCAGTGATGTTGCTTGGCCCGTCTTCTGCCCAGGGCATATGTGAAAGTACAGATAAATGTATTTCACGGCAGTTCTAGAAGTTAATGGGTAGAATATTGTTTTGTGCTTTTGAATAATTTTTCTTCACTGTATTGAAAAATTTGCCATGATGCATTGATGACCATTTCTAGCGTTGGGAAGAGGGAAGCGGGATAACACGGACGGGGAGTCTTATTTGAAAATAACCTCTACAAGTCTGAGATGAAAGTGAGAGAAAAGTGGGGAGCCTAAATTCAACCCCCAAATAAAAATGGGTCATTGGCCATGGCTGAATTTAAACTAGGACCTTGGAGATTTGGGGACAAGCCCAAGGTGAGTTTTTCCACGGGGAAAAGGCATCCACCAGCTGAGGAAGTAAAGAGGAGGGGGACCCCGCGTGCCTGGCAGGGCAGCCCCAGCAGCTGTGGCCTGGGCGCTCAGCTCGGGGACCTGTCAGGCTTGCTCTGCAGACAGGTGGGGTATTTGTACTACATGGAGGATGGATTTACAATCACACACTGATTGGGAAATGAAGGTCTTAAATGACCCCCACTTAACTAGAAAAGTGAACAAGCTTACTTGAAATGCTAAAAAATCACCAGTCTTTGGTAGTCTGTATTTAAGGTCTTTTCTTCCTCTCATTGTAGACAGCATTCGTGGCTACTTTGGAGAAACAATTGCTCTTTACTTTGGATTTTTGGAGTATTTCACTTTTGCCTTAATCCCGATGGCGGTCATCGGGTTACCTTACTACCTGTTTGTGTGGGAGGACTATGACAAGTATGTGATCTTCGCCTCGTTCAACCTGATCTGGTCCACGGTGATCCTGGAAGTGTGGAAGCGTGGTTGTGCCAGTATGACCTACAGGTGGGGGACCCTGGTCATGAAGAGACAGTTTGAGGAGCCCCGGCCCGGGTATCATGGGGTTCTGGGCATCAATCCCGTCACCGGCAGGGAGGAGCCTCTGTACCCCAGCTACAAGAGACAGTTGCGCATCTACCTGGTCTCCCTGCCATTTGTGTGCCTCTGCCTCTATTTCTCTCTGTTTGTCATGATGATTTACTTCGACATGGAAGCCTGGGCCTTGGGTCTCCATGAGAGCAGCGGGTCCGAGTGGACCGGCATCTTGTTGTATGTACCCAGCATCATCTATGCCTTCGTGATTGAGATCATGAACCGCCTCTACCGATACGCTGCCGAGTTTTTAACTTCATGGGGTAAGACTTGATTCTTGGTGTTGATGTCTTATTCACCTATAGGAAATATTGCTTGGAACATAGGACTTGTGTCTCTGCTACCTTGCAAAGAAGGTGGATGTTGCTCTGGGCTCATTAGAGACACAAGGAAAAGTGCGTCGGCTCTGGAAGCTCCGATGGTCTCCTTGTCGTGGTCATCACAGCTCTCGCTCATTGGGTGTTAGTTACTGTGTTCCAGGGGCCCTGCTAAGCTCTTTATCTGCACTGCCTCAGTTTCGCCTCCTCAGGACACCATGAAGTAGATGTTATTTCACCATTTAATGGATAAAGGTACTGCGAATTAACAAAGTTCAGATAGCAAATGGTAGAGACAGGCTCATCCATCCTGTGCTCCTAATACTATCTTGTGTCTTAAGCTAATGGTAAAATGGATTGAATTATCTCCATGATACACTGTCCGAAAGAAATCTGTCTGGTGTCTGAAAACCAGTTGTGTCGCTGTGTGGACTGCCACTGAACTCAGCAAAGGCAGGTGTTCTTGTGTGTGTCGATGGTAAAGGAGGAACTTGGTTATCATTTGAAAACAGTCTTGATGGGGCATTCACTCTTTAATGTATTCATTCAAACAAATACATGTGCTGTGTTAGTCCTGAGGAAGAAGTCTAGACCTTAACGTCATAGACCATGAAGGTATTTTAAATTCCTTTTATTAGTCATGTAACAACATCTGTGGTTTATTGAGTGCTTTCCTTGAGCTGATACTGGGCTAAGGTTTTGTACTATTTCTAATCCTGACACTGACCCTGGGAAGAGGGTGGTGTCAGCCCTGTTTTGTAGGCAAGGAGGTTGAGTATCAGGAGGTTAAGTGACAGGCTGAGTTGAGGTTCACATCCACTTCAGCCTAACACTGCCTCTCTGTGCAAGATTACACTTCTGTGCAGAATCTCCCTTTTTGTCCTTTGGCCTTGCTGTCTTGAGACCTGCACAGTATCTCTTTTCCTTAATGGAGATGGAAATTTGAGTTTCCTTTTAAGTTAATCCTTGTAAACTTTATTCATTGCCCTACTCTCTAGAGGTTACTATCAATTTTACTATTACTGCTTATACAGGGCTTTTTTCTGGTGGTTGTCTGTGGGATCAACTGCCAACACGTCATATATTTCATTGTTGCAGTAGTATTTAAAAAATAATTTCAAACCACGGTGCTATTGCACTACCTTGAAAAACTGTGTCTTAAGTTTTGTTTCTTCCTTGTTTGATGTTTTTGGCATAACCAGTAGCCATGGTGGACAGCCTGGCACACAGACTGACTGAGGCTCTGCTGCTGGACATCTTTGCTCTAAGCACAAGTCTTCCTTTACCTCACGGCTGTGCTCCCATGTTGCTCTCTTACCTGAGGGAAATCACCTCTCCTTTTTTATATTTTAGAGAATCACAGATTGGAATCTGCCTACCAGAATCACCTAATTCTGAAAGTCTTAGTGGTAAGTAGAGCTTTTATATACAAATCCATTGCAATTGTGACACTAATGCCTACTGTTTAATATTTAGGATTATAAATATGATGACTTGATTCTAATTTAAGATATCTGATAGTTAATATACCTGGTATCAATGGGCAAGGATTGATTAATAAGTGTGTTTGCATATATGTTCAGTAGTCTTTTATTACAAATGTGACCTGGTATAAGACTTTAAATATAGAAATTGGTATGATAGCCAATTTCCAATTATTTTAAAAAACCACTTTATAGACATGTTTCTATTATTTTTCCTCTTGGTGACTTTCTTGAATGTTTCGTTATTCAACAATCCTTCCAGTTACTTACCCACAGTCTGTGGGTGATAGAACATTAAATTTTTATTTTTAAAAAGTTTGTCTAAGAGATTTTCAGTGTCCAGGAGGTCTCCAGCCTGTTTTGATGGGTAGGAGGAAAGAGATGGAGAGGAGCCATTGTGTGACCTGCTTGCTGTTTATGTAAAAGCTCACGCATTCGGCCTCTTTCCACCATTGTTATAAATAACAAAGAGGTACCAGTCTGAAAGCACCTCGTTGATCAGGAAATTACCTTAGCCATCTGGAACATAGCTGAGAATCAAGAAAGGTGCTTTTGTGTCCATCTCGGTCCATCGGTTGTACCAAATATGCCACGCTGATGAGGGATGTTGAGGGCAGGGGAGTATATATGCGTGGGTGGGGAGGGCTATGTGCGAACTCTCTGTATTTTCTGCACAATTCTGCTGTGAACCTGAAACTGCTCTAAAAAATAAAATCTATTAATTAAAAATTTTTTAAATTAAAATTAAAAAGAAAGGTGCTTCAAGATTAATCCTCTGAACTATCCACTGGAATTAGTTTGACACGTCTATGTGCTTTACTCCCCAGAGAGCTATCTAGGCCCTCACTTAGAGCCTTTGTTCCAGCAGTAGAAGTCATTCTGAGAAGCTTATTTATCTGGTTTCTCTGTCCTTGAAAGATCAGAAACCACCATTAGGAAGGTGATTAGGTTTCTGGAAGTAGGTAAATTTATAGAGGCAAGAGCAGGGAAGGAAACAGAAAACCTCTCATACATAGGAAATGAGAATTCAACAGTTTTAGCAATTTGGACACTAGAAAAGGGGCAGGTGGCCAAACCTAACTAAAACAACTCTGAAGGCCTCATTCTAGCCCTGTAAATAATTTACATTCAAAATGTTGGTGCTGAGTCAACACGGAAGTTACGTTCTATGTTCTCTGTGTAAGACAGCAGGCAGGGGAACATGTGATGCCTCAAGAAGTTCATTCAAAAATATCACAATGTAGAGTTTTTGCCGTGGCTCCATCATCCTACTGCTCACTCTCTGCAGTGGCTCCCCTTCCCTCTGTCACAGTGGGAGTGTCTAGCTCATATGGCACACAGAGCCGTCTTTTATCTCAGAAAGTGATGCTTCGAGGCAGCCCCCCAGCGTGGGGCTAGGGGCAGGAGGGCAGACCCACATGTCCTGGGCTGAGTTGCAGGTTCTTGAGCAGGGGAACAACTTGAGAAACGGCACTTGTTGTGGTTGGAGTCCCCCACTCCCCTGCCCCTGCCAGCTGTGTGTCAGTTTAGGGCAGCTTGAGGCCCCTGGTGACTAAGGTGCTTCCCAGGCCGGGCTGGCTGTTATGGCTGGTGTCTCTCCCTGGTGCCATCTGGGTACCTGGGTGTCTCTCTGGGAGGGTGGGGAGTCTCAGGTCTGTAGGCACAAAGAGGCTTCTGGGGCTGGGATGCTCCAGGTATCTCTCCCTGGGGCAGAGGAGTTGGCAGGCCTGGCAGAGTAAGGAGGAACATCCCCTCGCCTCACTGTTAGTGGGGGTCCTGATCAGTCTGCTTTCTGCTGGGCTTGCCTGTTGTCAGGACTTCTACTCTAAGGCGGGAGGGCAGGGAGTAAGTCTCCTTGGGCCACCAGAGTTACTAGGTTGAGGGTGGGAGATGCTGGGCCTTGGACTCTCTCTTTTGTAAGAAAGCATAAGATGCCCTGGTGCTGTGTTGTTCCTTCAGTCCTGGGGTTCCCAAGCCGGTCCTTCTTCTCAGCACCTCTCAGAGTCCTCCCTTGGTTGCTTATTGGGTTATTTCCAGAGTTCATAAAAGTGTTTAGTGAAGTGGAGTAGGGGAACAAGACTGCACCATCTTGTCTGGCCTGAAAGTCCCTCATTACATTTTTTAATGCAACCTTTACAGTTGTAATGAAGTACTGTGGCACATTGTTAAATATTGTCATTTTTTTTTGCAGTTCAACTTTCTAAATTGCTTTGCCTCACTCTTCTACATTGCCTTTGTCCTGAGAGATATGAAGCTTTTACGTCAGGTGAGTGTGAAAAACAGGGAATTATCAATTTTTTAGGTTTTAGAAGTGGTTTCCTATATTCAGGTAATGTAATTGTCTTCCCATGATTATTTTTACAGATAAAATCATTAAATCGTGTATGTTTATGAACCCAATTTTAAATAAAAAACCATTAACAATTGCCCTGTGTATTGCACTCAACTGGAAAGAGATTAGTTGGAGGGAACTGACTTGAAAAATTAATCATATAGGGCAGGAAAATCAAATATATTTCATAGCAAAGCTTGTAAAAGCAATTTAACAGCAGAAAATGTGTACATTAATTGAACTTTTGTTTGTGTCTCAGGCTGGGGGGTGATTGGTGTAACCTTAAATAGGTCTTACACATTTCATTTTTAAATTAAGTTGTTAAACTTTAGAGACCAAGGGGCTTACACAGTGCTGTATCTTTTCTGAGATGTTTAAGTCTGACGTATTTTGTTGTTACCATTTCTGGATCACATAATAATAGTGAATAATAAGTTGACTATAAATGATTGCTTTCTAAAGTCTTTTTTTATCCTTAAGTCAGTGACCAGTAAAGGCTGTTCCTTCCTGGTTTTAATATACTGTGAGCAGTCTCAAAGCCTGGGCTTCTTAATATATATATGAGAACTTGAGATCATTTTTCAGGAAATTAAAAAGATTTATATAGCAGAGAGAGTTAAAAGACTTTGTAGTTATGGTTCTAAAAGCTTGCATAAAAGTAAAATTAAAGGGGGATGAGGGTATGGCTCAGTGGTAGAGCATGTGCTTAGCATGCGTGAGGTCCTGGGTTCAATCCCCAGTACCTCCATTAAAAAAAAAAAGTAAAATTAAATGCTGTGTTCTTAGTAACTATACTAGATATATTGCTACTTTTTAAAAATTGTTTTTGAAAATTGGGAAATAATGCATTTGAAATTGATAAGTTAGATGTACATACCTTCTCTAGTCTCACCATCAGTGTATTAGTGGGATGTGATTTCTCATTTCTTACACTTTCAAGAGTCTCCTTCATTTTAGGGGCCAAGGGGTGTGGGGGAGGACTCTTAAAACATTGAGTTTTAATAACAGTAAAGATGGTTTGTGATGGAAACACTGACATCCATCTGGGGAAAGTGGAAATTGACACAATACCTCTGGAAACCACTTGGGCAACTTTGCCAAGAACCTTAATCCATCCCTTGTAAGTCATCAGAGATGGGGAGGAGAGTCATGGGTAAGGAGCAGCATTTGTAATAGTGAGGGTTGGAAATAATACACTCAGCCGCTGTGCATGAGCTAAGTAAAGGAGAGTTATTAATGACACAGGGACGGGCTCACGATATAGTAAGTGAGAAAAGAAATAGACAAAGCTATATACGTTTAGGGTGATTCTAGTTTTATTTTCACAATATGTAAGATGTTAGCAGTGGTTCTGTCATGGTTGTGGAATTAAGGGTGACTTCTTTTTTCTATTTTCTAAGTTTTCTATAGTGAGGGAGGATATATTAATTTTATAAATTTTTTAAAGTTGTGGGTAAACTATATTTTTTCAAAGTTGGTGACATCCTTTAGATTCATATGCTATAGCCAGGATGAGATAATAAAAAACACAAATTCAAGTTGATTCCTTCTGGTGACTCATAGCTAGTTTATTCTTTATTATAATTGTATTAGTATTATAATCTTTTTATATTGTAGTCTGTCTTTCCTGTGAAAAAACAATAAATTAGGAACATCATTCCAACACCTAGCTCTTCTGGTATTAGTTTTTATAACATAATAGTCTACTCTTTGTTGAAGATTCCCTTCTTCTTCTTCTTTTTTTTTTTTAATATTCCCTTCTTTTAAGTAGCATAATTGTACACACGCTCTGGTTTTGTTAAGCTACATTACCAAATGCCATTTATGTGCTTCTCTTTAGAGCTTGGCCACTCTCCTGATCACATCCCAGATCCTTAACCAGGTTGTGGAATCTCTTCTTCCTTACTGGCTCCAAAGGAAACACCACATGCAGGTGAAGAGGAAGGTGCAGGCTTTAAAGGCAGACATCGATGCGACATTATATGAGCAAGTCGTTCTGGAAAAGGAAATGGGAACCTACTTGGTAAGTTTGAATATTGCCGAATTAAACATTGACTGACAGTGAATAAAAGTCATGTACAGACCATGTACAACGTACAACAAATACGTTTACACTCATTGTCTAAAATGTAACTATTTCATATGTGCTTGCCAGCCAGTTTTCTCGCTGTGAACTATTTCAGAGTTAAAAAGGTGGACTTGTGCATTGAAATGCTGCTGTCTGTCTTGAATGTAAAGTTATGCCTCCTTCCAAGGGATGAGTCCAGTGAATCACGAGACTGCTCTGCCGAGGGTGGCAGGAATGTTTCAAAGATGGCAGAGCAAGGGGTCGGGTTTTGAAAGGGCCAGGGACGGGACAGCAGCATTGCTTGCTCTTGACACTTCAGACTCAAATTAACAATGGAAGCCCATTGCTAAGAATGGAATGCCCACCTGCAGATTACTTTCTAGCTTAAATTACGTAGTGCTGGGGTAAATATAAAGTAGTTCCTTTAAGACAGAATTTCTGAGTTATTTTTAGGAACTACTTAGGTCATTGGAGACTCTTAAACCTAACCCTGTACTCAGCAAACGATTATTGAGCTCTGACCACATTTGCTGTCTCTCTGTTGGGGGAGGCGGGTACTCAGGCCATGTTTGCTTTAGGTCACTGCACCTTCCTTCCGGTGTGGTATTCTTCTTAGGGAAATAGGTCCTTTAGTGAGGGTCCATTACTGCTGACCTCTCACAGTCTTGCTTTTCATCATGAATGACTGAGTCTCCTGATGACTGAATTCCTTGGCTGACTGTCATAGTTTTTCCTGTATGCTTAGGAATTTAAGTTTGTATGTTCACCCAGAGTGGGAGTTTATTCTCTCTCTCTGCTCCCTTCTCCCTGACTTATTTTGTAGTTCTCCCCTGGCCCCACTAGTCCAGAACCAGGTGTTTGTAGCCCTGAGTTCCCCTCCCATCTAGTGATGTTGGGGATTTTGCAGACCCAGTAGGTAGCATGCTGGTGACACAGGGGCAGCCGTGGTGGCTTTTTTCAGGCCACATAGGGGACTGCTGTCCTCGCCCCTGGTTTTGCTCAAATAGCCTGGTTCCCAGTCTACTCCAGAGGAGTGGGGTGCCTTTGGTTTTTGTTCCCTGCCCCAAGGATTCAGATCCTGGCCACCTTGGACAACCTGTGGAGTGGGCGCCTGGCCCAGTGTCTGATTACTGTATTGAATTTTGGTCCATGTCTTGCCTTTGCAGCTGATTTTTTTTGTCTTTTTTTTTTTGAGAGGTGATAGATCTTTTGATTAAAACATACATGTAGGCACTAGCATTTTCTATTATTGCTGTATTTGAGGGAGAAGATGATTCAAAGTCTAAAGTAGCAGCCTATCTTGACCAGAAACACAATTTATGTATATACATGAAGTGTCAGAGAAAACGTACACACACACACACACGCAGGCAGCTCAGAGTTGAGAAGATAGCACTTGGGCAGAATGTGGAGCTGCCTTGCCTGCGTTGGTTGAGTGCTGGCTTATTGTGGGTTAAAAACTCAGTCTAATTCACATAGTGTCAGAATCCTTTCCTTGCGTCTTCTGGGAAGTGGTAATTGGGGCCATATTTATTTTTTCCCCTTCGCCCTCTCGCAGAAACTAAACCAACAGCCTTTCCCCGAATTCCTGGCTCCGTCTGCGCTCCCGCAGAGGCCCACCTGGAGCTCCGGCTCCTGCTGCCACCGCGCCGGTTTCACACCACCCAGACCCCTCACACCCTCGGACACAAGGTCCTGCCTACCCCCTGGCCCTCGCCGTTTCTTGAGATAATTCTTCTCCACATTTTCTTCTCTTCCTGTAATCAGTTAGAATCTGCTTTCACATCTTCTTTTTCTCTGAGTGGTTTGGGCAAACGTCATCCCCTAAAGTGACCAAAACCACACTCCCTGTCTTGTCCGGAGCAGTTCCTGCCCGCTGTCCTCGGGCTCGGTGAGTGGTGTGCTGTAACATGACAGTTCTCGTTCACCTGAGACCTGTGGGCGGGTGAGGTGACACAGCCTGAGACCTCGCCGCTTTGGGACCTGACGACATCTGACAATAATACGTTTATGAAGGAGGACGAGGCGGGCATCACTTTCCTCCTGCTAACAGCTGGCACCTGGAGCTCTGTGTTAGCAATCACTTGGTGACTAAATCGGGAACAAGGTCCAAGACTTTGCTTTTCTTGCTGTTATTCTGCACAGGCGCTCTGATGGAAAGCAAAGGGAAGAGTGTGCTCATTTCTCTGGCGGGCCCTGGGTCTGTGGGTGAACGCCGGCGTTATCAGTGCCTCTGCTTATTAACTTAGCTTGCTCACAGGGCCCACATGATCCGACCTGTATTCCCTCCTCATCTCCTGCGAGTTCCTCTTTTACTCTTCCCTGGAGCAACATCAGATACTTGCTGCTTCAACTCTCTCTACCTACTTGGAAAGAGGGAGAGGCTTTGGGGTCACATTTGTTCTGGAGCATTGTCTGCTCTGCACTGATCCTTCCTCTTGGGACCTTTTTCTCCTCACTGAAGGCAAACTTAGAATTGTATTTTCTGAAATCTCACCCTGAGTACTGTATATGAATCTAAAATAATGTTGCCAAGCTTTGGGGAAAAGCAATTTGACTGAGACTTACAAAATGTCATTATAAAAGTGATACTTGCTCACTCACTGTAAGAAATTTGGAAAATGTAGGACAGAGTATGAGGAAAAATAAATTTTCCATAATGTCCCCAGCAGGGGTGACCTGACCCTGTGCCTCCAGCCCCAGGGCTTGGGCTGGGTAGCACCTTCGATCTTCCCTGTGGGCTTCTGTCCTGCCCCAGGAACTGCCAGGGCGTATGCAACTGCATAGCTGTGTGAGGCTCAGTTTTTGTGGTGGATATTCCAGCTAGAACAGCATATTGCCACACAGTGAATGAGCTGCTTTCTAGTGAGCTCGGCACTGAAGACGTTTGCCAAAACCGTAAGGGAGTGACACTCTCCACGCTGAACGTTTTTCGTTCAGGAAAATGTAATGATTTTTCAAACAATATTTTACTTATGTTAATCTGCTTTTATTATTGAAATGAATCAATGAGAAATATTTGTAAACTTCTGAGTTTTAATTTCTAATATGGGAAATATTGCTAGGTATAATAACTCCCACAAACACACGGTCTTTGGTGTCCTCAGGGATTTTAAAGAGTTCAGGGCTTTGGAGATCTAAACGTTTGACAGCTGCAAATCTAGACCGCCCACCCACCCTCTACCCCTGCATTTTTGTTTTTCCAGGGCATTAGCTTTTGTGAACCCAGTTTGTCCCATTGTTTCCTCCTAAATTCAAGCTCAGCCATTTCGGAGGTGTCCCTCTGAGGTATCCCATCAGGAGGCACTGACATCAGGTTGTGCTTGGTAGGGGCGGCCCTGTTGGATCACGTGATTGACCAAGTGACAGGCTGAATGCAGAGGTTTTTTCTCACTTCGTGACAAGTGGGTTACCTGTGGGTAGATACTCTGATGCTGGCCTGTTCCTTATAAATGGTAAGCCTTTAAAAATAGTTTCTAATTGTTTGTTGTTGGCATATGGGAATGCTGCTGATTTTTGTATCTTTTATCCAGAAGCTTTGCTGAGTTCTATTATTTCCCTTTTTTTTTTTTTTTTTTTTTTTGGATTTTACTGGGTTTTCTATGGAGACAGTTATTTCCGCTACAAATACATAATGGCCATTTTCTTTCTTCCTTCAGTCCTTACACTTTTTATTATCTGTTTGGCTCATACAATTTGGATGGAAGTAGTTGTAACAAGAAGCTTTAACTTGTTCCTGGTTTTGTTTTGTCTTCCCACCATTGAGTATTAGGTTTGTTCCATGTTTTTGGGAGGTTACTTTTCATCCTTTATAGGAGTTTAAGAAGGTTTTTTTCGCTTTCTTATTTGCAAAGAATTTTTACTGTTAACGATGTTAAATTTTGTCAACTTTTTTTGCTTCTGTTGCAATCATCATATTATCTCCTTTAATCAATATTTTCATTTATAGCTTTCGAATGAAACGCCATGTTTGCGTTTAAATGATTACTTCCACTTGTTCAATATTTTTTATCTACATTGTCATATTGAATATGCTAATATGAGTCTATGCTGTTTGCCAATAATTTTCCTTCCCCAAGCACTGAGATAGGGTCCCCATGTTACTAATCATGGGAACTCTGTTGCTCACGCACAGCCTGGAGTTCCGCGGGCACAAAGTATAACGTTGAATAAAGGACAGTTCTGGGAACAAAGCATCCCAGCCCCTGCTGTCCGCATGCTGCTCGCTGCCTCGCCCTTTACTTCCTTTCCTCCTCACACACTCAGCATGGGGAGCCCCGAGATGGGATACTTCTCAGGGGGACGGTTTGGCGAGCAAGTGGGACAGACCCCCTAGAACCAGAAACTTTGTTTTAAAACATCTAAATAAGTTAGCTCTGCAAAATTAATTATGAGTTCACAGAAATCTCATAGTTTTTTTTTTTTAACTGAATTCTAGTTGATTGTACAGTGTTGTTGGTTTCAGGTGTACAGCAAAGTGATTCAGTTAGACATATACATATATATATTCTTTTTCAGATTCTTTTCCATTATAGATTATTTCAAGATATTGACTAGAAATACCATAGTGTTCTTAATAACTTCTTAAAATTTATGAATAGATTCTTAGAATTGTCTTAGTTAAGTTGGGTTTTGCTAACATGTGTCTTAGTTAATGTATTTTTATTTTAGTATGTGATTGTTCATTTTGTTAAAGTTGCATTTTTTTTTCCTTCTTGGTGTTGGATTATGTCCTTTGTTTGCTAAACTTACTGACCCCAAAGTGCTCAGGAGTATAAAAGTACCGATTGTGTAACTATTGTAAAGAGTACTACTCAGAATCCTCTTGTGAGAGGGAAACACAGGACGTGGGGTACACTGCTGTATGGGGAAGGGGCTCCCTAGGTGCTGGACGCTAAAACAGCTGGAAAGACCTTTGCATGGCTTCTGGAGGCTGGGCTCATCTGAGAGAAACTGCACATCTCTGCGGAGGCTCAGCCTTTTATTTTACGAACTGAAACAACACAGTTGAGAAAGCTGAGTGTAGGCGATCAGAATTTCTTAAGATCACATTGTGCTGACAATGGCTAGATTGCTAAGATTTTTACTCTTTCCCAACTCTCGATTTCTTCACTCCTCAGAGAAATAAATCAATGCTCTACCACTGGGCACGTTTTAAAACCACATCTGTATGCTGCAACACAACAGAAGGAAATTGTTTCTAGAGCCAAATGCAACCAAAGAGTTGTTTAGAAACTGCTCACCATTGAATCCCCAGCTGAGCATCAACCTGCCAGCTTCCAGAGCCCATGAGCTTGGCATTACTTGTTGGCGAGCCTTGCAGACAGCCAGTGAAACTCACTCAAAATCCCCGGGTTCATACTTCATCCAAACATCCAGAGCATCTAAAAGAAGCGCTTCCTGCCATTTCCAATACCCCATAATTATGTTTGGGTATTTTCTATTTTAGTGAAATGTAAATTAAAAAACAGACCAAAAGTAGAATCTGACTTATACTAAAGCTCTCAGCTGCTGAGCCTAATATGCATATCTTGGTGAAAGACTGAGACTGTGAGATGCAGTAATAATAATTATAATTATTAATGTAAAATACTGTTGTTTAATATTGCAGTAAAATATCACAGTAAGTATTTTTCTTAAATGGAAACTGTTGCAGCATGTGCACTGGATTGCGGTGAGAGGGCCTGAGGATGCTGGAAGTTGGTGAGTGTGGTCTTAAGTGTCATGAGGACTGGCTCCATCACCTGATCACTGCACCACATAGAGCGCAGCTCAGCCCTTCTTGGGTCAGAACGGATGGGTATTGTGAGCAGCAGGCCTCCCAGGAGGCATTTGAGTGGCAGGCAACCAGGTTCTGTTGAGAAGTTTTTTATTTTTGTTTTTATTTTTGTCCTCTTTGATGTATCTATTCCTTCTGTTAGGTTGAGCCTGGAGAACCTCTTTGTTACTATCAGCTTTTTTTCCATTTATTTTATTTTTTTAAAGTTGAGATAATAATTCACATACCATAAAATTAGCCATTTAAAAATGTACAATTTTGAGGTTTTTAAGTAAATTCACAAGGTGGTACAATCATCAACACTGTCTAATTCCAAAAAATTTTCATCACCCCCCTACCCTCCATACTCAATAGCAGTAACTCCTTCCACCAGTCTGGCAACCGTTAATCTACATTGTGTTATTGTGGATTAACCTAGTCTGTGCATTTCATATAAATGAAGTCGTATAATATGTAGCCGTTTGTGTCTGGCTTCTTTCACTCTGCAGGATGCTCTCAAGGTCTACTCATGCTGCAGCACATATCAGTTCTCCATTCATTTTTATGGTTGAATAATATTCCATTGTATGGATATACTGCTTTTTGTTTATCCATTTATCAGTTGATGGACATTTGTATTGTTTCCACTTCTTGGCTATTATGAATAATGCTGCTGCGAACATTTGTGTACAAGTTTTTGTATGAAAGTATGTTGCCATATGCTAGGTCATATGTTAACTCTATGTTTAACTTTATGTTTAACTTTTTAAGGAACAGCAGGACTGTTTTCAAAAGCAGTGGTACCATCCTGTATTCCAGCCAGCCAAGTATGAGGGTCCCATTTTTTCCCCACATCCTCACTTGTTTTTTTTGTTTGTTTGTTTGTTTCTCTCTCTCTCTCTCTTTTTTTAATGATAGCCATCCTAGTAGGTGTGAAGTAGTATTTCACTGTGGGTTTGATTTGGATTTTCTTAATGCCTAAATATATTGATCATCTTTTCCTGTGCTTTTTGGCCTTTTATTGCATTTGTGTCTCTTCTTTGGAGAAATACATATTCACATTCTTTGCCCATTTTTAAATTGGATTATCTCCCTTTTTGTTAGTGAGTTGCAAGAGTTCTTCATGTATTCCGAATATCAGTTTCTTATCTGATATATGGCTTGCAAATAATTCTTCCCATTCTGTGGGTCATTTTTTTACTTTCTTGATAGTATCCTTTGATTCATAAAAGTTTTCAATTTTAATGGAGTCCAGTTTCTCTCTTTTTTGTCGCTTGTGCTTTTGGTGCCATATCTGAGAAACATTGCCTCATCCAAGCTTAGAAAGATTTACTCCTCTGTCATTTGTGGAGTGTTTTTATCATGAAAGGGTGTTGGGTTTTGTTTCTCCTATGTCTACTGAGATGATTATATATATTTGTATATAAATTCATGTACACCAATAAAACTTTATTTTGTTAATGTGGTGTATCTCATTGACTGATACTTATATGTTGAACCAATCTTACAATCCTGGGATAAATCCCACTGGATCACTTTTGCTCTGCTGCTGAATCAAGCTTGCTAGTATTTTGTTGAGGATTTTTGTATTTCTACTTAAAGAGAATATTGGTCTGCAGCTTTCTTGTGACGTCTTTGTCTGGTTTTGGTATTAAGGTTGTACTGGCTTCATAGAATTAGTTGGAAAGTATTTCTTCCTCGTGTTCTTTTTTGGAAGACTTCGTGAAGAATTCGTATTAATTCTTCTTTATTTGATAGAATTCACTAGTGAAGCTGTCTGGGCCTGCTTTTTATGCAAAAGTTTTTATGCAAAGTTTTTTATTGTTAACCCAGTCTTTTTACTTGTTATAGGTCAGTTTAGATGTTCTTTTTTTCCCTTAAGTCACATTTTTTTTAATAATTAAAATCAATTTACAATGTTTTATCAATTTCTGATGTACAGCATAATGTTTCAGTCATACATTTACATACATATATTCCTTTTCACATTCTTTTTCATTATAGGTTACTACAAGATAGTGAATATAGTTCCCTGTACTATACAGTAGTCTTGAGTCACTTTTTATAGCTGTGTCATTCTAAGAATTTACCCATTTCATCATTGTTACATTAATGTTACTTTTGGCATGGAATTTGTTCATAGTATTTCCCTATCATTCTTCCCCTTCCCCTTACTGACTGTAAAGGTCAGTAGTAATGTCCCCTCTTTTATTCTTAATTTTAGTAATTTGAGTCGTCTGCCTTTTTTTCTTGCACAGCCTACGTGATGGTTTGCTTTTTGTTGCTCTTTTCAAAAAACCAATTTTTGGTTTCATTGATCTTCTTTATTGTTTTTCTATTCTCTGTTTTACTTGTTTCACTCTCATCTTCATAATTTATTTCCTTCTGCATGCTTTTGGTTTAGTATACTCTTCTTTTTCTAGTTTCTTAAGGTGGAAATGTCAGTTGTTTTGTGATCTTTCTTTTTTGAGAAAGCCATAAATTTCCCACTGGGCACTGCATTCACTGCATCTCATATGTTTTGCTATGTTTCATTCATCTCAAAGCTTTTTCCTAATTTTTCTTGTGATTTCTTCTTTGATTCATTGGTTTCTTAGAAATATGTTGCTCAATTTTCACATAGTATGTCAATTTTCGAAATTTCCTTCTGTTATTGATTGCTTGTTTCATTCCATTGTGGTCAGAGAAGATACTCTGTATGATTTTTTTTAGCCTTTTAAATTTGTTGAGAATTGTTTTATGGCCTAACATACTGTCTATCCTGGGACATTGTGCTGTACACCAGAAACTGACACATTGTAAATGACTGTACTTGAATTTAAAAAAATTAAAAAAAAAAAAAGCATATCGTCTATCCTAAAGAATGCTCAGCGTGCACTTGAGAACGAGTATTCTGCTCCTGGGCTGAGTGGCCTCTAGATGCCCGTTAGGTCTTTGTTACTGTGTCAGGGCAGGCCATCAGCACCAAGCTAGGAAGTTTAATAGCCTGCCTTAGCATTCACTTTCTGCTTGTGAAGAGCCTCAAGGTCAGTCAGAGGTGAGACCTTAGCCATTTCTCAGGTCTTTCCTGAGCCTAGGTATGATCCTACACCTGTATCTGATCACCTCAATTCCCAGTAAGATGTTGGAGCTTTGCAGGCCCCTCTGGATGTCTCATCCCTCAGCCTTTTTTATTTTGACCTCCCTGGCTAGTCCCTTGTTTGGCCCAGCTGCGACCCATTACCTCAGGCCGACTGATGTTGAAACATTCAATTAACATCCCCGAGGGGAACCTTTAGCACCTGGAATGACTCAGTGAGGTGGAGTGAAGTCGAGCCTTTCCAATGAGTCTCCTTGAGCTAAGTCAGGAGATTGCTTCCTTTTGGGAATGAGGCTTTCAGAGATCTCTGGCCCCACCCTCCTTCCACGGAGCATGCGCGCTATTTTTCAAGGCTGCTGCAGACCAGGGGAGCAGGGCTTGAGGAAAGGGTAAGGAAAAATGCCAAGACTGAGCTGTTATTCTTGACTGAATGCTGCCGGGATTGCTGCAGGCCTTTGGTTAGTTTCCAGAGTACTGGGAAAGTTGTTTTTGGCAAGTGTCATTATTTGTTGTTGGTGTTGTATGCTTTTATGGAGGAGCAAACTTCTGGAGGTTCTTACTCTGCCATTGTTGCTGGCATCACCACCAGCAGTTTTTAAGTGGAGGGTCAGGGACTGAGATTCCGGGGTGCCCAGAATGTGAAGGGACCATCATGTGAAATTTCTAACAGTGATACTGGTTTTTTACTTAATCTGGAGCAAACACCTTTAGCTTTGCACTTGTTTACCTTAGAAAAAAACAGAATGATTCAGTGATTTGGTATGAGACGAGCAGCTAAGTCATTTTTTTATTCTCTATTTCAGGGACTTTAATATAAAATTGCTTTTGAATTTAGTAAACTGTTGTTAAGAAATTGGGAGAAACTCTTTGAGGTTTTTTTTTTTTTTTTTTTTCATTAGAGGCCCCTGGCTCAAACAGTATTGCAAAAGGTTGTCTTTATTAAGTGATACTAAAACAATGCCTGTTTTCTTCTGGTTTACATTTTGCAGGGCACTTTTGATGATTACTTGGAGTTATTCCTGCAGTTTGGTTACGTGAGCCTTTTCTCCTGTGTTTACCCGTTAGCTGCCACCTTCGCCGTGTTAAATAATCTCACCGAAGTTAATTCAGATGCCTTAAAAATGTGCAGGGTCTTCAAACGTCCGTTCGCAGAACCTTCAGCCAGTATTGGTGTATGGCAGGTAATTACTTGAGGAAAAAAATTATTTCTTAAAAAAAAAAAAGCAATATATAAGGCATTGTGATTTTTAAAAAAAGAGCCCTCTGGAGAGATTTGGAGAAATTCGATTTTATCCTTGCTGTGCCACAAATGAGCTGTGGGCTTCAGTCAGTCATTAACTTTCTCTGGGCCTTGCTTTTCTTGTTTTGCAAACTGAGTTTGGGGATGAGGGAGGTAAGCTGTAATCTCCGTGACTCCTTTCAGGTGTAAAACTTTGACAATTTTCTTGGAGAGAAATCAGCTGGGCTTCACTGTCTGGGTGGTAATGAGGCCCTCCTGACTGCAGTGTCAGTGGAGATGACATGAGGGGCCTGAGCGTCCACATTCACTCCTACTTGGCAGTAATGAGGTTCTCCTTCAGGTGCCTGCTGGGCTGGGGGAGAGTCAGGGCTTCCATTACCACCCAGGAGGCCACGTGAGGGCACAAAGGAGGTGCCTGTACCACCCCCTCCCCCAAGAAAAGGAGGTATCAGTGGTGGTCTAGAGGGAAGCCAGAACTCTGACCCCCTCTCCCAAAATAAGGACCCCAGCCCCACCTTGGGTATCAGTGGTGTCCAAGTGAAGAATCTGGGCTTCTGCTTCTATTTGCTAGTGACAAGATATTGTCCCCTCTTTTCCTGCTAGAGTGGTTTCAGATAAACCAACTAAAACAAAATGTTACATAAAATCCAGAGTTTTATAGCACCTAAAATATCACAGTTTTTATTAAAAAAATCACTCATTATACCAAGAACCAGTATGATTCCATGCTGAGTGAATAAAAGGCAGTTAGCAGAAATGCCACCACCGAGATGACACAAATTTTGGAAAGAAAGATTTTAAAGCAGCCACGATAAAAATGCTTCAACAAGCACTTGAACACCCCTAAAACAGGTGGAAAAATAGAAAGAATTAGAACGTCCCAGCAAAGAAATAGAAGATACGAAGGAGAAGCAAATGGGCATTTTAGGAGTGGAAAGTATAGTAATGAATGGAAAGGCTCAGGGGGTGAGTGCAGCAGAACGGAAGGGATAGAGGAGAGAAGCAGGAACTGGAAAGCAGGAACTGGAAAGCAGAACAATAGAAATTACCTGCTCTGAACAACAGAGAGAAAAAAGACCGAAGAAGTAACTATAGCCTCAGAGACCTGAGTGACTGTAACAAAAAAATCTAACATTCTTGTTATTGGAGTCCCAGAAAGAAAAGAGAGGGAGGGACTGAAAAAGTACTAGAAGTAATAGTGGCCAAACCTTAAATTTGGCAAGAGACCTAAAAGCACAGGTTCAAGAAGCACTAAGTGAACCTCAAACAGGAAAAACCCAAAGACGTTCATGCCAAAACACATCATAATTAAACATCTGAAAACTAAAGACAAAGAAAAAATCTCGAAAGCTCCACGAGAGGAATGACGTCTTACCTACAGGGGAATCCGATTAGAAGGACAGCTAGTTTCTCATCAGAAATCATGGAGGCCAGAAGAAAGTGGCACAGTATTTTCCAAGTGCTTAAAGGAAAGTAATGTCAATACAGATGCCTGTATTCAGGGAAAATATCCTTCAGGAATCAAGGGAAATCAAGACACTCTGAAATGAAGGAAAACTAAGAAAATTTGTTGCCAGCGGTCATCCTAAAGGAATAGCTAAAAGTTGCCTAAACTGAGGACATAATAAAGGGAGGAATCTAGAAATGTTATGAGGAAGAAACATGGTAAATGAAACACCAGTAAATACAATAGATTTTTCCTTCTCTTGAGTCGGTTAGGTTTGACAGTTGAAACAAAAAATATAACACTATCTAATAGTTCTAAATATATGTAGAGGGGGGCAGGGTATAGCTCAAATGGCAGAGTGCATGCTTAGCATACATAAGGTCCTGGGTTCAATCCCCAGTACTTCCTCTAAAAACCAAGTAAAGCTAACTACCTCCCCCCCCAAAAAAAATTTTTTTTAAATATATATTATATATGTATGAAGAGAAAATCTTAAAATTGTTGTATTACAAATGGGAGCTGGTAAAGGGAGGTAAGATTTCTATACTTCACTCAAACTAAATGATAGCATAAGTAGACTATAGACACATATATATATACCCACATATGTAAAATATAATATGTATTTATATGTATGTGTGTAAATACATATTTTAATACCTAGAGTAACCACTAAAGTGATATAAAAGATACACTCAAAAACAAATCAAAATGTAGCCCTAAAAAATATTCAGGTAACCTGCAATAAGAAAAGGAAGAGAAAACAGAAATGAAAGAACAGAACATGAAGAAATGGCAGATTGAAGTCAATACCTTAATTTTATTAGCTTTAAAGACAAAGATTGGCAGAATGGATTTAAACGCATAACTCAACTATATGCTGTCTACCAGAAACTCAGTTCAAACATGGTGATATAAGCAGGTTGAAAGTAAAAGGATAGAAGAAATATATATGGAAAAATTAAAAGGAAGCAGGGGTGGCTTCAGATAGACTTCCGAGCAAAGAAAATTACCAGAAAGGAGGATTCTCTGATAATAAAAGGGTCAAATTACCCAGATCATGTAGCAATCTTACACACACACCCCAAATAACACCAGGGTGCCCTCCAGGGTTTTGTTGTCTATCAAAATTAGGACTATACTGGCACCCTTGACTCAGCAATCCCACTTTCAGGACCTTTTCCTACTTTCACACTTGTTAGATGATGAATTTACAAAGTTCCTAATTGTAGCACTGTTTGTAATAGTGACCAATGCCCACCAACCAGTAAGGAAATGGTGAAACCAACTCTGGTACATCCATGCAATGAAATGTAAGCAGTTGTGACAAAGAATGAGGGATACTTCAGAGTATTGACACAGAATACCCCCCAGGACATCTTAAGGGACAAAAGCAAGGGGCTCTGTGTATTACACTGAGAAGAGAGTAAGAAAGTATACGTTCAACTTTACTTATATTTGCATATGAAGTGTCTGGAAAGGTACATATATTAATAAAAGGGATTGTCTTGTGAGGAGAACGGGAGCTGACGAGGGAGGGAGAGGGGACAAGGAGACTCCTCACTATACACTGATCACGTTTGATTTTTGAACTAATTTATTAAAAATAAACGGAAATTTAAAGCTTTTTAAAGAGAAGGTAAAGTCCTGAGTAGATTTGTTATAAAGAAAACTGGAAAAATAATAAGATTACACAAAGGATTTCTAAAATACGTGGTAGATATTCTTCATGGGATAAACTTATATTGAGTTTGGATCCAATCATGTTTTTGGTTTGCTTCTGTTTCTAATAATAATTGTATCTCTTAGAATTAGATGCTAAGTTATAAGTGGTGATCACCAAGTACTATACATTAAAAAAAAAAAGAACAGTGACCACAGCATTTCCCCAGGCCATATGCAGTAATAAGCACCAGTCTCCTTCATGGGACCCTGGATCAGAGTCTGTTTAGTAGGTCTCAGTGGGACCTTGCACCTGTATTTCTCTAAAGTTCTACAGGTAATTTGGTAAATGCTGCTAGAAAGGGATTGGTGCCTCAGGGATAGCTGGACCAGATGTGGTATGTGATCTGTCAGGGTAAAAAGGACAGTTTCACAAAATAAATTCTATTCAAAATCATACCTGTTTTTGAAACATTTTCTCTTGTGGCTGGCCCATTTTAGAATCCCTTTATATATGCATGGAGTCAAGTAACTTTAATAGTGTGTTCTTCTTGGATGTGTTCCAAATTCACATCCCTGGCCACCTCCAGTTGGGAAGGTGGGACATATTGTTCAGGGTACTCAAGCCAAAAGTATCTGAAATACCTTCTAACAATATGGCTTTTTCAAGCTAAAGAAAATCATAGCATTATAGAGAAAAAGTTTTAAATGTTCTTGGAATGTTTAGAACTAAGGCAAGGCTTTTCCCTTGACTGCAGGTCATGCAAGAAAGGAAGGGGAAATGTGGAAGCAGTCATTGTGGTTTTTCATTTCACATTCTCTTTTCTTTCAGTTGGCTTTTGAAACAATGAGTGTTATATCTGTGGTCACTAACTGTGCTCTAATTGGAATGTCACCGCAAGTGAATGCACTCTTTCCAGAGTCAAAAGCGGACCTCATTTTGATTGTAGTAGCAGTGGAGGTAAGTGAAAATTTAAACCTGTTTTAAATTGTCTCCACATCAGCTGCCTCTGTTATTCCAAGGCAGTGATGTCCTGGGCAGTTTAACAACATGCATTTACTAGTAAGAAAGCAAAGCACGGGAAGACATGAGGTTGAGAGTGTGTATTCCTGGTTATTGCCTATATATGAGAAACAGTCACAATGGTGCAAATAGGATAGTGACTTTTCCAGCCACTCTGCTGGTCTGTTCAGTGCTGAGGAGATAAATCCTATTTGCAATAGAATTCTGTAGAGTTAATGTTTTTTTCAGTCTGTTCTAGGGATCTGTCACTTCCACTTTCCTAAGCAAATAAATGCTTTTTGATTATGATTTGTTTAAGTCTCATTTGCAACAGGCGTGGGATTCATTGTAAAACACTCTAACACTCCAAAATGTAGTGTGCAGAAAGACTCGTAATTTCACATACAAAGTACAAGTAGGCTGTTTGTGTACTTTTTAGATGTTTGTCTTGTTTATCTGGTTTCTGAATACGGATTCCTGTAACGTCTTGAAAATTAAGCACCAACCAATTACAACTAGAAGAAATTGCAGGAATTTTTCTGTTGCTAGTGACTATAGCTGTCAGGAATATTGTGACTTTTCATTTTCAGATATATATATAAAAAAAGAACAGTCCTGGAAATTTATTAAAGCAGAATTTAGCAGGGTCATAAAGTGGTGATTCATACATGTAAGGCCTCAGGACTTAGGGCTGCCCAGAGGAAATGGCACTGTGAACTTACGTATTTCCAGTCATGGCTAAAGAAATATATTCTGCTTTGCTCTATTTGCTCTTTTAACATATTTGATAGGAATTATGATAGGTGCTATATGTAGAATCTGTGTTTTGGAGAATGATTTTAGACAGCAGTGAGTAGGAAGGGAAAGAGAAAGTCTTTGGCAGATAAAAAAGTAGGTCTGTTTTGAATTTTGTGAACTGAACAGGCTTTCTGGAGAGCTATTTATTTTCAAGGCTGATTTATTACCTGTGGAAGTAAGAGAACAAAACAGAGGTACCTCAGACAGGGGATGGCCAGCTGGCCAGGCTCACAGTGGATCTTCTCGATTTAGGACACGGCCCTTAACTTTGCAGCTCTCGGAACTTATCTTTGCCAGCACTTCCAGAGCTAATTAGGCTTTTGTGACTGACTTACACTTAAAAATAATGAGACTCAGAGAGGACTGACCGGAATACTGGGTAGTTAATTTACCATAAGGCGACTTTTCCAGTGCTTCTGGCAGTCGGTGATAAAGTAAAAGTGGAATTGGTTATTTGCAGATTTCTTGGTAAGTTTAGAAGCAGAGCAAGAGGAATGTAATAGTCTTGAGAGATGCAGAAAACTTGAAAACCATCCCTTCCCTCAAACGAAGCAGAGCTCTGTCATGCGCCAGATTTTAGTGTCCATCACCAGCCTCTGAGCAATGCTGGATGAATTCAATACTGCCTGCTTCTCAATTTTGCCTTCACTTTCTCTAGACTTCTTGTTGACCCAGTCTTCCTGTATATTCCCATTGATGACTTTTGTATTGGTGTATTGTATTGATTGCTTTTGTCTTGGCCACTGTTTTGTTTTGTATTGGTGATATCTTAATCAGATACCCAGGGCCTGGTTCTTCTCACTTAATACAGGAGATTTCCTGGCCTACAAGACTGCTCTGCAGATGGCTAACTTCACATGTGGCCAGCTGATTTTTCTAGTCTACTCCTCATGGATTCACTTAATCTGCAAGTTCTATGGGGCACTTTGTTGTTGCCCCGAAGTTCTGACCCTCATGCCTCCTCTGACATTTTTAGTCTTTCTCTGTAGTATTAAAGCAACTGTTTTACTGTCCTTTTCTAAACTGTTTCCTTAGAGTACAACAGAAATAAGCCTCTATTTAAAATTTTGTAAGGAAAGATCTTGGGTTTTCTACAGAAATGTTGAGTTATTAGCCTATAATTGTGACTGAATTTTCACTTTCTTATGTTTTTAAGCTTTCTATTTTGAAATAATAATTCAAAGGAAGTTGGAAAGCTAGTACAGAGGTCCCATGCACCCCACACCCAGTTTGCCCCAGTGGTTGCATCTTACATAAGTGTAATACGATTGCACAACCGAGAACCTGACTTGGGTACAGTTTGTGTGTAGTTGTCACTTTATCACACGTATATATTCATTTGACCTCCACTCCATGGTCAAGATACATGTCCGTCACCACAAAGATCTCCCTCCTTCTACTCCTTTATAGCCACACCTATCCCTCAACTCACCATTTCTAACCCTTGACAACCACAAATTTGTTCTCCATCTCTATAATTTTTATCATTTTGAGAATGTTGTATAAATGGAAACACAGTATGTAAACTTTTCTTTTGTAATTCTTGTCATGAAGTGAGTTGTGTCTCCACAGAAGATATGTTGAAGTCCTAACCTCCAGTGCCTTAGAATGTGATCTTATTTGGAAATGGAGTGGTTGCAGATGTGATTAAAGTGAGGTCATACTGGAGTGGAGTAGACCCTTAGTCCAATATGACCATCATCCTCACGAGACAAGAAGAGACACTCAGAAACACTGGAGAGAAGGCCATGTGATGAGGTGGGGCAGAAACTGAGGTGCTTTAGCTGCCAGCCAGGGAGCACCACAGACTGACAACCACCACCAGAACCCAGGAAGCACCAGGGAAGGATTCCCCACTATAGGTTTCAGAGGGAACAGGGCCTTCTGAGGCCATGATTTCAGACTTCTAGTCTCCAGATGGCGTGACAATACATTTCTGTTGTTTTAAGCCATCTAGTTCATGATTCTGTGTCACTAGAAAACTAGTACAATATCCTTTGTGTTTGAAGAACTTCCTTTAGCCAATTCCTTTAGTCCGCTAGAGACAAATTCTCCTAGCTTTTCTTTATCTGATAACTTCTTTTCCTTCTTGAAGGATAGTTTCACTAGATACAGAATTTGTGGATTACAATTCTTTTCTTTCAGCACTTGAAAAATATTTTGGCACTTCCTTCTAGTCTCCAAGGTTTTAGATAAGAAATCTCTCATTCAAACTGGTGGTCTCCTGTAGGTACTGTGTCCTTTTTTCTGACTGGTTTTTTCTTTATTTTTAGGTTTCAGAAGTTTAATTATGATGAGTCTTGGTATGGACTTGTTTATTTATTGTTTGTTTGGGGTTTGCTTAACTTCTTAGAGCTATAGGTTTATTTCACCAAACTGGGGAAATTTTCAGCTGGTATTTCTTCAAATACTCTTTCTTTCTTCTTTCTTTTTCTTTCTTCTCTGCATCTGCGATTCTGATGATCTGAGTGTTGGGGTTTTTGTGTTTTCCCACAGGTCTCTAAGGCTCCATCTAGTTTTTTTCCAGTCTGTTTTCTTTCTGTTCACGTTGGGTGAATTCTATAATTGTGTTGATGTTCCTCACATTCACTGATTCTGTCCTCTGTCATTTACACTCTACTATTGAGCCCATCCACTGAGTTTTTTTAAGTTTCTGTTATTATATTTTTCAGTTCTGTAAGTTCCATTTGGTTCTATTTATAACTTTTTTCCCCTGAGATTTTCTGTTTTTCCATTTGTTTCAAGAGGATTCGTACTTGATTGCAGAAGCATTTTCACAATGATTTGTCTCAGCTCAGGCTACTGTAACAGAATTCTGTAGCCTGAGTGGCCTAAATAAGACGTATTTCTCACAGTTCTGAAGTCTGGGAAGTCCAAGGTCAAGGTGCTGGATAAATGTAGTTCTTGTAAGGACCATCTTCTTGGCACACAGCTGGCTGCCTCCTTGCTGTCTGGTGTCTTTGTTTATAAGGTCACTAATCCCGTAATGAGGGTCTGCCTTCTTGACCTCATCTCAACCTAAGTACCTTCCGCAGGCCCCACCTCCTCATACCATCCCACTGGAGGTCAGGACTTACAGATACGAATTTGGGGGAGACACAAGCCTTTTGTCTATACAAGGCTGCTTTAAAATCCTTGGATGATTCCAACATCTGACCTACCTCAGTGCTTTTGTCTGTTGATTATACCTTCTCAAGTCAGGTTGAGATTTTCCTGGTTCTTGACATGAAGACTCTGATTTTTGATTGAAACATGGATGTGTTGGGTATTATGTTATGACTCTCTGGATCTTATCTAAATGTTATGTTTTAGCAGTTTGTGAGGGTGAGGGATGGAGTGTTCCTGCCGGTTGGGGTGGAAGTCCAGGTTCCCCACGTGGATTCCATTGTCACCTGAGGTGGGGGTCCTAGTTACTGATGGACAGCGATGGGCGTTCTGGCCCCCCACTAGGCCTCCACTGACACCTCTCTTGCTGGGAGGGGTGCACACAACTCTTTACTGCTTCTCAGATGGCCTCCATTGACACTGTGATGGGGAAT
Organism: Camelus ferus; assembly: GCF_009834535.1. NCBI lineage: Eukaryota > Metazoa > Chordata > Mammalia > Artiodactyla > Camelidae > Camelus > Camelus ferus. The sequence goes on from NC_045712.1 coordinate 39,018,615, forward strand.
GTCCTCTGTACTCTTGGGTGGGGGTGGGTGTCCTGACTCTCCACTAGGTTCCCTGTGACAACACTCCGGTGGAAGGGAGAAAAGGAACCTTGTCACTGCCAGGTAAGGGTGTAAGTCCAAGTTCTACGTGTGGTCTCCACTAGCAAGGTTGTTGGTGAGGGGTAAGGTAAGGGGGCGGGGATACTTGTTAACCTTCAGGGGGACTGGAAGACTGGACTCCCTGCTTGGCCTTCTCTGGTAAGGTTAGGCCCCTTGTTACAGGCTGGCAAGGGTGTAAGTCTAGGCTCTCCCCCAGGAATTTGCTGGTCCGGGTCGGGGTGGGGCCACAGTATTTCTCTGGTATTGGGCTGTGTCAGTGTTTCTTGTCTGAGCATTTTCTTTCTAGCTCCATTGCCCCTTTCCTGGTCCTTTGGCTAGAGAGAGCGGGCTTTTCTTGGGGTTTCTTTTTTCTTTGCGCCCATTTATTTCTGGGGTGTCCGCTTCCTCAGCATGTAGTCTTGGATACACGAGGTAAAGAGAAAACCCTTGAAACTCACTGCCATTTTGTTCCTTAGGTCCTGGGGTCCCTAGTCAGTCTGCCCTCCTCTTTCTCCCTTTCAGCCGCCTCTTATCTTTACTTTATATGTAATGTCTGTGATTTTTAGTTGTACTTAGCAGGAGGAGGAGTGAAAAGTGCTTCTATTCCATCTTTCCAGAAGCAGAAGCCCCACTCACTTTCTTGGTTATTAACCTTTCTTTCCCCTCTTCAGCTTAGGACCTTTGCACACATGAAGTCCCCTCTTTGGGCCCGAATAACACACCTTTATTCATTAGGTTCAGCTCAGATGTCACTGGGCTCTCAGGCCTCTCTGGTCCATCTCAGCTCAGTCTCTTCTGTTGATCTCATGAAGCCCTGTTTCTTCTCCTCCATGGCGTTTATCCCACTTACATGCCTTGCACTTCCTTGTAGGTTTGTTTATTTGTTGGTCTCTCCTGTGCAGTCTTTTATCGTCCTCCTTTGGTGAAATCTGTGGTATCTGTAACCTGTTTTGGAAAGTCCTGGATGTGACTTAATCCTGATTTCCCAGAACGGTTAAAGACATTTTCTTCCATGCTGGTGGAGACGTCTCACTCCTAATCCTGACCCCATTTGAACCTACTCCTAGGATGTAAGTTAGGGGTCCCTGGAGCCCAGAAGAATAGGAGACAAGGGCAGCCATGGGCTCATTTAGTCAGTCATGACATTCAAGAAAGGTGTTTTTCAGCTTACAGTTAATCCGCATAAGCCAAAATGCTAGTAGGGTTTTAGGCTATTCTATACTTTTTAGATTTACACCTGTAAACAAGAAATATTTCCTTTGGTTACTAAGGCTAAATCCTTATAAGTGATTATTTTTGGTGTGTGCTTGTTTTTTAATGCAGAGATCACTGTGATGTTATCAATATTTATTAACGTGGAGATCATTACTAATATGGCGATGACCCAGAGTAAGTCAGAGGGCGAGGGGTGCCAGGAGGTTGTGCCAACTAAATGTGTGCTGCTCTTCCAGTTTCTTTTCTTGTTGTGGTAAAGGATACATAACATAAATTTACCATTTTAACCTCTTTTTAAGTTTTTAATTGTAAAAAATGCATAATGTGAAACTTTTCTACTTTCCCCAACTGAAACGCTGTACCCATGAAACACTAACTCCCTGGTCCTCCCCTCCTCCAGCCCGTGGTCGCCACCACTCTGCTTTCTGTCTCTGTGAATGGGATTACCCTAGAAACCTCATGTAAGTGGAATCATGCAATATTTGCCCTTTTGTGTCTGGTTTATTTCTCTCAGCATAATGTCTTCAAGGTTCACTTATGTTGTAGTTTGCATCAGTAGAAAAATTCCAAGACTGAATGATACGCATATGTGTCTGTATATCACATTTTATTCATCCGTTCATCCATCAATGGATACAGTGGATACACGGCTGCTCCCCTCTTTCGCCTGTTAATGAGTAATGCTGCTATGAACATGGATGTGCAAATATCTGTTTGAGTCTCTGCTTCTGACTAGACAGACATAAACAGAGTTGTTGGATTGTATGGTATTTCTCTGTTTAATTTTGGGAGGAAATCTTCACCCTGTTTGCCAGAGCATCTGCACTGCACCACTTTACATTCTCACCCAGCAACGCACGGGGTTGCAGTGTCTCCGCACCCTTGCCAGCGCTTGTTATTTTCTGTAGTTTTGATAACAGTCATCCTAATGGGTGTGAGGTAGTTGAGCATCTTTTCATGTGCTTATTGGCCATTTGTATACCTTCTTCAGAGAAATGCCTGTTCAAGTCCTTTGCTCATTTTTAAAATAGCGCTGTTTATTTTTCAGCTGTTGTAGGAGTTCTTTATGTATTCTACATATCAATCTCCTCTTAGACACATGATTTGCAAATACTTTCTCTCATTCTGTGGGATGCCTTTTCACTAGGCTGATACTGTCCTTTGATACACAAAAGTTCACCTTACCTATTTTTTTCTTTTTCTGTTTGCCTTTGCTTTTGGTATCATATCCAGGAAATCATTACCAAATCTAATGTCATGAAGCTTTTTTGCCCTATGTTTTCTTTTAGGTGTTTATAGTTTTAGGTGTTATATTTAGATTTTTGATTCATTTTGAGTTAATTTTTGTATATGTTGTAAAGTAAGGTTCCAAATTCATTCTTTTGCATTTGGATATCCAGTTTTCCCAACATCGTTTGTTGAAGATACCTTTCTCCCAGTGGATGGTCTTGGCACCCATGTCGAAAATCGTTTGATTGTATATGTGAGGGTTTATATCTGGGTTCTTTGTCCTATTCTATTGGTCTATATGTCTGTTTTTTAAAAACCACTTTATTGAGGTATGATTGACATGCAAAAAGCTGTTCATATCTAATGTACACAGCTTGATGAGTTTGGCGATAAGGAATAGCTGTCTTTATGCCAGTACCTCAGTGCTTTGATTGTTGTAGCTTTGTACCAAATTTTGAAATCAGGGTATGTGAGACCCTTAACTTGGTTCTTCTTTTTCAGACTGTTTTGGCTATTTGAGTATGTATTTGTTTTTAACTGCTTTTTATTTTTAAGTAACTATAGCTATTGATTTTCTGATTTTTTAAAAACTATTGGTCAAAAGCTGGGTTGTATTGGCACAGAGAGGTATTAAAATAAATCCTCTTTTTGTACCACAGTGGTATATTTGAAGGTTTATTTGTTTTTATTTTGCTGACTTTCATACATTTGAGAGGACCTTAACTTTGGTTTCTAAATTGAGAGTTTTGTGTGTCAGAACAAAATCAAGCTAAGAGAAAGTGTTGGAAGTAACCAAAAAATTAGTAAGTTAGCTAATTTTATTCTAGTGTTGCTGAGACCTGAGCTGAATGCCATCTGGTCTCGTAATGAATCCAAAAAGTAGAAAGTTTACAAATAAGTTAGAAAATGTAAGGTTTTGGTTTATTACAAGATACATTTTTTAAAATCATACCAAAGTTCTAATTCAGAATGTTATAGAGAGTTCATCAAATCTGTTGATCGAATTAACATTTTTGTTTGTAAGTTTTCTTTTTGATCTGCATATGTGTTTTGAAATAAGGAAGTAAAATCTTAAAATTCTATTTTACTATTTTTTCCTGTAGTTTAGGTGAAGCGTTACTATTTATTGAGTTAAAATAATATTTTGCTAGTAACATATTAAATGAACAGCATGCTGCACTTTCATATATTCATTGATGGCCCATGAAAGAGTAGAAATTTCACTAAATCAAAAGGCCATAGTAAATAAGCCATAAGTATATATAGATTCTTACATAATTTTTAACATCTTCATGGAAAAAAGCAATTTAAGCTATTTTAGGGTTTTTTTTTCCAAATTAAGTAACATCTGAAATACATTTATTTTATAAATTTGTTAAAAAAACAAAGAAGACTTAGAAAACGTAACAGGTTTATAGAGTTAATGTTGAGAATTACTATTCTCGTATTTAAATTGAAGGTGAATCGATCATTTCAGTAGCTTTCCTGGTTCACATTTTCAAAGCCAGGAAACTTTAATTTCTATCTAAGTTTTTGATTCTTCAGGGATTTTTTTATTAGAAGATTTTTAGGTTTTTGTTTTTTTTTAAAAGGTTGATTGAGTGTGCAACATAAAATCAAAGACAAAAATGATTATTTTATGTTGGTAACTGTCATGTTACAACTTCTGTGTATTTACTGCCATCTAGTGTTGCCTGTAAAATCTAATGACACTTGAACACTACTTTTATTTGTAAAATAGCTGTAGAAATTTATTAAAAACTTAAAGAATAGCCTACCAATATATGAAACCGTATGATGAAATCATATAAACATGCCATTTTGTGGGTTAAAAACAGTCAAATATTGGGAATTTCATAAAGTTGAGCCCCAGGATTAAACCAGTATCTAAATAATTTCTCTTAAATAGTAATCATCACCTTCACTTTTGAGACTAATTTAGTTTACTTCTTTGCTGTAATTTCAAGAAGAGGATCACTATTTTAAATGCAGAATTACACAAAGATCTCCATCTCCGAAAAAATAGAAATGATCTATGATCCTCCAAATATCAGATGTTTGATAATCTTCCATTTTAGTGTCAAATGCATTCCAGTTTTCTTTTAAATTCTAAACTTGGCAAGATGCACCAGACATACTGAATGCTAACAGTTCACCTATTAAAAGCTGTTGTTTTTCTAAGGTGAAAATGGATTAACTTCTCACCTAGAAGTTACACTGCATTTCTAATGGTTAGATCCTGGTGACCAGCAAGCCAGTCAGTACCATTCATATTTAATTGGTAGTTTTAATAGTAGTTTTTTTTTTCCTTAAGGTGAGTTATGTAATTTTTTTTCTAGTGCTGCTTAGAAACAGAATTGATTGTCATCTCCTTGTAATGACCAAAGGTGTCATTTTATGCCCTGACTCACGGGCTTTATTTTTCTATTTTCAAAAAATAGTTTCAGACTTAAAGAAAAGTTGAAAATACAGTGAAGGTAATCCTTATATATCCCTTTATTCAGAGTCACTAATTTTGAACATGTTGCCAGATACGTGCTTGCTCTCTTCCCGTCATCTTGACTGATTCACATTTACATCTGTATTTGTAGCTACATATGGGTATTTCAAACTATGGAGTTTCTATTTCTGCATTGCCTTATTCTCCTAATGTACTATGGCCCTGGACCAGTCAGCTTGTCCTGTAAGCTCATCTCCTTGACTGCTGATTGAGGCCAGTGCAGCTTCCTCTGCAGGGATGCTCTGAGGAGTGGAGTAGGAATGACACACGTGTAACACTTGTCACAAGTGTCTGGCATCGAGCAGGTGCTTCACAAACTGCAGGTCTTGTTACCACTCTTACAAAGCAGGATACAGACAAGATTGTACACGTGAAATGCCACACAGAGCTGGGCACTCGGTCAGGACACAGGGGATGTGAGCTGTGGTTCTAGCCATCTCTGCAGTGGCAGAATGAAGCTTTCATCATTTTTTTTTTTACCTTTATAGCATTATTTGTTAAGCAGGCAGTGTAGCCGCATAGAAGTAGCTTGGGTTGCCAGAGTCAGGAGGTAGATGAATTAGAATTTCAGCTCTTCCTCTTAATCTCTGCACACCTTGGTTTCCTCAGATGTAAAATGAGGGCATTGGTGATGTACGTAAGAAGTGATTACTACCAAAGGTGGAGGTAAAAACCTGCTAACTCCACAGAACCACCCTTGTTAATGAGTTAATCCTTTAGCAGTTGGCTCATATGTCTCCATCAGCTCATTGATGCATTTCCGTGGGCTTGGTTCTCCATGATAACACTGATTTGTTTGTTTGTGCTAAAATTTCTTATTTATATATCAAGAATCTTCTCTTATGTGCCTGTTTCCATCCTGTGATGTGATTCCATTTTTCTTCTCTCTTCCTTCTCTTGTTTCCTCACCTGAGTTCAGCCCATCCTTCACTCATCAAGTCTTGCTGATTCGGACTTCGGAATATCTGTTGAGTCTCTCTTCCCTGTAACATTGGCTTGATTTGTGTTGAGGCTCACACTATTGCTCATCCAGACTTATATTTTTTAACAGCTTTGTTGAGCTGCAAGTCACATACCATACCAGTCACTCATTTCAGGTTATACGGTCCATGGCTCCTACCTAGACTTTTACAGCAGATCCTCACCGGCCTTCTGGTTTTCATGCTTTCTTTCCTCTGCTCCACGCTCTCTACGTCTGGAGTGGTTATTCTGAAATGAAATTCCGATCATACTTCTCCTCTGCTATGGTCCTTACACAAATCTCCATGGCTTACAGAAGAAATGCTCGAGTTGAGTATCAGACTCTTTACAATCTCCTTTCTGCCTTCACTTCTGCTGCTGCCTCATTTCACCCTCGGATAGGCCACAGCCCTGCCTGCAACATGCTGTCAGCATTTACTGAAACTGTACGGCAATCACGTATCTCTTCCACCAGACTGAGCTTCCTGAGAGCGTGGGCAAGAATAAGCCCGTAGTAAATATTCACTAACCGAGAAGCGTCTTTTGAATTACTTTAATTCTTTGTTTTCAAGTGATTCAGCAGTTGCTTGTTAAATGTTTGTTAATGAATGAATGAGTCTATATAGCTGTTTTTTTAGTGAACATATAATTAATGGCAGTTATTTAAGAGTTAATTTCAACTTTATAATTTGTCTTTGCTGCACCTTTGGGAAATATACTAACAAAACCCCTAGGCAAAATACTAAAATTATGTTATTTTTAAGAAAAGGTGACCTGAATTAGGTAGTAGGGTATAGTGGTGAAGAACGTGGGCTCTGTATTCAAATCCTGGGTCCACTTTGACAAGCTGTATGTCTTTGAGTGAATTTAAAGAATTCAGTATGATTGATGTGCAGGTAAACAAATAAATGCACATGGTGTGCTTACCACAGTGCTCGGCAAGATTAAGTATTCAGTATTTTTTACTTATTATTGTTGGAGGAAAAAAATAATCTTTTCTCATAAAAGTCTTTTCACCTGATTGAGAAGTCTGATTAAATTCTGAGATTTCGATTTAAAAACTTGCCTAGAAAGGAACCCGCAACCAACTCTTCATCCTGTCACCACTTCTGGGTGTCAGAAGGTCAGTAAGGTTTTTGACCTTTGGATCCAGGTCCTTTGGGATGAAATTGTTGAACTGGGCTTTTTCCTTCCTCCTTTTGTTTCCTTGATTCCTGTGATCATCTTGGTAATTTCCCGGTGTTTCTGTGGGCTGTCCCGCCTCTTCAGTTTTATCGAACCGAGACATTGCTCTGTGTTCTCTATGGGAATAATTAATGATGGTCAAGGTAAATTCTTTCACTGACTATATATTTATTGGGTACTTACAATAAGCCAGGCATTACCAAGATACAGCCCTGGCTTTAGAAGTGCTCATGGACAGAATCCTCCAAGAAAGGAATCACAGTGCAGTAGCCAACGTCCTTCCTAGCCTTCCCTGGGTGACCGAGCCCTCTCCATCCCCTCCTGACAGAGCTCCGACTGGCAAAGAGCCTCTCAGCCTGTTGGGTGGGGGCCATGGGGAAGACCTCCACTCACTGAATTAAGTGCTCCCCAAGAGGCATTTTGTTCCCAAATCTGTCTGTGTGGTATTCTTGTTACTGTGATTGGCATAATTTAATTAAATGGAATGAAAACTGATGAAATGTGTGTGCTAAAACAGAGAGAGCCGTCGTTTCCGTGAGAACCTTTGGAAAGACTCCATAAAGACAAATTACTATCAGATTGGATAAAGATGAGTCAATTACAAAAGATTAGGGAAAAATCATAAAACTCTGGGCAGCTTCCAGAGTCTGTTTTCGTATTGATTCACAAGTATCTTTAAGTTTTCACTCTTTTTTAAGAAAACAAACCTGGGAATCTGACTTTGTCTTATGGGTGTTATTTATGTACAGAAGACAGTGAGAAACTCCATCACTGGACTCTACTCAAAGGAAAGGCTTTGGCTCTGCATTAAAGAATTTGCAAATTAATCTACGTTTAAATGTTGACTAAAATAAAACATTAAAGTTATGCAGTTTTTAATGATCCCTCATTTTAACTAACTTTTTAAAAAAATTGAAGTGTAGTGTGTTATAATGTGTCAATTTCTGGTGTACAGCACAATGTCCTAGTCATGCATATATATACACATATTCATTTTTATATTCTTTTTCATTAAAGGTTATTACAAGATTCTGAATATAGTTCCCTGAGCTATACAGAAGAAATTTATATTTTTTAATCTATTTTTATATGTAGTGGCTAACATTTGCACATTTCAAACTCCCAAATTTATCCCTTCCCACCCCTTTCCCCCAGTAATCATAAGCGTGTTTACTATGTCTGCGAGTTTCTGTTTTGTAGATGAGTTAATTAGTGTTCTTTCTTTCTTTTTTTATATTCCACATACGAATGATATCATATGGTATTTTTCTTTCTCTTTCTGGCTTACTTCACTTAGAATGACAATCTCTAATTCCATCTGTGTTGTTGCAAATGGCACGATTTTATTCTTTTTCATGGCTGAGTAGTATTCCATTGTATAAATATACATCTGCTTTATCTAGTCATCTTTTGATGGACATTAGGTTGCTTCCATGTCTTGGCTGTTGTAAATAGTGCTGCTGTGAACGTTGGTGTGCATGTATCTTTTCGAATTAGAGTTCCCTCTGGATGTATGCCCAGAAGTGGGATTGCTGGATCATATGGTTTAGTTTTTTGAGGAATCTCCGTACTGTTTTCCATAATGGCTGCACCAAACTACATTCCCACCAGCAGTGTGGGAAGGTTCCCTTTTCTCCATACCCTCTCTAGCATTTATCATTTGTGGACTTTTGAATAATGGCCATTCTGACCAGTGTGAGGTGATACCTCATTGTAGTTTTGATTTGCATTTCTCTGATAGTTTGCAGTATTCAGCATTTTTTCATGTGCCTTTTGGCCATTTGTATGTCTTCATTGTAGAACTGCTTGTTTAGGTCTTCTGCTCATTTTTGGATTGGGTTGTTTGTTTTTTGTCATTAAGTTATATGAGCTGTTTATATATTCTAGAGATTAAACCTTTGTCAGTCAAATCATTTAGCTAACTTTTTGACTAACTTAGGAATTATTGACCCAGGTGAGCCATCTAAAAGAATTCTGTCCTCAGGGAATATGGAATTAGGGCCTGGCTTTTAAGTTTGTCAATTAATGGGAAATATTTGTTTTGTGGAAGGACCCAGTGCCCTCCAAACTGATGGTTAGTTCATAATCTGCTCAAATATGACTTTGTTGATGTCCAATTTTTGCAAATTACTTTGCATTATTTTAAGGTGATAGCAGTGGTTAACCTGTTTCTTATCCTAGAAGGTTTAGGAAAAGGCAAGTCTCACACTTCTGAAGGAGATCAGTTTACACTCAGAATGGAGTTGTTTTCAGAAAAGAATTTTGCAAGGAGTAGGAATTAGGAGACTAATTCTCTCTAAGGAGATCTCGACCCACAGGCAGAGCATTTCAGTAATCATTTTGGATGCCTGTCTTCTTGCTTTTCCCCTCAGTTAAAATATTGCCCTCAAATTCATGTTTGTCAGCATCTAGACCCCACTTATTCCCCCCTTTCCTTCAGCAAAAATTTCCCACATTAACAATACCCAAAACCCAACATGGTATGTTAGTCCTCTCGGTCAGATCTCACTTTGGGAAACCCTTCACTTGTTTTGTTTTGTTTTGTCTTTTTACACTAGAATTCTGTATCAAAGATTGAGGCTTGAATGTCATTTTCAATCATCATAGATATTGATGTATTAGCTAGATTGGGTGTAATGGTATCAATTTGACCAGTTTCTTGTTACTTTGATACATTGCAATTGTTATTCTCTTAGTTTGTTATTATTTCTGTTTTCCTACTTGCCTCTCCCTCTTTAGTCTGTAGTCTAAAAGCTTCAGAGGGGATTTAGTGTGTCATGTAGTCCCCCAAGGGGCTGTGTTATAAAGACAGATTAAATTAGAAACCTGTGTGAGAGTGTTTTTGTAGACTCCAAGGTGCTTATAAATGTAAGATGTTAATGTTACCACTGAATTTCTCCCTAATGAATAAAATGTGTTCCCAATCCTATTATGTTATAAATGTTGCTAAAAATGGATTATTTACAAAGATGTTAAGAACCATGAAAGGAAGGGAAAGAAAGACTTTGAATGTTGATTACTTTCCAAAAAAATTTTTTAATACCTTTTTAAAAATTGAAGTATAGTTGATTTACAGTACTGTTTACTTTCAGGTATACAGCAAAGTGATTCGGTTATACATTATATATATTCTTTTTCAGATTCTTTTCCATTATAGCTTATTATAAGATACTGAATACAGTTCCCTGTGCTATACAATAGGTCCTTATTGTTTATCAATTTTATGTATAGTAGTTTGTATCTGCTAATCCCAAACTCTTGATTTATCCCTCTCCCCTCTTCCCCTTTGGTAACCGTAGTTTGAGAAAACTTTTTATTTTACGTATTTTAGTTAAAAATTCTTCCAGTTGAAGGACTGTAAATGCCATGTTTTGCACATGCATATAGTCATACACAACGTGTGTGTGTGTGTATTTATTTTTATAAGACAGGCTTATTCTGAGCCTGAAGTTCAAGTTTCTCCTCTGGCAGCTTGAGCACAAGGTGGGGGATGAGCTGCAGGATGTGAAGATATGATTATCCTTACGCTGCTGTCAGTGGGCCCCCACTGGGACCATTCCTGCATGTGCAAGTGAGGTTGTAGTGTGTCCATTATCCTCCCCACTTCTGCACTTCACGGCAAAACTAATCGGCACCATTTGTGCTAATAATTAAGTCTGTGATGTGGTCACTGGTGCACAAGGAATTCAGGTTGAGGGAGTATTTCACAGCAGAAAGGTGGTGGGATTTGAGCAGGAAGAATACAATTTATTAATAATTTTTCATGATCTATTGTAGAAAAGGAACCACGAGGAAAAAGGGCAGCTCTCTTTTGGATAATGATCCCCTTCCACCAAGGGTTTAGGAAGGACGTAGGAGCAAGACCATGGGGAGAGCTCATTGCGTTGTCCTGTTAGATTTGTCCTGTAGACTGTTGTAATATGCATCAGGTCTAAATTTGAACATGAAGATGTACTGAGGGTGATTGCTAGGTGAGTGACTACAAAGGTACAGAACAAGGGCATGTTTTGGAGTGATAGGATTGCTCTGTATCCTGATGGTGGTGATGGTTTCACAGTGCAGTGCATTTGTTAAAACTGAAAGAGCTGTACACCAAGATGAGTGGGTTTTACTCTACATAAATTAAAAAATAAAATGTAAAATGTATAAAAATATATTGAAGAGCATGTTCAGGAAGATCTTTTGTGTGTGGCTCAGGATATGTTTACAAGATGAAAGAAGTCATTTTTTTTCCAAAACTAATTATGAGTGAAACAACCTCATACCAATTACTCTAAAACTTGATTTTATATAGCAAGTGGCTCTTTTCAAACTGCAAATAAGATTTTTAATTGAGTTTTTAGAGGTAGTGCTAAAAGGAATAAGTTAAGAGAAGCTGGCGTTTTTGTCTTTTCTGTTTTTGAGCTCTCATGACTTCACCATAAAAGGAGCCACTCACCGTGAGTATTGTTTTGCCGAAGAGAGGACATTAAAGAGGTGAGCCACAGTTCTCAGACGTTTGAGAATTCATTGGTCATGCTTAAGACCAAAAAGGATCAGCTTTTTTATGTTTTTTTGTCTTCAGACTCTGGTTTCTGAATGTGGGTCATGCACAGAAATGCAGTTAATTGTGTGGACAGTCTGTTAAGCCTTTTTTTTTTTTAATTGAAGTACAGGCAATTACAATGTGTCAATTTCAACGTTCACAGCAGCACTATTTAGAACAGCCAAGACATGGAAGCAACCTAAATGTCCATCGACAGATGACTGGATAGAGAAGGTGTGGTATATTTATACAATGGAATACTACTGAGACATGGAAAAGAATAAGCCTTTTAGAGGCACGGGGTATTCTTCATGTGCTTCTAGAACCAGTGGGATTTGTAGGACAAGTCAGAAGCAGCACAGTGGGAACGATTAAGTGCCAGGACCAAGGCTGATGTCAGTTAATTAAAAACCATAACATTTGTATTTGGTAGTTTTTAAATAAGTAATTTCAAGCTAAAAGGAACATTTTTAAACAACTCAGAATATTATATTTACTCCTGAGTTTGACTTTTATGAGGAATGTTTAGTCTATAAAATATCCTAAGCCAAAAAGCTATTTAAAGTTTTACCCTGAAGAATAGTTTTTGAAATATAGAAGACTAAGTTGTATATGACTGTGATCCAGTTGAAAGCTGATTTATCAATTGGGTAACAAATATTTATTGAGTCTTTGTAGTTTTTATGCTTTAAGATAAGGGTCTGTGACTTCTTACATTGGGGCTCCCAAGCCGTGCTTATTCATTCTTCTGGTAGAAAGAGGAGGTTTGTAATCTAAAGTCTTTGGGAAGGGTCCTGTCTCAAGCCCTTATCAACTGGTATCGTAGTTGTTAATTCACACATTAGCTGAGATTAATGGAGTTTGAATTTTCAGGAGTTTTCTCCATGTTGTCTTAGTCCATGTAACACTTACTGTCATTTGTACTTGTCATAGTTTACAGTGTACTCTGTGTGGTCCACATGCTGGGCTGGTTTGAGAACTGTTAGCAGTTTGCAGAAAGATGAGGAGCTCATACCAAAATGCAAATCTACAAGCTGCTTCTTTGAAAGTGTCTAGGTGAGGGGAGAAAATGTCAGCCGAGCCATGAATGTGCTTGTCAACATAGTTGATTTGCCTTTTTGTGCAAGTCCGTCTTTTCTCGTGGACTGGAAGCAGCGCCCTGACCTGCACTGGTTTGCCGCATTGCAGTTCAGTACTTTGTTCCCTCCTTTCTAAGAGTGCCATCGGATTTGGACAATGCTCAGGCTTCTGAGCAGGAGAGGTGCTGTTTTGTTGTTCCCATTCTTGACTCAAGTTGTGGTGCTCCACAGCCCTACTTTGTGGCTCTCCATTTCCAGGTGGACCCTGGGAAAGTGGGTAGGGATGGAGGACTGTCCTGCAGAGAGGTCACCTCTGCCATTTGGCTGTGCACATTGGAGTTTCAGGAGCATGGTTTGGCTCAACGAACTGTACTTTTTAGAGACTATACTGCTTATGACCTCAGCTGTTACCTCAACTATATCGTCTCTTGCGTGCACACGTGCGCACGCACACACACACACACACACACAAGTGAACACAGTTCTGAAAACAGCAGAAGGTATTCAGTTGAGCATTGCAGCCAATGGAAGAAAGAACCAGCTCCAAGCATTCCTTCTAAGCTTTCTTTGTTCTACTCTTATAACTTTTAATCAAGTTCTTGGAGAAGCTGTTCTCTTCTATGTGCACCTTTTGTTTGGACAGTGATAGTTGGCCTCATCTTCCACGTGGCTTGATACCTGATAGTATCTTTTGATGTGGTTCCATTTTGGTTGTTAGCTGGTAGCATGGAAACTACAAAGGTATTTCCTTACAGAAGTAATGATCTTTATGTAAAAATTTTTTGGTATTTATTCTTTGAATAGTAATACATTTATATGACTCAAAACTTGAAAGGTTCAGAAACACAGTGAAAGAAATCCCTCTACCTCTGTCCCAGTCGACACATTCTCTTCCATGGAGGCAGCCAATGTGGTAGGTTTCTTATAGATGCTTCCAGGGATACTTAATGTGCAGATATAGAAATAGGTATACAAGAATAAGGATTCAGGAGCAGAATTTAGTCAGTTTGTTTTACATCTGGTTGTTTAGTAACTAAGAATGCTGTTGGTAATTTTAAAATTTTTTATGTAAAGGAATGTATATGTAAGATGACTCTGATGTTATTGAACTTTAGAATTTATGACTTGAATGGCATTTTACAGAGCAGTTTTGACCTTTTCAGGATAATAGAAGCCCTTGCATCTTGAGTAAATGAAAGGCTGAAGGATAATGACTGGTGTGCTTGTTAGTTCAGGTTTGGATCAGTTTAACCCACAGTTTAGGAAGAGCAAGAACTTATTAATAACAAACATTCTGTCCTTTTTGCCAAGGATAGTACCAGGATTGCACTGGGGCCAAAGCAAAGGAGCAGTCTATGTAGTTTGTGCATTTTTAGTAGTTTTTAAATAAGAATGAATTTCTTTAGATTAGCTCCTAAGGCCAAAGCCCATTTAAACAGGTTATCGTGCAACTATGGGAAAAGAATCTGTTTCAGCAGTCTAGTTCAACAAAAATGTACTGGATTGGAAGTTTTCAAGGGTTTTTCTTTTTTAAAAATAAGCATCATCAATTTTAAGCAAATGTGAACGAGGTATATACCCTTTGACCTAGAAATTCTACCTCATATAATTTATCCTCAGGAGAGAGAGTTTGTGGGTGGGGTGGCTTAGCCTCAGTGATACGTTCTTTGGATGAACTTGCCTTAACCTTCCAGTTTTTCAGCTGCCTATTCACTCTCATTTTCTACTGCACCTCTCTCTCCCTCACCTCTACATACCCCTCCGCTTTCTTCTGCCTTTCACTTCTCATCTGTATGCTCTGAAATGTATTGCCACCTCTTTTCCGCTGACAGCCCCCTGTTTTACACTTCCTTCTTTTCCATTCTTCTCCAGCTGTTTCCCTGAAGCCTTGGGCTGTGTCTTGGGCTGGGAGCAAGCAGATGTATATTAAGCCCCTTCTGGACTGGGGCTCTGGGTTTGGCCAGAGGCCACAAGAGGGAACAGAGAACATCAGTCTTCTGGTGGCACAGGAACAGGTTAGTGAGTTCCTAATCAGAGACCAGCGCCTTTAGAGTAGCGCATGTACTTCATGTGAATTCTTCTTTCCCCGAGGACTGAGAAAGGAACTGAGCATGCGTAAGCTTTACCTTATCACTGTGTTTTTTGAATCCCTGGGTCAGCGATTCCCACATTTTTTGGAGGGATTATTTTGGTGTTTGTTTTACTCTTTTGTGGGAAAAAAAACATTAAAATAATGTGAATTAACTTAATCCTCTTTCATATGACTATAAAGATACAGCACGAGGGATTTTTAGGGTGATGGAACTGATCTGTATCCTGATTATGGTGGTGGTTAAACAAATCTATGCAACATGGGGTTGCAATTTTTAGGAAAGAAAGAATACAATTCTACAAAAACTCTTCCAGAAAAAAAGAGCGTGGCATTACCCTAATACAAAACTGTAACAAAGACATTGCAAGAAAACCAGTACTCTCATGCATATAGCTGCAAAAATCCTTAACAAAATTTTAGTAAGTCAATCCAAAAATATTTGAAAAGGATAATACAACATGACCCAGCTGGATTCATCCTAGATATGCTAGGTTGGTTTTAACATTCCAACACCAATCAATGTAATTTACCATGGTAACAAGCTCCCCCACTAAAAAAAACCCCAACTATACAGTTATCCCAATAGATAGCAGGAAAAGTATTTGACAAAATTCAACACTCATTCATGATAAAAAAAAAATTTCAGCCAAGTAGAAATAGAAGGCAACTTCCCCAATCTGCTAAAGGGCACCCTAAAGTTAGTATCATACTTAACTGTGAAATGCTTAATGCTTTGCCCCTGAGACAGGGAAAAAGGCAGGATGTCCACTGTCACCACTTTTATTCAGCATTGTCCTGGAGGTCCTAGCTAGTGCAATAAGACAGGAGGGGGAAAAAGGCATACTAACTGGAAAAAAATAAAAATTTCTATTCACAGACAACATGGTCATCTATGTCAAAAATCCTAAGAATTCTACAAAAGAGGTACTATCTAAACTTATTAGTGCAAGATTGTGGGATACAAGATCAAAACACTTATTTTATTTCAATATACTACCAAAGATAAATTTGAAATTGTTAATTAAGAACAATTCCATTTACAATAGCACAAAGAAATGAAGTACTTAGGAATAAACTGAAAAAAAACATGCACAAGACATGTAGACTAAAACCTGAAGAACATGAATGAGAGAAATTAAGGGAGACCTAAAAAATGGATATAGACACCATGTTTATGGATTAGTATTGTTAGGGTAACAGTTCTTCCTAAATTGATCTGTAGATTCAACATAATTGCAATCAGAGTTCAGCAGACTGTCTTACAGCAATAGAAAGGCTGATCCTAAAACGTACACAGCAATGCAGAGGACCTGGGATAGGCAGGGACTTGATCTTCCTTGTCTGCTGTTGTGTCCTCAGTACCTAGAAGGGTGCCTGGCTCCTGGGAGGCTTACAGTCGATAGGTATTGAATAAATGAATGGACTTTGAGAGAATTATACAGAATAAAATAAAATGGGCCAAAATGTTGATAGTTTTTATTTCTGGACAATCAATAATGATTGATTTTTTTTTAAGTTTTCACTATTTTCTCCAAGAGGCACCTATTACTTTTGTATTTAAATTTTTTTATTTCAATAGATGATCCATGAATGATGGTACAAAACTCAAAAAGTCTAAGAATATACGAAGAGTGACATATCTCTTTCCTATCCCCTCCGCCTCCCCAGAGGAAACTACTCTTACAATTTCATTCTGATATCTCTTTATTTCATTTTTGTCTGCCAGGCTTTTTAAGCTTTTCTTCAACATTTCTTACTATATTTTTCATTTCCATCCATTCTCCCTTGGCCACGTTGTAATTTAATCATCATTTCTAAGATGAGTTTGTCTTTTTATTTAATTCTTTACCAGGTTGTTACTTTGACTTTGTATCTTCCTGTTCGTTTGTTTGAGTTTTTGAAGTCCTTTCTTAGAGATTTTCTTTCACATTTGTAAGTGCTTATTTAGAATTATTTCTTGTAGGTTTAAATACTGAGTTATAATTTTCATCTGGTTCATGCTTTGTTTATTGGTTGGCTTTTGATTTTTTTTTTATTTTAGGGGAGAACAAAACAAAAATTGAAATACCTTGATTCTTAGTGTTTGTCTTATTCTCGCAGTAATTTCGCATAGGTGTTATCTGCTGGTTTTTTGTTGCTGTTCATTTTGAAGTGAATAATTTTCCTGGGCTAGCAATAGTAGTTCTAGTTGGCAAGGGTAGGAGGTTTGAGTGGCTTACTCAGTTCCTTAGTTTGAGAGTGCTCCCTTTTCCTGGTATGGTAAAATGCCATTTTTTAAATGCTTACCTTCTTTGTGATAAGAATTGTGAGTATTGCTCTGGAGTATTTCTGCAGGACCGTAATTTCTACCTTGTAATTTCTTCTTTCCCATAATCACCAGCCTCCGTGGATGCCTAATCCTTCCATGTAATCTTTCCCCCAGAAATGGTGCCTTCCTAAGACTGCATCTCTGGTCCTGTTCATTTTCAAACCCCATCCTTTTTTTTTTTTTTTTTTCCTGTGTAATTTTTTTTAAATTTTAGTTTTTATTGAAGTGTAGTTGATTTACAATGTTAGTTTCAGGTGTACAGCAAAGTGATTCAGTTATATATATACTTTTTTTTCATATTCTTTTCCAAGAAGTTGAATATAGTTCCTTATGCTATACAGTATGTCCTCCCAACCCCATCCTTTTGATTCTCCAGGAAACCTCTGATCCACCAGACCTCAGATCTGTTCTCACTGATTCCTCACTCACAGTAGAAACATCTCTTTCTGGGGGCGATTTTATCTGTGTTCCCACACCATTAGAACTCTGTTTCTCTCTCTACTTTTTTTTCTATGTCTCTGACTCGACTTCCCACACAGATGTGAGCTGCAGAGCTGGTCTTAGGAGATATGGGTGCTCCTCTGTTTTCATATATCATGAAGTTCATGGCATTCCCTACCTCCTGGTTATGTGGCAGGCGTGAATAATGGATGGTTTCATGTGTTCTCTCCTCATTGATCTGTTTTATTTTGGTTTTTTTTTGAGGATGTGTTGACCTTAGGTGTTTGGACTTAGATGACCTCATTATCCTATGAGAGCCCAGAATTCTGTAATAATATCTTATAACTGGAAAAAATTGAATTTATTTTGGGATTTGGGGGCAGTTTTAATATATGATTTTCATTTATGAACTAAAGAGTACTTCATTTTCTGTTTAGTTTACAGAATATTTTATATTATTTGGATTATCATTATACTTACTCTAATTTATACTGAGTTCACAACAAAATCTATTTTGGTTAATGTAATATAGTGTATCTAATATATCTAATGTATCATAATATGGCACATCGAACATACATCATTTATAAGGAGCATGCCAGGCATGTTGTAATAGTTTAATTGGATAAGGGGCATTTTGGAATTGAATTTTTATAAATATACAGCCACTGAACAAAATGTGAAAAATCTTCCCAGAAATGAATTACATTTATGAGTCCACAAATTTGTGAATTAAATCATTTGTAACTTTGCCTCAGGCCATTAAAGAGCAGCATGGAATGGGGTCTGTGTGTGTGTTATATCCATTGTATGTATGTATGTATGTATGTATGTATGTATTTTATAAACATGTACTGTTTTTCTAATATTGTTGAAGTCAAAAAGCAAGTTAGAAATTATTTTAGACCCTAATAGAATTTAAGGGACCTCTGCTATTACTCACTGCTTATAGCAGGGCTGAAATAAGAATATAGATGCTTGACTCTATAATATTTGTAGGATATTTTAAGTATTCAAAATATTTTAGAGAGCTTTTTATTAAAATGTGACATACAGATAGTTACTGGTTATGAGCGTCGAGCTCCGTGGAGTTTCCAGAAGTGAACGTATTGGTAAGACACGGAACATTTTACCAGAAGCCCCTTCTTGGCTTTTCCATTCGTTTACCGCCAACCCAAAGCACCCACTCCCCAATTCTGTTGCCATGTTAGTTTTGTCTCCTTTTAAGCTCGGTCTTTGGCTGCTCTGAGAGATTTGTCTCTGGGTTTTCTTCCCGCCTCTTCGGCTGGGCCTCCTCACCTTGCCCTTCTTCTGGGGCTTCTCCTCCTTAGGATTCCTCCGGGTCCCCCTCTTCTCTCCCTCCTCGGTCCCTGGGGACGTGTCTGACCTGCGGCGCCCCTTGTCGCCCTGGTGAGCTGTCCCCTCCGTGACTTCGCCTTGCTCCCGTGCCTCCTGTGAAATGTCCACCTGGTATCTGCACCCAGATTGCCTCCCCCGTCAAGTCCCCCGGTGCTCCCACGATCGGCCACCCCACACTGAGTTCATCTGCCACAGCCACGGTTCTGGTCTCAGCTGAAGGTTGGGGGTCAGTCACCCTCGCTCCCCAGGCTCACACAGCGGCCGGCCCAGCAGCTGTTTCATCTCAGCTGAAGCCCCCACCACCCAGCGCCTGGCGCATAGCTTTAGAGCAGGCCCTTGCCATTTCTTGTCCGGATTACAGCAAGTTCTTAACCAGCATCCAGGTTTGGGGCTTTCCAGTCCATTCTGCTGTGAAGTGATCATTCTAAGGCACCGATCTGATCTTACTCTCTCCTTGAAGGCCACCACTGGCTCTCTACTGTCTTCAGGATTACAGTCCAGATTGAGTCTTGCAGGCCCTGGACAGAACCTGCAGCCCTCCCTCACCGCCCTCCTGTGCACACTTTGATCACACTCAGCTCCTTGTGACTCCTCCAAAGGACCGAGCTCTTGCTTGCTTGATGTTTTAGGCAGTGTGTCTTCCTCTCCTGAGAATGCATTTCGAGCTTATTTGGTTTAAATTGTTAATTTTGCAAATTGGTTTGCCTGGAGACATGGTACAGTGAACATGTCATTTTTTTTGAGTTTCTAAACCCCCTTCCTATGTCCAGAGAACCTCTGACCTTATGAGGCAGAGGTCCCCTCCCATTTTCAAAGTGGATAGCACCGGATCCTCTCTTCCTCGCCTCTTTTGCTTCTGGGGTGTGGACATAACAAAGATCTGTATTCAGCCGGTTATAACCTTGCCACACCAAACTGTGCACTGGAAGCCAGTGAGCCCAAGAAGAGGTACTGTGCAGAATCCACTGCAGCAGTGACTGTTGTTGGGGTGTTATGTCTCTGCCCAGCAGCGTGGCCCTAGCATCCTTACTGGATAATTCATGCCCTATACATGATGGTGGACATTGCTCCTGGCTGTGTGACAGCCAAGCCTGGTTTTTTAGACCCTTTGGAGGGTATGTGAGCTGCCTGATGTTCTTTTAACATCTTTTGCCCAAATAAAACAGAATTGGTGTTTGTGGCTTGCAAAGAAGAACCTTGCTTGACTCAGATAGATTTCCAGCATCAGTACCTTCAAGGACAGGAGGCAGAATGCCATTATCTGTGTAACAGCAGCGACACAACCCCTAATGCATAAGAATTATATAGAGCTCTTGGCTTGCACGTAAGTGAGAAGTCACAGTACTGAACAAGAGGAGCTTGAGCTCTGTATGCAGTGACATGATTAAGGTCACAGGGATTTTCCTAGAAAAGAACAGCAAAACACTGCTGTGATGTTAGACGGTTGAAGTGTGTATGTGTGTACCAATAGCTGTGGACCTAGTTTTAGAATATATATATATAAATTGTGAAATATATGTAACAAAATTTGCCATTTTAAGTGTACAGTTGAGTGACGTTAAGTATATTCACAGTGTTATGTGACCATCACCACTATCAATTTCCAAAACTTTTTTTTATCACCCCAAACAGAAACTCCATGTCTGTTAGGCAATAACTCCCCAGTGTCCTCTCACCCAGTCCCTCCTACCCTCACCTCTGCTTTCTGTCTCTATGAAGTTGCCTGTTCTAGACATTTCATGTAAGTGAATTCATATAATTTTTTGTCTGGCTTATTTCATTTAGCATAATTGTAAGCAATGCTGCAGCGAACAGCAGCATACAAGTATCTGTGAGTCCCTGCGTTCAGTTATTTTGAGTATATACCCAGGAGAGGAATTGCTGGATCATAGAATAATTCTACATTTAATTTTTTGAGGCCCCACCAAACTGTTTTCCACAGCAGCTCCACCATTTTACATCCCTCCCAGCAGTGCACGAGGATTCCAGTTTCTCCATATACTCATCAACACTTATTTTCTGTTTATAAAAAAATGATAGCCATCCTAGTGGGTATGCAGTGGTATCTCCTTGTGGTTTTGATTTTAATTTCCTTAATGACTGATGACGCTCAGCATCTTTGCATGGGTCTGGAACTTCTCGCCTGTCTCAGTTGTGTCAAGAGCATCTTGATCAGTTAATCCATTTCTGTAATTTTTCCTAGAAGTAAGCAAATGGGTTCTCGACTATATGTCATTTCGTGGCCAGGCCCAGCTCTCAAACATAAAGGTCTTCTGTAAATGCTAGTTAAGGCTTGATGGTCAGCAGCATTTAAAATTGTGTCCCCTTTCTTCAAGGTGAAAAAGGGCTGCCGTGTAAAACCTACAGCTGACATCATACTTAATGGTGAAAGACTGTCTTTTTGCAGATGACGTGACCTAGTATATAGACATTCCTAAGAAATCCACTTAAGAATCTATTAGAACAACTAAATGAATTCAACAAGGTTACAGAATACAAAAACAATATAATTATATTTCTATACAGTAGCAATGAAAAGCCAGAAAAGGACATTATGATCTCAACTCCATTTACAATAGTATAAAAAAGAATAAAATGGAAGAAGACGTAATACTGTTAAGATGACATTATTCCCCAAATTGATCTACAAATTCCACACAATCTTTATTAGTATCCAGCTAATTTTCTGGCAGAAATTGATCCTAAAATTCATATGAAAATGCAAAAGACCCAGTATAGCCAAGGCAGTCTTGAAAAAGAACAAGGTGTGAGGACTCACACTTGACAGTTTCAAAACTGTCTCTAAAGCTGCAGTAATCGAGACTGTGTGGTACTAGGGGGAGGATGTAGCTCAAAGTGGTAGAGCACATGCTTAGCATGCATGAGGTCCTGGGTTCAATCCCCAGTTCCTCTAAAAAGTAAATAAACCTAGTTCCCCCCCCCCCCAAAAAAAACCCAGAAACAAAGACTGTGTGGTACTGACATACATACAAAGGGACATATAGATGAATGGCATAGAATTGAGAGTCAAAAAATAAGCCATCATATTTATAGTCAGTTGGTTTTTGACAAGAGTGCCAAGATAATTCAACAGGAGAAAGAATAGCCTTTTCAAAGAATAGTCTCTTGAGGGCGTCTGTTTTCTGAGTTTGATATGTATCTTGTCAATTGAAGGAGAAGTAAAACTCCAGCCGTGAGTTTGTAATCAAATTGTAATGTGCTCTGTGGATGTGATTACAGAGACTGATGGAAGCACTGAAGAGAAACAGAATTCCAGGGGCGTCATAAACAAGGCCCAGTGCTGTTCTTTTTAAGACAGCGCATTCTGCAGTGTTTTGCGGGGTCTTACCTAGAAGTGATACAGAGTCCTGAGCACCTCTGTTCCTTCCCTCGCCCCTACCCACTACCCCCCAGCATACCTCTGGCCTCTGAAGTGTTTAAAATCCATGCCTTGATTTTGAGTTCTGTGTTTAAGCTAAATATTGCATTCAAAGAGAACCGTAGACTATAAACTAGTGCTGCTTGAGATGTGCTCTGCAGACTGGTTTTAGTCCATAAAGTGTTACTGGTCTACAGAGGGTAAGAGTTTAGAAACTTCTAAGGCAGTTTGACATTGCTGCGACTTTTAAGCCTATGATCAAGGGGCTCACTTTGCTAAACAAGGGGTAGACCCATTAGACTTGCAGCTTGTGTGGTGAGCGGCGTGTCGTGCAGACTCACCTTGGTCACGTGCAGTATGGGTTAGTCCACTTGGCATCCATAACCCAGTACCACAGACTTGGAGCTTAAACAATAGACATTTATTTCTCAGTGTTCTGGAGGCTGGGAACTCTAAGCTCAGGGTGTCAGCACGGTAGATTTCATTCTGGGGCCACTCCCCTTGGCCTGCAGGTGTCAGTCATCTCGCTGTGTGCTCTCATGACCCCTTTGTGTGCAGGTGAAGGAAGAAAGAGCTCTTCGGTGTCCTTATAGTAACACTAGTGTTATCATACCAGAGCCCCACGCTTAAGAACCCGTTTAACCCCAAATACCTCTTTGTAAGCTCTGTTTCCAGATGTAGTCACATTGGGGGTTAGGGCTTCACCATAGGAATTTGGGTGGGACACATTCTGGTCCAGGCACGTGAGGACCGTAGACAGGTCCGCAATGGACTGGGAATTTTGAAAATTATTTCTTCATCACAGATTTTGAGATGCTCTTCTGGAGGGAGAAATGGTGCTAATTGACCTAACTGCAAGTAAATAGACAGGAAACAGTTTGCTTTAGCTTAAAAATGTTTGTATATTTGTGGAATTTGTGAATCTTGACATTCAATAAAATTGTTTTGTGTGAAATGAGGCATCTTTGGAAGAGCTTAGATGAAAAACTGGTGAAGATGTACTGAGTAGTTAATTCCCACAGAGACCTAGGCTTAAACTTGACGTGATCAGAGCATGGTAGCTGTTCTGGGAGCGTAGCCGTCCTTTCTGTGCAGTCAGCTCGTCAATCTGTGCTCCATTTCCCTTCCGAGGACAGCTCCCAGGGCCGCTCTCCGGCCCAGCATCCCGTCCATTCAGGAGAGAGCGCAGCACGCTCCCTGGGGCCCCACTCTCCTGCTCCTGACTTTCTCTGGCTTTCCTGTCTCAACAGATAGGATTGTTATCTTCATAGTGACTCACTTTGACACCATGATTTAGTTCTCCTCTTTTCCTTCCCTCTTTCATCTCCCACCCACGATTCTGCCTCCAGAATGCCACCTCCATCAATCTCCTCCTTTCCAAAGCACTGACCACCTGGCACCAGGCCACTGGCATCACGCCTTGTTGGGGACATTCAGTGAGCACCTAACTGTTGCCCTTGACTTCAGTTTCTTCCACTACAGTCTACTGTTTGTAAAGCACAGGTCTGACTATGTCACTTACAATCTAAAAAGCTTTCGCTTGTCACTTGTTCTTATTAAAGTCCAGCCTCATTAGAAAGGGATTTAAAGCCCTCTGTAACCTACCTTTTAGCTATGCGTCTTCCCTCTCCCCCATCCCGTCCCCCCAGCCTTTCAGCACACACCACACCACAGGCATAGCTATGTTTTGTATTTTCCTGCCTCTGTGTCTTTGCCTGGAGTTTTTCCTCCTGGATTTTTCTCTGCTCCAGTTTCCACTTGTTGTAGGAATGCCTTGTCCTTCAAGGACCAGTTCAGACACGCGATTTCCCAGTTTCCCCTGTCTCGCCATTTAGGATTAATGGTGAATCAGTGTGCTCCCATAGCATGCTGTGGTGTCCTACGGTGTTCTGCGTGTTCTCCCTCCCCAGCTGGTGCAGTCAGACGGTGATCAGTGAAAATGAGACCCCAGACCCTGCCCCAGGCTGGGGCACTTCCAGCTGTGGGTTTAGAGAAGTGGCAGATTGTTAGCAAACAAGCAAAGATCTCATGGTTGTGCCCACTGATCCCAGGATGCGATTTTAGATCCAAACCTTTCACCTACGTGCTTTTGTTTTTTTCCCCATCACTAGGATGTGCCTCTCTTATTTCTGAGATTGTGATTTGTATCTTCTCTTTTTCCTCATCAGTCTTGCTAGAAATTTATCAATTTTATTGATCTCCTAAAAGATCAGTAAAACTTTAGTTTTCATGTTTTACTGTTTTCTGCTTCTTTGATTTCTGCTATTTTCTTCGTTGTTCCTTTTGCTTACTTTGGGTTTAATTTGTTCTTGTTTTCCTAGTTTCTTGAGATGGAAGCTGAGGTGAGTTTCCTCCTAATATGTGCTTTCTGGCATCCCAGAACTTCTGACTTGTTTTCAATCTTACTCCATTCAACACATTTTCTAAGTTTCCTTTTGATTTCTTCTTTGATCCATAGGTTATTTAGAAGTGTGTTAATTAGTTTCTTGATCTTGGGAGGATATTCCAGAGATCTTTTGCTACTGATATCTTCTGTTTCTGTCTTCCTTCTTCTCCTTCTCCTTCTTCTCCTTCTTCTCCTTCTTCTTCTTCTTCTTTTGTAACTTTTAATTGTTTTTTTGAGGGTGTAGGTAATTAGGTTTATTTATTTATATATATTTTGAATAGAAATACTGGGGATTGAACCCAGGACCTCGTGCATGCTAGGCAAACACTCTACCAATGAGCTGTACTCTCCTGCCTCTACTGATTTCTAATGTAATTCCATTGTAGTCAGAGAAGACACTTTGTCTGATTTGAATCTTTTAAAATGTATTGAGAGTTATTTAGTGTCCCATAATATGTCCTAGCTTGGTAAATGTTCCATGTGCACCTGAAAAGAATGTGTATTCTGCTGTTATTGGGGAGAACTGTCCGTAAATGTCAAGTGGGTCAAGTTGGCTGGTGGTGTTGTCAGCTTTGCTGACTTTCTGTCTACCTCTTCTATCAGTTATTGAGAACAGTTTGAAAATTTCCTAGTATAATTGTGTGTTTATCTATTTCTCCCTATAACTATCACTTTTTGCTTTTATTTTTATTTGAAGCTCAGTTATTAGGCACACAATTCTTTCTTCCTCTTCAGGAATTGACCCCTTTATTTTTTATATTACCTCTTTATCCCTAGCGTTGTTTTGAAATCTGCTTTGTCTGATATTAATATAGTAATTTCAGCTTTCTCTGCACTAATGTTAGCATGGTATCCTTTTTGTTTGTTTTAACAGCCTTTTATTTTCAACCTATTTGTGTCTACATATTTTAACTGTGTTTCTTTTGGGCAGCCTGTGGTTAAGTCTTACTGTTTTATGCAGTCTGACAATCTCTGCCTGTTAATTGGGCTGTTCTAGTATTTATATTTAACCTGGTCATTGATAGGGTTAGATTTAAGTCTTCCATCTTGCTGAGTATTTACTCTTTGCCTCATCTGCTGTTTGTTCCCTTTTCTGCCTTCTTATGAATTCATAGAGGTGTATGTATATGTGTGTGATTCCGTATTTTTCTCCTTTGTTGAAATTAATAGCTACGACTCCTTGTTTTATTGCGGAGTTGCTTAGGATTCAATGTCCACGTCCTTATTTTATCACAGTCTGCAGTACATCAAGAGAGACAGCACTTCCTGTGCAGTTGGAGACCCACACACTAGTGTACTTCTCTGCCTCTCCTCTTCCTTAATCGTGTCCCAGAACTGAGGTCAATCTGAGCACTCTGTTGACCCACGAGTGAGGTTTTCTCCTCTGGCTGGTGGGGAACAGACACCGTTTGAGCGTCACACACTCTTCCCTCCAGCCCATTCAGGTCGTGCTTTCCTGGACCTCAGGTCGTTTCCTCACATGCGTGTGCTGGTCAGTTTCCCCTGAAGACCTGAGGGACAGGAGACGTCTGTTTCTGTGCCACGCTCTCCTCCTTTGTACCTGTCCTGCCCACTGTTGGTGCCATGTTCTCCCAGGACACTCATCCTAACTCAGGTGGTCTGCTGGGCTCAGCCTGGCCTTCTCTCCCCACACTGAGGGCTGGACGCTTCCTCCAGGCAGTAGCTGAAGGGACCGCACACTCACCTTGATTCCCATCTCTCAGGGTCACGATCTCTCCTTGTCTGATGTCCAGTGTCTTTAAGACTGTTGTTGCATAAAATTTGGGGGGTTGTTTCAGGTGGGAGGGTTATTTCATCTTGGTGAAGGTGGAAGTTGCCCACGAGGGTATTTTTTTCATCAGGGTATTTTTCACAAGTAAGAGTAATATTTTCAATAAAGGTAAGTGTGTAAAAGAATGCAAAGAAAATCTTCCCCATTAACATGAGCCGCAACTCTATCTTCCCTGTTGCTAAGGCCAAAATCCTTGGAGTCATCCTTGACTCACTTCACTCCAACCCAAAGCCCAAAATTTGTTTACTCTGCTTCAAAATATATCCAGGAGAGGAGGGTATAGCTCAGTGGCAGAGCACATGCTCAGCATGCACGAGGTCCTGGGTTCAAACCCCAGTACCTTCATTAAAAAAATAAATAACCTAATTACCTACCCCTCCCCCTCAAGAAAAACAAACCCAAAATCTATCCAGAATCTGACCACTGTCCACCACCACCTCTACTGCTAGCCTTGTATCTGGTCACACTCAGGACTGTGGACACATTAACTGAACTCTTTTTGTCCCCCTGGTCCTGATCTGTAAAATAATGGATAGTAGTCACCACCCTTATAACATGGTTATGAAGAGAAAATAAATCAATATTTGTAAAGTGTTTAGAACAGTGCCTGGCCTTATGTTGTGTTTGTTCAATGAAAAGGGGCAGATCTGGGGTTCCCTCTTGTGTCTGGGCTGGCTCCCAGCGTGCTGATCTTCCCTCTTCCGTCTGCTTCTGCCATGTGCCTGCAGCCGTGGTCAGTGCTGGAAAATACAAAACAGGGAAGAGAGTGGCACCGTCCCCAGAAGACACTTACCAGTTAGTTGGGTGACAGCCTAGAGCCTGAAGCCAGCAGCAACTCTGGTAGAATCATGCCCTGACGTGAGGGGTCAGGGGCTACAGCCCGCCCCTCCACCACTTGTCCTGGTGTGTCCCGGCATGGGGGAGGGTCCTCCCATCAGGGGCTCCCACCCTTCCCCCCACTCCCACCCCAGCTTACAGCCTGGGCCGCACTTTAAGGACAACACAGTCGGAGCCTGTGACCCCCTGGGTTTCTGCGACAAGATTGTGCTTATTTACAGTTTAGCCCTCGCACTGTGAACCTCATTGTCCTGTGCTCCAGCTGCCCGGGAACACACCTTGCAGGGGGCAGTGTCGGTGCCCTGACCCCCACGGGCACAGATTTAACCTCACAGTGAAGAGCACCCCTCTGCCCCACTACAAATCATGAGAGGTTTCTGAGTTCAAGGGCATTTTCTCCCTCCAGAGAAGCCTGCAGGTCCAGTGCCTCTCACACTACAGACAGGAGCTTCTCGGCTCCTCCCGGGTGTCAGGGCAGTTCCGGCTGCACACCCTGAAACTGAAAGTGGGGCCGAGGTGGCGGCTCAGAAATGAAGGCCAGTGACACCGAGAGACGTGAGCAAAATCCAGACTCCGTGTGTCCACAGTCATGATTTACGTGGCAAGAGAGATGCTTAGGGTGATTTTATAAAAGATTCTTTTCAGGCAGAGATAGGGATTAGAGGGTAGACAGACATTAATTTAACGTGGAAGAGTTAATGCAGACTCCACTCTTGGACCAAATAGAATTGGGAATGTCAGTCTAGAGCTCAGACCTTGTTAAAACATTTTTCTGAGATGTTGCAGATACTGTCAAATCAGTAGATTGATATATGGGCTGTATTTTGTGAATTGAGAAAAATCTAATTTGTGTTACTAGAGCAGCAGTAAAAAAAAAAAAAAGAAAGAAAGAAAGCTAAAGAACCATAAAGTATAAGTAAATTACATTGGAAATAGAATAATACTCACTTTTTATTTTCTTCATATTGCACTCCATTATTTTACTGCCATTAACTCTTTTTGCATTAACTGTCTTTGTGTCACTGAAAGCTAGAGTCTTTCAAAATGAAATCATTAAAGTGATCATGAAATTTTGAATGTTGCTTATAAAAATTCACTAATTGGTCACAATCAAACTGTACTATTCTTATCTTAATTTTAATTAAGCCATGAAATGGGATAAACATTATGTAGTTAATTTTTGTCAACTTGCAAACAGTATGATTATACTAAAACTAAATATGTTTATATCCTACTATTTAAAAAGGTAATCTTTTTCCCAGTCTAGCTGGAGATAGGAACAGCATGCAGAATGGAAACTCTGGCCGACTCAAGGATTATTGGGGAGTTTTTATGTCAGTCTAGTGGGTTTAATTTACTGGCATTATAATTGAATACATTTTCCAGCTCTACACATTTGCTCCTTGCACACAGTGACTTATTTAGTTAGGTCCCAGGCACTTGGAAGAAGGCACCTATCAGACCACATCAAGGGTAATGACTTCGTGACTTTTTTCATTGAAATTTTTGTTGAGATCATTGTAGGTTCACAAGCAGTTACAAGAAATAATACACAAAGATCCTGTGTCCCCTTCCCTCAGTTTCCTCCAGTGGTAATATTTTGTTGACCTGTAGAGCGGTGTCACCAGTCAGGATATTGACACTGAGACCTTGTTCAAGTTCCCCCAGTTTTACTTACACTCGTGTGTGTGTGTGTGTGTGTGTGTGTGTGTGTGTGTGTGTGTGTGTGGTTCTATCCAATTTTACCTCCTGTCTAGGTTTGTGAATGTACCGTCACAGCCACGGCACAGCAGTTACATCACCACAAGAATCTTTTCCTCTTATAACTGCACCCCCCCCTCCCCTCCCCCTCCACCTTACCCCTGGCAACTGCCAGTCTGTTCTCTATGTACAGAATTTTGTCTTTTAAAAAATGTTATGTAAATTAAATCACACAGCATATACCCTTTTGAGATTGGGTTTTTTGTCAACTTAAATTCATCCAACTTACTTGTATCAATAGCTGTTCCTTTCTGTTGAGTAGTTCTCCACATGAGCTGCAGTTTGTTTAATCATTTACCCACTGAAGGACACCAGAGCTGACTCCACTTTGGGGCTGCCACAAATAAAGCTACTATGAATGTTTTCGTGCAGGTTTTGTGTGAACATAAGTCTTCATTTCTCTGGATAAATATCCAGGAGTAGCATTGCTGGGCTGTATGGTCATTGCCTCTCTAGTTTTACGAGAAAATGCCAGGCTGCTTTTCAGAGTAGCTGTACCATTTACATTCCTACCAGCAGTGTTTTAAGTGATCCAGTTTCCCTGCATCCTTGCCAGAATGGTGTCATCACTTATTTTAGCCATCCTCGTAGGTTTGTATTGCTATGTCCTTTTGCTTTGGATCTGCATTTTTCTGATGACTGATGATGTTGAACAACTTTTCAAGTGCCTATTTACAGTCTGTATATCCTCTTCAGTGAACTGTCTGTTCCTGTCTTTTGCCCATTTTCTAACTGGAGTTCTTTTTTAAACCATTGAATTTTAAATGTGATGTGTCCTAGAAAGTAGCCCTTTGTTGGCTGCATGGTTTGCAAATATTTTCTCCCTGTCTGTAGCCTCACATAACCTTTCACAGAACAAAAGTTTTCTAACTTGATGAGGTCCTCTTCGTGACTTTGTACTGATTGGATTTTTTAAAAAATAGGGAGACATACCTTCAATAGGATTAGAGCGTTTTTCTCTTATTTTTATGTTTTATTTTCTTCCTTTTTTCCGCCCACTTTGGCTGCTCTCTCTTTAGCATCATAAACTTTTTCTTGGTTGTGAAAAATATTGTAAATTATTCAAGCTGCAATTTATTTCCAGTGTTCTTAAATAAGTACCTTTATGTTTTTCTCCTACCCTCTACAGACGTCTAGAACATTTCCTCCTTGTTTGACCACATTACTTGTAAGCATTTGTTAGTGATTGTTTAGTCTCCTCAGTATTCACTTGCTAATTATAGAATCTTCCCTTTCTTTGCAAAACCAGACAAGAATGCCATGCGCTGGAGGCATTTCGCTTTTATCACTGTTCAGAGTCACAGATCGGCTCCCTCATCCCCTAGAGGAGATCCCTAAGTTTGCATATGTGTTTTCTCCACTTAGAAAAAGGTCACTCACATCCATTTACCGAGTGTGCCTGGTTACTGAGCCACCAGTGACTTTTCTGCACCCAGCCACCATCAGAGGTCTGTGACGTTTCCTTGCCTCGGGCCCTCTGTAAAGGGCTCGGCCTTAGCTGTGAGGACATGCAGGCTGGGTTGTGGTCGGTACGTCACACACTTCACTGTTTGCATGAGATGCTGGTTGGGGAGGCAGCCTGGGTGAGGAACAGGCCGTGGTCCCCCAGGAGCCCTGCACTGCGGGAGGGCCTGAGCCTCTCTGCACATCTATTCCTCCCTCCTGTAGGGCAGGGGTGAGGGGAGTATAAATACCCACCCTGCCTCCCTCAAAGAGCATTCCAGAAAAATTCTCACATCTTTTTTTCCTACCTCATCTGGACTCTGGTGAGAGAAGAAGTTACCCGGTGACTTTTCCCTCTCTCTCTAGGGATGCCAAGAGAGGGTATTCATCAGCTCTTGGGCAAAAAGATGACATCAAGTCTATTAGCAAGAAAGCACTGACGTCGTTTGTTTTCTTATGTAGCTGAGGTGACCTCTAGACTCTTCCAATAAATAGAAACTGTAATTTAGTTCATTCTGTAAGGATTTATAAGCACCTATTCAGTGCCAGACTTTTTGTTGGCAGAGATGATACAGCAGCAGACAAACAAGAAAAAAAGATGAGGAAGAAAAACCTCTGCCCTTGTGGAATATATTTTAGAGGGGAAGATAGATAATGAATAAGACAATTAAATAAAGTACGCAGGATGTGTAAGTGGTGAGTGCTCAGGGGATAGAGAAAGTGAGGACGGTGGACGGGAGGTGTTGTGATGGGGCTGGGGGGAGTTTTAGGGAGATGGTCTGAGAAGGCTGCCCTCCAAGGAAGACACCGAGTCAGAACCTGGAATAGGACCTGGTGGCAGGCCTGGGCCTGGTGTGTTCCAGACCAGCAGAGGGGCACGTGTGGCTGGATTGGAGTGATTGGGTAAGAGCAGAAGGAAGTGAGTCCAGAAACAGAGCAGGGGAGGTGGGAAGGCCGATCATGGAGGGCTTTTCAGGTCAAGGGCAAGATTTTGGTTTAACTCTGGGCGACATGGGAGCCTCTGGAGATTCTGAGCAGAGAGTGGGTGGTCTGACTTACATGCTATTGGGATCACTCCGGCTGCTGTGGTGACAGTAATGGGCTAAAAGTGAAGGGAGAGAGACAGTTACGAGGCCGTGACAATGACCTATGATAGAGATGATGGGTCCTCATCCAGGTAGTGAATATGGAGGTGGCAGAAGTGGTTGGGGTCTGGGTATATTTTCAAGGCAAAGAAAGCCAACAGGATTTGATAATAGGCTACAGGTGGGATGTAACAAAAGTGAGGCATCAAGGATGGACCCCCAAGTTTGGCCTGTGCAACCAGGAGAATGGAATTGTCATTTCTTTTCTTTCTTTCTTTCTTTCTTTTTTGATGACAAGTCTTTTTTTTTTTTTTAATTGAAATTCCATCAGTTACAATGTGTGAGTTTCTGGTGTACAGCACAATGCCTCAGTCTTGCATATACATACATATATTTGTTTTCACATTTTTTTTCTTTGAAGGTTATTACAAGATATTGAACATACGTCCCTGTGCTAGACAACAGAAACTTTTTTTAAAAGTCTATTTTTATTTATAGTGGCTAACATTTGCAAATCTCAAAGTCCCAAATTTATCCTTTCCCACCCCCTTTCCCCGGTTACCATAAGGTTGTTTACTATGTCTGTGAGTCTGTTTCTGTTTTGTAGATGAGTTCATAGTGTCATAGTGTCCTTTTTTTTTTTTTTAACATTCCACATATGAGTGATATCATACGGTATTTTTCTTTCTCTTTCTGGCTTACTTCACTTAGAATGATGATCTCTAGATCCCTCCATGTTGCTGCACATGGCATTATTTTATTCCTTTTTATGGCTGAGTAGTATTCCATTGTATAAATATACCACAACTTCTTTATCTAGTCATCTTTTGATGGACATTTAGGTTGCTTCCATGTCTTGTCTATTGTATATAGTGCTGCTATGAACATTGGGGTACATGTATCTTTTCAAATTGAGTTCCCTCTGGATATATACCCAGAGGTGATATTGCTGGATCATTTGGTAAGTCTATTTTTAGTTTTTTTGAGGAATCTCCATACTGTTTTCCATAATGGCTGCACTGAATTATCATTTCTGAGATGATCACAACACTGTTAGTGAGTTGTAGCAAATAGGGTCTAGCTAATACTGTAAGAGCATTTTATCTCTTTTAAAAATTGAGGATTAACAAGCATAGGGTAAAGTGTATTAAAGTGTGTTCATTTTAAATTGCAGTTTTGCAGGAACCCTGTGTCTTAAATATATTTTATTCATCATAAAAATGTTTAGAGGGATTTTTTCCTTTAATTATTTACATCTTCAATTCATTACCTTTTTTAGCTCTTCTGAGAAACAAGGTACCTCTGTCTCTGCTACACACCGAAACATAAAATTCATTTGTTCCACAAGCATCTTTTATCTCTGTTATGCACATTCATAATATCCTGGCCCTACGGGAGGAATAAAAAAGGTATAACCTCTGCCCCAAGGAACCCTGTTATTTTGTTAAACATAAATGAAAGACGGGAAAACTGCAGAATAAGCACCAGATTGAAGCAAACCCCTCTGGCTGATGGTTTTGGTGTCTTGGCTCAGTGTGTGTCTATCACCTGCTCCTCTGGAATATCTGTCACAAAGTGAGAGTGTTTTGGTTCTGTGACCTGAAAGGTGATTTACTGAAATGAGCATGTGAAGAAAATGACTTAGCTCACTCCCGATGAGTCAGTCAGACAGCCGGGTGAGGTTTTGAAGCACACCTCAAGTAAAGGGCTTTGATGTGGCATGATTTGGGGTGTCACTGGTATATGAGTAAACACTTGGAGATGATTACATCTCGTGAAAAACACATGCTCCTCAGTCTACTAGTGACATGATCTCAAGGAAATTCAGCCTGTAGGCAGTCCTCGAGCTAAGCAAGAAAAATGCTCTGGTAATTAGGCAGTTTTAATTTGATTCTGGTTTTCCCGTAGAAAAAGGAATGTGAGAGAATTTTATTCTGACCAGGGATCAACGTTTCATAGAAATTACCAGACACATTGGACTTAACTATATTTTCAACTACAAATGGCACCTTTCAGTATAAACCTTATTTATACAGTACTAAGAAACCCAGTTACCAGTCATAGGATTTTGCTTATGTTAAACCTTATGTCTCATGCTGTACCAGAAAGCCACTTTTGTTTCCATGTATTTTACCTTAGTTTTACTAAAGCAAATCAGAGAAACTATCACTGCACTTAAAGAATTCAGAACTTCATTCGGCTTTTTTTCCTATTAAATTTATCAAATTTATTTTCAAATATATCTATTGTTACAACAGAATATAACTATTCAATAAAAACTTTTATAAGCATACTCTATTACCATCTCAAAAGACATTGCCTTTTTTTAAAATACAAAACTCAGGCATAAACATTTGTTTAGCTTAAACTTACGACTTTTAAGATTTTAACTCTAGAAAAAATACTATGGCCAACTAAAAGTCTACACTGATAAACAACATATATTATCAAATTATAAGGCAGTATTTGTATGCAGAAAACTATATATACAGTTCTCTTATACAATTGATGTATAATAGTTACTGTCTTGAGGTTTAACGAAGGTTCAAACTGAGTAAAAGATCAATCTCTTCAATACATTTCTTTCACTGCTAATTAGAGGTAATGCAAGCATTCCGTGAATATTGAGAAAGTCCCACATTTCTTGGTGTGTTCTGGGAATTCCAGTACATTTTAGATGGAGAAGCTGACCGTGAAAAAGTTCACTGCTGTGCTCACTGGTAAAGTTGAAGGAACTCTGGTCCAAAGGAGGGGACCGCCCTTCATCCACTGGCCTCAGGGCAGCTCAGGTGGAGATCTGACCGAGTGAGTGAATGCAGCCTGGAAGCTTAGGAGGCCTGAGTGGAGGGGAGGGCACAGCACAGCTTTGACACGAGGGCCCACTCCTGGGAAAGGGACCATCAGGACTTGGTGCTTGGTCCCCTGGCTCGTTTGTAAAAGCCCCTTGTGATGTGCTGATTCTCGTGACGTCCTCCAGGAACTTGAGCACTTTCAGCATCTCCGCCATCTCTTCCTGAATAGCCTGCAGGGAACTCTCTTTCTTCAGTTCTTGAGTGAGAAAACTAATTTCCTTCCTCGAACTCATGTTGACCATCATCAACTTTCTGTAAGTGTTAGCGAGGCTGAGTGTATTTACCAGCTCCTTCTCTAGCCCGGCATTCTTTAAAGTTGTCTCCATCGTGGCACACTCCTGTTTAGCTACATAAAGCTGGTCGATGAGGTGGCACTTCTTTTTGATCTGGGCAGCCAGTCTTTCTGCTAGCTGCTTTTCATGTCTTTGATAAAGGTGACTTCTAACAGACTTAAAAAGTCTGCAAGTAAATAAGACACCTACCAACGAGGTGAGGACAGGGAGACTCAACACTGTCTCCCACTGGAGGCTCTGGAACATGAACTGAGAAGACAAGCCATCGGGCAGCAACACCATGAGGACCGCGCTCAGCTCCCTCAGGATCAGCCCAAGGCCAAGCTCCACGGAGGACAGCAGCCCCTCCATGGCGCTGACCCACCCCAGGGCTCTGCCCAGTTACCGTGGAGCCACCAGCCACAACAAAGCCCCAGGGAACACCCCAACATTCCACCCGGAACCCAGCCATCAACTGACATGCTGGATTGGTCAGTTACCCAGTATGTGGGGGAGAGGAAGGGGTTGTAACCAAAGTGTCATTGGCTCCATTATGGTCCAATGGTAATTTTTCTTACCTCTTTCTTTTTGTCTTTATATCTATATATAATAAAAATATAGTGAAATGTATCGATGTTAAGTTTATGATTTCACAAATTTTTTAAATTCCTAACCCTCAACAGTATCCAGAAAGTCAATGTATGAACCATATGTTTGAATCATATCCATTAACATAGAATATACACCTCTGTCACATTTCAGCTGAAACATACACACTCTGACGACATGCATCCATCAGTTTGATGGTGGCTGAACTTGATAAAAATGAAATAAATCACATTGTACACTTGATGTCTCTTTTGCTCTAAGTAATGTTTTTAAAGATACATGTTTTTAATTGAATATGCCATTCATTCTGTTTGTAGGGCTGAATAATTTGTCATTGTAAGATTATATCACAAATTAATCCATTTTCTTCTTCTTTTTAATAGACTTTATTCTTTTAGAGCAGTTTCAGGTTCACAGCAGAATTGAGCAGACAATACAGAGTGTTCACACACAGCCCTCCCCACCGACACATACTCCCCTAGCCTCAACATCCCCCATCAGTGTGGCATATTTGGTACAATCGATGAACCAACATGGGCACGTTATTATTAACCAAAGTTCATAGTTTACACTAGGGTTCACTCTTGATGCTGTACATTCTGTGGGCTTTGACAAATGCATAATCACATGTAGCCACTATAGTATCACACAGAATAATTTCATTGCCCTAAAAATCCCTTGTGCTCCATCTATTCATCCCTCCCTCACTCCCTCCCTCTCCCCATGATCTTTTTGTTGTTTCTGTAGCTGTGCCTTTTCCAGAATGTCATTTGGTTGGAATATTACAGTTTGTAGCCTTTTCAGACTGGCTTTTTTCATTTATTATTAAGTCTTTCAAGTTTCTTCCATGTCTCTCATGGTTTGATAGATCTTTTTTTTTTTAACTGCAGGTTTATTTTGAAAATTTACATATATGTACTGTTCATTGTTTCTGAGAACGTTTAGAGCTTTAGCTTTTTAAACTTACATAGTTATCAAAGGAATAAAGCCAACCACAAAATAAAAATTAATTCAAAAAGATACATACACCTTGCTATTAGTAGCAACATTATTTATAATTGCCAAGAAATGGAAGCATCCTAAGTGCACATCAA
This sequence comes from Camelus ferus, assembly GCF_009834535.1. Lineage (NCBI taxonomy): Eukaryota > Metazoa > Chordata > Mammalia > Artiodactyla > Camelidae > Camelus > Camelus ferus. The sequence goes on from NC_045712.1 coordinate 39,055,097, forward strand.
TAGTTGACTAGATAATGAAGATGCAGCATATATATATATATATTCCATATAATATATATATATATGGAATACAACTCACCCATAAAAAAGAAGGGCATTTTGCCATTTGCAGCCCTTCATTCACTTTTTTTTTCACTTCAAAAACCAGAAATTTTTAACTGACTGAGACATTTCTATTACATCAAGACAACAAAATACCTAGAAATAAACTTAAGCAAGGAGGTTACCTATACTCCAAAAACTGAAATGACACAAAGAAATGGAAAGATTTCTTGTGCTCTTGGATTGGAAGAATCAACATTATCAATATGGCCACACTACCCAAAGCAATCCACAGATGCAATGCAACCCCCATCAAAAGACTCCCAACACTCCTCACAGAACTAGAACAAACAATTCCAAAATTTATAAGGAACCACAAAAGACCCTGAACAGCCAAAGCAATCTTTTGTAGGTCTGTCTTTTTTTTTTTTTTTTTTTTTTTTCTTTTTCTTCTTTTTGTTCTCTTTTCTTATGGTTTGATACCTAGAGAAGGTCCTTTAACATCTATTGTAAAGCTGGTTTGGTGGTGCTGAAATCTTTTAGCTTTTGGTTATCTGTGAAGCTTTTAAAAGAGTATTCTTGATTGTAAGTTTCCCCCTTTCATCACTTTAAATATGTCGTGGCACTTCTTTCTGGCCTGTAGAGTTTCTGCTGAAAAATCAGCTGATGGCCTTATGGGAGTTCACGTGTATGTTTTTTGTTGCTTTTCTACTGTTAATTTTAATATTTTCTCCTTATCCTTTATTTTTGTCAATTTGATGACTATGTGCCTTGGTGTGTTCCTCTTCGGGCTGATCCTTTGTTGATCCTGAATATTAACAATTTTCTATTATTCAACAGTAGAGATTTACACAATAATGAGAATATGACTCTACAGCAAAAGTTATAGAAAACAGCCATATCTACACTCATACATCTGCCTATCTATCTGTATACAGATATGCTTTTATTATTAAAGAGAATTAAAGTCTGGGCTAACTATAAGCTTCCTAAAAATGTTAAAAAAAAATATAAATGTGATGGAAAAATGGAAAATAAAAAACCTATAAGCTTCTTGGGAACAGGGCATGTTTATCTGCTGACCACTGCATTCCCAACACCTGGCACAACACCTGGTGTGCGGAAGATGTGCAATTGAATTTTCAATAAATGAAGACACTATGAGATCAGCAAGACATACTAAAAGAAGGTAAAAGAAGGAAAAATTAAAACAAGTGTGAATGAATGAGGGAATTGAGAAATTAAGAAAGAAATCTAAGGGCTGGTTCCTTAAAAACAAACAAAACACACAGCTGCCTGATGAAACCAACGGGAAAAGACGAGTCGTAGCGGATACTGAGCATGGGCTAAGCACAGTCTGAAACATGTTTACACGCATTTTTTTCATTTACACCTCACAGCTCACACCAGATACCAAAATAAGCTTGGGATGGATTAATCACAATGTGCAAACTATACGTATCATTGCAATGAACAGACCTTATTTAGGTACTTGAACAAAATTGAATACCTCTGTCCACAGTGAAGTTCGTCGTCCTAAGGACTCCTCTTGCCTCACAGACATGAGAAAAGTTGAGAGGTCCAACAGTGACACTTTCTCTACATCCACCAGATTCACGGCCGTCTGAAGGAGACAGCGCTGGGCCGCCCCTCAGCAGAATCTGATGTGTGATCATGGTGCACTGAAGGACATCCCTGAGGGCAAGAAGGCCTTCTATACCCAGAGCTTTACATCCTGGGACGTTTGCCAAAGCCTTAGACAGAAGCAGAATGGGAACAGCACACCAATGTCTGTCATTTTCTGAATAAACTTTAACAGGAAACTACCTGCTATACAGAGAGCTCTGAAAGTGCGTCCATCAACGAGTGCGTCCATCAACGGTCCAACAATAAACTCAGAAAATTCTGGTAAAAATGAGAGAGCACTTGTTTCACACAATTCTAAAAAACGGGTAACACCTTCTTTGGTCAGGATTTTGTTTCCACTTTCAAACATTCTTATAAATACACAGGTGCCAGGATGGGTGACAGAGCCAGCGTCCGTTTTCCTCTGACACTGCATATTCAAACAGATTGTTTAGCTTTGGTAAAACTGGCTTTTATAACATGTATCTGATTCCCTTCAAGAGTTTCCATAATTAAAATATAGTTTTCCCAAAACTTTAGAAGCTCATCTTTTTTCATCTTTTTTCTTCTCAGACCACCAAAACAGACTTGGGCCTGCTGTGGGTCAGAAAGGTGAGGAAATGCAGACTGTTCTTGGCTGCAGTGATTTGTGTCAATTCAAAGAACAACGTTGAGAGGAGGTTCCCCAGGTTTTTCTGGCTATCATTTCCTTCCCGGGGAGGGGGCGCACACGCACTCGGCCCCCAGCTCCGCCGACACCTCCGCCGACACCTCCGCCGCCCGCTGCAGCGGGTAGCGCGTCCTCGGCCTGGGCCCGGCGGGCCTGCACGGTCCTCCAGAAGCGCCAGCAGCGCCCCGCGGCAGGGGCGCGCTCCGCCCCGGGCTCGGGCTGCGGCTTCTCGGGCAGGGCGCTGAGCACCAGCAGCTGCGGCCCGGCCCCGAGGGAGCCCCGGGTGCGAACATCCCGCGCCACTTGGCCCGCAGCGCCGCCGGCCCTCGACCGGCCCTGCCTCTGCCCCGCCCAGCGCCAGGCCGAGGGCCGGCGGCGCCACCCACTCCAGCAGCGCCGCGTCCTTGCGGGGGGCCGTAGGCAGGGCCCCGGGGCGGCCAGCACCCCCATGGCCGTCGTCGGGGCCCAGCGCCGGCCCCACGGCAAGCAAGTCGCACGGCGCCTCCTCGGCCAGGGTGGCCGCCAGCTGCCGGCCCCCGGCGAAGCGGGCGCACGAGCCTCATTCAGCTTTTTACCATCATCTTTGAAAAGAGACTTTGGACCTGTTGGTAATTTTTTTTTGTTTTCCCATATTTTTAATCATAAGTTACTACAACGTATTGACTGTGGTTCCCTGTGCTATACAGTGTAAGCTTATTGTTTATCTATTTTATATATAGTAGTTAGTATCTGCAAATCTTCAGCTCACAATTTATCCCTTCCCACCCCCCTTCCCTCCCTGGTAACCGGAAGTTTGTTTTCTACGTCTGTGAGTCTGTTTCTGTTTTGTAAATAAGTTTGTTTTTTTTAAGATTCCACATATAACTGATATCATATGGTATTTTTCTTTCTCTTTCTGGCTTACTTCAGTTAGAATGACATTCTACAGGTCATCCATGTTGCTGGAAATGGCATTGTTTTATCCTTTTTATGGCTGAGTAATATTCCATTGTATAAATCTATCACAGCTTCTTTATCCAGTCGTCTGTCGATGGACATTGAGGTTGTTTCCATGTCTTGGCTGTTGTATATAGTGCTGCTGTGAACATTGGGTTTTGGTTTTGCTGAAACCTCAGGTTTGTATAAATAAATAAACAAATAAATAAATCCTCCTCTCTTAGCCATAAAACCACCTCACCGGAGTGCAGTCTTTAATGGGATGCATGACTGTGCAATGATGAGATATTTCTGTACATGACAGCATGGAAAAATCCAGACAGACTTAACTGTCACAGTGGCCATAGCAGCCTGCAGGCTCAGGCTGGGATTGGCCTACAGCCCATTAGAAATAAATGCTTTTAAATTTCTTCAGAAGTGATTTCATGGCCACATGAGAAAATTAATTTTTTTATGTTATGGTGCACCTCACTGCCCTTTGCCTGATGCTGGTCTCTTTGTCCAGTGCCCCTGTATCACCTGGCTTAGCTCTGTCTGTCTCCATCTCTTCATTCATTGCTGTGTGAGCTTCTGATTGATCTCAAAGGGACCAGATAAACTTGCTTTGTGATGTGGAGCCGTCACACTTGGTTTCTGGGCCTACTTCCCTCTCCTCACCTACTGGGATTACTGTGTGTAGTGAACTATTTGTGAAATTTGGATTTCCCTAAAGGAAAAGGACTAGGCGATATGAAAAATAAAAATAAAAGTAGATGATCAAAATAAAGTAATTTAAAGACGTTTAAACCACTAGAGGGAGCCCATATTGTTCCAGTGTCTGAATCCTAGAATGTTTTAACAGTTTGATTTTATTGGCTATAGAAAAGGATGCCTTCAGCCAGTGGTTTACACCTGCATATGTTTTTTCTTAACACCTTTATTGTGGTATGATTCCTGTACAGTAAACTACACATATTTCAGATGTACAATTTGATGAATTAATAGATGTATATACACCCATGAAACCACCACCACAATCAAGATAGCTAACATTTCCATTACTCCCCAAGAGGTGCAAATTTTGAATTCCCAGTTTATCCTTTCCCACCCCCTTTACCCTCTGGTTACCGTAAGTTTGTTCTTTATGTCTGTGAGTCTGTTTCTGTTTTGTAGATAAGTTCATTTGTGTCCTTTTTTAAAGATTCCACATGTAAGTGATATTATATGGTATTTTTCCTTCTCTTTCTAACTTCACTTAGAATGACAGTCTCCAGGTCCATCACTGTTGCTCCAAATGGCATTATTTTATTCTTTTTTATGGCTGAGTAGTATTCCATTGTATGTCTATACCACATCTTCTTTATCCAGTGATCTGTCATTGGACATTTGGGTTGTTTCCATGTCTTTGCTATTGTAAATAGTGCTGCTGTGAACATTGAGGTGCAACAGATGCATAATTTTAATGATCTTCAGTTTGCTTTTAAGATGAGAAGGGAGCTCAGCAGATGGAATCCACTGTCTACACTGATGCACTTGTCCTCCTCGTGCTCTGTGTCACAGATGTGATGTGGGTGAAGTAATTTGAGCAAGGACCTTGAGATGGCTCCCCAGCAGGTTTCCTTGCCTCTCCTCTCCAGTGTCCCCATAACACTCCCTGTCATTTTCCACCCTCTTCTTCCCCCCAAGCCCCAGGAAGATTTAGTTCCATTCTGCAGACCATCCGTCATGTGTAGACATGATGCTGCGCTCTGGGCAGATCGGAAGGTGAATAATATCACTGTCTTTCTCGTCAGGGTGGGAATCTTAGTCTCAGTGTCGTGTTATGGCCTCTTTAAGTCTTTCCCCTGTTTGCTTTCTGAGGAGCTTTGTCCGAGTGATTTCACAGATCTCCTTCACCTCTTCTAATTCTTTAGGTTCTCTTTCTGTCAGTGGGGTTGTGTTGGAAAGGATTATTCAAGCTACTTGTGTTTTAACATTCAAGTTACTAAAACCCTTGATTATTTAAAAAAAAAGTTTCTTATGCTCAACTTATAAAGCTTATTTACAAACCTAGTAAATTTTACATGGAAATCATCATCACTTTTATTTATATTTTGATTAACATTCAGGAAACTTGTAAGTAAACACATTAGGATTCCCTAAACTATTTACCCCAACACAAAATTAATTAACATCTAAACTTAATTTGCGGATTTCATGTATCTGACTCAACCCTGCCAAAATCTTGGCAGAGCATCCTTGCAGCCGAACAAGCAGAGTCTTCTGAGCATCAGGTGACTCGACAAATACATCTAAGCCATAAAGTAGTAGATTAAATTCTTCAGGATTTCAAGCATGTTAAAAGAAGGAAGCACAAAATAGCTCAGTGATTTTTTTTTTTAATGTTGTGACACCCTTATGATAGGACTTACCCAAAGTTGTTCTGTTTACTTCTTCTTCCCTGGGTCTTTAACCACCCGAAGGGAACAGAATTGCTGTTTCTGCTGTAACCCATGCAGCAGCTGGGATTCCAGACTTGGTGAGGCCAAACCAGGGTGCAAGGCTGGGAATGTGTCCAGTTTCTCTGCCAAAGCCACACTTTACTCACGGGAATGGTCTCACAGTAGTAACACTTTGTTTACCCTTTAAAAAAGTGTTTGGAGTTTATAAAATTTTATACCTCTTCCCCCAGTGTATAACTTCCTTACTGAGAAATTTGAGTCACACACCACCCTCCCCACCCCCGTCCATAAACCTTTTACAGATGTTTCTTCTTTGGCTGTGTCTTTGGCCACCATTCTAGGGAGACCTTCCAGATAGGTCTTCTGGAAGCTTATCCAGCCTTGCTAATAAGCCTTCCTAGATTATGCCAACCTAATTCAGAATGCATACACTGATAAAGTTCAGGTATTTGTTGGGATAACTTCTGTAATGGGGGTGTGCGGATATGTGCCTGTGTCTCTTCAGGGTTTAAAACTTCAGGTTAGTTACATTCAGCTGTGGTTTTAGGTACCAGTTCTGTAAAGTTACAGTTGAGGATAAAAGCTTAACAGATGATACCACCATATTTCGTTGGTTCTAAGGGCATATTTTCTCACATTTTAACACCTCTGAAATTGACTGCCTTTCTCAGTGGCTGTCCTCAGGTGGCTGCCGTGATGCAGTTGTCATTGGCAGTACGTGGGCAAACTGAATCTCATTGCTGTAGCCTGACACGGCACCTGCAGCTCCTCATAGTTTCAGCCGAAAAGCTGTTCAGGACTCTTTGAAAAAAGAAAAGTGAGTCCTCGGTGGTGCTGAATACCTTACTAGTATAAAGAAAAACTTTTAAAAAATTTATATCCAACAAGTACTAGGCTCTCCTATTACTGATAATCTGTTGTTAGTTGTTCCTTGTGTTGATACTAAAGGCTGCAAATACAGATGTTTTTTCGTCTCTGCCAATGCTTATACCATGTATTTTGTGTCTTATTGCACTAGCTAGGGCCTCCAAGACAGCGTTGGATAGAATAGTAAACATCCCTGTCTTAGTTTTGACTTAAATGGTAATAGGCTAAGTATTTCCCTGTTTAATGAGTTGTGTGTTTGTAGTAATGGCCTTGATCTCATTTAAGTATCTTTTTTCTATTTCTGTTTTAGGTAGTTTGTTTGCTTGCTTGCTTGTTTTAATTAGGAATGTCTATTGAATTTTACCAAAAAAAATTTTAGCCCCTGTGTTTTATCGATATGGTTGTTAGTTTTTCACTTTTAAAAAGTGTCAATGTAATAAATTACATTGACAGTTTTTCTAATGGTGAGCAATTTCTGCATTCTTGAAATAAACCCTGCTTGGTCATGTTACATTATTCTATTGATTCACTGCTGGACTCTTTTTACCAGTACAATAGTTAGAGTTTTTGCATCTATAATTATATCTCTATATCTATATCTCTGTAGTTATATTTAAGTGAATTTGGCCTTTTTTAAAAGATCAGGTTTTGGTATTAAGTATATTCTAGCTTCTTTGAATGAATTGGGATACCTTTTCATCCTTCTCCGTGGTCTAGATCAGTTTGAGTACGTAGCAAATATCTGTTCTCTGATGCTGTCTTCTGCGCAATGCCAGGGGTATAGGATATTACCAAGCTTTTAATCTCTGCCATTATGATTCTAAAATATGATCTCACTGCTTTAAAGGGTGATCTCTAAAATGCTTTTCCCGCCCTCTTCCAAACTGCCAGGATTTGGGTTATTTTATATTTTGCTTGTGTTTACATGAAAAGTTTCAGAATTTCAGTAACTTTTAGGCTGAATGCTTATTGCAACAGGAAGGAATACATAGAGGGAGAGCTATACATACACCATCCAAGGTTTTTGCTGTTGGCGGTGTGAGTAGATTTAACAAGAAAAGTAGAACAGGGCTGGTTGTCAAAAGTCTGATTCCAGCCCCAACTCCCTGAAAACTGGGTGACATTAAGCAAGCCTCCGAGTTTCAGGTTGTTTTTTCCTCATCTGTGTGTCATGTTGATAACTACTTGGTACAGTTACTATGACGATCAGAAGAAATAGTATTCAGGGACTTCCAAATCTTTAAAGCACTGTATTGATACATAGTGTACTTTATGGCATTACTCATTTTTATATGGGATTATGATTAGTTACAATAGAAGATCTCTTCAAAGAAAGTAGGGTTTTATTTGTAAATGTTTAAGTAGTTGTTTGTTCGTTATAAGACAGTCTTTTTTGCTTATGACCGTGAGGGAATAAAAACAGGTTTTAAATTTTGTTAAGTAATCTCACTTTTAAAGATATTATGGTGTATGCCAGTGAGGCAGGCCGGATAACACTTTTGTTTCCTGGTGCCATTAGCAACGTTAAGAAAGTGAACAAAATGCTGGCTCATTAATTCTGTGGGTGTCACTATACTTTCTGCTTTTCCTCTTGTCCTCATAGAGAAAGACTTTTTCTGTGTCCTTTGTTCAGTCACCAGGAAATAGAGACTTTTTTTTTTTTTGCTGTGACAGAAAGCTTCTATAGCCCAGAAAAAGAAAAATTTTTTTCTCTAGCATGTACTTGGAATATTAGCTAGTCAAATCACAACATGCTTTGAGCACCTGAAATGGAAATTATTGAAGAGTTCCTCCTGTCTCACTGTGTGATCTCCACAGTATTGTTGTGAAGAGTTGCTGCCTCCTCTTTGCCCCTGGTGTCTTTGGCGGTCACCCTGAAGGGTATGTAATCAGTTCCTTTAGCTCATCCTGGATCCCTATTCAGCAGTGCAGGAAGCTGCCAGCCTAGGAAGTCCAAATATTTAGTTGATTGGTCATGTCATTGGGAGAGAGTGCAGCCCCCACATCTGTGATCAGTCGTGGACAATATTGGCTTATAGATCCATTGAGCAGTGTGAGGTCTGGGCAGCTGATTTGAGTCATTCATGTCTATTTCATGGTTAGGAAACAGGCCAAGTGTTGAATGAAGGCCCAGACAACCCTTGTGGACCATAAGTTACATGGGAATCTAGTAGCGGAAGTGTGGCTTCTTTGATGACATCCAAATGAAAAGAACAAAATATGCCACCGAAGGGAAAAAACTGTAAGATTCCTCAAAACTAGACTTTAAAGATGTATGGTTACTAAGCTCACCAAGAAAAAGACCAAGGGCCTGGAAGCCAATCTTTTTCACTTTGGGTAGTTACCAAGGAGAGCATTCTTTCCCCCTACAAATAAATAAAGACAAAGAAAAGGATGAATTTTTTTTTTTTTTAAGGAAGGATCATCTTGTTGGATTTTTGCTTTGTGGCGTTTGGTGCTGATCACTCATCAGCGCCCTGAGCACAGGAAGCTTATAACATAAAATCATTTGTTCCTAAGGAGAAGATATAATTAAGTAATTCTTGAACATGGCCCAAAATTGAATCTCTTAAGATGTAAATTCAATAAACAGTCTCTTTCTCTAACAGCAATGTCCTCTTTATTGGATTGCCTGTCCATTACCCGTTTCTTCTGGAAGCTGGCCTCCTGGCTCCCTGACTGCAGTGGGTGCGGCCGGGGCTCTGGTGGGAGCTGGGCCCCCCGATCCTGCCCTGTTCCCAGCCCAGTGGGAAGCCTGTGAGCCCCCAGCCCAGGTTCCACCCTGCGACCTCCCTGGGAGGGTTTGGAGTTGCCCCATGCGGTACCTGTCTTCGTCTGGCTGCTCTCCCTGACAGGGACTTTGGGAACACAGGAACTGTTGGCCCTGCCCATTTTGGTGTCACAGTTTGGGAAGCAGAGAGAGCCCCTTGGGAGGCAGAGAGTGACCAGAAGTAGAAACTCGGAAAAGAAGCGGTTCGGGGACTAAGGACAGTTAGCATGTCCATCTGAGCATGTTGTCCCCTGAGATGCCTGTTCCAGAGGGCGTGGCTGCCTGGGAGCGGTTCCTGGAGCAGGGCTGCTCAGGGAGAGCTGGCTTCACTTGGGGGAGAGGAGGCGGGGCGGGGCAGGTGGCGTAAATTGGCTGACTGCTCAGGTGCTTCCAGCCCTGAGTGCCCTTGGTTCTCTAAAGGCACAAACTGAGAGTCTTAGTACTTACCGTAATTTTAAAAACTAGATTTTACACATTTTTCTTTAAAATTGACCACAGACTCAGTTTCCTTTTCTAATCATACTTTATTTTTTTAAAATAATGCATACTCACAATTTTAAAAGCCAAATATCCTTTGAAGAATAATAACAAAACAGGTCACTGCCCCTTTCTAATTTCCTAGAGTCAGTGACTCAGCATTTTAGCCCTTTCTTCTGCTAGGAACCTCGACATTTCCAGGTAGTGTGTTTTTCAGTGTTACCGACTCTCTACCATGTAATGTGCTTGCTTTTATACCCACCGTACTCTTCTCTTCCTCCATCCTCCCAGTGTCATCTTACATCATAGCTTTTGCTTAAATTAATCTTTAAATAGTTATATTATGCAAATATAATTTACAGTGAAGCATGCCATGTGCCATGATCATGTTTCCTTAAACATAATAGAGTTGATGACTGCCTTATTTTTCGTTTGCTTGGTCTTCTGTGTACCTGTTACGGCTCCTTTCCTAAACTTGGTGTGCTTCCGCACATCCGATGACCTACCCTCGTTTTGTTTGTTGTTTTCCTTGGAGAGGGTGTTCCAGGAGTCCACGTGGTCCTGTTCCTCCTGCCGGGCTCCTCTCTGAATGTGCTGCGTGGTCCTCATCCTCACATTCAACTTCTGGAGAATTTCCTGTCTCGCTCCCATTCCCTCTCTTAGGCCCCTTCCTTGTGTTGGCAGGTACAGGAGAGAGGTTTTGGAATCTCGCCTGTCAGGAAACATCTTCGTGCTCACTTCCTCTGCACATGTGGAGGGTGTTGCTATGGAGAGGCTGATGCCAGTCTGACCCCTGGCCTTTCACATGTGACCTGTTCATTCTCTCTAGAAGCTTCCACAGACTTCTCTTTCTCCCTGGTGTTTGGAAATTTCATAATAATATGCCTTTGTGGGTTTTTTTTTTCCTTTCCCATCAATTAAACTTGATAATTGCAAACTCCTATTCTTCAGTTCTGTGAAATATCTTGAATTATTTCCTGGAAAATCATCATTTCCCATCTTCTGTCTTCTCTATTTCTGGACATCTATTACATTATCTGGACTTGTCATTTGTTGTGTATTCTTCCCTGCCCCCATTTTCTGTCTCTCTCTCTCTCTCTCTCTTTTTTTTTTTTTTGGTTTGTTTTGCTCTGTTTTGTCAAATAGACAAAAATGTCTATTTGAGAAGATTTTCCCAACAGTATTCTCTAATTCTTCTATTGAATTCATTTCTGCTATCATATGCTAGCATCCATATGTGTACCATCCACATTGGTCTCTGAATGTGTCCACCTCCTTTTAAAAATAATGGTATATACTTTGTTTCACAAACACAGTGTTATCTCTCTGGAGTTTACTTCTGTTCCCTGCCTTGTCTGTGTCTCCTAACTCCTCCCTCGGTGTAATGGCTTTTTTGTTGTTGTGTTCGCTGGAGAGAGGTCTTTTGTCCTTCCGTGGGCTGGGGGAGGCCCAGGGCTTGGCTCTCAAGGGAAGGAGAGAGGGGCCAGCGGGGGGGTCCCCATCCTCTGCACACCTTCACCTGGCTCTTCCAAGGTTTCAGAGCCCTGCCTCCCGAGCTTCACTTGGGTTTGGGTGCTAGACTGTCATTTTAGTGAGATTTTGGAGGAAAGGGGAGGAGAAATAAAAGCTCATTTGTTTATTCCACAAGTTTCTCGAATCCCATTATTACATTTTGATTTTAACCATTTGGTAATTAACTTTTCTCCTACTTAGTCTGTGCAATACTATTACTTAGAAATGCCTGCAGCCATCAACTTTCCCTTTCTGTCTGTCTTTTTTAAAGCTCTCTTCAGATCAGACATACCCAACACCTTTTACTAAAGGTCATTACTTCTGTGGTTCTTTTCTTCTCACTGGATCCTGGGAATTTGGTAATTTTTGCTACATTACTGAGTTTTGTATATTGTCCAACTTCTGAATTAGTTAACATTAACATTTAATATTTATTTTTTATTTCTTCCTTTACCTCCGTGAAGAAGAAAGTAACAACAACGTTAAAAATGTGAATAGGATAATGAGGTTAAGAAACTTTTAGAGAATATCCGGGATCAAAGAGACAGTGTGTTCTTTTTCACCCACAGAAGAGGGAATATTTCATACAGTTGGGCTTTAAATCATGCCCTGAATTTCTCCTGCCAGCTGAATTAGAAAGGGAAAGGTAGTGCATCTTTTCGTTGTTGTTATTAAGCAAAAGAAAGCATAGAACTTCTTCAGAGACACATTTTTCTGAATTAAGCTCAAAGATGACTTTATCATGTAATTCCTTGAATAGGGAACCTTGATCTACATAATGACCACTGTCCTCCAGGTTAGTTTTAGAAAATGTGCACAATAGGCCATTCAAATCGTTTGGTGTAGTTTCTAAAGTGCTTTAATTTGTAGAGGCATTTCTTCAGGGGGTTGCGGATTATCTAATTACCCAGGCACTTGGTGTTGCTTTTGGGTGCTCTAACCTTAAAATAGAGATAGAATTTGGAAGTCTAATAATCTAGCAGACCTTTTTCAATGACTTGATTTCTTAAGCTTTTGCCAGGTGTTAACCACAGTCCATTTATTTTTTAATTCTCTGCCACATTTGCATGGTACAAGTATTCTGTATTGTTTAAAATGAGGGAAATTATGAACACCACATAGGGGTAAAAGTTAAGTATTTATTAATTAATTACTTGTGCCTGAAAACTTCTCCCCAACTAGAAGGCCAACCTATGTCATCACAGGTATAAGCAATCAGAGCAGATAGAGCCATGAAGAGGTAAGACCTGACCCTCAGTTTCCTCATCTGTCAAGTGGGGATGTAGTTCCTACGCAGAGGGCCTGGCACTGTGTTAAAATATTAACTTAAAAAGCGAGACCTGCTTCCCCAGAGATTGGCTGTGGTGAATGAAATAGCATCAAGACGTTCCCACCCTCACCCACCATGTGTGCCTGTGGTGTGCAGGTGGGCTGTCCCCTGCCAAAGTCAGAAGGTTCTGTCCAAGTGTAAGTGATTCTTCTCCTTTTTCTGCTCATAAGCAGCCATAGGCGCCTTCTGTTGAGATTATGCTTTGTCCAAACAGGGAGACCACGTCACCTCATCTTCCCAGGTGCTTTGCACATGATCACACCCCAAGTACGTCTGACAGTAAGGGAGCTGTAAGGACATTTCAGATGAGGGGTGCTCCGTCCATTGGGCCATTATGTCCTTCTCTGAGCTTACCACAAGTGCAGTGTCTTGGATTCGTGTTGAGATTGTTCCATTTGATCCACGAATCACTTGTATGTGATGATATATTGATTTAACAATTAAAAAATTGCCATCAGTGGTTCTTAACTGTTTTCTTAATAAGATAAACTGGAGGGTAATAGTGGGTAGATCATGTCTTGTTTCATTTGCTACCCCTCCCTCCTTGGACGATGCCTCATGAATAGTAGATGCTCAAGAATGTTTGAACAGGTTGGTATATTTTCAATAAACTTAAAGGTAAATGTAAAAAAAAAAAAAATTTGAACGGGTTTGCCTTATCACATGTTACAAAGCTACAGTAACTAAAAAAATACTGTACTGGCACCAGAATAAATAGACAAATAAATGGAACAGAGTAGAAAGTCTAGGAGCTGTCAAAAGTATAAAGATACACAAATTTTGGTGTGTGTTACAGTAGGTATTTCCTGTCAGAAGAAAAAAATGAATTGGATATTGAATGGTGTTGGGATAACTGGTTAGCCATTTAGGTGGAATGTTTAAAGTTAAATCTCTTTAAATTATACATTAGATTGAAATCCAGTAAAATTAAGGATATACATGTAGAAATGAAAATCATTAAAGTACTAGAATTAAAGGTAAATACTTAGCTGATCTTTGAATGGGGAAACCTTTTACTATAAGAATGACACCAAAGGAAGACACTCTAAGAGGAACGACTCACAAGTTCTTCATACGGTGTTGCCTGTAAGGCTCAAGACTGAAAAGGAGCTATTTGTTCAACATTAGACAGCTGATTAAATGTTAGTCTCTCCTTCTACCACTATAAAAATAAAACTGTGTATCAAGTTTTATTATTGGAAAGAGGGCCATGATATAATGCTAAGTGAAAAACTTACGTGTATATGTTACCTGTATGCATTTCTATAGGAAAAGACCTGGGTGGCTCTAATCCAAATGTTAACAGCAGTAGTTTTTCTTTGGCTGTTAAGACTGGGATCATTTCTTTCCTTTTGAATTTTCTATGTTGTCTTTCCTTTTTTAAAAATAGTGATTATATATTTAGTTAATCTAGTTAAAAGCCAAAGGACAAAAAATGTCCTACAAAATAATTGGTGATGATAAAATTGAGGAGAAAACAGAGAGATGTAAACTGCCCTATTGACTAGATTGAACAGAGAAGGATTTTTGAGGATCCTGTTTTATTGCATGATAACAGCATTTCATTATATGGCAACTTGAATCTACCATGACCATAAATGTAAATTTCTTTAAGCATAAAAGCCAGATTCCTTCTAAGTAACTCTAAAAGATTACATTTTTAAATGGTGATTTCTCTTAAATAGTTGATATTTGATTTATGTATACATTCATTCTCTTTAGTAACCAGTCTTTGTTTTGTTTAGTTTCTCTGAATTAAGAAGCAAAGAGCTATTTTGACATACAGATGTGTTAGGGAACACCAAAATTCATGCATGTGCCTCTTAATTAAAACTTTGATGTAACCAACTTAAACTGTTTGTAAGTCAAAGAGGTAATCACAGAGATGTTGTTTTAGCTCATTGTCCATGTTCTTGCATTTATTAATAGTTCCCTTTGTGTGGCTGCGTATTATACCATCGTGTTGATATATCACAGTTTGTTGGTTTATTCTGTAAAAAAGGGATATTTTTATTGTTTCCAGTCTTTGCAATTTTGAATAGAGCTACTGTAAGCATTTACCTAGAGTGTTTTGTGTGAATATAGGTTTTCATTTGATTTGGGTAAAATACTAGGAGTGGGATTGCTGTGCAATATGTTAAGGGACTATTTGATATTGTAAGAGACTGCCAATTGTTTTACACAATGGCTGTAACATTTTGCATTCTCACCAGCAATATATGAGAGTTCCAGTTGCTTCACATCCTGGTCAGCACTTGGTATTGTCAGTTTTTTTTGTTTATTTTAGCCATTCTAATAGATACGGTATCTGCATTTGTGTTTCTCTAATGACTAGTGATATTGAGCATCTTTTCAGGTGTTGATTTGTGATCACATTTATTTTTGATAACGTGACTATGACACTGACTTATGAAGCATCTAGGTCAGTTTTCCTATAGACTGTTTCACAGTGTGGATCTGTCTGATTGCTTCCTTAAGGTGTATTTTCTTTCTTTTTTTTTTCCTCTCTTCCTTCCTCCCTTCCCTGCCCTGCCCTAATTCTCCTGTCCCCTCCCCTTCCCTCCTCCTCTCTTCCCTTCCTTTCCCTTCCCTTCCCTTTCTTTCCCTTCCTTTGCTTTCTTAAAAAAAACTGGTTCCTCTGTCCCTATATTATATCGGAAATGAGGTTGAAAGGCTTGATTAGATTAAGTCTAAACAGTTTTGGCAAGAACATTTCATGAGTGATGTATATGTGAGGGATTTTTAAAAGATGAATTGGAGGAGATTCAGAGCTGCACCTTGATGATGCCACTCCCTGCATTGCAGCAGCTTCCCCAAGGCGGAGAAGAGCTAGAAGGATGTCCTTGACCATTAAGAGGAACAAATGGGATCAGACACAAGTGGACAGGTCGGACCTCCGTACAAAGGGAGGGGTGGTGGGCGCTCGTGGGTGTTCTCGTCTGAAAGCTTCTGTCTCTCCGTGAAATGGCAAGGTCAGTGCTGAAAATGAGGAAGCAGAGAGAGGTGTTGGATCTTTGAAGAGAGAGGAGGAAGTGCTGAATCAAATAGGAGAGCCGGAGGTTGACTGGACCAGGGAGAAGTAGAAATCCCAGGCTGAGAGCCCTCTTGAGGGCATGTGTTTCAAGTGGTGTCAGCTGAAGTTGTGTTTTTTCCTCTCACTGTTGTTGTAAACATGTTAATAATTAGAGCAATTAATCGTAGGCCCTCACTTCGGGGGATTTTATCGAAGTGTGAGAGTACCCATGGGATATATCAGTAAAAGTGTTTACGGGGTAGAATTTTAACACCCTTGACATTCACCCAGATTGACTGAACACCCATTGTCTGCAGGATAGGGACATTATGAGGTTTCAGATCAAGAGTAGAAAATCTAGACTTGCAAGGAATATTCCATTTCCTAAACATGGAATTTTGAAATTTTGAAACGTTATACTCCCAAAATGTGAGACATTTTATGGTAAGTAAGGGGAAAAAGTAAGTGTTTTATTTATGCTCAATTTTTTTCCTTAATATTTCTTTTTAAATTGGATACACTTTTATTAGTTAAACCTGGGATTGAATGTTTGATGTTACTTTAAATAGGTTTCCAACTGAAGGAAAGTGTTTTCTGAGTATTTTTTTGGCCATTACAGCAGTGTTATGTAAGAGAGGAAATCATTTTAGCATCCTTCTAAAAATACTTTAATGGAAAATAATTTTGCAATCAGAATATATCTGTTTAAAGATGTAATATTAGAAACTATGCAATCTTGATTTACAATGTAATTTTTAAATTAACAGAGTTTATTTTTTAGAGCAGTTTAGTTTTACAGAAAAATTATTTTGGAAGTACAGAATTACCATATGCCCCCAATTCTCCCAAACAGTTTCCCCTGTTATCAACATCTTGCATTAGTATGGTATGTTTGTTATAATTGGTAGGCCAATATTAATGCACTATTATTAACTAAGGGCTACAGCTGACATTGGGGTACACTCTGTATTGAACATTCTATGGGTTTTGAAAATGCATGATGCCACCATTAGGGGATCACACAAAATAGTTTTACCATCTTCAGAAATCTCTGTGTCATACCTCTTTATCCTGCCCCTCCTCCCTCCTGTGGACTCCCAGCCACCACCGATCATTTTACTGCCTCTGCAGTTTTGCCTTTTCCAGAATGTCATAGAGTTGAGTCATATAATATGTAGCCTTATCAGGTTGAATTCTTTCACTTAATAATAATGTGTTTAAGTTACTTCCATGTCTTTTCATGACTTGACAGCCATTTCTTCTCATCACTGAATGATATTCCACTGTATAGAAGTTGCCCACAGTTTATCCAGTCATCTACCAAAGGACTCTTGGTTGCTTCCCGTTTGGGGCAATTATGAATAAAGCTGCCATAAACTACAGTAATTTTTACAATGCAGTTGTGATTGCTAATACTTCTCTTAAGTTAAGCAGTGCCTTCATTTGCTAGACCTCACATTGATTTATTACCCATAGTGGGTCCAAGGATGTTTCCAGATGGCACGAACCATCACAAAAGCAGACAGACTCCTTGCCTCATGGAATTTGTAGTCTATCTAGGGAAGAGCAAAGATTATGTTAAAAATACGTCTAGGGACTTAAATCAATAAACACATATGTGAATGCCAATGAGAATGTTTAAGTATGTTCAGTCATTAAAAGATTAAACCCTGGGCACAAAAGTATGTTTAAGGAATAGTTGGAGACCCACGGCCAAGAGTTTTCTTAGAAGAGGTCTTGGAGAATAAGCCTTTGACATCTGCTCTGTGACCATCACGCATCTCGTATTTAGAGTGGTTTCATTTCTACAGATAAAATTTACGGTTCTTGGCACTTCCAGAAACGTTTAAAGTTTTCGCTCCCAATGGGACAAGTAATGAAACGATGATCTTAACAGGACCTGGAATATCATAAAAGAGAGTAGTAACAGGTCTCTCTTTGCTCATGTGCCGTCAAGTCCTATTGATTTGACAAATCAATAGATGAAGTCAGTATAAACTCGGAAGAATTGTCAGGATGAAAAATCATGAAAAGGATTGAAAACCCACCTAGAGGCTTAGGGAAGAGATTTTCATGTCACCACCACCATCTTACCACCCGAGATTGCTTGGCTTTGAAGCCTAGACACATCAATTACCACGGTTGGCACATGGGCGCTCTGCAAGCTTGTAAAGCGTAGTTTGCATTCACAGTTTGTGCGAGGGCTGGAGACTCATTAAGACCATCCCTTCCTTCTGCAGTCCTGGGCCCACGATGAACCACATGTAGACGTGCCAGGAGCCCGGGGGCCCTTCTCTCCCTGGTCTTTGACACCTCGTGTGCTCTGTCACTCTGGTTGGCTCCTGCACAAGAACCTTCCATTCCTCCTGGGCATTTCCTGCTAGAGGAAGGTCTTTGGGTTAGAGACGGTTCCTTCATCCATCCCTTAAACATCTCCCAGGGGCCCGTGTGCCCACACTGTCCTGTGCGCCGGGGACACAATAGCAACTGAAGGAATTGTGGGGATTATGAAACTAACTTGCAGAACGGACCAGCATGAAATCCTTTAGAACTACCTGCCCGTCTGGCATCATGCCCACAGTGAATTTTTTAAACAGTGATATTACATAATGTATATGAAGGGCCCTGCTAAAAATTCTAAGACATCATAGTCAACGCAGGAAAGCAGTTAATTTCACTGTGAAGTAAACAGCTTGCAAAGTGAAAGGATTTATAATTAAAACTTAAAATAGGACCCCAAATGCTTGCATTGCACTTCCTCAGGCAATTCAGAAGAACACTGATGCTCACTGCTAAGAGGTCCATCTCTGATGAAAACTCAGAAAAGCGTCAGTATTTCCCATTGTAGTTTCAGAACTGTATGTCTCTGGAAAACTCTAAATCCTTGCTTACTCTGTATCTTCTTTTAACTATCTTTACAGTTTGGTTTGTGCGTATCTCAGTCTGACACAGTTATTAATATTGCAGATAGAATAGTTAAGAATTCTCTGCATCATCTTATTGTTCAGTATTTTTAATCCATTTTATTGAGCTATAATTTGCATACAATAAAATGCACCCATTTTTAAATTTTAAAATGTATACAATTTTTAAAGATTACTCTCCATTTACAGTTATTACAAAATATTGGCTATATTCCCCATGTTGTACAATACAGTATGTTCATGTTCCAGATTTTCATAGAGATACCAAATAACTCCCTTGCTCTGTACCTTCCCGTCAACAGTGGATGTGAGGGTTCTCACTGATTTTCATCTCTTTTCCAAGGTGATGGACAAATGGGGGTGGACAGTATACTTTCACCCCCCAGTTACAGAGCTACAGTAATAAGTAAATAAATTTGTGTTTAGAATTCCTAATAATCTCAAGGTGTGGGTGAAGGCTCCCCTCACTCACTGGGAGTGAGCTCATGAAGCAAGGCAGGTGGTGGCCGGAAGGGGCCAACATGGTGGTGGAAGAGTTAGAACACGTCCGTGTCATGGCTGAACCCTCACCAGTGCCCACCATCCACGGCTGAGCTTTCGCAAGGCACAAAAGGCAACTTCTCAATTATAACATTTGGAAGCCTGAGTAGAAGCTTCTGATGGGTACTGACAGGAAGGAAGCCTCTGGTGCCAGAAGCTGCTGGCACCCTCTTCAGGAGGGTCCCACTTCGGACCCGGCAGTTCCAACATGCTTCTCAGCCGTTCATCTCTTTGCCCACATTCATCACTCCCTGCTCCAAGTTTCCACCCCACAAGACATTCTTCCACTGTGGCCCCCACAGATATTCCCATGAGCCCTCTGGAGCCATAGTCCACCACCAACAAGCTTCTCCAGCCCTCAGCCTCTTCACAGGCGTCTGACTGTGTGTAAGCCTTGCCCCTCCCTGGTAACACCACCTCATCTGTTACCCACTGAGCTGGGTGATGCTCAGGTTTGTTGCCCTCCCTTTATTAGGGAAGTGCATGGGGTGGAAGTGGCATCCGAGTGCAGGCCCCGTCCCTTTCAGTCAACAGCGCTGACTCCTTCCTAAAGGGGTGGGAGTTGTGGCTGCCAACAGAATAGAGCAAGAGAAGAAACAATGCGGCAGCAGGAGGTGGTTGGACAGAAGGTGGGTGGGGAAGGAAAAGTTGGGGAGTGACATGGTCAACCAGCCACCGCTCCTGGAGCCACCTAGTGGCCTGCAGGTGGAGTTTGCCCACCTTGCATGAAATGGTGTTGTCGCAGTGCTCATGTGTATTTCACATTCCACGCAGCTCGAGGGCTCCGAGACTTTGTCTCACCCTTGCAAAAGCATGGACCAGAAGCTCATGGCATACAAGAAATGGGTTTAAGTCTAATGGGAGATTTAATACTCCGCGATTCCTGTCTGCTGCTGCTTCATTCGTTGTTAATGGAAATTTGTGGTTCATGAGAGAATTCAGATAGGTATATTTTCTATTCGGAAGTATTTTCAGAATACTTTATTGTTACGATGGGTAAAAGGAGGATGTGGAAGGATTTTGTGGAGCACATCCAATTACTTCAGTTTAAATTCGAAAACCTTTCAGGGCTATATCGTCTTGTGCTAAGAACGTGCTTCCAAGAATAGGAAAACGAGTTCAGTGGAATCTTTGTTAAACTTGTCCTGAGAACAGATTTTTCTGAAGTGTGTCTGTCTCAGCCCTTTAAGGAGATTTGCCTGCTGCACGGACCATATTGGACAATAGTCTCCATTGTGAGGGTCTCTTGACGAGGACTCCAGGATCAGCATTTATAACAGGTCTCGCGGGCTTTTGCATTTCTATTTCACAAGTAACAAAGGTCGTATGTAGCACAGTGGGGATTTGTCGTAATCGCCCCTTTTATAGGTAATAAGCCGGGAACAAAATGAGAGTTCCTGACCCTTCTTCCAGCATTCATCCATCCGCTGTCTTTGTTGCCAGGAACTCAGCGTCACTCCGTGAAAAGGAGGCAGAGAAACTTGAGTGATTGTTCCCAGATCACACAGTAGCTCCCACAGAAGTCGGAAGCGGTGGGGGGTTGGGGCGGGCCTCGAGTCTCGGCTGACCAGGTCGTAAGCCCCTCAGGCCACAGGTCTACGATTGTCTAGCTGTCCCCGGGGCACTGAGCGTTGCAAGGTGCAGCTTCTCCGAACACATTAGTTCATTTGATTTCCACCTGGTGCTGATCTCCTCCTTGCAGTTGATTTAATTTCAGGATGTAATTTGTAGGTTAGAGATGGAGGACAAAAAGTGTGTTGTGAACCAGGAGCCTGTAGGAAACATGTATTGATTCTAACGTAAAACATAAGCACATTTTTGCAGGAAGTTCTCTACCTGTCATGGTGAGCTGGGATACGTGTGGCCAGCAGTGTCTGCTCTGCGGTATTTCGAGTGCTCAGTTATTCATCACAGTGTCAAGTTCAAGTCTTTTAACCTATTTTTCTCTCTGAATTTATTTCAGAGCTTGCCTCTCGATTAGATTCAGCATCAGCTAATTTAGCTTTCTAGTTCCTGTTAAACAGCATCGATACATTGAGATAATGATGTACCAAAACATATCAAACTTATAGAATGGTGATAGACTGGTGGACGCAGACTGGTGGACGCATTGTCACGGTGCATTATAGGTGTCTCTGGAGCAAGACTTATAAGTACTGGAAATACTGGAAAGCTTTGAGTATGAGAAATCCACACTGACTAACTGCATTTCCTTCATAAGAACACTGCTGTTCCCTCGCCCTACGACCACCACCGCCTCAGACGTGCAGAATCAAGTCGATCCTCCTCTTGGATTCACGGCGCAGTCATCTCTGCTTGTGTTTTGTTTATTTCCACTTTTCTGGCCCTTCCCCTGCCTAGGTAGCCATGCTGGAACATTCTGGGTGTGTCCTTCCTCACCCCTCGTTTATTTAAATTGTGTGGCTTGTGTGTGTGTTTTAATTTATGTACATGGATTTGGGTTCTGAATCTACCCAATTATTTTTTGCTCCATATTATGTTTGTTACCTGTCTATGTTGTTGTATATAAATCTGGTTCATTGCATTGTACTGCTGCCTAAATTTCCAACTTTGAAATATACCAGAATTGACTCATCCATTCTCCTGGTGATGGACACCTGCCTCTGGCTCTTTGCTTCTAAAGCCATTGCTGCATGAGAATGCAGAGCCTGGTACTTGCTCCCTTGTGGATGTGTACACGAGCTTACGTCAAAGCACAGGTGGAGGGAGAGTGCCCAGGTTTAGCAGATGTTTAGCATCTTGAAGGTAAAAATTAGTGCCACCAGCGTAATGTAGAACTCTTGGAGCTTCAAAATATACACACTTTGTATAACAGGTGACATCCAAAAGGGCAATTAGGATCACTGTTAATTATAAACTGTACTGTGTGAAGATCCTATTTTTGTGGTGACCTTTTCCTTTTCTCCTAAGGACTCTGCAGGTGTTGCTGACTGTTGCTCCTTGCTGAGCGCTCAGTTCCCAGGGAGGGAGCCAACCCAAGTTGTCTGAGGAGTGCGCAAAGTAGTGCATTGATTCCTATTTAAAGAAATTAATTATTTCATCAGGTAGCAGGTATTTAAGTGTTTTTTGGGTTTTTTTTTTTTTTAAGTGTTAAATATTCTCTTTACTTTTCTCCACGCAACAGAAGTTAGAGTGAACGCAATTCTTTGTTGCTGTTGCACTTGGACCTTAGTCTAGAGTAGCTGGTCTGGAGCACATTGTTCTACAGTGTAAATGCTGCATTGTGACCACAGGGTGTAACAATTTGTTTTGTGTGTGTCTTTTTCATCTTTGTCCGTAAGACCTAGAGTCAGAGCCTGGTCCCAAAGGAGAAAAAAAGTTTGGAATGAGTGTTTGGTTATGTTGTTATGTTTGGAAATTTTGCACGCACAGCGAAGGTCAGACAGGCAGCACCCATGCAGTTCTAGGAGGGGCCCCCAGATGGTAAAAGGGGAAAAGAGGAACCCACTAGTCAGATCAGTTAAATTCAGCTGATCCGAAGAGGGGTCAGTGGGATGGAAGATGCCCAGGGAGACAGCTCTCTTCTCCTGCTGACCAGCTGATATCCAGGTGCATCCTGGCTCCCCCCAGGGCACTCACCTCTATGCCTTGAGGACTTAAAGGTCTGGCTGCAAACCCTGTCTCTAATACATGTCCCTGTCCATCCTTCACTGCCAGAGCAGCCAACTTCTTATCTCTCTCCTCCACTGACCCATCTGCCCCCGACCTCAGCCCCCTCACCTCCAGTCTTACCCTTGACCTCATTCCTGCCATACAGCCATGTGACTGGCCTCATTTTAATTCCTAAATGGGAATTAAATGGGGATCATTCCCATCGACGCACAAACATGCCTTTATTTCTCCCATCTTGACCTCTCATCTCCCTCCAATTTTTGCCCCATTTTTCTTTACGCAAAACTCCTTTTAAAAAGTTGTCCATGATCACTTTCTCCAAGTATTCTTCTTCGTTGTCTCTTGAACCACCCCTCCACCTCAACGCCACTCCTCAAGGTGACTAGTAACCAGCAGCCTGCTAACACACAGTCATTTCTCATCTGACTTGACCCCTCTCTCCTGGGAACACTTTTCTCATTTGGCTTTCTGGACCCTATATCACTCACTTTTCTTCCTGCCTCTCTGCAGTATATACCCAATGGAAAAGAAAACGTATCCACAAAAATTTTGTACATAAATGTTCATAACAGTATTTTTTATAATAGCCTCCAAATGGAAACAACCCAGACATCCATCAGCTGACAAATGGATAGGTGAAATGGGGTTCACCCATACAATTGAGTATTATTAGGCAGTAAAAAGAAATGAATTACTAGTACCCACTGTACACTATGGCTGAAACTTGAAAACACTGTGCTAAGCAAAAAGCCAGTCACAAGGGACCACGTATTACGTGATTCCATTTATATAAAATATACAGATTAGGCAAAGCTGTAGATGCAGAAAGCAGACTAATGATTGTTTAGGACTTGGGGAGATGGGGGGGTTGGTAGGTGATGATGGCTAAACGGAATGGTTTTTTTGGAAATGTAAAGGAAAATGTTCTGAAATTGGCTGTGGTGATGGTTGCACAACTCTGTGAATATACTGTTACAAGCCTGGAGAGTGTTACGTAAGCCTGTTTTAGAATTTCCTTGTAGTCTATTTCATTAGTAACAAATCTTTAGCCTTTGAGGGCGGATTTGACTTTTAGAATAGGAAAAATAATTTAGTGCCAAATCTTAGGATTTTACCTAGTGGCCAAACTGCCTTATACAGCAAGTGTGCATGCTGTCCGCATGACTTATCACTGCCCACCTGGCTGGAGAAGTGACTGTCGGATTTCTCCACTGTAAACTTATTCTTGTTTCGCCCTTTTCATATGGTGCTTTTCAGAAGGCAGTCCCTGTGTGCAGCTCACACTTAGGGAGTGGGGAATTATGCTCCACCTCCTTGAGGGCTGTCTATATAAATTACTTGGAATTCTTCCACAAAGGGTATTCGCCTCTTCTCCCCATTTATGTATTTATTCAGTCATTTATTTGTATCACTATAGACTCATGATATTTATTTTATATTTTGAGTTATTTTATATTTTGAGTTATCATGCAATATGACTTTATTCTGTTGCTCAAACTGTTCCAGCTTTGGCCATTATGGGCTCTCTTAGTTGGCTTCTGAGTCCCTTTGACACACCCTCACTGTGTGTGTGTGTGTGTGTGTTATTTTTGAGTACCTCCTTATTTTCTGGCACTATAAGATATTCCAGGCTCATTTTATATATTTTCTGCCCCCTCCTAGAATCAGCCAGTTCTCCAGGGAGCTCAGGTTTTATTTGTTTGTTTTTAGTTGGAGAACAGTATTAGTAAACCAAGATCTGTGTGCCTCCCTTTATTTTTAACCTTATATTTAGGATTGGTTTCTTGCAGAGAACAGAGAGCTGAGCCTTCCTTTTTTATCCTTTCTGATATTCTCTGTCTTTTTATTGGTATATTTAGGCCATTCATATTTAAAATGATTATTGATATAGTTGGATTAATATATACCGTGTTTTTCAGTTTTCTGTTTGCTATATTTGTTCTCTATTTATTTTTTCCCTTTTTTCCTGCTTTCTCTAGTTTTACTTAAGCATTTTGTATGATTCCATTTTATCTCCTCTCTTAGTCTATCAACTATAATTCTTTTTTAAAAAATTTGTAGTGGTTTGGCAAAGAGTTTAAAATACACATTTTTAACTAATCTAAGTCCACCTTCAAATAATCCTATACCAACCACCTCATATGTAGTGTAGGCGCTTATAACAAAGGAGTCCCAGTTCCCCCTTGTTGCTTAAAACATGGCTATCATTCATTTTATTTATCCATATGCCGTAATCACCCAACAATAGTTACTGCTTTAAAAAAGCAGTTATCTTTTAGATTAATTAAGAATAAGAAAAATAAAATGTTTTGTTTTACCTTCAGTTATGCCTTCTCTGACACTTTCTTTCTGTAGATTCAGGTTTCTGACCCACATCATTTTCCTTCTGCTTGAAGAGCTTGTAACATTGCCTGTAGGCAGGTCTGGTGGCAGTACACTGTCATTCAGCATTCAGTCATTCATTCTCTCTCTCTCTCTCTCAGACTTATAGAATAATAACTTCTAAAATAATAGAAAGTTTTTATTTCTCCTTCACTTTTGCAAGAGAAATTCGCTGAATATAAATTCTAGCTTAGTGGTGATTTCTTTCCACACTTGGAATATTTTGCTTCATTCTTTTGCTTTGCATGGTTTCTGATGATAAGTCTGCTGTATTTTTATTCTTGTTCCTTTAGAGGCAAGGTGTTTTTCTCCTCTCTTCTCTCAAGGTTTTTCTCTTTGTCTTTGGTTTTTTGCAATTTGAATGTGATATGACTGGGTGTAGATATTTTAGTATTAGCTCCATGTTTTTTGAGCTTCCTAGATCTTTAATTTGATGTCTGTCATTTGTTTTGGAAATTTCTCAGCCATTCTTTCTTCAGATACTTCTGCTCCGTTCTGACCTTGTTCTTCTGGTATCATAATTACACACATGCTACACCCTTTAATACTGTCCCACAGTTAATGGCTATTTCCATCTTTTTTTTTTTTAATTCTTTCCTCTTAGCATTGCAGTGCCGGAAATTTCTTTTGACTTATTTCCAAGATTGCTGGGTTTCCCTCAGCTGTGTTCAGTGCTCTGACGAGCCTTTCAAAGGCATTCTTCATTTCTGTTAGTGTTTTTGATTTCTAGCAACTCAATTTGACTGTTTCTTGGATTTTCCATTTGCTTCCATTATCCATCTGTTCTTGCATTTTGCCTACTTTTACCATTAAAGCCCTTCACATAGTAATCATAGTTATTTTAAATTCCCTGCCTGATAATTCCAAAATCTGTTATATCTGAATCTGGTTCTGATGGTGTGTCTAGAGTGTGTTTTCCTTTCCTTTTGGCATGCCTTGTAATTTCTTGTTGAAAGTCAGTCATGGTCTATCAGGCAGCCGATGAGGTAAATGGGCCCTTAGTTTGAGAATTTAGTCTAGCTGGGAGTTGGGTTGTATTCAGCGTTTATGCTGGCTGTAGGTACCAGAGGCTGTAAGTTCCTCTCATGTCCTCCTCACTGTGGGCTTCCCTATGTTTTTCTGCTCAAGAGAGTCTGTGTCTTGCATCTAATGTAACTGTAATCCACTGCTGTTGTACCGGAGCCCTGATGGTATGTGATTATGTGGAATAATGTTGGGGAGGGGATGCATTCTGCAATCTTCCCATTAAATCTCAGTCTTACTTAGTAGCGCACTGTTTCAGGACTGTGTCCTCCACCAGTATCCCTCCACTGGTGTAGCTCTTCCACCAGCCTCCTTCCCCTTCCCTTTCTGCAGAGTTCTCAGTCTATTTTCTTGTTGACTATGTTTCCTTTTTGTTTTTATTTCTCCCTAGGTGAGACAGGAAGGCTGGAGGGGGCTGGAGCAGGGAGGAATTTCCTTACTCCAGCGTGAATCAAGTTTCAGAATTTTCCCCTGGCTAAGTCCTTAAGCTTGGAGAGTAAGCCTTTGTTGTGGAGAGGGCTCTGAGCAGCAAGTCCTCATACCTACTCCTCCCCTCCCCCTGTAAGATCCATGGCAGGGATCCTTCTGGTATCCTCACCATGGAAACCCAGTAGAGTTCCTGGAGGGAAAGCCTGTGAAAGTGTGAGGGCCCCCCTAAGACTGCAACCCTTAGGGGTTTCTCACCCTCGCTAGTCACACTCAACCACTAGCAATTTGTCGCAATTACCAGTTAAGTGTTCCTGCTAGTTTCTGGCTCCAGCAGCCTCTGTTCCAGCTAAGTAGGTCTTGGTTGTTCTATCTCTCTGGATGTACCTGTCTCTCCAGATTTTGGGGTGGCGGTTTGCCCTCAGTTCTCAGACAGGCCCAAGAAAGTCATTAATTTTCAGTTGGTCCAGCCTTTTCAGGTTGTATTGACAGGAGTGGTATCTTCCAAGCTCTGTACATGTTGGAGCTGAAACCAGAAGTGCTTCTAAGTCATTTTTGAGGCGTTTCATTTGGTTTTGTATAAATTTGTCAGTTACAGAAATAGTAAACGGAAGCGTATGTTCAGTAGTAAATATGATAAATCTTGCTTCAGGGAAACATACAAAGCAGAGGGTTTCAATAACTAAGCAGACCAATTATTTGCTCGATGACTGTGGCAGTGAAAGGTCCGCAGTGGGGCAGGCAGAGATCAGCACCCCACCCCTTTCTGCCCAGTCTATCAGGCTTGTCTTCTCTGCAGAGTCTGAGATGCAGTTTAGGACCTTTCTGTCATCCATCACCTAGTTAATTACCTGATGTCACTGGTGTAGTTTGGTGCCTGAAATGTAAAACCTATTAGATCCTGGCACAAGTTCTCGATTTAGAAGTATATTTTGGTTGGAAACATTTGTTCAGAGTGAGAACTGCAGACAGTGACATTCCACAGAACATTTATAAAATGAGCATATAACCAGTATTAATTGAATTGGAGTGAAGACTTACATGAAGACTTACAAAGAGCAAAATTAAGAGGAGTTGCTTTCTCTTTTCATTTCTAAGCGGATACCGTTTGATTTTTAGGAGGCTCCATTGAAGGACCCTAATGTTCTCTGCTGTAATTCTTTCTTCAAAAAAATAATTAGGGTGGGAGGGTATAGCTCAAGTGGTAGAGCACATGCTTAGCATGTATGAGGTCCTGGGTTCAACCCCCAGTACCTCCATTAAAAATAAATATATAAACCTAATTACCTCCCCCTGCTGCGAAAATAAAAAATAAAATAGCTGATTAGCTAAATTGCTGTTACTAAGGTCTAGAGTCCCAAATTGAGTTAAAGATGACCAGAAAGCCCAATTTGACAAAATAGTAGCATAGTAACTTCAGAAATGAGTGTTTCTGTAGGGCAGTTTGAGATGGCAATGCAAGAAAATCCTGAGCTCACCTCCTCCTACGGACACATCAAGTCTTCAGCTCATGTGGAACAATTCCCTCTGAAAAAGACCTGAAAATAGCTGACTAGCTTCTTCACATCAAACCAGAAGAGGGCCACGTCAGGATGGGTAGGAAAGGCAGAGACACAGTCTCGCCAAAAACCCCACCCCTGGTGCTGCAACCCACAGTCAAGAGGGATCTCACACACTTTAGATGCCAGTCGCAGGCCCAGGTTATCACCTGCGCTTGACTGACTGACCAGCTATAGAGTGGAGGTTCCAAAGACCCCCTCTTTGGACTTTGGATGACAGATGCAAGTACAGCTTGTTAACTGGCCCTCGGACTGACGTGCTATAAATTGGAGGTTCCCACGACCCCCTCCACCAGTTTGATTAATCTGCTAAACAGCTCACAGAACTCAGGAAAAGCTTGCTCGCATTTACTGGTTTATTATAAAAGGCTATGCTAAAGGTTGCAGATGAACGTCAAGGTGGAAGAGATGTGTAGGGAAAGATATGTGGGAAAGGGCGTGGAGCTTCCATGCCCTCCCCAGGTAAGCCCCTCTCCCAGCATCTCCATGTGTTCACCAACCTGGAACCTCTCCAAACTGTACTTTTGGGATTTATGAAGGCATCATCATGTTGGCATGATTGATCCTTAACTCTGTTTCAGCTCTTCTCCCCTCTCAAGAGAATGGGAGGTAGGGCTAAAAATTCCAATCCTATAATATTAGTTTGGTCTTTCTAGTGACCAGCCCGCATCCAGGAGCCATGTAGGAGCCCACCCAGAGTTACTTCATTAGAACAAAACACACTCCTGTGACTCAGGAAATTACACGGGCTTCAGGAGCCCTGTGCCAGAAACCGGGAGCATAAACCAATACATATTTTGTATTATCTCACGCACCCTGAATAGCCAAAGCAATCTTGAGAAAGAAGAACAAAGCTGGAGGCATTACACTTCTTGATTTTAAGCTACATTACAAGGTTGTAGGAATCAAACAATATGGTATTGGCATAAAAACAGACATGTCAGCGGAACAGAATAGACAGCCTAGAAGTAAACTCAAATATATATGGTTAATTAATTTACAACAAAGGAGGCAAGAATATACAAAATGGGCAAAAGTCAGTCTCTTCAATAAATGATGTTGGGAAAACTAGACAACTACATGCAAAAGAATGAAGCCAGATGACTGCCTTACACCATACCCCCCAAATTAACCCAAAATGGAGTAAAGACTTGAATCTAAGACCTGAAGACCGTAACAGAGAGTGGCTTCCTCCTAGAAGAAAACACAGGTTGTAAACTTCCTGACATCAGTCTTGGCAATGAATTTTTGGATCTGACAAAAGCAAAGGCAACAAAAACAGAAATAAACAAATTGGACTACTTGAAACTAAAATGTTTCTGCACAGCGAAGGAAACCATCAACAAAATGAAAAGGCACCGTACAGAATGGGAGAAAATATTTGCAAATCATACATCCAATAAGAGGTTAATATCCAAAATATATAAGAACTCATACAGCTCAATAGCAAAAAAAACAAATAATCTAGTTTAAAAATGTGCAGAAGATCATTTTTTCAAAAGACATACAGATGGCCAACAGGCACGTGAAAAGGTGCTCAACATTACTAATCATCAGGGAAATTCAAATCAAAACCACCGTGAGATGTCACCTCACACCTGTTAGATTGGCTGTCATCAAATAGACAACAAGTAATAAGTTTTGGTGAGGGAGGGTATGGAGAAAGGGGAACACTTGTACACTCTTGGTGGGAATGTAAATTGATGCAGCCACTGTGGAAAACAATTTGTAGTTTCCTCAAAAATGTTTAAAAAGAACTACCATATGATCCAGCAATTACACTTCTGTGTATCTATCCAAAGAAAACTAAAACACTAATTCAAAAAGAATATGCACCCCAGTGTTCATTGAAGCACTATTTACAACAGCCAAGACGTGGAAACAACTTAAGTGTCCATCAGTAGATGAATGGATGAAGATGTGATGTGTACACTCCCCGACACCACACACACACGGAATACTCTCAGCCGTAGAGAGGAATGGAATCTTGTCATTTGTGACAACATGGATGGACCTCGACGGCATTGTGCTAAGTGAAATAAGTCAGAGAAAGAGAACTACCGTATGTGGAATCTAACAAACTAACAAAACAAAAACCAAGCTCGTAGATACAGAGAACAGTTTGGTGATTGCCGGAGAGGAGGGGGCTGGTGGGCAAAATGTTGAAGGGGGTGAGAAGGCACAAACTTCCAGTTATAAAATAAGTGAGTCATGGAGAGGTCAAGTACAGCGTGGTGACAATAGCTAGTAATACTGTACTGCATAAGAGTTCTCTTCAAAGTTCTCAGAACAAGAAAAAAATGTCATTACCATGCGTGGTGATGATGGTAACCAGACTTACTGTGGTGATCCTTTTGCAGTGTATACAAGTAGCCAGTCATTTGTGGTACATCTGGAACCAATACAATGCTATATGTCAGTTATACCTCAGTAAAAGAATTAGCATTTCTGTATGTTGACTACCCACCACGTATTGGGTGTGACAGGGGCTGTGTCACACAGGGAGGGCGAGGCCCCCGCGACTCACTGGTGTGCACGGCGTCCTGCAGGAGGGGTCCGCACAGGGGTCTCCCTGACTCCCAAGCGTGTGCTCCCCTGTCGTCCCCGCACGTTCACAGGGCGCCACCTGGAGTGCAGCGTGGGGAGAGACAGCTCTGTGTGGAGTGAAGACTCTAGAACTTCACTGTCAGCCCTGACACGCCGTCCCTGAATGTCCATTTCTTGCCCTTGAAGTGACTGACTTTAATTTAAAGGCTCTGTCAGCTTCTTTCAGCTCTAAAGTCTCTATGCCAGGCATCACTGTCCCCCAGGTGGTCCTGACATGGAAACTTTAGCTTCTGTTTCCCCCTGTACGTGCCCAGTTAAGCTTCATAATGACTGGAGTGTGGTAGGAATAAAGGAAGACGACGTCCTGGGGGAGGAGGAAGGAGCATGAACCTTCCAGGGACCCCGGAGATGCGGTAGCACCAGCAGCCCCTCGACAGGGCACGTTTCACTGGCCACGTCCAGACAGGGCCTTGGCAAATTCAGGCTGGTCCAGAACAGGCAGGCAGACTCAATGGAACGGGATAGAACTTTTGTCCAGTGGTGTCAGAGAAGCACCAGGTACCTTTACCTCGTAGTTGGGACTTAAGGAAGTGTGATTAAATATGACTAGTTTTCAACTCATTTAGTTCTGCACTGAACAAATTGTGTTCCCGTGGCCACAGCATCTAAATTAGAAGAGGAAAAAAACACTAGAAAGAAAAGAAAAGATTTAGAGGGAAGAAGACAAAGTCTGTGAATGAAGAACTGTCTTTGGAGTCACAGCCTCATGTCACATACGTGCCTTAAGCCACTGCCACTGCCATGAAGGGGAAGAACTCTCCTCCCCTCTTGTAACTGTGGCTTGAGATCCCCACTGCCATCGGGCCTTGGAGACGTTTTTTTCAACTTCAGAGATTCTTCCAGTGTCCACTGTACCTGTGTATCTCTGAATATAAACAGAGGGGCAGGGAGGCCAGGAAGTAAGGGACATTGGAGTTGGTTGGGACTGCAGTCCTGCAGGACTTCCCCACCTGGAGTCTCCTGAGCCCCGCCCTCCTGGCCTGGTGGGGTCAGGTGAGGGCTCAGGGCTCAGGGCTCCTGGCTCAGCTCTGTCTCCAACAAGCCAGACATCAGGCAGGTGACTCCAGGAGGCTACTTTTGTGCCCTTTCACTGTGGTAGACCCACCAGCCTTACGGTCCCCGGAGCGCATCACACTGGCCTCTGTGGCTCATGACTTGAAGGGCACAAATGTGTGTTTCTCCAGCGTGATTTGAATTCTCACTTGATGGTGCAGTTCAAGTAAATGAAGTAAGGACATAGTGAAGCAAAAGCATATAGTCTCAGGGCATCACTTTGCTTCTAGGCCTTAGAGAACATTTCTGGGCACACAGTTACTAAGTGTTGCCTGGTTTTTTTGACTTGTCAAGGGATCAGAATAATCATTGAAAAACAAAACAAACTCCAAATAAAGCATAACCCTCCTAGAGGTTGCACTTACTTTCACAGTCATCAAAGCTGGCCTAGAGACTGCTGTGTGCATGAAATGTGCCCCTGACTGGGGTGAGGACAAGCCGTACCAGCTCTGTGTTGGACAGTGGCACCCGCTGCGGTATCGGGAACGCAGAGATTTTACAGCTAAGAGAAGCTGACGGAGCC
The DNA here is from genome assembly GCF_009834535.1 of Camelus ferus. Lineage (NCBI taxonomy): Eukaryota > Metazoa > Chordata > Mammalia > Artiodactyla > Camelidae > Camelus > Camelus ferus. The sequence goes on from NC_045712.1 coordinate 39,087,430, forward strand.
TTGTACTTCAGGTCAGACCCTTCAAGGGCCACGAGCTTTAATGCTGGGCGAGATGTGTCCTCTGGTGACACAGGGACTGCCAAAGCCTTGAAAGCCAGCTTTCTCACCCCAGTGACAGATGACAACCTCGTGACTCAGTGTTCTTCACCTGTGAAGAGCCTCTTCTGTTCACAAGTCCCTACGGTGGAGATTGTATTTTTAAAGGGCAGAGCTGATGAAGCATTCGGCTTGATGTACTTGTAACCCTTTAAATTGCTTCCTTCTATTCATTTAGTCTACTTGGCATTTTTCCCAAACCACTGTTTCATTAAGTGATGAAATAGAGGAAGAAAAGGTAAAACACTTTTCATGTTTTTATAGTAACCAATTACCCTTACCTCTCTGATTGTTTTAATTGATTCTCCTAACGTTTTTTCCTATTGCTTTTTACCACTGCACACATCATTTATTTATTTATTTATTTATTTAATTATTTATTTATTTATTTATGGCTGTATTTTTTTTTATTGAAGTATGGTTAGTTACAGTGTGTCAATTTCTGGTGTACAGCATAATGTCCCAGTCATGCATATACATGCATATATTCATTTTCATATTCTTTTTCATTGAATGTTATTACAAGATATTGAATATAGTTCCCTGTGCTATACAGAAGAAATTTGTATTTTTTATCTGTTTTTATATCTAGTGGCTAACATTTGCAAATCTCAGACTCCCAATTTTACATCTTCCCACCTCTTTCCCCTGCTAACCATAAGATTGTTTACTATGCCTACAATTCTGTTTCTGTTTTGTAGCTGAGTTCATTAGTGTCCTATTTTTTTCTTTTTTTAGATTCTGCATATGAGTGATATCATATGGTATTTTTCTTCCTGGCTAACTTCACTTAGAATGACAATCTCCAGGTCTATCCATGTTGCTGCAAATAGCATTATTTTTTACGGCTGAGTAGTATTCCATTGTGTACATATACCATATCTTCTTTATCCAGTCATCTGTCGTTGGACATTTAGGTGTTTCCATGTCTTGGTTATTGTATATAGTGCTGCTGTGAATATTTGGGTACATGTATCTTTTCAAATTAGAGTTCCCTCCAGATATAAGCCCAGGAGTAGGATTGCTGGATCATATGGTAAGTCTATTTTTAGTTTTTTGGGGGGGAACCTCAGTACTGTTTCCTATAGTGGCTGCAACAGGCTACATTCCCACCAGCAGTGTAGGAGGGCTCCCTTTTCTGCACACCCTCTCCAGCATTTATTGTTTGTGAACTTTTGAATGATGGCCATTCTGACTGGTGTGAGGTGTTTCCTCATTGTAGTTTTGATTTGCATTTCTCTGATAACTAGTGATACTGAGCATTTTTTCATGTGCCTATTGGCCATTTGTATGCATTCTTTGGAGAATTGGTTGTTTAGGTCTTCTGCCCATTTTTGGATGGAGTTGTTTGTTTTTTCTTACTGAGTTGTATGAGCTGTTTATATATTCTGGAAATTAAACCTTCGTCAGTTGCATCATTTGCAGATATTTTCTCCCATTCCGTAGGTTGTCATTTTGTTTCGCTTATGGTTTCCTTTGCTGTGCAAAAGCTTATAAATTTAATTAGGTCTCATTTGTTTACTTTTGCTTTTATTTCTATTGCTTGGGTAGACTGCCCTAGGAGAACATTGCTAAGATTATGTCAGAGAATGTTTTGTCTGTGCTCTGTTCTAGGAGGTTTACACCCTGCACATAGATTTCAACTGTCCATTAACCTTTTAAGCCCAACTCCTCATTCACTTAAAATTCACTGATCTTGAGAAATAGGCCAAATGAACAGACCAGAGGCCCAGGCTCTCTGTGATGGTGGTGACTCCCTGTTGCGCCCTGTGTGTGGGTCCTCCATGCACCAGGCGCAGACCCCGGTGGGGAGGGCATGTGCTGGTGTCACGAATGCTGCCCTCCACGACTGCATCACTCAGGGTCTGGCAGTGACCCACTGGCATTAGGGTCTGAAGGCTCCACGAGAAGCCGTCTTGAAACTATTGAGACAAAGGCAAATTTCGTGAAGCTTTCTCATCTTTGAATGAATATTCATATGAATTAATTGGTTAAATAATTAAAGTCTTCAGTCTTTCTGCACATGCTGTACCCAAGGGCAGCACACATCAGCCTGAGGACCAAAGCCTCCCGCTGTCTGTTAATGAAGTGGCGAGGAGACGCAGCCGTGCCTGTTTCTTTGTGTACTGACCATGGTTGTTAGTCACGCCGCAGGGAATGGATGGCAGAGTTGACTAGTTGTGCCAGAGACATGTGGCAGCAAAACCTAAAATATGGCCCTCTAAGAAATTTGCTGATCCCACTCTAGACGAAGAGAATCTGTCTTTTGGTTTCTGTAGAGGAGTAGTGCATGCATATGGGGGGGGGGCAGAGTCACAAAGTCCAAACAGTGTAATAAAGTGAAAAGCAGAAGTCTCCCCCTGCACCGTGCTTTTTCTCACTGCCCAGAGGCGATCCCTGCTAATGATTTCTGGTTTGGGTTCCCCTCTGTAGTCATCATTGTAACTTTAAGAGATGTGCTTCCTTTTCTTGATCTGTCAGCTTAGACAACACCTGTTGCTCTGAAAGAATTATTGAGCCCACTTATGTGACTTCCCACTTTATCCTCTCAATTTTTATTGTAATATTATTTTGTAAATTGTTATAGAACTTGCCTTAGAACTTTCAGAAATTGACTTAATGCATGTGTTTCTGGATTTGTCAACTTTGTCTCTTAATTTTGTCCTCTCCTTGAAGATGAGGCTGTTAACATAATTCATCTTCCCTTGGCTTCTCCTACCCTCTACATCTTCCCGTGTTTGCTGGCTCCTTTGTTTTTCTACCACAAATTATAATTACAATTGGCAATGATTTGTCTCCCAGCTGATTGTAAGAGCAGAAGAATGAACATTTATAATATTATGAATATTATATACTGTTTAACCAAAGAGTGTTACTAAACCTGAAGAGAAGGAAGTATAATCCTAGGATTAACACTTAGCTTCTTAAAAGAGAATCTTCTAAGCATTCAAATCCAAAGGGTCATCCTTTCTCTTAGCCTCTTACAGGATGCTACTGTTTCTCATTTCCCATGTCATCCTGTTAGATTCCGTTTTCATGTTCCTGGACTAACTCCTCAGGTTGTCTTGTTTTTCATATAGCAACACGGGCAGTAAACTTTGAGCTCCGACGTTGTCCTCTGGGGTTAGCTCTGTTGTCTTGGTCATTGTGTTGGTGGTCCTCTGCTGTGTGGCACTCTGTGGTGGTTGGGTTGGTGAGAACGGGAGCTGCCGTGGCTTCCCTCTGCCTGTGTGGGTGTGCAGGTCTGCTCCCTAGAAGGCGTCCCCAGTGATAGGATGTTCTACAGGAGGAGGGTCCCTGGAAGCTTCAGGAGCAGGGAGCAGACTGGGGGATTTGACAGGCCTCACTCTGAGTCGGAAGAACTTGAGTGTCTGTCATCCTGAACAGCAGTAACCCTCCCTCCTTGTTTGGCTTTTCTTGTTGTGGGGGAGGGGTTGTTGCAGTTTTTGGCCTGTGAGTCTTTTATTTTAATTGTGGAAAAAGTACATAATGTACAGTTTACCATCTTAACCATTTTGAAGTGTAAAGTATAGTAGTGTTAACAGTATGCACATTGTGCAACAGATTTTCATCTTGCAAAACTGAAACTCTCTACCCTCTTTTTAAATGAAATGTAATTTCTCTTTATCTGCTTGATAAAATTCTCAAATGAAGGCATCTGGTTCTGGGCTTTTTTTTTTTTTTTTTTAATTACTGTTTCAGTCTCCTTGCTAGTTATGTATCTGTTCAGATTTTATTCATGATTCAGTCTTTGTTGGTTGTATGTTTCTAGGAGTTTATTCATTTTTTTTCTAGGTTATCCAATTTATTGGCATATAATTGTTCATGCTAGTCTCTTATAATTCTTTTTATTTCTGGCATCGGTTATATGTCCTCTTTCATTTCTGATTTTTGTTATTTGAGCCCGCCCTTTTTTTGTTAATCAAGCTAAGAGTTTGTTGAGCTTCTCAAAAAACCAACTCTTAGGTTCACTGATCTTTTTCTATTGCTTTTTATTTTCTGATTTATTTTTCTCTAATCATTATTATCTTTTCTGCTACCTTTGGGTAGCATTTGTTCTTCTTTTTCTAGTTTCTTGAAATATAAGGTTGGGTTGTTGAATTGACATATTTCTTTTTTAATGTAGGTATTTACTACTATAAATGACCTTCTTAGTTCTGCTTTTGCTGAATCCCATAAATGTTGATATTTTCATTTATCTCAAAATATTTTCTAATTTCCCTGTGATTTCTTCTTTGGCCCATTGATTATTCAAGAATGTGCTGTTTAATTTTCACATTTGTTAATTTTTTGGTTTTCCTTCTGCTGTTGATCTCTAGTTTAATTCCATTGTTGTCTAAAAAGATAATTGATATTGTTTCAATCTTCTTAAATTTGTTAAGATTTTTTTTTGGCTTGACAGGTGATCTATCCTAGAGAATATCCCATGTGTGCTGTAGAAGAGCGTGTGTTCTGCTGCTGTTGGGTGCAGCGTTCTGTGTGTGTCTGATAGGCCCAGTTGGTCTGCAGTGCTGTTCAGGTCCTTTATTTCCTTATTGATCTTCTGTCTGGTTACTCTATCCATTATTGAGAGTGAGGTATTTAAGGCTCCTACTATTATTCATTATTGTCTATTTTTTTCCTTCAGTCCTGTCAATTTTTGCTTCATATATGTGGTACTCTGATGGTAGGGGTATATATGTATAACTAGTATATCTTCCTGATGAATTGACCCTTTATCATTATGTAATGTCCTTCTTTGTTTCTTATCTCAGTCTTTTACCTGATATAAGTAGGACCACTTCTGCTCTTTTTTTTTTTTTTTTGGTTACCATTTGCATGGAATATCTTTTTCTATCCTTTCATTTTTATCCTGCATGTGTCCTTACATCTAAAGTGAGTCTCTTATAGATGGCATGTAGTTGGATCTTGTTTTTTTTTTTTTTTTATTCATTCAACCTCTTTATGTCTTTTGATTGGGGAATATAATCTATTTATGTTTAAAGTAATAATACTGATAGTAACAAAATTATTACTGCCATTTTATTCATTTCTGTAGGTCTTACAGTTATTTTGTCCTTTTCCTCTCTGGATGTCTTTTGTGCTTTGTTGATTTTTTGTAGTGACTTGCTTTGATTCCTTTCTCATTTTTCTTTTGTGTATCTTCTATGGGCATTTCTTTGTGGTTACCATGGAGAGTATATAAAGCATCTTATAATAATCTATTTTAAACTGATGAAAACTACAGTCACATGCAAAATATCTATTTTTTTATATCCCCCCATTTGTGTTATTGCTGTCACAAATTATGGCTTTTTATATTTTGTGTTCATTCACATAGCTTTATAGTCATAATTATTTTTATGTGCTTATCCTTTAAATCTTATATCAGAATTAAAAGTAATGTACAGACCACCATAGTTGTATTCTGTATTTGTCCATATATTTACCTTCACCAAAGAGCTTTATATTTTTATATGCTCTTGTGTTGCTGTCTAGTATTCTTTCATTTCAACTTAATGGACTCCCTTTAGCATTTCTGGTAAGGCAGGTAATGGTGATAAATTCCCTTAGCTTTTGTTTATCTTGAAAGGTCTTTATTTTTCTTTTATTTTTGAAGGAAGTTTTGCCAGATATAGTATTCCTGGTTGACAGGTTTTTATTTTCCGCCCTTTGAGTATATCATCTTACTCCCTTCTGGCCTGTATTTTTTCTGCTAAGAACTCTGATAATCTTATGGGACCTCCCTTGTACATGATGTGACAAGTCTTGCTGCTTTCAAGATTCTCTTTGTCCTTTGACAGTTTGATTATAGTTATCTTGGTTTGGGCTTCTTTGGGTTCATCCTACTTGGAGTCTTTTGAGTTTCTTGAATTGAGATGTCCACTTCATTCTTCAGGTTTGGGAAGTTTTCAACCATTATTTCTTCGAATAAGCTCTCTGCCTCTTTCTCTTTCTTCTCTTTCTTAGATTCCCATAATGCATATATTGATGTGCTTGATAGTGTCCCTTAAATACCTTAAGCTTTCTTCATCTTTCTTGATTCTTTTTTCTTTTTGCTCTTCTGACTTAATACTTTCAAATGGCCTGTCTTAGATTTCATGGATTTTCTTTTCCCCTGCTTGAACAAGTTTGATGTTGAACCCATCCAGTGAATGTCTCAATTCTGTTACTGCATTCTTCAGCTCCAGAATTTCTGTTTGGTTCCTTTTTTATAGTTTCTATGTCTTTGTTGAGATTTTCATTTTGCTCATGTGTCATTTTTCTGATTTCAGTTAGTTGTCTGTGTTCTCTTGTAGTTCACTGAGCTTCTTTAGGATGATTGTTTTGCATTCTTTGCCATATAATTCATAGATCTCTGTTTCTTTATGGTCATTTTTTTGAGATTTATTGTTTTCCTTTGATTATACCGTATTTCCCTCTTTGTTCATGTTCCTTGTTATTTTTTGCTGAGATTTGAAAAAGCAGCCGCCTCTTCTGGTCTTTATAGACTAGCTTTCTACAGGCAAAGACCTCCCCCAGTCAACCCAACTAGAGATTCTGGGAATGTCTCAAACCTTTCCTGGGGATGTGTTTTTTCTGGACTTGTGCATGTAGTTTCCCAGTTAAGGAGGTCAGCTGGTTTCTTTTTTAGGAGTTTGTATTCTCTTGCTCCCTCTGGTGTCTGTCTTCAGTACCGCGGGTTCTCTGGTACTTCAACAAGCCTCCCATCTCTCCTTTGTTCTCATTGGCCCCCCAGGCATCCAAAGTATGTAGAATCCTCTCCAGTGCTCTGAGTATATTGAGACAGAAACCAGTTCCTAGGGAAATCCTTGAAAAGTTTGAACATTGGATGTACGTTCCACTCTTCTCTCTCCCCCTTGGAGGAGAAACCACAAGCTGGGTGTTTTCTCCTAATTGTGTTGAGTGTGCCAGCTTGGAGAAAAGTTATCAGAGGAGAAATCCAGCAGCTTTTCTTACTCATTTTAATGCAGCTGTTCTTGGCTTTGGGCTTGCCCAGAATCCTGTACTTCTTAGCTGTTTTCTGGAGTTCTCACAAAGGCTTTTTGGACTGTATATTGTTGTTAAATCAGTGTCTCTGTCAGGGAACAAGGTTTGGGGCTTCCTGTCCTGCCATGTTGCTAATATCACCCTGGCCTCCACGTGTTCAGTAGGAGTCTGGCATGACATTGTGCTCAGCTTCCCTCTTGGCCCCAGCAACCCCACACAAAGAACCCTTCCAGAAGACCACATGCTTTCTTTAAAGGGTAGGTCTTTGGCTCTAGTGCAAGAGTAGAACTTGCAGTCACTATGTTACAAGGTGGCATGAGAAAGTGTTCCTACAGCCCCATCTTTTCTAAAGGCAGTTCTTCCACGCATTCACTTTGGTGCTGACTCCCTGCCCTACTCCTGTCTTTTGTGGGGTTGAATCTGATGTTGGCCTCCCTTGGAGGCTCCTTGGGAGGACCTGCCTTTGTCTCAGGAGATGTGAGCTGCACTTTCCACTCCATAAGTCCTATATTCAGAAGTTTTGGCAAATTCTCTTGTTTTCCAGTCTCATTCTTTTTAGACTGTATCATTCTGTCATTTCAGGGGACCGTGGGGAGGTAGTTGATGTGCATGCTTGAACTACTACCTTAAAATGAAAATCCCTGAGGTTTGTTTTTCCTTAAGTGCTTAATTCTATAATTTTTTAAATCTCAGCTTCATTAATCAATTTTTATTGGCATTTGACTTTTAATTTGTCTGATAATCAGCAGAGGATGCATTTTTTGAAGGAGTCTCTTTTATTCACTGGGCTCTGAATGGAAAAAGGTAATGCAGCCAACATACCACTGTAGAAGTCGAATTAGCTTTTCAGGATTCCAAGAATTCAACTCTCATTTGCATTTTCTGTTTCAAAAGAGACAGGGTTGTGGACACATTGCACAAACACAGCTGCTACTGTCAATCATATCATGAATTTTCTAGTTTTTGTAAAATAAAACAGTTCCACTCACTCTCTGTGCACCTGGCATGAGACTCCCAAGTGTCTGACAGCCCTGCCGTGACCACAGGTGAGCAACACAGTGATGGCAGAGTAGGCAATACTTTACCGCTGGCACCAGAAAACAGTAGCTTCTGCGTGCTTATTTTCTCTGGTCCTGTTCTTTTTCTCTTTTCCAACTGAGACACCCTATAATCATTATTTGAAGCATATCGTTATGGGTAGCCAACTTCTTTGTATTTATTAGTTTCAAAATTCTGCCCATCTCCCACCCCACCCCTCCCTGTTTCTTTCCTCCTTTACACTGTTTAGGATATAATTTTGTGAGTTTCACTTTAAAAGAAGATTGTTGGTGAAGAATCACAATCCTGGCCCACAAGATGTCTTCTCTTTTCATATACTGGCTATGAAAAGCCAGTCCAACTATTCATTTCAAGTGTGTTTTTCTTTAAATCCAAGCAGATTTGTATTTTACCATAGGTTTTCTTTTATTTATGAAAACAAGTAAAAATAGCTAAAATGCCTTTTGCATTTTTTTTTCTCAGTTCAGTTAGCAGAGAGTGGTTCCCAGCCTGGAAACAGATTTTCTGTATGGAAAGTATAAACAAGATTTTTTAAACTGATCTTTTGAAATCGTTCTATAAATGTCATTTAGGTTTCTAGGGTAGACTACAAAAGCTTACTTAACACATCACGATGCTGAACTTGAATTCTGGATCCTGGGTACAAGAACCCAGTAAGAAGGAAGGGGAGTGTGTGTCTGATTTATCCCTTCCTGAGTATTCAGCGTTGGTTCCTCTCTGCTTCTCTTTACCCATCTTCCTTGAGGCTGGTACCCTGTGTTGAAGCTGCAGTGGTGTCTTCCTCACCCCTCTCCCAAGTACTCAAGGTTATTGGGGGTGGAGGGAGTACAGAGAGTGATTGCCAGCACCAGCTAATTAACTTAATTAACTTAATTCTGTGAATGGTGATCATCCTTAACCCTCTGAGGTATATTTTCACTTTTTAAAGATGATGTGCCTTAAGCCAGATGAACCTATAATTGGTGGAATTTCTGAGAGTGTAGCAAAGTCAGTGGGGGGAACCGGTATGACAGAAGATTTTGAGAGATAAGGTGGGAGAAGGCCACTGTCTGAGCAGTCTGGCCCTGCATCCATGCGCTGTGTGTATTTGCAGCGTGGGTGAATCCAAAGTGATTGCTTCCCCCAGTTTCCTGGACTTTCGATTAAAAGGCAGACTCTCTGAGCTGCAACTTGTCTGGTCGGGATTGTTTACTGGGCACGTGGGCAGCGGTGACCAGGTGGGTGAAGAGCCTGGCAGGGCACAGGGAATTCTTTGTTAAGTGTGGAGTGGGATCCCTGTGCTCTTTTGCATATAAGTGTTCTTTCCCAAGTAAATGCATGTCTGTTAAAGACTGAAGATAACGAGATTGCCGAGTGCTGCCATCCAAACAAAATTTCATTGTGAAGATGTTGATGTGTTTTCTCCTAGTCAAGTTAATAAAGTTGGCGTTTTCGTTGTTTTTTGACACTTTTTTCTTTTTTTTGCTGAGGTTTATGATTATCTGTTTTGAGGAAAGGCTATTTATTGATGATTTATGATTAGATCTCTGAAGGAAAAGTGAGAACACTGTGTAATTCTCACATGTCTTTCCTCATGTGAAGCATTGAATTGCATATTCTGAGCAATAAATTTCTTCTAGAATTCTTCTCTTAAGCCTCAAATTAGTGCCCTTACATGCTTTTGTTCCTGGTGGCCAGCCCTCCCTCCTCGACAGGGACAGTGTCAGACCACCTGTTAATGGCCAAGCCCTTGCCTGGCCCGGCGCCCTGCGTCTGGGCCTTGGAACTTCTTCCAGGATCTTCACCTTTGATTCTTTTCTCACTTCCTCCCTGGAAGCATTTCATCATATTTAGGATTTGACCTTTAGAGAACAAACCCCTGGCCAGCCCAGGTCTCCTCCAGCCTCACCTCTCCTTGGCAAGCGGGAGAACCCTGCCGTCAGCCCTTCCCTCCTGTAGCCTGGCTGGCTGGTCTGTTCTCAGCATCCCCCCACCCACAGTCCTGCTTCTGTGGCCCCTCAGCTGAACCCTCCCACCAGGGCCACCAGAAGCCCTCCTGGTGGTTACACCCAAATGTTTCTCCTCAGGCTTCAAGTACTTGGCCTTCAGCACGCACCTCGCCTGGCTCCCTTCTCTCCCCTTGGCTCTGTAATTCTGAGCCTCCTGGGTTTCCACCCAGCCAGCCTGCTCTCCTCAAGCCTGCCTCTGGCTCCGCCCCTCTGCTAGTCACGCCCGTTTTGGTCCCCGCAACCCCCCCCCCAGTTCCATCCTCTGCCATCATCTTGGCTCACCTCATATTTTCTCTCTCGCCTGTTCCCGCGGCTTTATTTGCCGCTCACACGTGGACATCAGTGACTCCCAGATCTCAGCCTCCAGCCCTCCCGTGAACTTGAGACCCCTCTGTCACACTGTGTGACCAAGTCTCTGCTTAGACAATCCATAGACACCGAAAAAACCCAGCCCACACAGGCCCCTGCTCCCATCCAGCTGGCTCCTCATCCTGTGCGAATCCTTCAGTGGGTGCGTCACAGCCTCCTATCCAGTCTTCTGCCGATGAGCCCTCAGGTCATTCCTGGGGCTTCACCCCGCTGCTCTTCCCCGGCTCAGGTCACGCAGCCGACCTGCCTGCTGACTCGTCCACCCTCCCTGCCACAGATGGAGAGATCCGATTGAGTCATTCCCATGTCCGTGCCTTCAGCACCTCCTCACTCCTCAGCCTGGTTACCCGGCTCCTTCGTCACTGGCTCCTAGTTGCTTCTGTGGCCCCCTCTCTTGACCCTCCCCACCCCCTTGAACAGTTGTCCCCTCTCTGAAACACCTCCTCCCCTTCCCCTGCCTAGCTAACTCCTTCTCATCCATCACGTCTCTGCTCAAACTTAACTTCCGTCAGCAAGCCGTCTCTCACCTGTGGAAAGTTGGGGTGCTTGGGATATCTGCCGGCCTGAGCACTCCTGGCCCTTGGATGTAGCCTGGCAGGAACACTTAGGTGTGGTGTCGTGATGGCCACCTCATCTCCCCACCTAGACCGTGAGCCAGGACGCTAGGCATTAATAGAGTGGATGGACACAGTGCTGCTTTCCCGCTGGCTCTCCATGGTGCTGCGAGTCAGCTAAAGAGTGCTGGGCTCTGTGGTTTGTGGGGGGCCTTCAAAGCACATGACCTTAGAGTTGTTCAGTAGGAAATGACAAACTTGAAACAAGTAGATCTACTAGGAACCTATTTTGCAAATATAGTTCAAAAGAAAATGATTTCTCTCCATCTGAGCTTTTGAATGCATTTATTATAGAATGTTTTTAGGAGAATAAACTATGGGGAGCTACTCAAAAGCTTACTGATACATAAGTGTTTTTACCATGTTAAAATGACTTCCTGTTTTAACTAATTGTCTAGTAGATACCAACTTTTTCAATTCAGCAGAGTTTTATGAATATGTCGTGTGGAAACTATGAGCACCAAGGCCGTGGCAGCCTTGCCCAGTCACCCAGGAGCCAGCCGGGTTCCCAGAGAAGGGTCAACACATCTTACAGGACCCTGTGCACAAGGGAATACCTCGGCTGGGCCTTCTTTCTCAGGAATTCCCACCGAGACCCCAGAGAAGAGAAAATGGGGACAGATTAGTTAGGAGAGGTGGAAGGGGGTCAGTGACTGGGTCATGGTGGGGCTCCGGAAACTTGAGGTCTCACGGTTTCTGAAAAATACAGATTTCTTTTCATCTACTAATTTGTTTATTTCTTGTCTAACATTTCCTCTGAAGAAGTTAAATCTTGTATAAAATTACATCTCAGTACTCCATTGGAATGAAATATTGATGCAGGATAGCTTTTTCTGAATTACTCATTTATTCTTTCTAGATAATATTCAAGTTCCTGTTAATTCAATTCACTTAGTTCAGAATTGCAATATATAATGTCATGATCCATGCTGCTTTGTCCTCTTGTTTTCATACTATTGACACCTAGTCAGTGTCTTCCAGTTCCTTCTTCAAACACAGCAGTCACATTGCAGTGAAGACTGCCAGTTCCTGGTCCACTCCAGACCTCTCGTTAGCATCAGGCAGTGCCCGGCCTGCCCTGGGGTTCTGCTGATTTTCAGGTCTTTGTATTGAATTACTGCTTGTTCTGGCATGATGCTAATTTCCTTCATTACTTCATGCTTCTCCCAGGAGATACCCACATGTCATTTATCCTTCCTCATCCTTCCTCCTCCTCTTGAAAATATCACACCAAGGAATTCACTTATTTTTTTTCCAGCTGTTTTCTTTTTCTGTCAATAATTCAGTGTAACATTTCTTAGAGGCTATTCCATCTCCTTCACTGATTTTCACCATGCCTTTCCATGATTTCCTACCTTTAAATTTTATTTTACAGCTTTTAATACTTAGTAATTCATGCTGCCATCAAAGAGGCAACTTTATTCCTATGATCATTCAGATTTCTATGGGTATTGATCCTGGTTACAATTAGAAAAGCATCAAGAGTTGAAGCTGTGCATCTGAGGAGCAGGCTTCCCAGTGGAAGCAACCCTTGTTGGTTTATTTCTGTTCATGCAGAGGAAGAAGCATAATCATAAACCTCGTATTACTGTGTTATAGAGAACCTCTGTGTGATGTTGGCGTAGAAGCGGAATAAAATAGCCGGGATCTGAGTTTCCCATGTGACAGTGGCTGCACTTTATGTGTTATAAAGGATACACTCTACATTTCTGTATACTTTTCCATCCCACAGTATCTGGAATCTGCAGCGTGAGGTAGTATGTTACAGTCAGTCATTTCATCAGTATTTATTAATTATCATTTCATGAAAGAAACTGCACCAGGCACTACTGGGGATACAGAAGATTCAAGGCACCTGCTGTTTAAGGCACATGTACGTTTCATGTAACTCAGCCTCACACACAGCACAAGGGAGGATGCTTTTGGGCAAAGGGAGAATTGACTCTGTAAGTGTTACATGCTGAAATACATTGACGATTAAGACACAGGTAGAAAAAAACATTTTGTGAAAGCCTTTTCAGAATAAACTTTATTTTTCATTGAGAGTAGCATTTTAGGGGAATATCTGATTTTAAAAGAATGAAGTGAAGCAAATCAGTAATTATTGAATGGGCCACATTGGAGTGGATTAGCTCTAACTCATGGACCTGGATGATCTGTGACACATCACAGGCCAGTCATTAGAAGTGACCCAAGATTGAGTAGGATCACAGGGTGCCTAGGTGCTGGCTGGTTTCCTTGCCTGCTGGTCTGACAAGCCCCATCAACGTGCACTCTTTCTTGTTTTCAGCATGCACTCCTGGCTTTTAAGTTCATCCTTGCATTTGCCATACCTGATAAGCCGCGACACATCCAGATGAAACTGGCCAGATTGGAATTTGAATCTCTGGAAGCACTCAAGCAGCAGGTAAGGGCAACTGCCTTGAAACTTCTATATCATAGGGGAAAAAAAAAGAATATTCAAAAGATAAATTGGACAAACTGGGGAAATAATGGCAATGTATAAAAAATGCTTAGTACTTTAGCTCAAAAATATGTTTTATAAATCCATGAAAAAAGAATCCAGTAATCAAGCATATGAAAGGATGACATATGAAGCAATATTCAGCCTCACTCAAAATTAATGTAAATTCAAGCAACAGTGAAATACCATCTTACATCCATTCTGTTGGCAAATGTTGGTGGATAACCTGTCCTGAATGGGTGTGGGGAAATTGGACACTTTTATACAATCTTGGCAGAAGTCTAAATTGTTTCTGCCTTTCTAGAATGCATAAGTCTAAACTATCCTCCAACTCAAAATGACTCTTGCTAAGGAAATGGTTACATCTGCAGCATGTACCAAAATATAGTCATCGAAACATTTTTATCAGCAAAAACCTGGAGATAACTAAATACATTAGTAGGAGTCTGGTTAAATACATTGTGGTATAATACGGTTTCGTGTGATAAAATTCTAGGGACCTATTGTTTAAAAAAAAAAGACGCGTGTGTGTCACTATTTTGTTAAGTGGAAAAAGCAAGATACAGAACAATATGATACCTTTGGGTCAAATTTTAAAGAAAAAGAGGAGGGAAGGGAAGATAAATGGATGAATACTGATCTGGGCATTTGTTTGTCTTGGAAGGACCCCCTGCCCCCTACCCTATCCTGAGTTGCCTTTGAGGAGAGGAATTAAGATTTCTTATTTCACCTCCATTTGGGATTTTCTGACCATGCAGGTGTATTACGTTTTCAAGGTCAACAGGAATTCTTTGGGAGCGGGATCATTTGCCATTTGTTTTCTGTATACTTTTCTGTGTTTAAAACATTAATGTAAGTCAATAAGGAATATTCCACCTTAATGTTGGTAGTTTGAATAATTCCTTAAATTCCCTAATGCCATTTGCAGCAGACACATATGGTAAGTATCTCCTTCTTACATTCACATGCTTCTTTTTTTTTTCTTTTTTTAGAACAAAGATTTAAACATCAGGTGAAATTTTTAGAGTAAAATTTCTTTTTGCATAATCTGTATGGTGCACATGAGATTTGAAGCCATGAATCAAGTGTGGAAACCAAGTTGTAGTATCAGGCAAAGTGGGATTTGTTGTCATTTCCTCAGTAAACCTTGGGTAAGGTCAGGGTGAGACCAAGACCAGAGGACAGGTCTGCAGCCTCCTCAGTTAGCACCCCATTCAATATTTTAAGGAATTTGCTCAGCTCTCTCTTAGAGGAGAGGCTGAGACCACCTGGGTGAGGGGCAGAGAAGTAGGATGAACCGGGAGGTTCCAAATGGCAACTTTTCTTAGATTTGCAAGGAACACGTGGGCACAGACAGTCATGGGGCCGCTATGGTGTTCAGACACTCAACTTACACGTGTCCTCTTTCCGGCATGTATCCTCCCAAGGGTGCCGAGGGAAGTGGGCACTTTGCAGAAGGAGGGCACACCCCCCACCATTTTGAATGCTACTGCGTGCCTCATCCCCAATTAAACCCCACCCCGGGTGACAGAGAACCTTTCAAAGTGGAGGTGCCAGGGCTCAGCCGTGTTCGATTAAAGCACCCCAATTACCCCTCCTCCCCTTAAGAGCTACATTTCCAAAATATATCTAGAAATTTACAGTCAATAACTGTTAATAAAAACATTTACTCTGTTTATATAGTTTTATCATTTATGTATCCATAATAATTGTAATGATCAATCAGTCCTGAAGAATTTTTAAATACTTGTAGTGGGGTTTCTAGTCACAGGAACTTTTAAAGGCTTTTTAAGTTTCAATTTGGGGCATAAAATTATTGCAGCAAAGTATAAGCAAATGATTGATAAAGACTTCCAAGCAAAAAAAAAAATTAGGATCAGCTTCTTTGGGAGAAGTGGAAATAAAATATTATTTCAAAGAGGGGAAAAAAGGACAAACAAAATTTTTCCAGTTAATTAAGAGCATGTTTGTGTATTTTTGAATGAGTGATGGTGGGTATCATATCAGTACAGTGTTTAGCGTCTCTTGGATATCTTTAAAAGAGTGTCCTTATAGTTTATTTTTAAGTGTGTTTACAGTATACTAGGAAATACGTTTTGCCACTATTTAATTTATGATGAAAATTTTAGATGTCAACTTAAAATTGTGAGGGAGAGAGGGTCCTTAGTATCCAAAATTTTTAGGGGTTATGTAAGCAAAAAAAAAAAATTTAATTGTACAGCATTGTCTCTGGAAGAGTTTTGGTAAATCAGTTTCTCCACTGATTACATTTCTGGAAGTGAGGTTTTATTGCCTGGGGCAGGCAGCTCCCTGGCTGGCCATGTGCACACTCCAGGTCAAGGTGAGATCTTGCTTCGGGTTAAGTAAAGCTTTCCTCTCTCTCAGAATTTCACGCTGCCATGCATTTGTCTAAAAAGCAAAGGGTCTTTCTTGATGTTGGATGTGATTGCCATGTCTCGTGTTACTAAATATGTTTACCTAAAAGTCCCACTTCAGAGCTGTCGCATTTGCTTTTGAGGGACTCGTGGATGTTAGTGTTTCCTGTGGACAAGACTAAATAAGCTCCCAGTAGTCTCAGCTCCTGGATCCTCATGTCTTCAGATACGCCCTACCAGACAGTACAGCAGAGTTCAGAGTCAGAGGCGGTTTTGTTGACACTGATCCTTTATTGAGAAATGAAACATTAACTGAATTCTATTTTATATTATTTAAAAAGAAAAAAAAATCGAAGTGGCTTTAAGTTTCTCTGGGGTGTCTTCTGCTGAGGACATAGATGTGGTTCTGATTAATACCACCTGCTAAGAAAATGTGATTATTTGGTGCTAATGTTGTTGTTAAGGGTCTGGAGAGACAGAGATGTCCAGTAGGTTTTGACTCAATATAACTGCCCCCAAAGAGAATGTTCCTAGTTTGCACTAAAGGTGGCAAATTCATGCACATGCAGCTCCAGCGTCTCGGATCCGTCAAGTAGGCGGGTGGCCATGATGAGTACCTGTGGCTTCCCAGGGCCAGAAAAGTGTTCCTCCCTCCACCTGATGCCACTGCCTGCGAAAGGTCTAAACAGTCCTGGGTATGGAAGGTCACCCATTTTGCGCTTTTTAAAAACTCACATTCACTGGCATGAATTTGAAAATCACTGACATTCAGTTTACTTGTTCAACTAGTGCCATTTCGAGGATATAGAATTTTTTCTTTCTTTTTTTTCCCACTCTGACATTTAACTATCTGCTGTTTATTTATTTTACTTTTTAGTTTATTTTTATTTTTTGTGGGGGAGGAAGGTAATTTGGTTAATTTATTTATTTTATTTACTTTTGGAGGAGGTACTGGAGGTTGAACCCAGGACCCCATGCATGCTAAGCATGCGCTCTACCACTTGAGCTGTCCCATCCCCCCAACTATCTCCTTTTTAAACAAGTGGAGCCGCGCATGACTGAGCTTTTCCCATGTGCCAGAGGCAGAGAGAGCTTCTGCCTTGTCTTCTGGTCAGTTGGTGAGCCCCGATCAAAAATGGACGTACTGAAAACATACTGAGGAAAAAAAATCTCGTTAATGCCTAGCCTGTCCCCAGATCTTTTACTGTTAAGTGACCAGAAATTGACAACAAACTTGTCAGTAGAAATTATTACTCATACTATGGTAGTATGTTTAACTTATATTTGAATTGCTACTTTTCAACTCAGTCCCCATTTTATGGACAAAACATGATGGAGAAATTTAAGTCAGTGGGCAATTCTTAAATTGGGCTGTGCGTCTTAAAAGTAGAAGTTTGCAAAAATGCATGTGGCTAGGCTCCACACCAGGAAGATGCTGAGCCCCTAAATCTCAGGTGGGGCCCAGATACCTACACTTAAAAACCCTGGCTGTTGCCCCATGCCTCTGCCCCGAGGCCCCCAGCCCCCAGCAAAGCTGGGTCCCAAGCAGGGATTAGCTGAACACTGAGAACCAGCAAGTTGTGGGCTGTCTTCTGCCACCGGGAATGAGTCCGGTAGCATCTTTGCACCTCCGTTTTTTGTTTTAAAAAATGAAAGGTTGGACTGCAGAGTCTGTGGGAAGGCCCGGAAATGTGCACTGTTTAGCCAGCACTCCAGTGATTCTAACACGGGAGCAGTGGACCCCTTAGGGGATGTGCTCAGGGGGTTCCGGTGACGCCTCCAGCTTCTGGTGAGGGGCAGTGGTGAGCGTGGGAAGGAACAGGGAAAGAAAAGGTACCCAGAGCAGTTCTTTTTTGGTGTCAGATAAGGAACTGTGGCGTTTCTAAATATATAAGCAAATGAGATGTACCTGAAGGTGAGAGGCGAACTGGGGAAAATAAAGTTGTTTGCTTTGCAAAGGGCATTTTCAAATGATTAAACTTCAGTTGCTGAGACCTTTCCGAAGAATTCCAGACAGTAAATATCATCCTAGCTGATGCCCTTTTATTTCTTTTCAAATTGATGTATTCAGCTCTGAGTCACTTTAGGATCCAGTTAAAAATAGAAAGGAGCCCTATCCAGGTACCATTTGCTCGCTGGATGGCCTTGTGTACAAGGACACAGCATCCTCAGAACGGTCGCCTCTCGGGAGCCGGGCGCCCGCAGAGCCAGGGAGCCCATCCAAATGGAGCCTTTGAGAAAGAGAACAGCCTTGGAAATCAGTCAAAAGAGCAGATGAGACTTTAAGAAGACACCACAACGCTAATTATGGCCCCCAAGGGCTTCAAATCAAATAAGAGGCCCTTGACCGGCAGGCCAGCTGGGTCAGCCTGCATTAAGTGATGCCGATTTTCTAGGGTTAAGTATATTTAATCCATTTCCAACATTTCCCAAGAGCCTCTGAACTTTTCTTTCTATGAATCTGTGCTCTGAGTTACGGTGTGTATATATATACATGCCTTTTTAATGGAAAGTTAAGTTTCGCAGCATCGAGTGAGGGTACTGAAGTGTTTGTTGACTGTGTGATCTGTGTTGACCTGCCGACATCTGGTTCTGAATGAAATGTTGAGTGCGGAGGAAGAATTGGCTTCCGAGAAGGCCAGTGGCAGGAAGTGCCAGAGCCTCGGTCCTTGGGGAGGGGCTTGTTCATGTCCCAGGGCTGCAGGTCATCCCCGGTCCAGTAAGCTCGAGGTCAAGGTAAACTGAAGTCTCCAGTGTGTCAAGAGTTCGAGCGGCCCTCTGAGCTGGCTTTCCCCTTCCTCTTGTGTCAGGAGTCTGTCTCACAGTCCTGTGCAGCCTCAGGGCAAGTGGCTTGACCCTCCTGTTTCACAGTCTGCCCAAACTGTGCCCAGTGAGGCAGGCCAAGCGAGGCTGCAGGGACACAGTGTAGGACATGCAGCGTGAAGCGGGGTGGTGGGAGGCCAGGGGAGAGATGAGTCTGGTGATGGAGGAGAACCATCTCATGCTTGGCTGACCTGCATCACTGGGCAGAAGGGCAGGGAATTATGGGGTAAAACAGTACCATCAAACCAGATTGGCTGACAAGTCAGAACTCCACCTTTGCAGCAGCCCTACCTGTTTTCATGACCCGAATGCAACCAGGCAGTGAACAGGTGGCGTGCACTGGGAGGGCACGTGAGCCAGGCACCCTTCTCAGACTTCTGTGTGTGCCTAAGAAGGTTCTCAGGTGGGGGCTGTTAGCCATTTGCACTTGATTTTTCACACAATAGATTTCTCTCCAAGTCATAAATGATGGCTTTCTTCAGAGTGATTACTGCTCTAACAGATTTTGGCTCCTAGGCACCTTTGTGGTCCCCTTTGCTGTCACTGCCCCTCTTACTTTGGGGTCTAGCAGGATTGCAATGCTCATGGATTCCCAAGCACCCCTGCTGTTTCATAACCCTGACCACCCGTGCCCCTCCCCTCCGCTGTCAGCTGCTCAGACCCTCCTTCCTCCAGAGAGCCTCGTCTGCTGTGTGACAGAGGGCCGTGGTGCCCATTCCTGTGTCTCTGCCTCTCTACCCTTGGCCATGTGATGCTTCCTTACCCTGAGCGCCCTCACCCAGCACAGGGTCCAACGCCCAGTGGACTCTGACTAAATCTCCACTTAATCAGACTGAGTCTGTTGACTCATACATAGTTCAGAAGCTAATATATTAAGTAAATGACAGATGATGTCCTCGGACCAAAAAAAAAAAAAAAGAAGAATCTTAAAATAGGTACTCTGGCAAAAATGGAAACAGTTAGGTCATATGTCTTTCTGGGATCACTAGGGAAGGGAATACATTCTGAGGAATTACATGTGAGCACTTTAGAAGGACTCCACACCTATCCTTGATAAAGTGCAAATCCTTTTTTATCCCCCCCAAAAAGACTGATTGTGATTGATATCAGTAAAAAGTGTGGCTCCCAAAAGGCCATAAAATAACCCCAAATCTAGCCAGAGAGGATTCCAAAGTAGTTTGTACTTTGCACAAATTTAGACTCTGAAACAGTCCTGTCCTTACTACTGTTGGGGAGGTTTTCTGTTTTGTTTTTTCTCTGCATTTTCTGTTCCCACTAGAAAAATAACGCTTTAAAGTGCAGGGAGGCATCCAGACATTAGGATGCTTCGCTAAAGCTCTCGAAAGCCTCTGATCATTTTTGTCTCGCCTAGTAAACAGTCTCTATAAATTGTCCTTGTCTCATTCCCCTGGTCTTGTAAGCAAAATTTGTAAATCCTAATTATTCCCCCAGATGTAGGAAACATGACCAAATCAGAACCAGATTTATTTTTACTTGTGGAAATTACTGAATAGGCCGTGAAACAGAGTAGAATTTAGCATTTTCCTAGTTACATATGAGCAGATGAGAAACAGTGTGGGTGGAAGGGGCCAGGAAGCAGAGGTCCTTCCACAGAGAAGGGCCTTGGGCTCACTGTGCTGTGGATGTGACACCCTGTGCTTCGGACCGTGTATACATATGTCATTAAAATTTGTCCGTATTTATAAAGAAAAAAATTCACCCTCTAATAAATTGTCCTAGAGATTTCAGAATGCTTAAAACCATGTATTTAAAAAGAAAAGAAAGATATATTCTGGTAAGATATTAAAAGTTCTAAGAGTTCCAGTTTCAGATTCTATACTAGATTTGTCATTACATTGCCTTGAGAGCTGACATGTGTAACAGCAGATCTTCCTTCGCCAGATAAATGCTATTAGATATGCATCTATTTACTTTTTTTTAACCAAATGTTCCAGGATATTAAAACACTAAATTATTGGCTTCATCAAGGTCAAAGATAATTGTCTGTGACTACCAGACTAGAAGCTTCTTAGGGACAGGATTATCCAGACACAGAATTTGTTGAATGAATGAACATGTTGAATGAATGAGTTAGTAATTAGATAATGGGTTAAAGCCCCATCCCTTTGTGCCTTTCTCTGTTACCAGATTTTAGTCCATTGACTTTGGAATTGTCCTCTGTGTGTTAGATTTGGGATTCAGGAAACCATCACTGAGTACTTACCATGTCAGGGAGCCACAGAGTTTTTTAAAAATTACTTTGCTTTTTAATTACTACTAAACTGTTAAAATAGAACATCTCTTATTTAATATAATAAATTATATTATTTTTCATATATTTCCAATGCTTCAGAACCTCCGGGATATGATTGAATATTGTATTGTGCAATGTATGTAAACCTAAGAGATTAGGCTGAAATATAGTGACGAATAGACTAGGAAATTTAGCATTTAAGGTAAATCCCTAAGAACAGCACATATAGTGATTTGCTTCTTTTTCCTAACAATAGAATGCAGAAAATAAGAAATGTTTGGATTTAAGAACCTCTTGAAATACTAAATAATCACTATTAATAATGGCTCTACGAATATAAATAGTAAATTATGCTAAATTTATGATAATAATTAAAATACAGATATTAAAATTCATTAACAAATATTAAGTACATGCTGTGATCAAAGCACAAAAACATAAGGTGTGAGAAATTTCTTGCATCATACAATTGTCAAGTGTTAGAGTTGGAAAGCTCTGTAGAAAAGATCCTGTCCTAAATACTGATTGTATAGACTAAGGAAAAGGTCATTAGCTGTGGTTGTCAGCTTCCAAAGTGGTCTCCAGTGATTCTCCTAGGATATATTCCCTGTGGAGTCCCATCCCACCTTCTGTCTTGGTTTATCTGCAGAAATGTTGGTATGTCTCATCTGAGCCTGTTTCATAAAAACATTATGGCTTCTGCTTTCTTCTCCCTGTTGGATCACTTGTTCTTGGGAAGTTAGCTGCCATGTTGTGAGGACACTCAGGAGAGGACATGACTACTGGTTGGCCAGAGAGGTGGACTTGGGCCATTGTAGGCTCCTCAACCCCTCCCCTGTCCTTAGAATGTATGTTTTGCCCACTATTCCCACACTAGGAGATGTTTCAAGGATGCAGCCTTGAGGGTGTAATATGTTGTTGAGACTGGCTTGTGCGTGTCACTGAATCCAGTTAAGACCTCTATATAAACTGGTAAGGTTCTGGTGGGCAGGTGCAGAGATCTGCTTGTCTTCCAACTGCCCAAGACCAGCCTTATATGTAAGTTCCCTTGTCTATTAAAACTGCCCCCTACCAATCTGGAGAGGCCCGCCCCTTTCTTCAGTCTTTCCTTGCCCTCTGTGCAAGGGGGCCAGTTTCGAATTTCACCTGAGGAACTCTTAAGTTTGCAAACGAATGCTCAAGCAATGAATGGAGAGGCCCACATGGTGAGGAGCATGACCTATGTCCGACAGCCATGTGAATGAACCGTCTTGGAAGCAGATTCTCTCATCCAGGGGTTGGCAGACTTTTTCTATAGAGTCAGATAGTAAATATTTCAGGCATGTGGGCCATTCAGTCTCTGGTGCAACTGCTCAGTCTTGCTGTTGTAGTGCAAAAGTGGCCTTAGGCCGTATGTAAATGAAAAGGAGAGGCTGTGTTCCAATAAAACTTTACAAAAACAGGCAGTGGGCCAGATTTGGCCTATGGACCATAGTTTGTCATCCCCTCCATCTGGTCTCGGTCAAGCCTACAGATGACTGCAGTCCCTGCCTGAGTTCTGACTGCAGCTTCTTGAGAGGCCCTGAGCCAGAGTCACCCAGCTGCTTCCAAATTCCTGACAGTAATAAATGCTTATTGTTTTAAGTTAAATTTGGGGGTAATTTGTTACACAGTAGTAGATAGCTAATGCAGTAATAGGTAACTAATCCAGGAAAGGAGGCTGGCTGACACATGAACCAAGTTGGACTATGAGCTGATAAGTGAGGAAGCTTGGTAGTGGGTACATACATGGAGGCTCACCTATATTATTCTCTCTACTTTTGTGTAATAAAAGACTACAAGGGGGAAAAACACACACAGAGAAAACGAAACTGTTTAGGCATCTAAAATCAGAGGATCAATAAACCCAAAGCCCAGGCTGCCCACCCAGGTCTCTGGCCCTGAAGCCCTGTGTTCTCTTGGCCGCCGCCTCCTGCATAAAGAGCAACTAGCGAAGATTGTGCTATTCGCCTGCATTTTCCCATCAGTTCTTTACTGCCTCAGTACCTCCAACTTAACCTTTGATACCATTGCTGTTCTTGAACCATCTTTGAGACTTTTTTACTTCTTTATACCTGTTTATATTGTAGACGGTAAAATTAGTCATTACTGAGAGATGGAGCCTTGTTCAGAGATGTACAACGTCCAGCCTGAGTGTGGCCCGGAATATACTACTACTCACAATTTACATTCTTACTGAACTTAGCTGTCAACCGAGCACTAGCAAATCCATTATCTTAATGGCTCCTAACACAGCCTGGGAGGACAGGCCGGCAGATTTCACTATAGCAGTTTATAGATGAGGAAACAGAAACTCGGAAGTTTAAATGGTCAGACAAATAAAATTCAGCTGGGCCCCAAATCTGGCTTCTGGTCCAGTGTTCTTTCTTCCTCCTTATACTACCTTTCTCGTGCTTGAGGAGAAACAGATAGAATTTAACATCAAATAAAATGAAGCCACAAAGTGACAATAAATGTGCAAGGGCACAATGCTTGGCGCATAGTAGGTCCTCAAACACTGAGTTTACCTTCCCTTTAGAATCCCTTTGAAATTGGAAATCACCCTGGCGGGGTTTCAATTGGCAGTATGAGTAACTTAATGTGTTAATTGTTACGTCCATGAAATGGATATTTGAAATATCTTGTCTTTTGATTTGTTGCATCGATCCCCAAAGTGGTTCATGTATTGGATTCAGAGACTGAGTCTGGATTATTCTGCTCCTGTAGTTCCCCAGGATAATCAGGAAAAAAGATTTATTGTTGGCTTTTTGAACATCTCATGCTCTCTGCACATTTAACCAGATGTCCTTGGTGATGACATTTACAAATGAGATGAAATTTTATGAATAGTTGAAGAAAATGGTGGGAGAGAAAGAGCAGAATACTAGGCCTGGTAAAATGCCATTGAAGGATGAGATTCCATTCAAATTCAAAAGAACATCATCTCTTTCCTTTTCAAAAATCTATTTAATGTTGTGTTTTTCTATCGTGAACGTGTGATTCGGAGGAAATTAATTTTTCCCTCATAAATTTTTGAGTTGTAATTTTTTCTTCTTTTTTCCTTTCTTTCTCTTTTCTTTCTCTTCTTTCCTCTCTTTTCTCTTTTCTTTTCTCTTTCTTTCTTTCTTTCTTTTTTTCTTTTCTTTTCTTTTGGTGGCAGTCCTTTTCGATACAGTCTGCAAGGCAGTTATTATGTGCCAGGTAACTTTGTTATCACGGCTATAATTTTAAATTCTTGATCTCACCCTCCTCCCCCAAAACTAATTTGGGGGGAAAAAAATCTCCTATTTGTTATTTGAAAAAAAATTGGCTCTTAAGATTCTCTCCAGTTCTTCATTCAAGTTGCTTCAGGCAGTGTTCCTGTGGGTAGATTTGCAGGCTCTTTTGTTTGAATTGTCTTGGAAAAAAATGAGAGGCATATTTTTAATTTGCAAGTCTGGTTTAAGTCACAGGCCTGAGAGAAAGTGAACTGCCAACTGTCTGGGAAATGCAGCTCCAATATCCTCTACTTTCACATGTGATAAACACTGTTTTGATTAGAGACAGAATACATCCAGGTTGCTTTTTTTTTTGACTTCTTGGACTATTGGGTTCACTTTTTCTTCAGGGTGTTGTAGAAAACCATTTGCAAAAACAGCAATCTGGGTTATTTAAACTTTATTCGGGATAGCCGTGCACAAATCATTTCTGTGAAAATGATGTGTGATTAAACAGTTTCAATTGGAGAAACTTGCTAAGGAATTGTCATTTTTATTCCCAGCCTGTACCAAAACATTGGCCTTCAATGGAGCATTTAGATTCTCCGAGGATGTAAAAGGTGTCAGGAGCTGGATGGGTGATTTGTGTGCCTTGGATGTTAAGAGAATGGCTTTAAGGTCAGGTGAACATGTCTCAGGAATCCCAGCTTCACCATTACTAAGTAACCATGGGCAAGTTACCAAACTTCTCTGGGCCTCAGTTTCATCCTCTGAAAATGGGCAGAATGACAGGAACAACCAACCACATGGTTGTGAGCAAGTTGTAGACGCTGGCCCAAGCCAGCAACTCGAGGTCTGTGGCTTTTCTACTATTTTCCACCATAGATCAAATGGTATAAATAACAGAATTCTCAACTGAGTGTGGCGAAGAACCTCTTGACCATTAGAAAATAAAATCCTCCTTTTTAATGTTCCATCTGCGGAGAACTTGCAGAAGAGGAGGAAGCACCAACTTTGGAGATTTACCCACTTCTTGGCAGTGAGCAGGCCCAGATCGCTCCCAGCTCCATGATTCCTGAAAAATAGTTGCTCCCCAGCTATATTTTAACCCCAACAGGTCACCTTGAAATGATAGTCAGTTGAAACTAATGTGGATTTCAGGTGAATTCTGGAAACAAAGCGTGGTAGCAGGTCACTGTACAGTGGGCTTCCTTCAGAAATCTCAAGGGGGCTCTCATTACGTAGTTCTTCTTGTGCTTATGTCTGGAAGGATAAGTCTCTGCTCTTTTGGGGGCAGAATTCACTGTGTAGTAGATGTGGAATCAATTAGAGCCTAGAGCTTCTAATAAGAATGATGGCATTAGTTCAGCACCATAGAACTGAGCTCCAAGGATAGGATTCTATAGGATCTTTGCAAGTCAACCACTATTTTCCTTTCTTTTGCTCCCTCCTCCCCACTCCCCATCTTCATCTCTTCTCCTTCTCCTCCTTCTTCTTCTTCCTTTTTTTTTTTTTTTTTTTTTTTTTTTTTTTTTTTTGCAAGAAAGGAAAAGGACTTAGTTAGGCACAGAGAAGCTATTCTTTGAATTTGATATTTGATGTTGTCCAGATGCCCCCCTTTTGACCTCTTTCTTTGCTCTGGGGTTACTATTGGCATTTGCATTTTTTGCTCCATTTCCTCTTAGATTATCCTGCTTTTCCTTCTGTTTATCTTTGCGGCTCCTCGTGCATCCTTTTTTTATTCAGCTGGTTTTGTCTTCCAACCGTCAAAGCACTTGGTCTCAAACCCTTCCTGGGGGTGGCCACAGCCCGGAGGCCTGTGCTCCCAGCCAGCGTTCCCTTTTGGGGAGCTCTGTTGGAAGATACCCTCCCTCACAAAGGCTGGCCTCTCTGAATGGCAGGGGGCCTGGGGGTTGGGGGCCCTCAGAGCCCTCCCACCTCAGCTGCCGGTGGCCGTCACTGGCCACGCGTGCTCGGCCAAGCCCTCCTCCTGCAGCTCATCCGTGTTGGGCCGGGGAGGCACACAGGCTGGAAGAGCAGGTGAGGTGCAAATGGATCTGACTCAGACTCTGCCGTTAGGATGCAGCCCTGCAGCCAGTTCCACTCACTGTTCTCTGAAGAAACCTCTGTTGATGGTCACAAACAGATTCACTTTTAAATGTTGCCACACGAGATGGCAAACAAGGAACCAAAAAGTGCGTGTGTTCTTGGGGAGAGAAGACTCTCTGTCCATCTGCTCCCGTGTCCTCTTTTATAGACACACATGGGTAGAGAGAAGGAGAAAGTAGGATGAGAAGAAACAAGAAACGAAAAGTTGAGCGTTTAAGAGCACCAACAGAAGTTGCCTCCTGCCATTTGCAGATTGTTGTATTCACAAGTACAGGCTTTTTTTTTTAACGGCTCTACCACAGTGAAGATTTTGTTTGAGATCATAGGGCACATAATATTCATCATTCAAACAAGGCAGAGAATAAAGACAATTGTTTGCTATTTGTATGGTATCTTTCATTTGATCAAAAGAGTACTCTTTCCATGACCGAGAAGTGATGCCCAGCCAGCGCTGTGGGATGAGCGGTCCATTCAGAGCGCTGGAGTGCACTCTAGAACAGGCTGGCGAGCAGGACGGGGCTTGGAAGCAGCTGGTCTGATGCTCGGGAGATGGACTGTTCCCAGCCACTGTTTGTGGTCATACCAGGGACGGTGGGAAACCACCAGGAGTCTGGGCAGCCGTCTCTTATGGCCTCCTTTCTACATCCTCAGGAAACTCCTGCACCCGTGTTTCTGGCTGGCCACGTGACCCACCCCTCCTAGGGCTCCTTCAGCTTCCCTTTAGATAAATGTATGTATGTGTACTTGATTAGAGGGTGATTATGCGGCAACAGTTGGGGTCATCGTGGGAGGGCAGAGTGGGTTCAATTTTCGTTCACGTTTGCTTATGTGAGTTTTTCCATCCCTGGCTCCAGGGATCTTATCTAAGCCATCAAACGTCAGCTTGTGACAGCCCAGGTTCCCCTGTTATTTGGACTTGTCACTAAAAAAGACACACCTCCGTCTTCCCTCTGCTACTTGGGTCTGTCCTGTCTACAGACTCAGGGTGCTCCAGTCAGACAGCGTCCCTGTAGAGAGGGAAAAACGAAGTTCTCGTGAGTTAATTACACCTTAACATGGCAGCAGTCTCGGGAAGAAATGGCTGGTTAGCTCGTTACTAATCCCCTTGAAGCTCACTTTTCCGAGAAACAGTAACTCAAAGATGCAGTTGTTCCCAAGCTCTGCAGTGCAGACTGGGGCATCTTCCATGGGCCTCCGTTGGACCTGAAACCATCTGCTTGTCTGCAGCCCAAGAATAAATTTTCCACCATTCTGAGCACCATGGCAATGGCAGCTCTCCAGAGAGAGCGGCAGCTCGACCTGAGCTTGGCGGAAGTGCTCCTGCTGGCCTGCTCCTCGAGCCACTTCAAGTTCATTTCCACTGATTTGGTTTGGGAACAAAGAGCCAAAGAAAAATATAATGTCTTTTCGAAATTGAGCTCCACTCCCCTGCTAGGTTCCCAAGCTTCCAGAGGATTAATTCTCCATTAATCTGCCTCCACCAAGGACCCACTTGCATTCGGACACCCACAGTCATTAGTCCTCTGCTGGAGGATGGTTGTCAAAATCAGTCTGATTGGCCTTTGAAGGAATATAAATAAAATGGGGAGGCAAGTTTCTCTTCCAGGAAAATTACCAGACAGAAAGGCGGTATTAAGTATGGCACCAGAGTGGGCTGTGTCTCCCCTTGATTAACGGAGCATCCAGTACATTCTGGATTAACATCTTAGTCATGCTGTATTTACGCCCGGTTTTCCATAACCGGCTCCCTTTCAGCATGACTCCACGTAAGGGTAATAGCAAATCAAAACACTTGTTGCCGAAGGCTATAGACATGATGGCTGAGGTAATCATTGGTTTTCAGTACACACACCAAAAAAGTGTACACATCCAGCAATTTGCTGAAGAACCTCATCATGCTGACGAAGAACTTTTTTAAAAGATAAACCAGTGAGGAAGGTGTTCGCTTCTGCTGGCCATGTTCCCAGAGCTGCAGTCATTTACTCAAGACTTCCCAGAGAACAATTATTCTTCAAACCCCTTGCAATCATATTCTCCACCTGGAAACAGTCACAGAACACATCTTTTTTTTTTCTTCCAACAAATATAGCACTGTTGTACTCAAACTGTATTTTCTCATGCAACTGAATGCCGTGGGCCAGCATAGATTTTTCAGAGCATTCAGTTGATGAGGCTAGTGGAGTGGAATAAGCTTGGTAACGTTAGCTTCTTGCTAGTTACATAAATGGCACCCTGACCGAAAAGGCACACTGTGTTTTCTGATGGTTTTCAAGAGCACATCAGAAACAGTTTACTATGCTGCAGGTTTGGAATGCCTTTTTTTTTTTTTTTTTTTTTTTTTTTTAGGAAAATATGAACAAGGAAGGACTCAGAATATTGTAGTCATAGAAGGTTCCATCACAATCTAGGGAATGGAATTCAAGTAGCGTTGCCTTGCAGAATCAGATACGGGGCCAGCAAGGAGAGATTAATATTTTAAGATCAGTATTTAAAATGACAGTAACAGAAAATGTTTAAAATTACTTACAGGGAATCTTTTTGCAGCAACTTCTGACTAAAATGCTTTGAAAAACAAAACTTGTGCAACATCCTTTTCCCTTTGTTTTACCTTTCTCTCAGTTTATGTTAAATATGGTAGATTTTGTGAGGCAGGAAAAAGATAACCTCACAGAATGTAATACATGTTCAAATGTAATGTAGAAAGTTGTAAAAAAAAAAAAAAAAGTCAACTCCCCTTAAAGACATTTAGGTTTTTTTTTTTTTTACATTTTTTTATTGAGTTATAGTCATTTTGCAATGTTGTGTCAAATTCCAGTGTAGAGCACAATTTTTCAGTTATACATGAACATACGTATATTCATTGTCACATTGTTTTTTCGCTGTGAGCTCCCACAAGATCTTGTATTTATTTCTCTGTGCTATACGGTATAATCTTGTTTATCTAGACATTTAGTTTTGATAGTGCTTTTTCAGTCCAGTATTTTGTTAGCATGACATTCACCTGAGTGTACAATACAAATTAGGTGAGTTAGCTGCTTTTTATCTTACAATTTAGTAATGTAATTTATGGATGTTCTTGAATGGGTTTTTTTCATTGTAATTGTTTTGTATGTTAAAATTAACTGGTAAAATTTGTTCCACTTCCCTGCAGTAATTAATTAAAAGTCACATGAGCTACATTGTATATCTGGGGAAACAGGATTCTGAAAGATACAGGTGCTCGGCTGCAAAGGAAGTCAGACTAGGACTTCGTTTTTTTCCTGATGGCCTTGGCCCCACAGACTTCTCCATTTCCAGTCCTCTTCCGAGGATGCTGGCTGTCTGACTGGGCAGTGGCGGTGGTAATGTATGTGCTTAAATCAGCATCACCAGATACTGGTGAATAGTTCATAGCTAAGATAACTTGAAGGCTAGAAAAGACTGGTGTTGAACAGGTACTGTAACCAGTCAGAAAATATCTAGAGCTTTAGAACTCTTAGGCTGTGACCGTGTGTCTAGAATCCGTGTGTCTAGAGCTGGCAGGAGGGTGACCCAGTCCTGCACCCGGGGAGGGGTGCTCACGGCGGTCTGTCCGGTGAGCGAGGTCAGCCAGCACCACGCCTCCGAGGTCACAGACCACTGGTCTGACTCACTCATTCAGCAGACACTTTGTGCCCCTTTGTTGCGCCATAAACACGGCAGTGAGTCAAACACAGGGCAGTAAGAGAGGCATGGATTTGGACATGATACATATTTGGTGAAACCACAAGTGCTGGTTATAAATCTCCACTTGCCAGACCCTTAAATTATACCTTTGAACTCCTCAAAGGGGCAAGCACTTAGGTTGAAAACCAAACCTGTTTTCAAAATCACAGTGTATCTTGCTGGTTTCCCTTATATCTCTGTTTTCATTTGGTGCTTTGCAAAGTACGGAAATGATCATTCTGAGGATTATAATAATAGAACAAAAACCTATAATATATATTTAATAAATAAATCATGTTAATAAATCTGTTTTTAGAAGAACTGAGATTCTTCTTTGACATCGTTGGAAATGTAACTCTCTCTGGTCAAGAACTGCTCAGTACAGTAACAAGCAGTGTTTTTAGGTTTCCTTTGCTCCGGTTAGGAATTCAGGTCCCTAACTGGTGATTTTAAATGGTGTCTGGATGTTGCTGGGAGTTTGAGTAGGAGTGTATGGAGGAGGTGTCGACGGGCTCCCCGCTCACCCTGCGCTGCCCCCGCGCCCTCCATCCCTCCTCTCGCACACCCCGTACACCCCCCGCACCACGGCTTGCCCTCCCACACGTGGGTGTAACTCCCTGTTATGCTCCTGCTCAAAATACTCCAGCATCTCCACGTGCTTCAGGAGAAGCCCCGGTCCTCGCCCTGGCTGGGTTTCGGCCTCACCTCCCCACTAAGCCCCTCTCGCCAGCCGCCCAGAGCTGCGCCCTGACCCTAGGACAGCACGCCCTTCAGCCTCTGCACGATCTGTCCACTCTGCTGGCTCCCCATGTCCCCTGTCTTCCTGGCAGCGTCTCCTGCTTGTTGAAGACTCTTCTCGTGGACACGTGTCCTGCCCCTGGTACAGTCTGGTTTACACATCTGCGTCCTGGAATAGGCCACAACCAGAGCGTGGCTTGTTTGTGTTTTCCTAGTGCCCAGCTGTGGTGGGTGTGCCTCTGAGAGGGATGTTAGAGCCCTTGGCCTGGTGAGCCCACATGTGTGTACACATTCCCAAAGGTGGTGCTTGGGGCCGTACCGTCGTCCTAGTGAACCATCCGCAAGGCCAGAGAGGCGTGCGGTGCGGGGAGAAATGTTTTGTTGGGGGTTAGAACCCCTGCAGTCAGTTTGGCAGTCTCCTTGGGTCAAGGGACCTTAACCAGCCTTCTCGGGGTTTCTGAAGCTGAGGCCTGGGTGCCGGTCTGAACTCCGGTATGGAGGAGCCGTGCAGGCTTGGGCAAGTCTCCCAACCTTGGCCTCTGTGTCTTCATCACTGAACTGATGACCAGCTGATCCCACATGGCTGCACAGAACCTCTTCTTATGGAAACTCAGCATCCACACTGTGGGGTGGGGTGACCCACGGGGCTCCTCCCTTAGAGGTGCAAACGACAGTCACACGATCCCCTGCACCACAGTGTACAAATGTCTGTGGTTCTTCCCTGAGACAGGGACAGACTGGGGATGTTGTCAATGGAATCTAGTGGTCACTTCGCCCTTTTTCCCCTGCGGGTCACTGGGGGACATAGTAAGCAGCAGTTTGCTTTGGGGAGAGACGTACTGCGCCCCATTTTCCAAGTGCATTCTACATATTTTAACCGTCATGAACCAGGTGCCACACGATTCGTCACGCAAGCCCTTCAGTGCCATTAATGACTGACGTTCCTACAGCTGTGACGCGTGTGCGAGACACAGCCCTCCTAGTACCAGTACTTCTCAGCAGAGCAGCGTGACTCGTTTCAAAATGAGCAGTACACAGGTGGTGAGAGCTCCTATTTTGCCTCTGAGATTTCATTATTGCTCACAACATTTAAAAACTGGCTTCTCATACAACATTGTAAAATGACTATAACTCAATTTTAAAAATGTAAAAAATAACAATAATTGAAAAAAAAAAAAAACTGGCTTCTCAAAATGTGGCCCCGATCAGGTGTAACCGAGCCTCCCGGTGATCTGCGGCTGAGCGGAATGCGGTGAGCGGCCGCACTGGCCCAGCATGTGCCTGGGTCTCTCCGTCTTGTTTCCAGGCGGTGCGGGCTCTCACTCCCCTGGGACCGCGTGCAGACGTGACCCCGCGGGAGCCCTACGTCCTCCGGCCCCCGGACCCAGTCTCTGTCTAGATGCCTGTTTCGAAGGTGCCAGAAGGTGGCACTGAGTGGTGGCCCTGGCAGATGAGATGGCTGCGTCTCTGTAACCGTGACGGTGGCCAGCCTGCCTCTCTGCTGACGGGGCCCTGCGCCACTGTGATGATTTCTTTTCTTTTTCCCTCCTTTTCCACAGTACATTGTCAAGGAGTGGTGAAAATGGTTTCACCGTAACTGCTGTGCCACTTGAAGTCAGTCAGAAGAAAATTGTTCTTCTTTTCAGGCCTGAAGAAGTAGGTTATTATCTTTGACAAAGTAGCTGATGACAATATAGCAATATCAGATAAATCTGCCAGTAATTAGGCAATGATAGGTACACATTTTAGGTTGAAATTCTCGCTCTTTGGGAAAACCCTATAGATGAAAAAGTGGTAAGGAATAGTTTGCCAATTTCTCATAAATTAACAGAAAGCCTTGAATCTTGAGAAACCCTAACACAGCAGGGTCGCAGAAGG
Organism: Camelus ferus; assembly: GCF_009834535.1. Lineage (NCBI taxonomy): Eukaryota > Metazoa > Chordata > Mammalia > Artiodactyla > Camelidae > Camelus > Camelus ferus. The sequence continues at coordinate 39,120,065 of NC_045712.1, forward strand.
CCCGTGGGACTTGCTGGGTCGAGGTGACCGATCTCATGTCACATCTGCCTCCTCCCTGTAAACTGCTTCAAGAGCCCACGGTCCCTCGTACAATGAAGATACAGTGTCCTGTGTACCCCAGGACTCCTCCACGTGGGACTGTTTGGAACGCCAGTGTTTAGAGTTCCCCAAAGGGTAGAGTTTCTTAAAAGCGGAAGCCACCAACATACTGCACATCCAGGAACAGCTGGCCAGAAGAGCCAGGCAACACACAGGAGTTTGAAACTTGCCTAAGACTGAAAGGACAGTTTGCACATGAAAACTATGGCCCAGATTTGAAACAGTTTCTGAATCTTCATTTATTTAAAACCATGACAAGTTTGGAGATCATTTCTGCTTGACTGTTGCATGTATTCAGAACATCAAGACCATGGCAAGGATAGCTTCTGCCTTGGGTACCAAGGTTGTTTCTTAGTGTTCTGTAACCTTGAGCACAAACTTAGTGGCTTAAGACAACACAGGTTTATCACCTCACAGTTTCTGTGGGTCAGGTCGGGACACAGCTTGACTGGGTCCCCTGCTCAAGTCTGCAGTCAAGATGGCAGCCAGGGCTTTGGGCTCATCGGAGCTCAAGTGGAGAAGGTCTGGTTCAAGTTTCCTGAGGTTCACAGAATTCCCCTCCAGTGGCAGTGAGGCTGTGAAGTCCCTGTTTACTTGCTGGCTGGCTGCCGGGGGCCGTCTGGGCTCCTGGGGGCCGCCCATGGTTCCCTCCCACGTAGCCCTCCCCATAGGCCTTGCACAGCGTGGCAGCTGGCTGCTTCAAGGTTGGCAATGAAGAGCTTCTTTGCTCAGAGTCTCTGACCTTGGGGGCAGCCCGAGCCCTCTTTTAAAGGGCTCTCAGCTTGTGAAGTCCGGCTCACTCAACATGGTCTCCCTTCTGGTTAACGTGACGTCAGTGGATCAGGAATATCATTTCTATCCACAAAAGCTTCACCTTGGTTGCGCCATGTAACTGTCATAGGAGTGACGTCCCATCGCCTTTGCCATGTTCTCTGGATTAAAACAAGTCCCAGCTTCCACTCACACTCAAGGAGAGGAGATTGGCTCAGGTGTGGACACCAGGAGATGGGAACCTAGCATATCGCCCAGGGGATGCCCACCACAGACACTCATTGAGTATTTATTGGGTTAAAAGATTGCTCTATAAGCCAGTTATTTGTGATGCAGGACACAGGTTCTCATAAGAATGTGATCATTTGTGGTTGTTTATAGGTAAGCTGGCCCAGCCTATTCACAACAAGGCGGGGCTAATCTAGAATGTTACCGTGTGGTTTACCGTGGGTTTGGAACAAGACAGGGATGTGCAGTACAGGAGACATGCTTCTTGCCTCTCCTGGAGCACAGGGTCCTCCCGGCCACCAGCCCCCCACCACGCCTGCTGCAGTCCTGCGGGGTGATGGTCACATCTGCTGCTCCGCTTCCCGCACACCTGGAGCAGCCCAGTGTTGTGCTGACATGAACATCTTACCATCGCCCCCACACAGGCCCAGCCCAGCCCCAGTCCCCTCTGTGCCCAGGTGAGCTTCTTCTGCTCCCCCAGTCAAAGCCATTCCCCTCAGGAAGGCTCATCTCACCAGGTGTTTGACGGAGAGGGAATAGCGTGGACGCATCACATGCAGAGGAACACTCACTCCATGGCTCCTGTCTGACATCTGATGCTGAGTGTTGCTCAGTTCACTGCAGCACTGGAGTTCTCTGTGTACAGCTGAGAACCGGGGCTCTGCCCTGGGCAGGGTCCCGCCTCTGTTGAACACTCGCTGTTTGCAGGTTTGGGTATTCAGGGATGGGGCAGCGAGTGGAGGAAGGAATACGCCAACCATGGGCTCGAACCCTGAGCAGGGTGAACTAGGAGCTTAGCAGATCCCCCCTCGGAAGGGAGGACAGAGGCGGCTTGTTTAATCCTGGGTTGGTGTGGAAGGTGGTAGTTTGCCATGAGGCAGAAAGAGTGTCAGCCGTGGCAGGATGCTTCCTGAAAAATGTCCTTCTGATTTGCCTGGGGCAGAGCTGAAGTCCACCGTCGACTGCAGATGAGGTCTGGGTGATCTGCTGATTTGTTTAGAGCATTTGCTTCCCACTTGAGATGTCAGCTGTCTGTCTATCTTCAGTGAGGACACCGAGGTGTATTTGTAAATCAGCTTGAAGAGAAGACATGTAACTCGAGTCACTTGTCCCACCTCGGCACTCACCCTCAGGCTGGCCAGTAGTCCCCAGGGGTGGTGGCTGGTGGGGCGCCACGTTGACGGGGCCAGGATGGGGGGCAGCTGTGGGATGGAGGGCACAGGCGGGGGAGGGCTCTGGAAAGGACCAGGACCCCCTTAGCCTCCTGCAGGCTGATGGTGTTTCTGCAGCACACGGAGTGAGGGCTGCTGGGGAGGCGACTGCCTGCCTGGAGGCGAGGGCATCGGTGCACCAGTAACCAGTTCACGCTGGAGCCCCTGGAGCTGACATAAAGCTTTAAAACATGCAAAGTAATAGTGTGTACCACATAGGGGTGATACATCTGGGGGAAGGGAAATGCATGGGAATGATAAACACTGAGTCCAGGGGAGTGGTCCCCTCTGGGGGTGGAGAGTAGAGGATGCCAACCAGAGGGGCTGCCCCGGCAGGATCGGTTGTATCAGCAGTGTGCCTTTCTTAGAGAAGTAGGGCGGATTACATGGCATTCTTTCCAATTCAGTGTCTTTGTGAAATATGTCATCATTTTTAATAGGAAGAGTAATACTTTATAGGTTTATGAGAATTAAATTTGGGGGGTTATATTTATTTAAGGGAAACTAACAAGGGAGCAGGTGCACCCCGGGGTGCATCTCTCGTTCTGTGGCTGCCAAGCCGAGGGAGGGGCCTGCAGGGGTGCTGGCAGCTCGGTGCCTGCGGTGCTGTGTGCACTCCGGGCTCGGCCACCTCTGTCTCAGAGCCCGACGTCCTCCTTGGGGAGGCCGGTGCTGGTGCCAACTTCTTAGAGCCACTGTGTGGTTTAAAAAGAAAGAGCAGTGCCCGAGGCTGGCACTTACCACAGAGTGAACGTCGGTTAAACCTGCCTCTGAAAGTGCGATGGCTTTTGGACGCCTCTAAGAATGCAAGGGAGAGGTTAGGAAATATAGGAAGATGTTTGTATATATCTTATTTATTGTATGTATTACACGCGCACTGAACATTTTTACTTTTATGGGAAGGACTCCATTCTGTAATTAGAACAAAACAGCAATCATCCCAATTTCAATTCGCTGATTTTTCCGCCCTGATGGAAACCGCCTGCGATGTTTGGTAACAGTCCATTTTGCCCGAAACAAATTGAACTGTGAAAATGCTGGTCTGCAAGATGATTGAACAAATCAAAAACATGTGTAAACGGCCAGAGTTTAAAAAATTCACAAGACAGTCTAACAGCAGAAGCCCTTTAACAAAAGAAGTGCATTTTGAAGGGTATTTGTGGTATATTTTTGTGTTTGCTTTTTTCTCCTTTTTAAAAAATTTAATGTATGTTTACTCAGAGAGATTTAATGACAGAACTTCAGTCTAAGGGGGAACCTGAAATTATAGAGTATTTTCCTTTGTTTTTTTGAAATGAAACTGTTCTCCTTTGGATTGTGAATGTGATGGAAGCTGCGTGTTTGAGAATGCAGTTCCTTCACAAACGCTGCGGCCAGCATGTCTTACTCAGGAAAAATACTACAGAAACTACAAAAAAAAAAAAAAAATCAGTCAGACAAAGATTTTGTTTTGATCAAACAAGACCTCTCAGTGCAGTCTTTAAAAACCTACGACTGCTAAGTACTGACTAGGTATTAAAAATACTTACATACGTGTACTTTTTCCCAGAAGACAGAGGCAAGCTTAAGTCCATCATGAAAGATGACTAAGGAAAAGAAAAAAGTTCTTGACAGACCGTGGACTTGATTCTTGACAGAGCACATCTGCTTGCCCTGTGGGTCACAGCGTCCCCTGTCTTCCTCCCGCCGGAGGGCCGCGGGAGCGCTTTTAAAGACGTGTTTGCCAGACGGAGAACAAGACTACACATGCTCAGGGCTTTCCCGGGCCTCCCGCCGCCGGCTCTCTGTATGGCTGGTTGGCCTGGCAACCTGTCCAGCCCTGCCCTCTGCCTCAGGGGATGACTTAGCAGACATTCTGTGGGAAAGTGACTTCCCACATCCTGCACCCTTGTTACCCTCCAGTAGGACTTCATAGCTCAAAATATCCCATTTACTTCTGCCTCCTCTGAAGACCCATTTCAAACTCAAGGAAAAAGAGGAAAAGCATAAATCCATTAAAAAAATGTTGGGAAACAGGAAAGAGCACCGTCAGCTAACCAAAAAAGGCGGAGAAGTTTCTGTAGGGCAGAGAGTGGACCAGGGAAGGATGCCAAGAGACCGACAGCAGAGACGCGGCCCCCGACGGCCGGGAGCTGGGAGCGCCCCATGCTGGAGGGAACAAGGAACAGGCCGGTGCCGGGCAGCCGTCCCAGGAGCTCCACTTCCCCACAGGGAGGAAATCGGGGTGCGGGCTCAGGCAAGGAGCCTGGGAACCGTGGGGCATCTCCAAGTTGCTCTGGACTTCTGTGACCCACAGGGAGGGGCCCAGGAAAGGCCGCAGCACCAGGGCTGGAGGATGCTAACCCTGCACACCCGGGGCCTGGTCATGGCTCCACCTGGGGCTGCAGGTCACCCCCTGCTGCCTGCGCCCCGCACACACCCTGAGAATGAGAGGCCAGTGGGTACATGCCGTCTGCTCACACACCACCCTCCCCCCGCTCAGAGGGAGTCCGGGGTGCAAGGCGAGAGGAGGGCCCTGGAGGCCAGCCATTCTTATCCCCTCGTCTCACCTCCCCAGTGTGAGTAGACCACCCTGCATCACCCAGTCCTCTCTTTCAGAAGTGTGAAGAAAACCAACAGTACGCGAGAGAAAGGCAGACAGACCCCAGGCTGTGCTGCTGACCTTTGACAAAGGTGCGGAGACAGTGCGGTGGAGAGCGGGTGGCCTTCTCAGCAGGTGGCGCTGGAGCAGCTGGGCCTCTACGTGCAAAAACATGGGACGCGGACCTGCCTTTGACACCAGCATGGTCCGCAGACCTCCCTGTGAAACCCTGAGCTGTAAATCTCCTGGAGGAAAAACAGGGTAAGGTCTTTGGGACCGTGCGTTGGGCCAGACCTCTGGGGTGCGCTCCTACAGCGTGGCCCGCGAGGAGCACGTCGCTAGATGGCACAGCGTCAAAAGTAAAAACAGGCGTTTCCAAATCTGTCCTCTCTAGAACTAGAAAGTGAAGAGAAAAGCAGGAGAATCCGCTAGAAAACAGGCGTGGGGGGCTCTGAAACGCAGATGGTTACTCTCTCTGGGCCCCCTCCTCCCCGGGTAGGAGCAGAGCAGGCTGGAGGATGGGTCCAGAAAATCGTAGCTTCCTGAAATCAGAACAACTGATTTGAGGAAAAGCCACAGAAGCATATACGTTCCTTGAATGCCAGAAAATATGGAAACAGAGGGGACTGGCAAGTCGGGTGAATGAAACCAAGCAGCCTGGGATTTACATCCCGCTAAGCTCATGAGCTGCAGGCATGTGAGCTCAGCACAGTCACAGCGTCTGTGCGGCGGGGGAAGTGTGCTGAGAGTTGGAGACGGGCGGTCATGTGTCCCCAGCCGCCAGCACAGGTGGCCTCCCGCGAGCCCCTGCTTCTCTCGGGGGTGCTGAGCGACTGGGATGCCTCTTGGTGTTCGTGGCCGGCATGGGAACCCATCCTGTCAAATGTGGAAATCGCACACAAGTGTACGGTGGTTGGGTCTTTTCAGTTGTTTCCTGACTTCTCACGGATCTCCTCGCTAGAAGAGAAGGTCCGGGCTGACGCTTCCCAGGGGATTCAGCATTCCTGTGCAGGATGGAAAAACGTCAAGGGAGCCAGGAAAACAAGAATCCCGAGGGGGCTTAGAGTCAAGAGGTGAGGGTGGAAGAATCCGACACAGGGAGAAGGGCAACTGCTCCTCCCACAGCGGGGGCTGCGGCCTGGCCTGCCGGGGCAGGGGGCTGGGCCGGGGGGAGTGGGGAGCCACTGCGTACCCGGCCCGAGAACGAGAGGAAACATCACAGCTGGGTCAGAGGGCGCCTGCTGCCGACCACACGGGCCACTTCCCCAGGGTGGGACAGCGTGCCGAGCAGAAGGGATGCTGTCTCTTAGGCACGTACTTCCAAGACAAAAAAAAGCAAATCTGCCAGCACTCATCAGCTCTGCTGGTCACCCTGACTCCCCCAGTGCTTGTGAAAATGAGTGTGATGGGAAAAAGCAGTTACAATACCTGTGAGTGTCCACACTTCCCCTCCCCCAGGGGGATTCTGTCTCTGCCAGCTCAGCCCCTCGGCCTGTGTGCGGAGCAGAACCCTGGGGGGTAGGGAACTGAGGTGACAGGCCAGGCTGCCTTACCTGGGAAGGGCAGATGAGCGAGGAGGAGATCTGAAAGTGGAGAGGGGAGCAGAGACCAGAGCCCGTGCCCGCTGGGCCGAGAGGGGCTTGGGAAGGAGACGGGGCACCCGTGGTCGGCTGCATCGTGGGTCTGAGTGAGACAGGCCATGGAGAGGTGCCTCCAGTTGCTTCTGGACTGTGCTGAAGCGCCGGGCAAGAGAGGGGAGGAGGCCAGGACTTTGTAACCAGAAAGAAAGGGAAAGAAGCAACTGCATGGATGTCAAAGAACTCGCTCTGGGTTTCTGAGCAAGGCTTAAAATACCATAATATAACTAACAACCAATAGGTAGGACCTTCAAGTACATCAGGGGAATGAACTTGTCAGAAAATTGGCCAATTCAATCAAGAGACCTTTATAATTGAAGGGACAAAGACATATGCCCAGACAAAACCTTCAGACTAGGTAGAATTACAGACAGTAGATTTGACATATTGAGTTAGAAAGTACCCAGTAATTTACAAGAGAATGTAAGAATGATGAAATTTATGAACTTTCATACCTGGTGTATTTCTGGGTTGTTTCCATATGAAGAATACATGTTATTAAGTGAACTTGAAGTGTAATGCAATATGAAATCCATAAGTGGGCCTGTCCCAGGGTTGGGGACCAGCCAGTGATGTCATTAAGGAATTAGGTCGGCCTTTTCTATCTTCCCATCCAGGTACCCTCAGTATGTTGGCTTTTATCATGGTCACAGGGTGGATGCCACAGCCCCAGGCATCATGTCTTCACACCCACATCCAAAGGCAAGGGGAAAACACAGTGCTGCTCTTCAGAGTCCCTCTGTATTAAGGAAGAAAACCCTGCCCAAAAGTCCCCCAACAGACTTACCCTCAAGCCCCACCAGCCAGGATTTAGTTTCCCCTAACTATTGGGGAAACTGAGACAGAAACTGACATTTTCAACTTCTAGAGTGAAATATGGGCTCTTACAGGAAGGAAGAAGTAGAGGCGGGCTGGGAAGGAAGGTGTCGAGGAGCAATAGAAAAGAGTGCACCTTGTTCTGACAGATTAAAGTTTACAAGAAGCTCTGAGTGTCAGGAAAACGCAGCCAAGGAGAGCTGCATGAAATGAAGATGAAGGGGAAAGGGGGGGAGAGGTGCGGGGACGTGCTGGATGAGGGTGTTCAAGAAGATCGCAGCGGGCTTCAGTGACAACGGTCTAAAAGGACAAGTTAAAATTTAATCAGGATAAACTGAAGGTCTTGCATTGTATTTTCTTTTTCTTTTCTTTTTTTTTCTTTTCTTTTTTTTTCTTTTCTTTCTTTTTTTTTTTTTTTTTTTGCAAAAATCAATCACAAAAAGTACTAGCAAAAAATAATCTGACCAGACCAAGTACATGTGAGAAAAGGAGGCCTGTCTCCTCGGCTGCAAGTTAACATGAGCTAGAGGCGAGGCTGTTTGTATAACCAGAGGCTGTGGAAGACAGTCACGTCCAGGACAAAGGGGCACGACCCCCAGGCCTCCTGGGCCCAGCCCCGGCCACCTCCCTCACCCAGTCTCTTTCCCTAGATTTCTCGGCCACCTTGGTTCTTTGGTGTCACACACTCACTGCTCAGAAAGCCCAGTGACTGCTCAGCAGACAGCCTCCCTCGATTAACACTTGGTCAGGGACTGGCTTCTGCAGTCTTCCCGGCCCCAGGCCCCCCAGCACCAAGTAGAATCAACCGCTGCCGCCTTGTTTCCCCAACAAACTCCTGCCGAACACTTATACTGGCCCCTCAGCCCTTCCCGTCTCGCTGCTGGACACAGGCCCTACTTTGAGGGGCTTGGAGGATCCCTGGTGCCTGCGTAGTGCCTGGTATAGTAGGTATTTATGACTGTTCATTGGTCTAATGAATTAATAAGTGAATGTTCTAGTGTATTCTGGGCACACCAAGAGTGTGTCTCTCAAACTCTGAAGTGCCCATGGGATCTTGTCAACATGCAGATTCTGGTCGAGCAGGTCTGGGATGGAGCCCAGGACTCTGCATCAGAATGAGCTCAGTGAAGTTGCTGCTCTTGCTCCTGGACCACACTTGGCGTGGCAGGGACCAGAGAAGCATTAAGTCGGAGGCACTGCATTTCAGTCAAGACACTGAAGAATTCAGGAGCGATCAGAATGATACTGAGGGCAGGCTGCTCTCTCTAAATCTTGGGTTCTTGTGTTACAAACCAGGGGTCATAATAGCACCCAGCTCATGGAGTCGTTGTGAGGCTGGTCTGCAGGTGCTGGCAGAATGACAGGCACAAAGTAAATGGCGGGGGCCTTCACTGTTGTCATATTTAAAGAATTTTTTTTTTCTACTGAAGTACTGTCAATTGCAATGTGTCCACTTCTGGTGCACAGCACAGTGTCCCAGTCATGCATATACATACGTATGTTTGTTTTCATATTTTTTTCATTAAATGTTATTACAAGATATTGAACATAGTTCCTTGTGCTATACAGAAGAAACTTTTTTAAAATATATTTTTATATATAGCAGTTAACATTTTAAAATCTCAAACTCCCAAATTTATCCTTTCCCACCCCCTCTCCCCAGTAACCATAACCATAAGATTGTTTATTATGTCCACGAGTCTCTTTCTGTTTTGTAGATGAGTTCATAGTGGCCTTTTTTTTTTTTTATTCCACTTATAAGTGATATCATATGGTATTTTTCTTTCTCTTTCTGGCTTACTTCACTTAGAATTCCAATCTCTAGGTCCATCCATGTTGCTGCAAATGGCATTATTTTATTATTTTATATGGCTGAGTGGTATTCCATTGTATAAATATACCACAATTTCTTTATCCAGTCATCTGTCAATGGGCCCCCATTTAGGTTGCTTCCATGTCTTGGCTATTGTAAATAGTGCTGCTATGAACTTTGGGGTGCATGTATCTTTTCGAGTTCCCTCCAGATATATACCCAGAATTGGGATTGCTAGATCATATGGTAAGTCTATCTTTAGTTTTCTGAGGAATCGCCATACTGTTTTCCATGATGGCTGCACCAAACTACATTCCCACCAACAGTGTAGGAAGGTTCCCTTTTCCTCACAGCCTCTCCAGCATTTATTGTTCATGGACTTTTGAATGATGGCCATCCTGACTGGTGTGAGGTGATACCTCCTTGTAGTTTTGATTTGCAGTTCTCTGATAATTAATGATATTGAGCATTTTTTCATGTGCCTATTGGCCATCTGTATGTCTTCATTGGAGAGTTGCTTATTTAGGTCTTCTGCCCATTTTTGGATTGGGTTGCTTTTTTGTTATTAAGTTGTATGAGCTGCTTATATATTCTGGAAATTAAGCGTTTGTCAGTCACATCATTTGCAAATATTTTCTCCTGTAGGTTGTCATTTTATTTTGTTTATGGTTTCCTTTGCTGTGCAAAAGCGTGTAAGTTTAATGAGGGTCTATTTGTTAATTTTTGCTTTTATTTCTATTGCCTGGGTAGGCTGCCCTAGGAGAACATTGCTAAGATTTATGTTAGAGAATGTTTTGCCTGTGTTTTCTTCTAGGAGATTTATCGTGTCTTGTCTTACATCTAAGTCTTTAAGCCATTTTGAGTTTATTTTTCTGTATGGAGTGAGGGAGTGTTCTAACATTGATTCACATGCTGCTGTCCAGTTTTCCCCACTGTTGCCATGTTTGTTAGAACTCCAAAAGGAGGACTGGGACCTGGCCGGAAGAAACAATGAGACAAAATATAAAAAAGTCCTTTCTAGTCACCAGAGCCATCTAGTCACCAGGCCGGGGGGTGGGGGAGCTCTTCTTGGTGAGGGATGCGCCCCTCTCCCTGGGACTGCTCAAGCCTACTTTGCTTCCCAACTGGCAGGAGGGCTGGCGAAGGGCTGATCAGCACAGTCCCTTCCAGTTCTGCTTTTGTGCGGAAGGGCCGTGGGTTTACAGAGACACGAAGGGAAGAGGCAAATGTGCAGCGCTTTTCTTCCACGGCGTGCATCGCCCGGGAGCCGGCTGTTTGAGAATCTTCACAGTGTGTCTCACGGGAGGGTGCAGTTTGTTTGCTTCCCAGAGTTATAGAAGGTGATGGTGAAAACTAGGAACAGGGTCAAAAAGAAATGATAAAGTCCTCCTATGGTAACTCCTGGATAATGAAAGAAGACTGGTGCAGCCGCAGGGAAGCCATCGGGTCACGGAGCGTTGGCCAGTGGAGGTGGGACTGACCGTGCACGCTGGGCTGTGCCTTTATCCACGAAGCACAGGGGCCACCAAAGGGGCTTAGGCGTCCTCAGATGTGCGTGAGGTTATGTCATAGAGGACAGACTGGGAGATGTAGCCAGACGGGATACAGGGAGACCAGCAAGGAGGCTGTTCTGTGGGTGTCCGTGATGGGTTCACGTGGAGGCAGTCACGGTGTGAAGCAGACAAATCTGAGAAATGATTAGGACGCGAAGTCAACCAGACTTGCATTTCCAAGGCTCCTTAACTGTGCGTTTCACTAATTGAGAAGATAGCCTGGCTGATCCTGAATTTAATTTTGTCGATTTTATAACAGCTAAGGGAAGATATCGAGGGTTATGTGAGTGTTATTTGAGTTGAGAGGAAAATCTGGGCTGGAAATAAGAGACGTGTGCGTGCTTTGCACGTAGGTGGGGGCGGACGCTGTGGCGGTCGGGGTCTCGGGGGGAGAGCACGCGGAGCTGTGCTGCCCGTGGGAGCCATTAGCCACCTGCAACTTCTTACATTTAAGTTAGTTCAAATTAAATCACACTTAAAATTCACTTCCTCAGTTGCATTGACCACATTTCGGGTGCTTGGTAAAGCATGCCATCGTCATGTTCCGTGGGACAGCGCTGATCTAAGGTGAAGAGAGGGCCTCCAAGGTGAGGGCCTGGGGCACAAAATGACCGTGACTTTTTCCACAGTATTTTAGATTCTTTTAAACTATGACATGTATTTTAAAAATGAAAGTATTTTTTAAAGTCATCTGGAGGGATTCATTTGAGACAGAGGTTGAAGAACCAGGAGAGGAGAGAGAGGTGGCCACCTCCCGCCTCTCTGGTCGGGACCCCGTGACCCTTGATTACTCCACTGACCAGAGCTCTGTGAAGTCAAGCGTATTTTAACTTGAGTTTTTGTGTGATGTTCCAGCTTATCCGTTTAGATTTGATCCCAAAGCAAACATTCGGTCTCTCTCAGTTTCTGTGGGTCTGCACGTGGCTCACCTGGTGCCTCTCAAGGCTGTAATCAAGGTGTCTGCGGAGCTGACTGGAGGGCTCCCCTCCCCCCGCTCGTGGTCTCAGGGCGGGGACATCCGCCTGGCAGCTCACACCAGGCAGCCGACTCCCACCAGAGCCAGCGAGTGAGGGAGTCCGCCCCCAGGAAGGAACCTGCAGCCTTGTTGGACCCTAATCTCAGAAGTGACCCCCCTGACTTCTCTGTGTTCGGTTGTCTAGACGTGAGTCACCGGGTCCAGCCCGTGCTCTGGAACAGGGGCTTCCACAGAGAGGAAGAGGGCCTTACTCGGCCTCTTAGAGGCTGCCGACCACCTGTCCCCCGGCTCAGCTCAGCTGAAGGCCGGTGGATGGGTCCTGTCCCATCCCGGGTCTTCAAAATCCCGTCTGCCGTGAACGCAAGGGAGCTCGTGCCTTCATCAGTCTGCTTCTCCTCAGCACAACCAGTATTTCATCATTCGGCCGTAACACCTTAGGGACTTCCTTCTGTTTTTATACTTTCTGAATTCTTTCAACTTGATAAAATCAGGAAAAGTTTGATAAAATAGGAAATGACCATCAGTTCACCCTGCAGAATCATCAGGGAACATTGTCCTGTACTACATACGAAAAAGGCCTTGTTTTTAGGAAATATTTACTGATGTGTCTAGGGGCAAAGGGGTGTGTTGTCTGCAACTTACTCTCAAATGATTAAGAAAAAACAATATAAAGAGAATGCTAACGCAAACAAGAGATCAAAACGGGAGCAGTCGGTAAATCTGAGTGAGGCAGTTAAGATCCTTATGCTTAACTTGTAGTTTTTCTGTAAGTCTGAAATAATAGCAAAATTTTAAGTTGCGAAAAATGAAAATTGCAGGTGGCACCAGGGAAACTCGTCTATGAAAGAGCCTCAGATACGTGCTGATGGCTGATCCTCCGGGTCTGGGGCTCACTGCCCAAGGGCCCACCTCATCGTGCTCTTAAAGCTGCTGCACAGAGCACCCGACGTCGCCGGGGGGCTTCTGCTTTGGTCAAGGAGGCCTTCCATGCACTAGTGTGCTTTCCCTCACTACCAGCCTTGGCTCCCCTCCAGCTGTACAAGGGGCCTGTGTGAGGGAAGGGGGTTTGATGGCAGAGGGGACCGTAATGTTGAAGCCTAGGGAAGAAAGGAGCCCCCCAGGATGTGTTTGCGGTCACTCTGAAGGGCAGAAGCACTGGTCTCAGCACAGAACTGTGCGCTCGCCCCAGCCCGCCTCTGGCTCACTCACAATTCTGGACCACATCTCCACGCTCTTGGTTACCCCCGTGTGGGGACCCTGGCTGGGCTTACCCAGTGCATCACCCTGCCCTCAGGAGCCCACCACCTGGTAGGGACACCACAGGCAGACAGTGTCATACCAGCTCCTGCCCTGGGGCCTCTGAGCACAGGGCACAGCCCAGGGGGGGACATGGGGGCCTGGCAGCCCGAGGAGGCTTTGTGGAAGGTGTGACAACATGCACTATGTATCTACAGAGAGCAACTGGAATTCACAGGTTTATGTAGAGCCTCACGTCCCTGAGACCAGCCACCTGCTGCTGTGTGCTGGTCTGAAGTCGGGGTTAGAGCCAGGCGTGGCCCCCGCTGTCCCCAGTGCTCCCCGCACAGCAGCCCCGCCCGGGGCGGCAGAAGGGCCAGGGGGTGGAGACCCCAGAGGTGGGTTCAGAGGTGGGTTCAGGGGTGGGTCCAGGTGTGTCAACCTGGCCGGTAGCCCAGGTGTCCCACACTCTCCTGGGGGCTGCAGGTTCGTCACAGCAAGAAGCACACCGAGCTGGGGTTAGGTTCCAGAGGTGGGGTCAGTGGGGGGCTCTGGGGGCTTTGCAGCCCTGAGGACGAGAACATTCCCTGGAGAACTGTAGGGAGCACTCTCCCCCGCCCCCCGCAGTGAGCATCTGCACCTGAGGGGCTTTGTTTGGAAAGAGCTGCCGTCTGATTTTGTTGTGGCCTCTGGGCTCTGACTCACCCTGCTGTTCTGTTCTGTTCCATTTCCGTCTGGAACATGTTTTCCTCCCGCGCTCAGCCATCACTTCCTCCCCGCCCTGGACGCCTGGCCGCTGCACCCTGGCGGCCTGGGGAGTGGCGGTCTCTTCCCGTGGACCCGGGGATCCTACACGGGTGCCAGTTCCTCTCTGAACACAAGGGTGGTGGCACTTTGTCCCTGGGCTTGTTTTCGTAGTCGTTATAGACGTTCTTCTCTTCCCTTCCAGTGGTCTTCATGCCCTTTTGATTAAGCCTGTGTAAGTAAGAGCATTTATCCGTCTGTCCTGCCACGTACTTACCTGGAAGGCTTGGTTCAAAGGGCAAAAATATATATACACCTGCAGCCTGGTACAACTGCATGATTATCCTTTGCCAAACGCTTGTGTGTTTGACTTGTCCAAAACAACTTACGGAAACGTTGGTTTGCTTCCCCTTCCTGGGGCCTGTAACTCACCTGTGAATCAGCTGTGGGCTCTGCTAGGTGACACGGACTCACCTCACCCAAGCCTGGCCGTGTGCTCCTAAAACACTTGTCCCACCTCCTCTTAGCAAAATGACTTGCCAGTCGTTCAGGGTAACAGGCAAAAGTCATCTATAGTTTATGACTTTTACAGGAGATTCTCTGTTAGCAAACAGCTTATCTCTTATGCTCTCTGCTGTTCTTGGCTTCACACAAGAAAATAGGAGTAATGGTAGAGGAAGAACGGAATAGTTGAAGGTGTGTTTAATTCAGCACCTATTAGACGGATCAGCTTGTGTTTCTAAATAGCAAAGCACGGAGGTTGAGTCCTGACCCACTTGAGATGCTGTGACTTTTGCTTAAACCTTTGTCTGCTGCCGTGGGGCTTAACCAGGATTGTGCCGGCTGGCTAACAGCTTACCCTGAACTGGGACTGGCACTCTTTTCCAGAGATCAGGCTGCAGAGAGCGCTGATCACGTGGGCTGGATACCATCTGTCTAGAGCTTTGCAGTTTCTGAAAAGTGTGTGATGGGAACAGAGAAGGAAGCTGCTGCTGCTCTCAAAGCATCAAGTGCAGCCACGTTTTAGACTCAGAAGCAAGCAGGTGGGGTTGGAATGAAGCGGGTACAAGACTAGCTTCTCTTCTGCAGTGATTTTAGGAGCAGCGTGATGTGCATTTTACTGTCTGTCCTCTTAGGCCTGCTCTTCTGAATGTACTGTGTTGATAGAACTACATTTCAGTCCTGGTTCTGTTCTCCTTCTGAAGTCACAATTTTTTCAGGGACACATCTGAGTTTGGTAATACTGGCCTCACCTAGAGAACGAAGGACATCTTCTAGGTTCACCCGTGTGTTTGGGGCCTAAGAAAAATCAGAACTTTTCTATTTCCATTGGGCAGACAGAGTACAATCCTGTGATATTATGTATAGAATAATAAATTAGCTTTTACTGTGTTTCCATTATTTGGGAAAGAACTGAAAAGATCCTTGGGAATTTGGTCAGAAACAGGGAGGAGCCCGTGCGTTCATAATGCAGTCTCTGGGCACCTCCCTCTGACCCCACTTCCCTCCTGGCTTCCTGGGAGCCGCCCCTTCAAGACCCACAGGGCTGCGTGTGTCCTGCACCCGGTGGTTAACCCCTGATTGATTCCATAATTAATCTCAGCAAAACTCTTGAGTGATTGCAATTCTGAAAACTCCGCCTCAGCCCATCTAACACCAACACACAGGCCAGGGGCCCAGTCTCCCCGAAGCGCCAGTGCACACGGGAGTAACCTGCAGTTTGGCCGCATGTGGGGTTCCCACCACAATGCTCCAGCTCCTTCACACGGGCTCTGTGCTCTGATCACACTCTGATCTTGGACTCTTTGCTCTCAAAGACCTAGAGTCCGCGTCTGCAGAAAAGCCATTTCTTCTTCACGGGTGGGGCTGTGCTGCGTCCTCATGCAGGCATTTGTGTGTCTGTGCACACGCCTCTTCGGGCCCTGTTTCTCTAAGAAAGGTTTGGGCCCTTCAGTTTTGGAAGGAAGTGTGAAAGGGGAAGTGGGAAACCCACAGATGTGTCCCCGAGCGTGAGTGATCTCCGCAGGGAGCTTCTCTGGGGGTGCCGACCGCGGGCCTCGGGGTCCCTGCTAGGGCAGCGGCATTCAGGAGAGCTCTGGTGACCAGGGAAGGGGAAGGCCGGGCCATCCTCCCTGAGGACAGCGTCCCCGGGGTCGCACAGCATGGCTAGAGTGAACTGCTCCCGTCTCTGCTGAAGGCCCTGCCGAGGCAGCCACGGGGAGCCACGTGATGTCTTGGTGGCCCCAGATCTGACCGCCCTCCTCACAGAGCCTTCTTTAGAACATCTGGGGAGAGAGGAGGCCACGATCTCCTGTCTGCTTCCCTTGGCCCGGCTCCGCGCTGGGCCCCAGCTGTTAAACACTGTCTAGAAACTCAGCTCCCACCTCCTCCTGTCCCCTCACTCTCCCTGAATATAGCTGTTCCCAGAGTCCAGTGAAGACAACACTGTATCAGGCACCCGAGTTCCCAGTCTTCTCCCCTATCTCCAGGCCAGCCTAGTCCCCTCCAGGCAGAGACCCCCTCCCCCCCGCAGCCCTTAGGAAAGCCCCACCTCTTACTCAGTGGGATGGACCCCTTCCCTCGCCTGGGGGACAAGGACGAACGGGGCTGCCAGGCGGAGAAGCTGGCCTGGCAGGTGGAGGCAGCACTGTCCCCGCCTGTCTCACCGCCTTCCCCCAGAGTCAGCAGAGCTGCGCACACGTGTGCACGCACCACACACATGAGCCTTTCAAACAGCGCAAAGCTCAGACACCACACGGCGGCATGAGTCCCCACAAAAGAGGAAAAGAACCCTTCCCTGAGGACCGGCCACCTGCAGAGGCCCAGCCCACAGCAGGGTCCCCTCTCCCACCACTATGAGGGACAGTCTCAGTTTCTCAGGCCAGGTACCCGGCTCCCCGCAGAGTTCAGGAGACTCTAAGATGTCAGGATGTCTCTCTCTTCTCCTTCCTTCCTTCCTCCCCTTTTTTTAAAGCCTGTAGTCTATCTGAGATCGCCTGAGGAAGGAGGCTGACCATCAGCCAGAAACAGGGGAACTGCAAGGTGTTTTCTTAAACAGACATTTTCTAGATCACAGGTCTTATTCTCAGTGGTTGGAAGAAACAGGCAGATTCTTGAAATCACAACTTTCCTGGACAAATCAAATCTCCAGGCCGGTTCCTTGGGCTCCAAAGGCAGAGAGAGCACAGGACAGTTTCCCTTGTCTGCAGGAGCAGAGGGGAGAAGGGCATCTTCCTAGAAAAGTCAGACACTGTGAGGGAGGAACTTCATGCCTGTATGATATGTTTAATCAATTAAAAATAGGCACAGGCTGTAAGATCATCCGACTTATTGCTAACTCCACCCGTTGCAACGTCTGACCTGGGCAGAGGGGGTCCAGCACTGCGGGACCTGGGGTTTTGGCGGCCTGTTGTCCGTAGCGGGGATGGCATCGTGTCACTTCAGTCCTAGATTTCAGACACTGCTGAGTGTGCTCAGGGCCCCGGGACAGTCCCGTCGACCTGCGTTCAGCCGTCCGTGCTGGGTCCAGGGCCTGCCGCACACCCGGGGGAGGTAGGTGACGGGAACTGAAGTGAAAGGAGAGATGTAGTCCTGCTTACCCAGGCTTAGAGATGGGAGTGAGGGGAAACTAGCTGTTCTCAGGGAAAGGAAGTCCAGAGAGTGAAGGATCGAGTCCCTGCCTAGCACTCAGGGTGTTTTTCTTGAGAGAAAGTCAGCCATTCCTGGCTCCAGCCTGACCCAGGCTCTACAGAAGGGGCGGTGAGGCCGGCAATTCTGCTCCCTCCACGGGCAGCCCAGCGGCCGTTCCTACCCGCCAGGGGTCGGGGTCCACCCCACGGCTGGAGGGTGTGTGTTACTCTCTCAGGCAGTGGAGGTAACATGGGGTTTTAAAAATCATAGTCCATATTGTAATTCTGGGCTTGGTTTTAGTCATAATATTGATTTTGAGATATTAGATGACATGAACGGAGAAGATAGATGTTTGCCTTTGTCAAAGAGCCATCCCCTGTGTAGGCGGGGAGAACCCAGCGCTGCCTGGGACGATCCCAAGGACGAGGGGACACTCCTGTGCTTTCTCTGCGTCCCAAAGTCATGCCTGCACTTTACAGGGTCCCCCCGGCCCCGCTCTTCGGTGATGGGGGAGGTGTTTCTGCAGGCGGGAGCCCCTCTGCAGGGGCAGGGCCCCCCCTTCTCGTGCCTGCACAGGGTGGGCGCCCAGAAAGGGGTGCAGACGCTGTGGGCACAGCCGCGCCCAGTCTCCTGCTTGTTGCAGTGACCTTCAGTGTCTTCTTAGATTAGACACTATTCCCCATTGAAATTTAAGAAAAATGTTTATTTTAAATCTAAAAACACTCTGGTTGAAGCCCTGGTGTGGGCAGTGGACTGTCTCCTACGTTTAGTTTGGTGGCCTCTTTGCCTCAGCCTTCTGTTTTCTAAACCCTGGGTCTGTTTTTCATGCCACAGGGAGATTGCATCCCCTCACTCTCCGCCACTTGGGACTCATTGGAGGAGCCTGATGGGGGGTGTTCCTTGGCACAGCCCCTTGTCCCGGCGTCCATTATCCTTTGCGACCACACCCAGCCCCCCAGCCTGAACCGTGAGCCCTGGGGTGTCCCTAGCTATCAACTTAGGACCCACAATGAAGATGAGGGTTGACCAGACCATTGTCTTGGCCGTGGCTGGTCACAGACCTCTCTGGTCTCAGCTCCCAAGGGACCCTAGTGACCAGTGTGCTGCACATGGGGCTCCCTGGCCTCGGCAGACTCGGGCTGTGGGAGAAGAACGCTGCCCCCGTCCTTGGCTCCCAGGCAGGAAGGGAGGGAGATCTTGCAGGTGTGGTGCTCCCCTCCTCCCAGGCCACTGGCTGTGTTCAGATCAAGATGGGGCTAGTTCCTGAGTATGTGATGCTAGGAAAGGCTTGTCCAGGAAGTGCCTCCTGCAGACCAGATGCTGTTGGTCATCTGGATGATCTGAGCCACTGGGTTAATGTCCTGGCAGCATCACTGGGTGTGTCAGTATAACATCAGACTGTCTACCTCTCTCTTCTGATAAACAGCCCAGGACCGCATCTCAGTTTGCAGAATAACGTCGTATCTAAGAATCTAGTTACTGCAGTGAATGACGTCATTTAAAAAGTCAGTTTTTGAAAGAAACTTAGTCACTGGTCCTCTGATTTGGGGGCAGAGTATTCTTCTTGTCCACTCTTCGTATCTGGACTCAGCCACCTCTTAGGCAGCATCTGTTAGCAGTTTTCTTTCCTCGTCTAGAAAAGGAGACGTCGCTTCTCTTAACCTTTCTTGTTCCTGGACAATTTATGAACATTTCTACTCTGGCACTTCGCCGCCAGACTGAGGTTGGCTCATTCTTTGTTTCCCTCCCTTGGAGATGCTCTTGTAAGCAGTTTGTCCATCACTGGCCGCCTTTTGTGTGTTTTAGCTGTTCGAGCACTTGTGATTCTGCCAACTGACTGTCCCACCACATTTCCCACAGGTTCTTATGCACCTTAGAAGCCTTTTTTTTTTTTAGTGTATTTTTATTGAAGTAGTCAGTCTACAATGTGTCGATTTCTGGTGTACAGCATAATACTCAGTGATACATGAATATACATATTCATTTTCATATTTTTTTCACCATAAGTTACAATTAGATATTGAATATGGTTCCTTGTGATATACAGTATGAACCTGTTCATCTGTTTTATATATAGTAGTATCTGCAAATCTCAAACTCCCAATTTATCCCTTTCCACCCCCTTCCCTCCCTGGTAACCATAAGTTTGTTTTCTACGTCTGTGAGTCTGTTTCTGTTATGTAAATAAGTTTGTCTTTTTTTTAGATTCCACATAAAAGTGATATCATATAGTATTTTTCCTTCGCTTTCTGGCTTCACTCAGAATGACGTTCTCCAGGTCCGTCCATATTGCTGGAAATGGCATTATTTTATTACATTTTATGGTTGAGTAGTATTCCATTGTATAAATACAGCACAACTTCTTTATCCAGTCATCTGTCCATGGACATTTAGTTGTTTCCATGTCTTGGCTATTGTAAATAATGCTGCTGCTATGAACATTGGGGTGCAGGTGTCTTTTTGAATTAAGGTTCCCTCTGGATATGTGCCCAGGAGTGGGACTGCTGGATCATACAGTAAGTCTATTTTTAGTCTTTGGAGGAATCTCCAGACTGTTTTCCACAGTGACTGCACCAAACTGCATTCCCACCAACAGTGCAGGAGGGTTCCCTTTTCTCCACAGCCTCTCCAGCATTTACCATTTGTGGACTTTGGAATGACGGCCATTCTGACTGGTGTGAGGTGATACCTCATTGTAGTTTTGGTTTGCATTTCTCTGATAATTTGCGATATTGAGCATTTTTAGAACCCTTTCTTTAAAGCACACTCTCACGGGTTTCTGGTTGGTTGGTTTTTTAATTAACTCCTAAACTTCCTTTCCAGAATTCCAAGCAACTTTTAAAATCTTGCTTATTTACATTTGTGCTTACAGGTCAGGATGGGGTTAACGTGGTGTGTTCTAAAGCCAGACTCCCTTGGTTTGGAGATTTAGCTAAAGCGGAAAAGCTGAGCGAGGTGGGCAGGACAAAATTTAAGCCTCACCAAGAATTTCCAAACACAAGCAAACCTTCACAGGATGACAATGTGACCCATCTGACTCTGAATCTCACAGCACAGGTGCACCCAGTGGGTAGCTGGGTGATGCTATAATCGCACAAAACCAGCCCAGAGTTGGCATGCACCACTGGTAAAGGGCCAGGCAGCTGCAAGTTAGTTAGCCCAGGCTCTGGAGCCAGATGGCCTGGGCTCAAACCTCTATGAGCTGTGTGGCCTTGGGCAGGTTTCTCAACCCCTCTGAGCCTCAATTTCATCATTAAAATGTTGATAATGGTGTCTTTCATAGGGCGGTTACGAGGAGCAAATGGCTTAGTATATGCATAGTTTAGAACAGCACCTGGTATGTAATGTGTTGGTCACTGTTAATTAAGTTACATGCAGGTAACAAGACTATCACGGACATTAAAAATATGTCCACACAGCAGGAGGGGAAAGGAGGTTTCGACATACAAGCACAATTAGACATGCGGGAAACAGGGAGGCGGGGAGGCCGGCAGCCAAGGTTCCCAGGAAGTTGGCGCAGAGGAGCATGTATGACGCCCGGGGGCCCAGGGGCACTGCCCGTAGGAGCGTGTCCATCCCACGCTGAGGCGCTGGTGCCCGAGGAAGGGTCTGTGACGCTTAGCGCTTAGTGATTTCGTGTGGATTTGGGATGAACAGGAGAGATGGCATTTAGGCTGGAGAAGCTGTCACACCCGCTGGTGGAGGGTGAAAGGACAGAGGCAAGAGCAGCTCCAGTGAGGGCTTCTTGTTCGCAATAAAGTTTCCCAAATCCAGGGAGGTGGCTCGCTTGCTCTCTCCTCAGTTTCGCTTTGTCATTTTTTTGTTAGTGTTCAGTGCCTTTCACCCACCTGTGGAACCTCATGCCCGTGGCGCTGGCCGATACACACAGTGACTGTCTCGCCCCGACGCAGGTAATGCACGTGGCGGGGACGCAAGCCTCTGGCTTCTGCGGGCCCCGCACTCGCCATTGGAAGTAATTTGCATTCTCAAGATACCTGTGAGGTCTTCTTTTGAAATACCTTTAACTTTTGCTTTTGGACATTTTGCTCAGAAACTCAAATGTGCAAAGAACGCAGGGCTCAAAAGATGATTTTTTAAGTTTTTTTTAAATTTTATTAAACTACAGTTGATTCACAAGATTGTGTTCATTTCAGGTGTACAGCTTCAGATTCTTTTCCATTATAGGTTATTACAAGGTAGTATTTCCCTATGCTATCCAGTAGATCCTTCTTGTTTATTTTATATATTAGTGGTGTGTATCTATTAATCCCATAGTCCTAATTTATCCCCCCCCTTCCCCTTTGGTAATCTTGTTTGTTTTCTATGTCTGAGAGTCTTTCTGTTTTGTAAATAAGATGATCTGTATTATTTTTTTTAGATTCCACATATAAGTGACATCATATGGTATTTTTCTTTCTCTTTCTGGCTTATTTTGTATAGTGATCTCTAGGTCCATCCATGTTGCTGCAAATGGCATTATTTCATTCTTTTTATGGCTGAATATTATTCCATTGTGTATATTTGTGTGTATACACACACACACATCTTTATCCAGTCATCTGTGGATTAGATTGTTCCCAGGTCTTGGCTATTGTATATAGTGCTGCTATGAATGTTGGGGTGCATGTATCTTTTCAAATTAGGGTTCCCTCTGGATATATGCCCAGGAGTGAGATTGCTGGATCACAAGTTAAGTCTATTTTTAGTTTTTTGAGGAATCATCATGCTGTCCTCCATAGTGGCTGCACCAAACTACATTCCCACCAACAGTGCAGGAGGGCTCCCTTTTCTGCACACTCTCGCCAGCCTTTATTATTTGTAGACTTTTTGATGATGGCCATTCTGACTGGTGTGAGGTGATACCCCGTTGTGGTTTTGACTTGCATTCCCCTGCTAATTAATGTTGTGGAGCATCTTTTCATGTGCCTGTTGGCTATCTGTATGTCTCCTTTGGAGAAATGTCTATTTAGGTCTTCTGCCCACCTTTTGATAGGGTTATTTGTTCTTTGGATATTGAGTTGTATGAGCTGTCCATATTTTGGAAATTAAGCCCCTGTCAGTCACATCGTTTGTAATTATTTTCCCCCAGTTCATAGGTCGTCTTTCCGTTTTGTTTATGGTTTCCTTTGTTGTGCAAAAAGCTTATAAATTTAGGTCCCATTTGTTTCTTTTTGCCTTTATTTCTATTGCCTTGGGAGACTGAACTACAGACATATTACTGTGATTTATGTCAGAGAACACGGTGCATGTGTTCTCTTCTAGGAGTTTTATGGTGTCATAAGTTTTTAAGCCACTTGGAGTCTCTCTGTCCCCCCGTCTCAGAGCGGCTGCTGGGCTCTCCTCCCAGCCCCTGATGCCCCCTCTCTGTCCAGGCTGGTCTCCCTGCTGGTGAAGGGGCTCCCTCCAGGGCACAGGTGCCACCCCCCTTTTCCTTTAGTCCTACCCGGTTACATGGGGGTCTTGCAGCTTTAGTTGTGTATCTTCTGTGAGACTTGTTCCAGCTGTCGTTGTATTTTTGATGTGTTTGTGGGGGGGGGGGGGACGAGCTCCACATCCTTCTGTCCCCACCATCTTAGTCTCCTCCTGCCAAAAGATGACGTAAGAAGTAGACATTAATTTTTTTCTTTTTTTAAGTTGAACAGACGTTTACCTTCCCCAGGGTCAGCTCGCACAGTTAATGAGCTTGCGGACACCAAATCTCACTGGCTGGGTGAGCCGGGTCTGGACCTTGTTAGAGGAGTCCTGGATTCCCGCTGGGACCAAGCGGACAATTTGGCAGCCGTCCTGGGCCCCTGAGTTTCCTCCATCAGCACGGAGGCGGGTGGGGAAGGAGGGCTGGGTGACTGCAGTGCTCTGTCATCAAGGAGTGTGCACCTGAGGCTAGTGGGCCTCGGGGAGCAGGTGCCCCATTGCTGAACTGAAATGGCCCGAGATCCCAGCCCCTGAGCTCTGCCCTTAGAGAGCCTGGAGGCCTCCAGTAAACAGGGAGAGATGAATCTTTCAGGCTCAGGCTCTTTCTGTCCTCAGCCAAGAGCTGCCCAGATAGAGTCCTTCTGTAGGTGGTGGTTGCTTTGGGGGAAGGAGTAATGGAGTAGTTGCTGACAGGTTGAAAACTGGGCAATAATGTGAAGAGAAGGATCCCAAACCTGGTTGTGGGCCCTCCCTGCTACAAACCTGGGAGGGTGAAGTGCCGTCTGAGGACTGTGGGAAGCATGTCTGTACTTCTCCACAGGGAAAGGGGAGCCAGGTACGTACCCTTCACATTAGGCTGCAGGTTTGGTGAACACACTTAGTTATTAGGTTCCTATTACAGGCAGACCTCAGAGATACTGCAGGTTTGATTCCAGACCACTGCAATGAAGCAGATATTGCATCACATGAATTTTTGGTTTCCCAAGGCATATAAAAGACCATTGTCTATGAAGTGTGCAATGGCACTGTATCTAAAAAAAACAAAAAAAAAATAATGCTGTTGGAGAAATGGCGCCGATAGACTTGCTCAACACAGCATTGCCACAAACCTTCAGGGTCTCCTGTATAATCATTATTCATAATGATGCCAAAAATCAGTCTCTGCTTTTAAAAGAAGTTTGGAGCATGAGTGTTTTAACGAGTCATGAGTTGAGGGAAATTTCATTCTCTCTCCATTCTGATGCTTTATATGGGGAAGAAGTCAACACTATTACCCTGCTTATATTTTTATAAGGTTTCAAGAATCCCCAAAGAAGCCAGTTTTTGTTTTGTTTTTTTTAAGGAGATAATGTTGCTTCCCCACCACCACCCCCTCCAACAAGAGTCGCTAAGGAAAAGCCAAAGCGCTGGGCTGCTGGTGGCGGTGGGGGGGTGGGTGCACGGACAGAACATGAATCTATTTCCTGATTTGACAAGTAACTGTAAGAAGTTAAAAGCTAAATACATTTAACTAAACTAGCACCATCATGATGATAAAATATCCCTAGTTTGTCACAGAATCTTTAGCCACATTTTCCTCCTCCACATGGTGAGGAAAAATCAAAGTGAGTTCTGATTCAGTGGGTTTTGAGCCAAAGGAGCCCTGTAGGCCCCCCATCTGTGTGTGTGGCTACGGAGGGGGAGGCCCTTGCCGGCAGGCCTCCCGGGAGAGGCCGCCGTCTCATGGGCTCTCTTCCCTGAACAACTCAGCCCCCGGTGACCTGTCTCACTCTTCTCTCAGACCCAAGGTCGGGGGCTTGGCCCAGGCAGGGAGAGGTGGGAGTCTCTGAGATGTTCTCCGCCATCTTTCACAAATAAGCAAGCTGAAGTCACGGGCTGTGAGGAGCCGACCCCTTCCAGGCCACAGTGTGGGCTCGGGCTGAGGGTGCCGGGGTGGATGGAGCCCAGCACCGCAGTCCCCACAGGGCCCAGGCTGCTTCTCTTTAGCTACTCTGCCTAGAGGGTGGGGTGGGGGTAAGCAACATTATCTCCATTAAAAAAAAAAAAAAGGCTTCTTTGGGGATTGTTAAATCAAAAGTGGGCTCATGAGAGGAAAGGAAACATTACTAATGGAAAAGGGAGTAGATGGAAAAAACTTCCGGGGAGACTCGGAGGGCCTGGCCGTTCCACGTCCCCAGGTTTCTGAACTCAATCACAGTCTGCACCGGCCTTTCTGCCGTGGGTCACTCGGACAGGCATGACCCAGGCCCCCGACAGCTCTCATGCCCACTCCAAGCCGAGATGCTGGCTCCCTGCAGGCAGAGCCCACCCCACCCAGCACAAAGTCAGCCCCTGAACCCCGGACGGGCAAGGGCGAGGCAGGTCCCTCCCCAAGCTCGGCTTCCAGGAGTCCACCTCTAGCCGCCCTGGGGAAGACACAGCAGCCTCAGAAGATGAGGACTGTCTGGAGTAAAGGTGGGGGGTTCTCCCAAGATACTGCAGGTCTAAAGGAGCCTGAAAGAGGAGAGTGGGTTTAAGCAGGAGGCAGCGCCTTTGCATCTATGGTCCGTGTGCAGGCGCTCTGAATGCCACAGTGTTTGTGCTCAGAGTTGTGTTCTTCCCCTAAGTAAGTAGCTCTTATCAACAATTGTGTGTGCTTTAAGCCAAATTCCAAAGGAGTCATTCAGTGATTCAGTAATTAGGGCAAAGCTGTACTCACGTTTTCCAGCACCCATGGGATGGAGGTGGTGGGGCCCTGCTGGCGAGGCCCGGGACTGGAGCAGCAGGACTCCTGCCCACCAGGCCTTAATCTCAGGTGCCGGCTCCTTCCTTCTGTCACCTCCATCTGAGCCTTCGTAGGATGTCTGCAATGGTACTGGATGTGGCTATTGAGACAAAGGCCTGGTCAAAATGTCTGATGAACAGAGCATCTGCTCTGGGCCAGGGACTCCCGTACAGTAACCCCCACCACCACCCTGCAGAAAGTGCACCGTGGCATCCACTGTGCAGTTGTGACACTGAGGCTTAGAGTGGGCACATTTCCAAGGTCACTCTCTGCAGGAGCAGAGCAAGGACTGGGCCCCACCGTCAGTGCTTCAGACCTCCAGCTCTGTCCGCCCGTCCCTCACCCCTGGAGGTCCAGGGAGGAAGAGATGCCAGCCGCTTCTCATTTCAGTATCTTTAACATCCCCGTTGGTCTGGGCTCACCCAACACATTTCCACTCACGTTTACCGTTTCCCGTCTCCTCTGGGTCAGAAATGGGGACTCTGGACTCCCAGGGAGCCTCGGGCAGTGTCAGAGGTCACAGCTTCTTGGGGGCCAACGTGCACTTGGATGGAGCTAAGGGAACGTGCTGTCCCATGTCTCCCTCAGACGAGGTGCCACCACCCAGGCTTGCACAGCTCACCTGTGTCCTGTGTTCTCTCGACAGCAGGTAAAGCTCGCAACCGAGAACCTGAAGGAGGAATGGAGGGAAGGTGAGAAAGAAAAGGCGCCCTGAGTGTAGGTGGACGGGGAACCTGGCCAGAAAGCTCTGCGGGGTCCTGGCCGTCCCCAAGCGCCACTCCAGCTGCCTGACCTGCCTCCGGCGCCACTGCTGCCACAGCCTCACCCATGGATGGACCACCAGCTCCCCATGTTCCCTGCACGGTGACTGCACACCCCGGGGGTGGGGGTGGGGGTGGGGTGGGTGGGCGTGTGCCCTCCCAGGAGCCCCCAGTGAGTGACGGGAGCAGTGTTTCCAGCACTCCACAACTTGAGATGCGTCTTTCCTGGTTCTGTTTTGCAATGTTACCAGACCCTTTGTCACAGAAGCAGCGGTAGCCGAGCTATTAAAGGCCACGTGCACCTCTGACTCCTCCTGTCTGTGGGCCGAGCCAGGCCCTCTGCTCTGAACCGGCCGTGAAGGGCACTGAGGGCCAGGTGGCTTCCAAAGCTTGCAGCGAAGCCCCAACAGTTCTCTGGAGGTTCTGCTGCCGCGGGATCTGACCCTAGGGTGCCCGGCAGGGCCCACCCCTGTGGGGGAGGCCAGCCTTTCTCCTGGTGCTTCCCGTCCCTGGCTGAGCACAACAGCCCCGGCCCACTGGGTACAGCCCTCTGGGCACAGCCTTCTGGGCATGTGGCTCTACCCCAGAAGGCAGGGCTTCCTTTTCCTGTCAGCTGTTCAAAGTGCCTCAGGAAACAGCCAGCCCCTGCCCCCCCCATGCCGCGGCCCGCCTGGGGAGCCTGGCAGGGGCTGAGGTGCCCTGATCCTGCCCTACACGTCAAGGGAGGGGGCGGCCGCAGCAGGACCGCTCCAGCGGGTGTATTTTAAGAAGCCTCGACTCTCCCGTCTGCCACGCGGGGTTGCTCAGTGGGTCCTGCCAGACCACCGTCTTTGCCAGTGTGGACATCTGTGCCCTCTGCCCCCCTCTCCTCCGTGGCACCAGCGCTCAGTGGCTGTGCGATGCCTAATACTTTCTAGAACATGCTCATGTTTTAGAACACCAGGGAATGGTAGCCCCCTTTCTAGTCCTCAACCCTGAGCCCCCAAGAGCTTCCTCGCCACCCCAGCCTGGAGCCTCCATTTGCTGGAAAGGAGAACGTTCAGTTGGGGTCCTTGGACCCGGCTCTTTGATGCCCCCCGGAGTCAGCTCTGGGGACCAGTCACATGAATAGTTAGGTGAGGCAGTGGTTCCGATGTGAACCCCCATCAGCTCCTCTCCCCACTCGCGGGCTCACAGCCTCCTCTGAGCCAGCAGCCTCTCCAGGCTGGCCCTCCTCGCCTTGCGACAGTCCAGGCCTTGGGTTCCCTGCACCCAGGACTGTCTCTCCCAGAAGCCTCCCCCTGCCCTTCCTCGGTCTGACCCCACAGAACCACAGCACTTAGCCAGGACTAAGCCAGTCATGCAGAGGGAACTTGGGACCCCTGAGGTTGGCCTGGACCAGCAGGACTCACCTCCAGTGGGGTTGGTCCCTGGGTCACAGGCAGGAGGAAGACAGACATGGGAACCAGTCAGGTGGCATCAGGAGAGAGGCTGGCGGGAAGAGAAGGCTGCGTTGACCCACTTGGCCCGCAGAGCTGCTCTTTGTGTCCCAGTGCTTGAAGTTGGTGGCATCCGGCTCATTGCTGGTGCCCAGGGTCAGGGCTGGAAGGAACCAAGGTGTCCTTCATGGCTTCACATTTTGTAGTCCCTTGTCACCTTAACTGAACTGAGGGAGCCATGCAGGATGACACTGACCCACTGCACGGCACACACACTGGCCTCACGTGCTTGAAGAGGGTGGCCCCTCAGCCCATGTGGCCACTGTCATCTCCTGGCACCACTCCCCTCCACCTGCTCCCTGCACTGCATCGGCCCGGACTCGGTCCCTGTCCTCCTCTTCTGGCCTCACCTCAGCCTCAGATCCAACCCACTCCACTGCCCTGCTGGGCTGGGGTCCTTGTGGCACCCCCCCACCCCCTCTGTACTGCCTCCAGCCTCTGTGGTCACCCACAGGAGGTCCCTGGGCTGCTCCCCCAGTTCTCCGGGACACCCCAAGGACTCCAGCTGGGGGAGAGCCCTCTTCTCATTCCTAACCAGCCTTCCCAAACCCCAGCGTTGACAAGAGCTGGAGGCACCCACCAACCTTGAACAGATAAGGACTCCAGAGGCAAGAGCCCAAGCCTGGGTAAGAAAAGGAGCAAAGACAAACAGCACCAGGAGGAGACAGAGGCGGCACCATCTTGGACCAGGCAGGGGGCAGCCGGACAGGAATCCAGAGCCTCCTGTGCACACAGCCCCCTCGGCTCTCAGAGGGCATGTGAGGCCCTGCCCACACTGGTGAACCTGGGTCTTTGGACCCAAGCGCGACAGCTCTTGAGGATGGTGGGAGCTGCATGAGCATGTCCGGGAGAAGAGCCTCGGCCACCCAGGGAGAGCTGGAGACAGGGAGGCGATGTTGCCAATTCCTGCGCAAGCTGGCCCTGCTGGAAGGGTCCCAGAGGGGCGTGTGCAGTCACGCAGGTGGCCCTTGCTAGGGGGGACCCTCTCGGGGGCAGGGTGGCTCCTCCAGCTGCACACCTGAGGCTGCAGGCAGGGCCAGGCCACAGCCCGGCTCCTTGCCTGTCACCCTTCCTTCAACTCCCCTCTCTCCAGCCATGAGATAACAAACTGGCACCAAGCTCCCAGATCACCAGCAGGCCCTGGCCCACTCTACTTCTCAGCCCAATTCTCCTCTCACCAGCATTACATTTCACTCTGTTCCCCCTGACATTCACTGGGCCCCCTGGGGCCAGGCTGGGCCTGCAGATCCCCCACCCAGACGCCCCCTTGCTGTCTATGGTCAGGCCTGGGTCTCTGCTGGCAGATCCTGCCACTGGGGCTGTGGCCTCAGGCAGGGGTGGGAACAGGCAGTGAACGTTGTCTCCCTCCTGGTGGCCACACTGACTTATCCCCTGCAGTGGCTCCAAAGCTCAGACTTGATAACAGATCTTTCTTACAGGCTTTTGGGAGGGAACTAGAAACAAATGGCCAGGAATACCCAGCCCTACAATGAAGGGGGCGGCGAGGAGCCCACTGCCCTCCTTAATGTGCCCTCTGAGCCTCAGTTTCCTCATGTTGTCCCTATTTCACAGATGAGAAAACTGAGGCACGGGGGCTTAAGTGACTTCCCCAAGTTCTCACAGCAGTGTGGCCCACGTCTGCCAGGGTGGAGCTCACCGCCTGCACCACTGCGGCCCCAGCTCTCTCGTCAGCCCTGAGCCCTGAGCTCCCACTCTCCTTCCAGCAGGAAACTGGCACTGAGAAGGAGGAAGGCCACCCGAGGCCACAGAACCAGAGCCCTGGGGTCCAGACTTTTCCTAACCCAGCTTGACCCAAGGCCCCGCAAGGACAGCTCCTGGCACCAGGCAGACAGCCGGTAACAGGCCTGGCGCGTTTCTTGCTGGTCAGCCAAGTCAGAGGACTTCCCTCGGCGCCGCCATGCCCCGCCCTAGGGGGGCCTGAAGAAAAAGGACCTGATAGAAGCTGGAGCGTCCAGCACCTCCCGGGGCCACCAGGGCCTGCAGCAGAGACAAATGCGGGCCCACTGCCAGGGCGCCTGTGTCCTCAGGAGTCTCCTTCAGGCTGGGACGACCCTGGCATCACCACCACGTGGGGCTGCAGCTTCTCCAGAGGGGAGAAGGTGCTTCCCCTGGTCAAGAGGCCCACTTGCGGTCTCCTCATCTCTGCAAAAGCAGGGACCTGGGAAGGGTGTGGGACACTGCTCACCCCAACTTTTTAAGAGTCAAAATTAGGTCTTTTGAGGTAGCTGGGGCCCCAGGCCTGCATCAGGGTGAGGCCTGTTGCTACAGGGCCTCAGAGTGTGGCCACAGATGCCCCGGAAAGAATCACCTGGACCTCGTTCAATGCAGACGCACGGGCACCACCACCCGGGTCTGAGGAACAGGGTTTTGGCAGTTTGGTCTGAGACTGCATCTTTGAGGATGCCTGCAGTGGACGCTGTCACGCTGGAGTTTGAGAACGGCGGGGATACAGGGCTTGCTGCTTTCTCTCGGGAAGGAGCTGATGCTAAAGGCCCTGCAGAGCCAGCCTCCTCCCCCCTCACCCTCCAGCTGCCTTGTCACCAAGGTCTGGCAGGGACTTGGAGCAACAAGGACCACCCCCACGCAGCCGACAAGCACCCCTGGGCCTGAAGAGGATCCGGGGCAGAGCAGCAACAGGGTGCAGGACCAAAGAGTCTTTCCAGTTCCCTCAATGCCTGGCACTGGATGACTGCATCTCCCCCGATCGGAGACGCTGGGCTTCCTGCTGTCATTAGGGATCAGCTGAAGTAAAAGAGGAATAATGGCATTTTCCCTTGAGCCCATGGCACAGATCACACTGATGACACGTGGCCACCTCTCTGGACCTTTCACAGTGCTGGTGAGCTTCCTCTCGGGACGGGGAAGTCACCGCGGTGTCAGGCTCACATGGCTCCTCCCACTACAAGCTGTGGTCTCCCGTTCGCACCCGAGAGCACCTCGGCCCAGGCAGGAGGATGCAGACAGCGCGGAGCCGGGTAAGTCCAGGTCTGCTGACCCCCGGGGGGGAGACAAACACCCCCACCCCTGCATGCGTGCAGCAGACACAGGCCTGCACAACCAGCCCGAGGCATGAAGAGCTTACAGCCCATCATTCGCTCAGTACCAGGAAAAGCGTCAAAGTGCTGGACAGTGAACCAGAGGGCAACTCAGCAGTGCAGATGCAGATACACACCGCCCTTTACATAGCTGTCTGGCTAGAAAACCAGAAAGCAAGTATGTCCCCACCCTAAGGGAGGCCGAAGAGCCGCTTACAGTGATCTCTGCCCCTCCAATCCCAGAACACAAGGCCTAATACCAGCACCACAGGGCTTGTCCTTCGCAGACGGAGTCAGCTAAATAAACGGGGAGACCAAGCGCAGTACTGACTGCCTTCCAGGACCTGCCCAACTGCCCGCCGACCAGGGCGCCCTGCCCATGCCCTGGATGAGCCCTGGCATTTGGGCGACAACTGAAGGAAGGATACAGGGTGCGATCTGCATTAATGACCCGAAATGACCCAACAATGTACCAACTCCCGCCTAAGCCGTGTGTCCACTGACCCAGGTTTTTGCTGTGCTTCCTACAGGACACTGAGGTACTGATTCCTAACAGACCACAGGCAGCCTGGGGCTGACAGACGCTTCCTCAATCCCAGTTGGCTCCCGAACAACGGGTCCCAGGGAGCAGCCCTCCAGCCCAGGGGAGCGCCAGCACGCTGGAACTCCTTGGGACGTGTTGCGACACCAGGTCTCAGCCCCTGACTCCAAATGCCTTCTCATCACAAGCTGTAATGAGCACCCTGACCTGGTCTCATCTACATGTCCGCACCCCTCAGGACCAGAGTTGTCGCGGAATTCGGAACTTCTCGGTACTAGAAAGGCAATGAGATGCACAGACACTGGTTATGTAGGGGCCACAGTGCGGTTCAGTGGACCTCATAGCCTGATGCTGTAATACCGCTTTGCCCAGCCCTCTGGAAGGCTGGAAGGTCAAGCGTCAGCCACTGTCCCACCTCTCCCCATCCAGGTGGGCAACCTGAGGAGGGGGCTCGGGTCAGATCAGCAGTGCGCCTTGCACCTTTCTGAGCCTCATACCCCCACAGGGAAGCAGGGCCACGCGCCCGCCTGCCCGTGCCTTCCTTGGGGTGGCGCTATCTGTGATGCCCCCCTCCCTCTCCCGCCGCCTCTCAGAGAGCTTCCTCCTCTTGTTCTCGCCCTTGGAGCTCATCCACTCACCTGCTGCTCTCCCGCTCTGTGGCCTCCACTCCTCGCCCCTACACTGGAGGTGGCCCGGGCTTCTGTCTCTGGCCTTGGCTGCTCTCGGCCTCTGCTCTCGCTGAAGCGCCCATCCTCACGGCCGAGCTCACTCCTCCAGACCTGCGGAAGAAGCTCTACAGAGGGACCCCTCGGCCAGGTGCACAACCTGCGGGCCCAGTGCAAAATGAAAATAGAGTGCCTTTGTTCAAAACTTACCAGGAATTTCAAGACAACCAACTAAGAGCAGAGCAATAAGCCAAGAGAGGGCCCTTCTGGGCAGGGGCCCTGGGGGACGACAGACCGGACGCAGTGCGACAGCGAATCTATCTCGTTCCCATCCGAAAGCTGATGTTCCGCCCGGCAATGCTCTTTCCAGCACTCCCCCCCAGCCCTCCAGTTTTCCAAGCCAGAAATGCTGAGTCCCTGTGAAGGGATGGAGGAGTCAGGAAGAACAGTGGCTTCTTCCCTCTCAGCGAAGTCCACACCTCTTCCCTGTGGCTCACACGGGACTGATGACCCGAATCCTGCCCAACCCCTCAGCTCTCTGTCCCCTGCACTCTTCCTCCCTCCCCGACTCACCTTCTTGGGACCCTCCTGACCCTCACAGCAGTGCCCTGTGAGATGTCACCATCCAACTGCTACCTGGTGCTAATTTAAATCCCTGTTTCTTCCCCAAGGACATCATGAACTCACAAGAACCAAAACTCGGATTTTTATCTCTTCCTGACTTCTCAACCTGTAATGCCTTGCTGGGAGTGAGGTGTTCGGGAGTCAGGGGTCCTCAAAAATACAAATGACTCCTCAGCAGTCACAAGGTGCTTGGGTCCCATTAGCTCAAGAAAGACTAGATCCCATTTCCTCTTCGCATCTGCCCCTCACCAGACCCAGAAGTCTGAGGAACCCAGTCCCTGCTGGACTTCAGGGCACAAGGGTAGCCCCAAGTCAGGCGCATCCCGCTGCACAGGGGGCGAGCAAGCCCTGGGAACCTGCAGTCTTTGACTGAATGCTGGTCAGTACACGTGTGTAAGACTACGTGGGGCTGGAGAAAGAACCCCACAAAGCAGGAGGCTGAGCAGCGCTTAGAATTTACACAGATCCCGGCAGATGCTGCGTGCTTCCGCCAGCCAGAGTGGAAAGACTTAAGCATTGTGCTGAGAACTCTACCAAAGTGGTGCATCGGATTAGCCCTAAAGACTGCTCTGGATCTGTCCTCTAAAAGCAAGACCCAAAAGGATCCAGCGGATTCCAAGTAACTGTGTGCCAAAACAAAACCCAGCACTTTTTACATGAAGGTAAAATCCAGCACTCAACAGTGTGAAATTCAACTGCAACAAAAAAACTGTCAACCTAGAATTCTATACCCAATAAAAATAACCTTCACAAATGAAGTAAAAACACATTTTCACACAAGCAAAAGATGCCAGAATATACTGTCAGCAGACCTGCACTGTAAGAAATTTTAAAGTTCTATAGGCAGAAAATACCAAAATGTGGATTTATATAAGAGAATGAAGAGTGATGGAAATGATAAAGATGTCAGTAAAATAAGACTTTTCCCATTTGATCTCTTAAAAAGAAGACTATTTAAAGCAAAAATATGTATGCATACATAAAAATAAAAATGACAGCAGTACAAAGAAGAGGAGGAGGAAAACTGAAGTACAGAGATGTAAGGTTCCATCCTACATGAAGGAGTACTGTTTTAAGGTAGACTGTGATTTTATACATACATATATATGTAAAATACATGTATGATTATATTTTATATATATGTGTGTGTATGTATCCCTACAGTAGCCTTACTAAAGAAATAAAAGAGGCACACAGCCTTAAAAAGCCAGTGAAAAGTGGTCAGTTAAACCAAAAGAAGGTAGTAAAAGAAACAAAGAACAGATGAGACAAACAGAAAACAATTTAGAAGATGGCAGCTTTGAACTCAACCATGTTGATAAGTACACTAAATGTAACTGGTCTGAACACTCCAAATAAAAAGCAAAGATTGGATTAAAAAAAAACAAGACCCAACTATATGCTATCTACAAAAAGACCCTCCCAAAAACCTCTAAATATAAAGATACAGTTAGGTTAAAAGTAAAAAGATGGGAAAAGATACACTCCCACAAGTCAAAAACAGCCAGAATGGCTGTATGAGTACCACACAAAATGGACTTCAGGACAAAGAATAATTTACCAGGGATAAGCAGGAACATTTCATAATGGTGAAAGGGATCAATTCATCAAGACTTAACAATCTTCAGTCTAACAACAGAGCTTCAAATTTCATAGAGAAATAGGCAAAATCCACAGCCATAGTTAGATTTCAACACTCCTCTCTCAGTAATTTATATACTGAGACAGAAAATCAGTAAGCATATGAAAGACTTGAAATAACACCATCAACCAGCTTGAATTAATCGATGTGTACAGAACATACAGAACACTTTATCAGCAACAGCGCTTCTCAAGCACTCACAAAAACATTCACCAAGACAGGCCATTAGCCGAACCACAGAGCAAAGATTTAAATTACACAAGGCATGATTTCCGACCAAGTTTTAAGATTTAAATTACACAAAGCATGATTTCTGACCAAAACAGAATTCAACTAGAAATTAGTAACAAAAACTTATGTGGAAAATTCTCAAACATCTGGAAATTCAATACCTTTCAAAATATGACATGATTTCGCTCTTAGAATGATCACTCACAAAGTTGAATGGAGAAAGGAGAGACGAGGACAAAACTGGTGAAACCCTTTAAGAGGCATTTTTACAGCTGCCCAGATTGAGGAAGTGTTGAGTGTTGGCAGTGGAGGCAACGAGCTGTCAACTCTCGAACGGTGAATAAGATTCGCCGATGGATGGGATGTTGGGACCAAAGAGTCAAGGCTGACACCAAGATTTTTTACTTCTGCAAAATGAATGAAGGTTTAGAGTTGTCATTTATGAGATGGGGAGCATCAGGAAGGGTAAGATTCGAGGGTGATTAGGAGTTTGGGGCTTAGAAGGATTGAGGTGCTTATTAGACACATCCAAGTAGAGAAATCAAATAGTCGGAATCTGGTGTTCCTGCGAGAGATGTGGGCTAAATGTATTCTGGGTTTCTATTAGGACACGGATGTTAAGATTGAATGGGATCATCAAGAGGTTGTGTACAGGCTGAGAAGGAATCCTGAATTGAACCCTGGGGTATCCCAAATTCAGCGGCTGGGAGAATGTGGGGCTAGTGGAATGGAGAGCAGCAAGGTGGAAGTGGGGACCTGACCAGTGCAAAGTTGGCAAGGGAGAGTGATCAACTCAGCAAATGCTAACGTGGGATTGGAACTGACCACTGGATTAGTGTTTGCCCGGCTGAGAATGGGGTAGGAGTTCAGGAGAAAGGGGGAATGTGCTAATGGGTACAAGATTTCTTTTGGGGTTTATGGTAATGGCTGCACAACTCTGAGAATATACTAAAACACACTGAACTGTACAATTTAAATCGGTGAATTACATGGAATGTGGATTATATCTCAAAGCTGTTTCTAAAAATTGACCTCTGGATTTAGCACATGATCGCTGCTCGCCTTGAGCAGAGCAGTTTTGGTGGGGTGACAGCAGCAGAGCCTGACTGGAAGGGTTCAGAGAGAGTGGAGAAGAGAAAAATGTGGCAACAACTAGGGAGAGAATAACAAAAACATTTAAGACAGGAGGAATAAATCATTTGTTTTGTTTGCTGTTAGGAATGATCTAGTAGAGGAGCAAAGATTGACGGTGCAAGAGAAAGAGAATGGTAAAGGCCTCAGGTAGGTCTCACTCACACCTCTCAGGTCTTCAGGTGCAAGTGAAGGGACTGACCCGGAACCACACCACCAAACGGAAGAGCAGGGCGTGTGAATACACACGAGGGTAAGAAGGTAGAAGTTTGTCAGGGAGCAGTGACCAGTGAGTGAGGAAAGTAGGTGAACTGGGGAAGTAAAGTTTAATTAATAGGCCGTCCTGGGACCCACCTGAGATTTGCGGTCACGAGTTTAAAGCGAGAACAGTCACGACTGCATTTTTCAGTCACATCTGGCGGTGCAGGTGCACACACAGCATGTGGAACGTTGGTGTAACCCAGGCCAGGACTATGCAAAGCTGCATGCATAGGAAGAGACAGAACATGGGGACACAGTTTATATTGCTGAACACCAATATGCCACTTTATTATTTGGATTTTTTTTCCCATTTGTCACATACCTGTCAATGTTTACACAGGAAATTCAGCCAGCAGTGGAAGCAGCCGACCAAATCAGCTAATTCTGTACCCTCTTAACACACATCAGTTCTTACTTGGAAGGGATATCTTGAATCTGATTCAGTCTCACGGCTATTCTTAAAATTGGTGTCAAGATTGTCACAACTTTAAATACAGATAGAACTGCCAGAAGTACATAATTATATATATATACACACACACACACATACATATGTGTGCATATATATACACAGACACACACACACACAGAAAAATACAAGACGAATTGTTTTTTCCACAATATTTAATTTACACACTACTGTAACTATGCAACTTCTGAAGACAGGTTAAGGGGTACAAGAAACTGTTTAGAGCAAGTAAGTCGTTTGGTCCAATATTATCTTAATATAATGGTTATCTGCTCCCCTCCCTTTTATGTGACGACGTACTATGACATACAACACATGCACAATCATTCACTTATGAACAAATGAGGAAGACGCCACTCAGACTAACACCTGTGTACCCAGAGGGTCAACCAACCACACACAACTAATAAGGCTATGATACAGCTATGCAGCATAAATGGTCAACACTGCTGATCCTAAAAGTGAGCACCATATATACATCTGAATATAAAAAAACCATTGAAAACCAAACACATATGGGTTAGTTAAAAGGTGCCATTCCAAGGCTATACATAATCACAGGAAAAACTATTTACATTACTTGGAAAACAGCTGCAACAAAGAGTTTATTGCCAATGCCCTTTATAAACTTCTCTCCTACGTTTAATACAGATGTTACGCTCACTGTCTATGTGAACCACACATCTTATTTCTGGCCCTTTGTAAGATCCCTGCTCAAGAATTTCAAGCAAATATGTTCTATGGCTTCACCCACACATCTATTCTCGTAGCTTTCAATTATAAATATCACAATGAACTAGAGCTGTAGCTTAAAACGTATCTAGTCTAGGTCTAGAAAGTAAAATAAGTATTTTGAGTATCATATTTACTTAGTTAAGTATACTGTGAAATTCAGAGTTCTGAGTAAAATATATGAATCCTAAAGGAGCAGAGTCAGCGTGTTCTCGGAGAAACCGTGACCAATGGAATGCTGTCCTTTGGTGCTCTGCCCACACCATGCACCAGGCGACTGTCACTGCAGAGACATGACGGGAGGCCCATGAGTGTGGGAAGGCCCTGGAGGCCAGCCACATCCTCTCACCAGTGTCACCAGGAATTGCTTTCAAGGCCCCCCAGGGCACAGCATGAAAAAGTAGCATCTGGCCCCTTCCGAAATGACTAGCCTACAATATACTGTGTCCTATAAGATAAAAGCCATAAAAGATGATTATCTGGTCAAAAGTAGTCTTTGTACAGGAATAGTTTAAAGCAAGAGTTTTCTGATTATTGTTTTGGCAGGAAGGCAAAGTGAAAAACACTTCCAGCAAAAAAAAAAAAAACAAAAAACCCCACAAAAACAAAGCAGGCATTGTGCATTTTTGTTTGCTGTATGTGTATGAATTTTACCCATTTATGTGTATTTTCCAATCAGCCAATTTTCACAGGTAGCTGAGCTAAAGGATGTAGAAACAAAAAAGACAACCTAATGATCAAACTCCTAAAAATCAAATGTCAATAATTTTTTTAATTTATGGGGTTTTGACTTTGCCAGTATCTGTGTGCACCTTGGCTTCTACATTAGGCTCTACAGTTTCTTCTACCTACATGGTGGTAAAGGGGCCCTGGGGTGTGCCCCGCAGGAAGGAATCCACACCGAGCATCAGTTTTGTTCTGTTAGACAGACTCGTACTCTATACGTAGAGTTAAGACATCATCAGTTCACCTTGTCACATTACAAAATGAGATTGTCTGCTTCTAAGTTACCACTACAGGGGAAGCTGCCTTATAAATCTAACTACTTTATCTCGCCTGTTACAAAACAAGGAAATCTTTTTCAGTTAAATTTTAAGAGCCCAAACTTTCACACTATAGCTTAAGACAAACAGGTGTGGGTATGCCGAAATCATGGTTTTAAGGTTGTCAGTGCAGACGCTGGCTGGACTCTGCTCTGCTCAGGCCTCAGAAGGCTGAGTGTGCACACACTCGCGGGCTCCAGGCCTGTTGGCATCACGTTATTGCTTTGGTTCTGCCTCAGACACCAGCGTGTGCCTCAGAGCACGGAGTTTCCATTTCACAGAAGGTCGGGGCAGGAATTTAGATTTTTCACAAGGAAACAAAAGCATTTTTTTCTCTCTCTCTAGGTTAAGTGCAGAACATCAGATTTCTAAGTGCTCCGTTTATATTAGGTTCCAAATACACATTTTAATTTACTCCTGATCATCCACATTAAAATTATAAATGTAAAAATTACACAAAGAGACTTTTCGGCTGGAAAAGTAGTGTCTAGCAGCATGCACAAAGACCATGCATTGTCACATCGTCAGGCGACCAAATGAGAAAGGAATAAATAATTGCCCGCTTTAAACGAGGAAAACCAAAAAGGGGAGAGTGAAGTGAGCCGGTCTTCACTGCTCTGAGCAGGACGGGAGCCAGCGACGGGGGACGAAGGGGGGGCCGCGGTCAAATGACGTGGCAGCAGCTGGCCTGGCTGGAGGCGCACAGCAGCCCCTCCTTGGGGTTCCGCTGGATGTTCACAGAGATGGTCTTTTCGCACAGAGGTAGCTGGAGCACGTTGTTTTTCAGGTTCTTGCTCTTTAAGCGTTCCAACTCGGCGGTGGTGTCCGTCACATGGTCAGAGAAGAACTTCATGCCGCCCACGGCAGGGGCGGGCACCGCGTTCCCCGCGGAGCTGATGCACATCTTCCACGTGGACTTCTCTTGGACCTTCACGCTGGAAAACGACAAGCCATTCTGCGGGTCGAGAATGTACTTGGCGCTCCCGTGCAGCTGGGAGCCCAGGCAGAGGCCCATGAGTTTGAGGCTCTCCACCAGCTCCCCGGCGCCGCGCGGGGCCAGCTGCGAGGAGCCACCGCCCGGCCCGGCGCAGCGGCGCGTGCTGCCCGAGGTGCCGCCGGGGGCGCCGCCCGAGCCGCCCGCCGGGCTGCCCCCGCCCGCGCTGTTCTCGCTGGGGCTGGCCTTGTCCGCACCCCCGCCGCCGTTGCTCGGCTTGCTCTGGCCCCCGCCGTCCCCCTCGCTGCCCGGGGGCCCCTCGCTGCTGTCCCGGCGGTGCCAGGAGTAGGTGAAGCCGCTATCCTTGTCGAGCCGCCGCCGGCTCTCCGAGTCGTCGTCGCTGGTCTCCGAGCTGCTGCAGCTGGAGCCCCGGCCCTGACTTTTCCGCCGGTGGTAGCGCTTGTGCACCGTCCCCGGGGAAGCGATGTTCATCTTCAAGCGGCTCAGCTTGGGAGGCAGATTCTCATCCATGTCGAACTCGTCGTCAGACTCCCCCTCCTCAAAGATCTGGTTCAGGACCGGGGCGCTCTTCCTCGATGTCAGCCGGTTGGTCACCGATGGCTTCCTGCGCAAAACCACTTGTGTTGAGAGGGACATGGGCTTCTTGTCCTCCTCGTCTTCCTCTTCGTCTTCTTCCACCCGGAACAGGCACTTGCGCCCACTGGCAGGGGGTTTCAGGCTCGTGGGCGGCACGGAGGAGAGCGCCGGGCCCGCTAGCTCGGGAAGGTCGTCTTTCTTGGCGGAGTCACACAGGCCTTTGCTCCTGTGGCCATTGAGGACACTGTCGGCGGCCCGAGCAGGAGACTGAGGGACAGTCGCGTGGGACAAAGGAGTGGCCGTGAGGTCATCCTCAAGGTCCTGGGGCACATCAATTTTGGTTGGCCATGACTGCCTACGTAACAGATTGGAAAAAGAAAAGCAATGTAATAATATGCAGACTTTACTAAAGTACATTACATAAAACTTACTGGGACAAAATCCACAGTTAAAAAAAAGAAAAGAAAAAGAGAGAGACAAAAAGAAACAGCAGCTTTACAAACCTATTCAACATCCTGTAAACATCACAAGGACACCAGAAGGGCAAATGTGGTTTTGAAATGTGGTTCAGTCTGACTTACCAAATGAAAACATCACAGCTGTCAGAAAAGGGGGCAAACACTTAACTCCATTTTTCCTATGTAAACGTTTTATACCACAAGAAAAATCTTTCTAAAAAGTACAAGAGAGTTATTACCAAAGCAAAACCTGACCACCACACAATCTTTCTAAAAAGTACAAGAGAGTTATTACCAAAGCAAAACCTGACCACCACACAGAATGATCTAGACTCCTCTGGGTCTTAGATCATAACCTTTGAAGGTATACATGGCTAATAAATTCACCTGAAATTTCCAGTCCTCCAGATTTTACAGGATGGTGTTAAAGTTGGTGTTCACAAAAATAAGTGGAAATAGTTTAATGGATTTAAATGTGAGAATACTGGAGAGAAAAGCCAGTGAATAGTGACATACATAAACCTCTTCTTCACCAATTAAAAAGATGCACCCTTTAAGCTAAATAAAAATACGTATATTTTTATATATTCATATAGGAGTACTAGATAGCAAAATCCATGATTATTTAAACTTTGACTTTATCCCCCAATCCAGAGTCACCCAAGTAACAAGAACGCTGCTTGGTAGCCGAAGGAAAAGCCTTGAAAGTGAGGTCTCCGGCCTGTTTTGAATAAACATCTTGAATTCTCAACTACACTCTCTGCCCAGGGGAGCAGCAGACACCAGAGACGTTGAAAACAGCCACGGCTACACTGACACATCCTCTTCACACCAATTGTGTTATCCTAGAAATAAAACCCAATTAATCTATAGCCTGAAAAAACCCACAGGAATTTTCAACAGACATTTTTCTCCCAACTTGGAGCCTCCTCCTCTCTCTCAAGGATGGAGGGGTCTGTCTGCTGGTCACTGCTTGGTAGTTTATAGAAGCTGAGGGTTCAGTGTTTTTGAGATCAAGCAGCATCTCTGGGCAAGTCCTCTTTCCTCACAACACAACCGTGCCAGCTTCGGGTGAGTCTCGGGGCCCTGGAAAATGGCACACAATGTTCTTTTCATGCTGTTCCTCAAAGAACAGCCACTCAAAACCTCACCCTGGCCAACGCTGGGGGTCCCTATGGTAGGAGGCAAGTGTGGACAGTGTGTCTGACCTACCAGAGTGGCAGCCAGTCCACTGTGGACAAGGGCACAGACATGCTGGAGGAGCTTCTCTCCCCCAACCCCCAACTAAACAGACAACCAAAACCACCCCCAGAGGCAAGATGGGAAAGCACTGCAGCCAGACCAGTCACTCCATCACCGCTTCTGAACCAATGACTCTTACTTACACGGGTAAATCAAACTGTTAAATAGTTCACATTTATTGAGAACATATCTGAGCCCAACACTGTGCTAAACTAAATAAGCAATCTTTACAGCCACAAAACTGTGAGAAAATGACGGCTTATGTTAACGGAAGAGAACAAAGGCTGCTGACGAGAGCACAGTTCACCCTGACTGAGAGTTTACTAGAACCAGAGCTGCGGTGAGAGCCTGACAGGGATTAATCCATTTTATCTCACCACAACTCTATCCTCCCTTGACAGGTGAAGAAATCAAAACAGAGAGAGAGGAAGCAACCTGCCCAAGGCCACCCAGGCTTGATGACAGTGACATCTAGGCAGGGTTCTGTGGTTACTGAACCCCAGGGCAGTGGCTTTATGCTGCAATCCTGAAGCCCCCGAATGACTGCCTGTCGGATGGATGGAGCCTCTGCAGTCAGGCCTCAGTGGTTTTCCTTGCTTCCTCGTTTCTCTCTGGAAGGAAGCGGGTACCAGCCGCTCCTGTGTAGAGGTCAGCTCCTGGAGGACTTCATAAGGCTCTTCTAACGGACACAGCACACACATTTCCATCCCACACAGGCAGGATGCAAAGAAAGTATCTGTTCTCTTGGCCTGCCCACCCCTTCCCCCAAACAACTAATCATGCTGGCTAAACTCTAGTCTCCTGACTCAGCCCAGGTTTCTATATCCCAGGTCACAATGACCCCAAGGTATACCCAGCAATGTATCGAAGTCAGGTCCAGGCTTTGGACAGTAAAGAGAAGACAAGTAAGCAGACATCCACCACCTGCCAGGGGGCCCTGGCCCCAGCAGGAGGACAGGCCCCAACAGCATCTCCACTCCATAATCACCAGGCGGGTACAAGGAAACTGCATGGAGGCTCTGTTATTTTTTATAGCTACTGTTGGCTTTGTAATTTCTACAATAAAGGAAAACCAATTTAACTCAGTTACATATTTGATCAACTTTAGACTGAGTTCTGATTTGTCTCACTGAACAATCAACAGTTCAATTCCAAATATTCCCTTCTCCAAAAGACTGGGGCGGCTCCAGGTGCGGTGGCCCAGCACGCAGTGACTCTGCTCTGGGGCTGCTCTTCTGCGCTAGAGGGCTTGGGGCAGGACTAGGTGGACCCCAACCGCTCACTGTCACTCTCCCAGTCTGGCCCGTGCGCAAGAGTCCCCTCGCTCTCTGGGGCCCAGTCCTCTTCCAAGCTGATGCCAGACAGAGTGCCTAGTTTTCGTTATGCAAGAACACATCCAGGATATAGATGAAGTTACTAAATCCATTTTCCAGTTAAACTAGACTTCTAAATATTTAGTCTTTGGTCACCCAGGAATGTTTCCTTGTCTCTTCTTTGTTGCTCCAACCCAAGCAACCTATGCATGGCAAGCTGACTACAAGTAATCTAAAATCCAATGGTATTCTTCCTCTT
Organism: Camelus ferus; assembly: GCF_009834535.1. Taxonomy (NCBI): domain Eukaryota; kingdom Metazoa; phylum Chordata; class Mammalia; order Artiodactyla; family Camelidae; genus Camelus; species Camelus ferus. The sequence continues at coordinate 39,162,973 of NC_045712.1, forward strand.
TTAAATAGAAATTATTACTACATATTCACACACATATGTTCACATACAGTCAGATGTACAAGTAAAGGATTATTCAGAATCAGGAGCATCCTTCTGTTTTTGAATCACTACAGTTCTATGGATTACTTTATCTGAATAAAGAAAAATTCTATATAAATTTCATAGTGTTGACTGAAAAACAGTAACCCTTCCCAAGCTTTGATTTTAAATGGAACACTAATATGGCAGAAGAAAAAGAAGAGGAGGAGGGTGGGGGAGAGGAAGAGAAGAGATCAAGGAAGGGGGAGGAAGGAGGAGAATCGGGAAAGGAAGGGAAGCAAAGGAAAACACAGAGGGCACATTCACTGCTTTACCAATGACAAAATGGTAGGAAACGTTCACAGCAATGACAGCAGACACATGGAGCCCAGTTCAAAGTACCTCACATACATTAATTCGTTTATCCCTCACCACAACCCCAAGAGGTAAACGGTATTATAACACCCATTTCACAGATCAGGAAGCTGAGTCAGAGAGAGGTTAAGTGACCTCCCAAGGTCAAGCAGCTAATAAATCAACTAGCTGATCTGACTGTCAAATTCCTGAAATCCTGAGGTAACATTATGCCACAGAAATGCCCCGTATGTTTTTTTTTAATTGCTTCAAATAACTGAGGGAAAACTCAGCCTTGTTCCTGGAATGAAAAATGGAAATTAACACATTTATACATGTCAGTTCTGGATGAGTTTATTGAAATAGCTGACAGACACTCTAGCTTGAGGCTCCTTCTCCAAATGTATCTTCCCAGCCAGGCCAGTAGCCACAGCCCCTCTCCCCCAACCCACCCTCAAGCCCAGGAGAGGAAGGCGTCCCTGGTGACAAGGAACCAAGACCCCACACACACATGGAGGGCCCACACGTGGCCTCCCCGCTGAGGCTGTCACCACCGTGCATACTCTCATCACCCCCAGCGTTAAGAAACATTAAAAAATAAATTCACTATTTCAAAATGTTAACTTACTAAAATCAGTGAAGATTTTTTTCTCACCTAAACTGGGCCTTGATATTGCTAGGGCTTGCAGACCTGGTTTGTATTTCTTTCTCTTGCTTTTCCCTCAGGATCCTTTCAGCAAGCAGGAAGTAGGTGGCTGTGATGTGGTTATACCTGTTGGTTTCCAGGGCTCTGAGGAAACAAGGGAGAGAGAATGTAACCCACATGCGCAGTTTTGCTTTCTCACAAGCAGAACTAATTTTTTTTTTAAGAACAAATGAAATCCAATGACCTTGAATCTTTAACATAATGGGGAAAAAAACCCTAGTAGTAATTATTTAGATCATTCTTAAAATTCTAAGAAACATCTGCATAAAAATGTTCAATTAGTAAGAAAAACCCAAAATGCTGATGGCAGCTTAAGCTGGATGTTAGTTTTAGCTACATAAGAAAAGATAACCAGATGCCAAGAATGTACATGTTATTCAAAATTTTAATGTGTCAAGTGTTTATTTTCATTAAACTGGCTCACCTGCTTCCAAGAGAACCATGAAATGAGTTGTATGAACGTGCACTGAAACACTAACATCAGAAAAACTAGAAAGTTTTTTTTTTACACTCTGTAATTTACTGGCATTGGGGAAGGGGATTCAATTTATTTATTTATGTATCTATTTATTTAAAATGGAGGTACTGGAGACTGAACCCACATTAGTGAATTATTAGTGTACTGAGAGCATGCCATCAGCCTCTTCTCTGAATAAAGTCTATGCATTCATTCAGAAGTGATGCTTTCTGAGGACTCAGTCTGGCCAGCGCTGTGCTGGCAGGTGCTGGGGCACATGGCCTGCCCGCTCTCCAACAGCTGGCCTGTTGTGGGATGGGGGGAGTGTTACAGAAGATCTACAAGACCCAGAAATACGACTTACACTTTTCAGGAACTTTCTGTAGTTAGCGAACATACACAATGAACACTTTGGTAGGAAACGATACAGGGGTCACATCTCACAAAATGGACAGTGGGGCCACATCTAATAGGCTGAGATGAGAGATTCTAGAGTAAGAGCCCAAGGTGAAATTCAGGTCCAGAATGACTTGTCAGAGTGGTTTCCTCAGCTCAGCACTGGATGAAGCTGTGGGCCTGAGTTAAGGGGACCAACAAGTATGTCTCTGAACTAAGGAATCACGGTGGGTCGAGTTGCTGCTTATAATGCAGGCAGCAGGCAAGACCGGCCGAGACCAGCTGGGAGGACTCGGGCTCAGGGAATTATCTGAGCCATGGAAATTACCCCTCCTTTTGGGTTTGTAATTGAATTTACAGGAACAAAATAGTTCTCTATGATATCACTGCATGTATTTAAGTTAAGAATATAAAGCCAATTCAAGGGGATGCAAATAACCTTTGAGCCACTCAAAAATGAAAAACCATTTTCTGCACATCCCTAAAGCAAGTCTCCTTGACAGAAAGAGCAAGTGTCCTGCTCTCTTCTGTCCATTTAGGTCATTTCAGTAGCTGTGGGTCAACCTGTAAAAATCCATAATGTACTCAGAAACCTGTAGAAATGTGTATTTAAACCGAAATTATGAACCTGGGTTAATTTTTGCAAACCCTTCTTCCCAGTGTACTCCAAAGATACATGTCCTTCACACAGATACCGCCCTTTTAGGGACCAGACCCTCTGGTGCCACGTGGACACTCTGACATACTACAGAGCTGTCCAGCCAGCAGCCTCCTCTCCCCCCAGGTCAGGAACCTGGGTCAGATCGCTCAGCCAGGCCAGTGGCCCTCCCGAGGGGAACCCCTTTTTTGCCCCCCCAGAATATATCTTTTCATCACACCCAACTGTTTCATTCAACAGGTTAAGTAACTTTAGACTTTTCATTTGTGGAAATGCTTCATACTTTTATAGACAGGACCTCTTACAGAAGTGAACTATATCATTGTTAAAGCAACTTCATCTTTATATTATCCTTGATTCCAAGCTTCTTAGGTTATTAAAAACTGGCTTTGGTTTTAAAGGACCTAACCAACTTATGCACCTCATGGGTTCCAGGCTGCCGCAGCAAGGGCTCTAAAGGGCCACACAGTAAATATATTTTGAGTTTCACAGGTCACGTGGCCTCTCTCACAGGGACTCTGATACTGCAGCACAATGCTGCCACGGACAGTACGTAAACCAACAGCACTGCTGTGGGCACCAAAACTGTACCTACAAAAACGTGTGACTGACCCATATGGCAACCCCTGATCTCAAGGGCCTGTGATGTCCCACTGAGTGTCCCTGCTTCCCTGTGGGGACCAGAGGGAGCCCCAGGAATGACGAGGACACAGAAATGGACAAGTCATGTACTGGGATACAGAACAGTCCAGTCCAGTCCACCTCTGGAAGAAGGGAGAACGGCCACACGACTGACACCACCAGCAATGGTGTACCTGTTCACCAGCACAGAAATAAAAACAAAGACCAACTAAACCTATGAGCCAGGCACTGGGCCAGGAACTCTAGAGATAAACGACATAACCTGTGACAACTGGGAACTCTGCCCATTACACGCTCTCCACAGGCCCTGCCACACTAAGAAGAGAGCCCACTCCAAGCATCCTGAGCCCACGGCCGCCCACTGACGAGCGCTCACATACTCGACGATGGCGTCCCGATCCGCTATGTCCCCAAGCACCATGCGCTGAATGATGCTGTTGTGCTCCTCTTCCGAGAGGTTCTTGTACGACACGAGGGGGATGTTGTACTTCGTGGCTGGCGAAGGGTCCACTCCCTGAAGCCAAGGATGGTTTTCAATCTCTTCTAAAGAGGCCCTTCTCTTGGGATCTCTCTGTAGCATCCGTGTGATGAGGCTGGAAAGGAAGGCAAGCCCATTGTGAAAGGGAACTGCTGTCAGGGATTAGTAACGGTGGGTTACCAAAACTGCTTCCTGCACTTACACCATCAATTTCCTCAGGTTCGCTAGCAGTGGTGGGGTGCAGATGGGAATAAAGAAAATTTAGTGCCATCAGATACATAAAATAAAAAATCACAACCACTGATACACCGACAAGCCTGACACAAACGCAGTTTCCTGTCTTCTACAGTCAACTCTGGGCACTGCCATCCATCCTTGAACTGTCTGTGGCGCACCAGAGCCAGACAGAACCATCAGCAGTGACGCACAGAATAGGGTGCATGAGCCAACCTCTGGAAGAATGAATGCCCCTCCTGATGAAAGCAACCAAAATGGCATACATTTTTAGACATTTCTTTTTTTTTTTTTAAAGGCACTGTGCTGGCAGGAAGGAAGGAAGGAAGGAATAAAGGAAAGGAAGGTAAGGAAAGGAAGGGAGGAAGGATGGCTGGACTAAGTACTCAGCACATAAAAATACAGAGTAAAAGCAAGACTCTCAGGAGGCAAATGACAAAGCTGGCCTTTGGCCTAATTGCTTCTGCTTGTTTCTGTTTCTATACTGAGTATGTGAAACAGAATATAACGTGTAGGGCTTACTGTAGGTGGGGAATACAGCCAGAACTCTTGCAAAGAACTGGGCCCCAGCTTCAGTGTGAGGGTGAATGAGAAATGAGAAACACATCTACTGCTAAGACGTCAAGAAGAAAACTTGCCTGCCCCAACCCTGGCAGTAAAGGTGGGCTGGGGGAATTTCTTCTAAGAATTACAAGCTGGTCCTCACACAAGTTTGTGGTCCAAATTAATGATTATCTGTGTGCTACACATGGTGAAGAAGTTAATTTTAAGTGGTTTCAGGCTTGAAGTACTTCTGGACAACTAGTAGAAAAATGCACTCTTTCTGGAAGGAATGTAATGTAAAAGAACCCCCCACATAATATTGCAAGGAATCTGACCTCACAGTCAAAAAAATATACCAAGGAAATAAGGTACCGCTACAAGAACTAAAAGACATGATGGCAAAATCAGAATGTAAAGACTCTGAATACATCTATACCTATCCATGATATCCATGAACACAATAAATATAATGGAATAAATGCTACAATTAAAAGACAAAAATAGGGGGAGTGGAAGGATAAATTAGGAGTTCAGGTCAGGATTTGCAGATACACACTACTATATATAAACAGATAAACAACAAGGTCCTACTGTGTAGCACAGGGAACTATATTCAATACCTCATAACAGCCTATAATGAAAAACAGTATGAAAAGGAATATATATATGAGAAACTGAATCACTATGCTGTACACCAGAAATTAACACAACACTGTAAACTAACTATACTTCAATTAAAAAAAAAAAAAAGACAAAAATGCTCAGATGGTCAGATGAGATCAAATAAAAATCCAGCTTCCAGTTGTTAAAAAAGATGCACCTAAAAATAAGACGATAAAAGATTTAAAGTAAAAGAATAGAAAACATATATAGCACATGAATGCTAACCAAAAGAAGACTGGTGTGGTTACCTAAAACTGTGTAACACAGACTGACTTTAAGGCACATAGCATTATTAGAGATAAACAGTGATACAAAGGTTCAATTTACCAGGAAGCTACAAGTTTTCAGCTTGTTCGGACCTCATAACACTCCCTTCAAAATACCCAAAGCAAAATCTTAGGACTTTCAAGAATAAAAAAAATAAATTTACCACCACAGTGGAAGAATCTCTCTCAGTAAGTGATAGATCAAGCAGTCAAACTCAGAGGGATGGAAGTAATTTGGAACAGCATAATTAACAAGCTTGAGCTTTAGGATTTATACAGAACTCTGACCCCAACAACTGGAAAACATACATTCTTTTCCAGAACAAAAGGATTATTTAAGAAAATTAACTCCATGCTAAGACATAAGCAAGTCTTATCAATTTGAAAAAAAAAACTAGTGCCATATAAATTGTATTCTTGGATCACAAAACAATTAAGTTAGAAATGAACAACAAAAAAGCTAATTAGTAAAACTGTATTTTGGAAATTTAAAATACCCTTCTAAAACTAATGGGTTAAATAAACCCATGGAACCTAGAAAATAGTCAGGACTAAATAATAATTTTAAAAAAGGATTATAAATCAAAACTAGTGGGATGCAGCTGAAATGGCCATTTATAGCCCTAAGTGTTACACTGGAAAAGGAAAATTTATGATCTGAACATCCAATGTAAGAAAGAAAAAGAACAGAAGAGTTATCCCATTAAGTACGTAGAAGGAAACAACACAGATAAGATAAAAGACTATCAATAACAAAACAAAAAACACAACAGTAAGTTAATAAAGATAAAAGATAATTCTTTGAAAAACATTATAATTAAACTTCAGGCAAGATTGAGCTAGGCAAAAATAGAAAAGGTAAAAAGTAAGAGAAAGCAAAAACTCAGTACTGGATATCCAGAGGGAACTCTAACTTGAAAAGATACATGCACCCCAATGTTCACAGCAGCACTATACACAATAGCCAAGACACGGAAGCAGCCTAAATGTCCGTCAACAGATGACAGGATAAAGAAGTTGTGGTATATTCATACAATGGAATACTGCTCAGCCATAAAAGAGTAAAACAATGCCATTTGCAGCAACATGATGGACCTAGAGATCATCATTCTAAGTGAAGTAAGCCAGAAAGAAAAAGAAAAATACCATATGATATCACTCATATGTGGAATCAAAAAGAAAAAAAAGGACACTATGAACTCATCTACAAAACTGAAAGACTCGTAGACATAGTAAACAATCACGGTTACCAGGGACAGGGGGTGGGAAGGGATAAATTTGGGAGTATGTGATTTACAAATGTTAGCCACCATATATAAAAATAGATATTTTTAAATGTTTGCTGTATAGCACAGGGAACTATGATCAGTATCTTGTAATAACCTTTAATAAAAAAAATATGAAAACGAATATATGTATACGTATGCATGACTGGGAAACTGCTGTACATCAGAAATTGACACACTGTAACTGATGGTACTTCAATAAAAATGTTTTAAAAATCAATATTGGAATGAAAAAAGGGCAACAACTACACTATAGGCTTTAAAAATGTAATTAGAAGATACTATAAATACTTGAGGCCAATAAATTAAAAAATTTAGATAAAATGGACAAGCTCCTTAAAAAACAAAACTTAGCAAAACTGATACAGGAAAAAGCAGAAAACTGAATGGTCCTATGATTATGAAAGATAATCCCACTAGGAGTGAGCCACTAAGAAGAAGCTTCTAAGATATCAGAACTGTTCTGTTTCTTAAGCTGATAATGAGTACATAGGTGTTCATTTTATTACACACACGTTTTATCCATTCCTTTGCATGACATACACCAGCATAAAAATAAGTTATGCTGTTTTAGTTTTTTCAGAATGTGCTATGGAGATGCGCCTTGAATTATAAACATCTAACACGCATACAGCGTACATCCACAGATGGCAGCACTGCTTCCTGGGCTAGAGAGCAGCAGCAGTTAAGGGCATAAGGAAGATGACAATGACAATCGTCAACAACACTCAATGTGGGTGCCATTTATGTGCTAAAGGCTGAGCTACACACTTCATACACATAAATTAATTTAATGTTCACAATAACCCTATGAGGTAGGTTCCACCATTTTCACGTCATTAGTAAACTGAGAAGCTAGTATTTGAATCCAGATAGTCTGAATACCTAAATTCTTAACCATGGCCTAAGATGGGATCTACTTGGAGAAAAGACTCAAGCTATCAGATTTCCTTCTTACCAGCTGATAGGAGAGAACTCAAAGCTCTGTTACTCCAGCAAAATCCTTTAAGTGGTAGCTACAATCTCAGCTGAGCTTATTTTAAAATATTATCCACAATATCAATGAAATACTGAACTTCCCAATAGTTCTTTTATTTCATTATGTATTTCTCTCTACACACATCACAGTACTGTACAGCACTCAAAATTCCAAATAATCCAACTTGCATTACTTCTTCCCACAGTCACGTGAACCAACACAGAGCTTTTCCGTCAACTGGGGGGAGGGTGCATGAACAAAATTATAAGACACGCTATGTCAATCCTAAAATGGCCGGTTGATGGTCTATTTCAGGAAAGAAAATCCTCTCACTCTTCTCTGGAACTTCAAATAATTCCAGGTGGTCCTGCTTTTTGGTGACGCAAAATGAGAAAAGTAATTCTTACGGTCATGTCTTCATTTCAAGTGAAAGTAACCACCACTCCTGGAGGCTGAAGAGCCATATAATGGGTTTCTTGAAAACTGGCATATTTGAAAAGTAGACTCTCTACTCCAGTATTAAATTTCAAATATTCTAGGGTTAACTCCCCAAAACACACTTAACAAGAGCAGAAATACTGGGATCAAAAATTAAAATGGATAAAAACACCCACATAGCTTTGTTTTGTTTTTTACTTACTCTTTACACTCTTTAGACACATGGGATGGCACTGTGTATTTGCAATCCATGATCATTGTCAACGTTTCACTGTCATTGGCCTCTTGAAAGGGTGGCTGCCCACACACCAACATGAAAAGGATCACTCCCAGACTCCATATATCTACAAATCAAAGAAATACTGTTAAATACTGGACTAATTAGAAAACCAAAAACACCAAGAGGAGTAAAAGTAGACTAACAAAGATTATTTTATTCTAAACCGTCAAAAACACTTATACTTCAAAGTAAAAAGATCTAGGGACAAAAACTTAGAGCCCAATAAGGCAGGGAAAGTATCTGTCTTGTTCACTGTCTTTATATTCACTTAAGGCCCAAGAAAGTGACAGGCACACAGCAAATGGCCAATAAATGTTCAATAAAGAAATGAATTAATTCATTTGTTAATGGCAAGAACATCAACTGGTAAGTACCTATCAAGGTACCCAAACTGATGGACACACACTGCCATTTCCCCATTACATTATACACCAGAGATAAAACAAAGATATTAATACTCTGAGATATGAAAAGGGTTTTGCCTAAGGTCACAGTTGTCCAGGCTGTTCACCTCAGTCATGGTCTGATAACCGCATCATATTAAAGTTAGAAAATTAAAGCTCAGAGAGGAAAGAAATATTCCTGAGCTGGTCTGTCAATGAAGAAAAAGACTAGTTATGTATTATTTCAGAGGAAAAAACTAGGATTGAAGGTGTAGGTAACCAGGACTCACACTTTGACTTAAAAAAACAGCAGAAGCTACTTAATAAAACCACGAAAACACTGGGAAAGGTATTAGGTCTCCTATCACTGTGAGTATTTCAGCAAAGTCTGAGCAACCATCTGTCTAGCATCCTGTGTAAGGCACTTCTGTACTGATTTTAAGGCTAGACTAGTTGACATCTGAGGACCCTCTCAACTCCAGCACTATACTAACTCCTATAATAAAAAATAACCCCTACTTCTTGCCACTTATATATAAAACAAAGCCATCACTCAGATGGAAAAATGATGTTTTTTCGGATGAAAAAAGGATGCCTCCACTTAGGAAGGACATCACAAGAAATTCATTCATTACAGAAACTGATGTACAGACATGATTATATGAACAGTCATATAACAAGACATCAATTCAAGAAGCTTCCTAAGGCCATGAAAGCCTTAGAAGAGAGTAAAGGACAGGCCACATGGCCTTTGTCACTACATCTGTTAACACTCAACTGCTGTTTTCCTTTAAGCTTAAATGCCCAAAATAATGTATGTTCCATGAGAATTAAAACTTATTAATAAAATACCTTTTCGTTGGTTCAAACTAAACAAAGAGGACAATAAAGGAAGAAACTCTAAAGTTATATGCTGATTTTTTTATACATACAATAAATTTTATTAAGTATGTTCCAATAGAAATTAGTGAGAAAGACAGAAGAATCTACTAAAACTAAAACATTTATATACATGAGAATGAAAGGATCCTGAGGATCACTCAGTTCAAACCCCTGGTTCTGCAGTGTCCCTAGGAGGTCGCCTGGCATTGCTTATTGGTTCCATGAATTATCTGACTCCCTGCCCAGGACAGCAAGCTGGCTCAGGACTCCACTCCACTCACTGACCCACAATTCTTTACCTTGATCTTGGAACCCAGAGGGCCATCCCCATCAAAGTCAAACAATCTGAGTAATGGTGGCTAGCTGTACCTGTTCTTCAAGTACTCAGTAACAAAAATTTATAACCCCAATTCTAGGAACACCTTATTAAGATTTTTAAAGGAAATTTATATAGTTGATGTTTAACTTACACCATCCTTGTACAAAGTGAATCTGTCAATTCTGGTCACCTGCTCCAACTCTCAAGCCACCATCATGAACAGTGGCAATTACAATTATCCTCCCTGTAATGCATGCATCTATTTTATAAAACAGTCATAATTTAGAAATTAACTGAAAAGTAAACCCACGTTTTCTCTGATTACTCAAGAAGGGAAATTCAAGCTTTTATTTAAAACATATACCTGGCCATCTCTTCCCCAAAGGAGGGGATTTTAAATTGCTTACAATAAAAATGCACAAACATAAAAATCAGGATAGTTAAAATAAAAACTTCCTTCTGTTGTTAAAATACTGGCAATATCTAATACTACCACTGTAAACAAACCTAACCATTAATATATGTGGATCTGAGATATAATAAATTCATATCTTTTGATATAAATCCTAAAAAAACAATAATTTTTATAAAATGAGTTTGGGTACATTATTCCTTCTACCATCACATACTTTAACTGTGGATAAACTAGTCTGGTTTTTTTTTTTTTTTCCTTTTTCTCCATGCTAAACTGGAGTTGATATCTGACAATACAATTATACAAAACTGATGATTTAAAAAGATAATAAACATAAATATCAATTCCCCCAAATTCGTATTTGGTTAAAGAAATTTCCTTTTTCTGTTAAATGTTAACCTCAGCAGCAACAAGGAAGTCCAATTATTTGGAAATGTTCTCTTTAGAATCATTTGCCCAAGCAAACTAACACACTCTGCTTGTTAGGAAGTGATACAGGATTAAGAGTCAAAAAGGAGAACAACATAAATATATAAAAATATATACTGTTTCCAGTTAGAGCTCAAATTACTTCTGAATATGGAAATGCTTACTCTGAGAAACTCAGAAACACAATTCAATGACAAGTAGTTTGCAAAGGTAAATGGCATGATTTGAGGCAGATGAATTCGTGAGCAGTGTGACTTGACGGGGTGAAGTTCTAGACAGAGCACATGACCCTGTCGCCAAGACATTATTCAAGGGACCGTTTATTCCATTTACTTATTTTCCAGACTTTTTATTTCTCTTCTTATTCTACTTTTTGACTTTGAATCGTTTTACTTTTTCATCTTAAGGGCCAAAGGAAAGAGATAAAAACAGTCACTAAACAAACCAAAGTGGTATGACTTAAACCAAGTTATTGAAAAATCTGTTCCCCATCTTTAAAACAGGAATAGTAACAGTGAGGTAAGTTCCTCTTAAAGCTGTTGTGGGCATTAAAAGGATTAAACTTGAATCCCTGGTAAGTATTCAGGACAGAGCCCAGCACACAGAAAGCACCCCCAAGGAGGCTGCTGCCTCGTTCTTGTTCACCTGGGTCAGGCTCTGTCCTAGGCACAGTGAACACAGAAATAAATGAGAGACATCCTTGCCCTCTCAGGGCTCCTAATTCTCTGTGAGAAACAGACTATAGGTAACAGAAACAGAAAGCAGGTAAGCTCAAAAAGCACAGAGCCAACTCAGAGAAGAAAAACTAACAGAGATGGGAAAGGAAGAGGGAAGGCTTTTTAGTAACTCAGGTTAAAAAAAAAGAGGTATAACTCACTCAGGGACATAGGTCCCCAGAACTAGACATCCGGCATTACAGGACTAAGGTAATCCTTGATGCCATTCCATTACATCCCCCCTTAGACGGGGGAGGGAGGTACTACTTGTCTTAATAAAAATTCATTTCAGTGGGTATTTTACCTTTCCCACTGAAAAAAAATTACTTGCTAATAAAACTACAAACTCCCAAGGAGTAGATCACAGTCTCAGCTTGAGATCTTAGTACCACAAGGGATCCAAGTCTATAACTGGGGGTGGGGATGAGTGGGAAAAGTTAGGCAAAGAGTGTGGAAAGGGGAACTTAGACTGTTTTCATTTAAAAAAAAAAAAAGTTACTGGAATTGTCCATATTAAAGGTCCATGGGGTTAACAAACATCAACCACATGAAAAATCAAACTTAATGTTGATACAGTCTGAAGCAGATGTTTTTATTTCAGACCTAGCTATAGCCACTTGGTTAATAATAGAAATTATTATTATTAATTAATAATAAAAAAAGAGAATATCACTTCATAAATACAGTTCCTTTGCTTAAAAAAAAAAAATCTTCCAACTCACAGAACTGTGGGAAGAGGTGGAAAGATAATGAAGTCTCTGTTAGTACAAAAGGTGGGAATTACTAGTCTCCTTACTGGCTCTCAAGCTAGCTGGAAATAAGATGACAAAAATGAGCACTAAAGCCTCATCTGCTAACATTCAGTAGGTCAGTTCATCATAAAACAACTGAATTATGCTATTTCTAGGGCGGGAGGTGTTTACAAAGTTCATTTAGGCAGGCTATCAAAAAGTCAAAATGAAAACAACAGAATAAAGGAACATGCTAATGATTAATTTGAGGAAAGTAACTGCCAAAGGGTGTGGAGGAAGAATGTCACGACTATTGAGAGGTGTTCTGAAACATTTCTAAAGCGAATTATCTAGACAGCAGAAGAGTGAACAGGGCTTAGAAAGTAATAAAAATGGGAAAACCAGAAGAAAGGTTTTAGGTAGAAGCCTCTGTTTTTTCCCTCTGGCTTTCTTTTATCAGTGTAGCCATGAGTCATGAAAGAAACAACAGGAATAGAATGTTCTAAAACTGCTACAGATGAAGGACGGACCAGCACCTTTTATAACACCTCTTACAAACTGGCAGGATTTATGCAATCACTTTTCAGTTCCAACTACAGTCACTAGCAACTGACATATGACCCAATACTCATGTTACAGGGAATGCTTTCTTAGAAGAGCAAGTACTGTTGCAGAAGTGTGTAGGTCCCAGAAGATCCATTTATTATAAACCTAGGATCTTTGTTTTTTGTATGATATTCAGAGACCTAATCTCTATGGTTTACTGATGTGAATCCCTATCTACATAGTAAGAACTAATCATCTGCCTTCAAAATCATCTACAGCTCTGGTTATTAAAGATTTTTTCTTGCTCTGAACAGATCAGTGGTTGGTTCTAAGGGACATGACTAGAGATCATTCTGAAAGTAGGAAACTATCAGATCATTTGAACTAACAGAAGAGGAACAAAGAATCTGGATGAGTTCATGTTTTAGGACAGCTCTATTATTCTTGGTATTAGCAATACTCTAGTTAGAACTAAAGTTTTATTATTTAATAAGGAATCTTGTCTTAAAGATTTGTTAGCAAGGAATCATCTTGTCTCTCAAAAAAAAAAAAAAAAAAAGAATGAACGCCATCATCTCATACCTACTTCAAAAACCTTCTTTTCCAGACCTGAACCCATCTAAATACCCCTTGGGGACTTCAAAAATCACTGCTGCTCAAACTAAGCTTATCATTTTTTACCCAAACCTATTTGTCTTCATCTGTGTTCTGGCCTGGTCAATGGCATGTCCACCCACCCAATCAAATCCTGGGAGACATCCCAGACTCTACACTCTGCATCCTTTCACTTCCATGTCAGGGAGGATCTGGCCAATTCCAACATGTGCTTAGAAAGGCAAAGGTTCCCACCAATGAACCTCACCTTCCCTGAGGTCTCCCCACACTGCCCTCCAACCTGGCCACCTGGGCCACCTGGTGATTTCAGCACCACCACAGTGAGGTGTAATTACAGATGCTCTCCTGTCTTCCTCCACTGCTCAGAGGTCCTTGGGTGCAGAACATGTCCCCTGCACCCAGGTGGCGCCTTCTCGAAGAAGTCTGCTGACAGAATGAGCCTGAAACTAAAGAGAAAGCAGTGCTTCTGCAAATACTGTTTGGGCAGAGCCCCCAGAAGGCAGCAGAAGCGGAGGTTTAGGGCACAGGGGCAGTGAGTTGTTATTCATGTCCTTCAGAAGGAGACTGAGTGCTCAGGACAGAGTGCACGGGGATGGGGGCAGTGAGGACAAGCTGCAGTGTGTTCTAGTCAGCTGTTTAAGGTCTTATGCAAACTTGTTTTCTCAAGTAAAGAGAAAACAGGAAAAAGTTCAGGAAGTCAAAAGGTTATCAGTCACACACTGTGGGACTACAAGTGTTCACACAAATCCAAACCAGACAAGCAGCACTCTTCCAAATCAGCATTCTTTCGTGTGTCACTCTACAAGTCTGATTTTGATACCACTTAAGAGTTGAACTTTAGAAATGAAAACAGAAAGATAAATCAGGCTGAAACGTAACAGTTGTGTGACTTCTCTCAGTATGGATTAACGAACAGGGCATACCTGGGCTAAAGCGTCACAAGGACCTAGGTTCAAATCCCGCTGTGGCCGTTTAATTAGCTATGTACCCCTGGCCACGTGACCTGGCTTCCATGTCACTCTTCAATAAAATGTGGACACCACTACTTATCTGGTACTTTCTGAGAGGATGTCTGGGCAAACAGTGCTACACACACCAGTGCAGAGCCTACAAGGACCAAATGGTCACCACTAGATATAGGAGTAGAAAGCAAAAGGGACTTTACATTTTTTATTACATATATTTCTGTATTACTCGAATTATCTTACAAGAACATTCATTTCTTATTAAAAAAGTAATTAGAAATTAGCTGGGCTTAACAATATTCTGATGTGTACATACTTCAACTGAATAAGCAGAAACCTCTCTATAACTATGTAAAAGGTAATTTTTTTTAAAAAGGCACTTTCTCTCTTCACTAAGACAGTGATCCTCAACCTGCAGTCTGCAGACATTCAGTTCTACAAGGCTCCCTTAGTGGTGTCCCAGACCGAGGTCTCCACAGTAGGAATAGCTACAGTAGGAACTGCTTTAGTTTTAATTTTTAGCACAAATAACTTCCTTCAAGGATTAGGAAAACTCAAATATTAAACTCGCTGATGTTTCACAAACACCCCTAAGGGTCTTACAGAATGTGATAAAAGAAAAATGAGCAGTGTTACAGGTCCACAGACTCTGGATAAACCTCCATGTTCCCGGAGGTATGTGGGCACTGCAGGGTCTGGGGAGAGGATCCGGGTCTTGTGGTGCCTGGGAAGGCAGGCAAGTGCCGCTGGCCAGTTCACCCTCTAGTTCTATTTCCCTGCTTCAGGACAAACCTGAGGGTTCTCAAGGGTAAGGTGACACTGAAGTCAGAGTCACCCACCTTGGGTACATCGCCAAAGCCAGTCTGGAGGCTTGTGGCTTCCTAAAAATTTCCTTTTTGCCAGAACAATCCCTCAAAGTATTTCCAAATACCTCGGTGAAGCAAGAATCAGTTACAAATTCGTATCTGTCCAAAATTAGATCTTTAAAAAAATATCTTGTGAAACCTAAATATTTCCTTTTACAAGCTTATGGGGAAAATCTCTAGCTTTTGTCTAATTTTATTAGTACTAGTCACAAAGTCTAAAATGTTCATATACTAGAAATATTTTTTAAATGGGGAAACAAGAGCCATCAGGAATGGCAGTATTTGTAAGAGAACATTCTTCTACTACAAATTTCAACGTGGATACTCTTCAAAGAGCAGGTGTACAAGACCACTGCCTCACCTCGGACACTCAGGGACTTAGACTTCATTTTATAAAAAGTGATTTCACATTTCGAATTTCCCACAAGATTAAGGCAAAGGCAAAGCAATTTCACAAGTTTGGCTCTGATCTAGAAAGTACAATGTTTAGAGATTCAGTACGAAACCTAAAGTTGTCCAATTCAATTGTCTAATCAAACAATAGCAACTATGCAGGCTAAAGAATAAATCTGAAGTCTGTGCTAATCTGATGCTTTATTTAATAGCTAGTGGAGTATTGTGATGTTTTCTTAAATTGATTTTAAAAACACTGAGCCTTCTGCATTAAGAATGAGGTGTGCTAATGTAAGAAAAATATACGAGCCATTAAAATGCCAGTTAATAAAAATCACCCGCATATGCTGACTCCGGAGGGTTCTTTCAAAATGCAACAAACACAGCTTTCTGGGCATAGAGGTACAAAGTCAAATGAGGTGATACTTCAGCTGAACACAGAATTACCTTCGACTCCGTAAGATGTTAAACTTGTCAAGAGACTATTTAACATTCTCCTCTGAAGATGAAAAGAAACTTTAAAAGAGCATTTTTGCTATAAAAAGATTCAAAATTCAAAATATTAGTTCTTGAAATGTTTGTTTTGGTTAGTTCTCCAAGCATAATGCCTAAACGAGACATGTGGTATAAAAACGTATACAACTTATTTTCCTACATTAAAAAAAAAATCAGTATGTTGTATCTTTCTAGGGATTATAATAAACATACAACCTGGTTGATTCCATATAGGATTAATAACGTTCAGATTCCTTCATAATAAAATTTTAGCTAGAAAGTTCTCTCAAACATAACCACACGTTTCCTGCTTTTAAAAGTTATTTACTTTTTTCAGATTATGAAAGTAATACACGTTTAATGACAGTGAGATTCTATTAGCAATCTGTGGGAAGCTCCCTCCACCTGACTCACACTCATTCATCCCAATCTTTCATATTAGCCTATTAGATAAAGATATAACAGATTTGTTTTCATTTGCACCATCCTGATTATTCTTCCCCAATTTCTCCAAGGTATAATTTACATACATTAGAATTCACCATTAGTGTGCGTTTCTGCAAGTTCTAACAAATGCAGTCATGAAATTACTATCACACTCAAGACACAGAGATGCAGAGCATTACCCAAGAAAGTTCCCTTGTGCCTCTTTGTAGTCAACTCTTGCTCCCAGCCCAGCCCCTGGCAATCACGGGTCTGTTTTATGTCCCAAAAGTCTTGCCTACAAATGGACTTACTACAGTCTCTTTCCTCACTGATGCATCTGAGATCTGTCCATGTTGCTGCACGTGCCAATGGTTCATCACGATTTACTGCTAAGTGACAGTCCTTTGCACAGGTCTTCCACAGCTTATTTCAGTTTGGGGCAATTATGAGTAAAGTCACTAAAAACATTTGTATATTTTACAGTAGCCAAGACATGAAAGCAGCCTAAATGTCCACCAACAGATGATTGGATAAAGAAAATGTGGAGCCTGCGCGCACGCACACACACAATGGACTACTCCTCAGCCATAAAAAGGAACGAAACAATGTCATTTGCAGCAACGTGGACGGGCCTAGAGATTATCATACTAAGTGAAGTGCGTCAGTCAGAGAAAGACAAACATCATACGATACCACTTACATGTGGAATCTTAAAAAATGACACAAACGAATTTATTTACAGAAGGAGACTCATAGACACAGAAAACAAACTTATGGTTACGGGGTGGGACAGAAGGGAGGAGGGAAAGAAAAATGCAGAGTTTGAGATTTGCAGATACTGACTATGTATACAAAATAAACAAGTTTATACTGTATAGCACAGGGAACCATATTCAATGGCTTTTAGTAACCTGTAATGAAAAATACATATGTATCTATGTATAACTGAATCACTACACTGTACAACAGAAACTACTACAACACTGTAAATCAAAAATTAAAAATTATATAACTTAGATGATTGATTTCTTGAATATGTGTAAGCACATTTGACTGTGTACAGCACATTTGATTGGATTACTGCATTCTGTTGATTCTTATTTTGTGGTTGGCTTTATTCCTTTGATAACTGTAAGTTTAAAAAGCTAAAGCCCTATAAACTGTTCTTAGAACAAAAGAATAGTACATATATGTAAATTTTTAAAAATATGTGCAGTATATTGTACACGTATTTACATGCAATACATTGTATATATGCAATCAAACTGTAACAATTCTACCCAATTAAACTGAAAATTGAAAAAAATTTTAAAAAGAAAAAAACAAAAAAATAAACACTTGTATACAGCTGCTTATGCAAACTTAAATTTTCATTTGTCTTGGGTAAATACCTAGGAGTAGCTTCACCTACGGGAAATTACCTGGAATTCACCTGGAATTTATCGTGACATATGACATAATCTATCATTCCTTCTTCCAGAAGTATTGAATTATTCCAATACAATTTATTAAAAAAAATTCTTCCTCTGATGTCTTCTGATAATGGAGGAATTTAAGATTATTAGAAACTCCTCCTCTTTCTACATTATTTAAAATCACCAGCTAAAGAATCATGCTAAGATACAGAGGTGCCCTTGGTCATCAGTCCTTAAACTCAAGGGCCACAAAGCAAACATTGCCATGTGTGTTCAACAAGTACATGGCACCACTATTTGCCAGGCACTGTGCTAGGTGCTGAAATGTACTCATAATGAGACCTTAAGGGCTGGCAATGAAAGGAGAATTTCCAGGAGAGATGACACTGCTGCCCTTTGTCACAATTCAACTCTGTTCATTCATTTACAGAAAAAGTAACAACCATCTGGCTTATAAAAGATAGCTCCACCTTATCTTCCATCTAGGATTTCTCTTTTTGAGCTATTTCCATGGTGAGTATGCATCTTGCCTGACCTCCAAAAGTGCCCATAAGCCCTGCTAAAAGCCTGGGCTCCAGGTAGCAAATAAAGGGGCATATCATGTTTTTAGGAATTTTCTATTATGATTTCATAATTCTTTCTCATCTCTTGTTGCTATCAATGTGCTGGCTTCTACAAAGTCCCTTTGTTACCCACCTAGCAGCTGAAGGTTAGAAAAAGGAATTTATTGAATTTGTTTGAATTCTATGTAAAATTAACTAAGTAAGGACCTGAGTGAGACCCTGACTATAAACAAAATACATGAGCTTTGTACACAGGCTTAGGGCAGTCTATTTCAGCATCCCAGGAGCTTTTATTTGCTTGCTTCCTGGTGCTTTACTGGGTTTGGAACAACCTGAGAATTAATCTAAAGAAAGTGATCAATAAGTGGTTTAACTGGTAAGAGACAATGGTAGCTAAAGATTGTGAAGTTCATTTATCCTACATAATGTAAGAAAGGAACAATTTTAGAAAGCCTCCTTCCCATATGAAAAGCTGCTCCCTTTACTCCCGAGAGCAGCTCGAAGAGTCAAAGGTTAGAAAGTCAGGGAACACAAGTTCTCTACCTGTTCTTCCCTCTGCTGAATAATGAATTTATTTTACAACTGAAGCTAGATGGTGAATCCAAGAAATTTTTATCAAGTTGCTTACTGACAAACTAATAATACAACTGTCCTTAGGACAGATAGCAACGTACCCCACCCACAAACTGATGATTGAAAAAAAAAAATTGGGGCTAGTCTAAAATCTCTGAGAAACTTCTGCTTCCAAGAAGTTGCAGCAGACTGAATGAAGGTCCTGCAGTAACAACCTGAAACAAAATGTTAACTTGGAGAAAACATGTTTTTAAAGCCTTGGAAGCAATAGGAATAGATGAACTAAAACTGCAGATTGGAAAGAGCCCTTTCTGGAGCTGAGGAAGGAATCCAAACAAGAATCATGTGACCTCCAGAGTTTCAATGGATCACAAACGTTGCTGGAAAAGGTTAAACTCAATCAACTTATATTACACTATAACTAAAAGACCTCAGGTATAGCACCTTTTTTAAAACCTGAAAAACAGGTAAGGTTAGGAAAATACAGCTACTCTGGTGTGAGAATATAAGGGTACATGAACTGATATTTAATGTCTCATCTATCACCAACTGGTATCCGTATACGTTAGTCTCTTAAGAATTTGTTAAACCAGTCTCAGTCCTCTAGAAACTAATTTCCCCTGAGAACAAAACTGAGAATCACACCCTGGAACATGGGGATCACCCTATCTGAGGGGCTCCCCTGCCATCTACTGGAGCTCCCAATCCATGGAAATCTCTTTTAAACTGTAACAAGGACCTCCAAATGTCAGTGAAGAGCTAACACATACAAACTCTGTTAACACAAAATGTTTTTTTTAAAAAATATATCAAACACACACCAAACACCTACCAACTCAGTCTATTTTGACTTCAAAAAATAAAAAGAACGCTGTACACACAATGACTTGATGTTCCTTTTGGAAGTAGCTCTGTCTATAATCTTACCTCCAGTTTTCCATTACAATCTTCCCAAGTCATAGGTAAGAAATATAAAACATAATAAAGAAAATGACAGATTTAATACATAAAACAAGTTAGATACGCACAAAAAACAAGGCCACTATTCCACACCTGTATTTTATGCCTCAAAACTTACTTCAAAACTGCTCGCGTTCATCTTTCTGTCAAAAAGTTGTGGGCCCACTTTCTACTCAGCCCCATGAGCCTTCAAGATCAGATCTAAAAAAGGGCTTCCTGGTGGTCCATAGAACAGAAACTACACCTCCGCATCTCTCCGAAGAGGGGAAGCACAGCTTTCATCAGACTCACGATGAGTCTACAACTCACTCAATATTCACACAGAGAAGGCAAGAAAAAGGAGTTCTGATGTGAGCAGACATCAGGGAGAGCCATGGAGGGCGACTGCAATCAAACTTTGTAAAGAGGCTTAGAAGAATGTGAATTTTCATTTCTTTAGTTAATCTCTATAATATTTATTCATTTAAACAAACACTAAGAGCTGGTCATGTGTACCAGGAGATGAGGATGGGGCACAGATAGGACAGAAACACACACAGTTCCTTCCTCCAGGACCTGACTACTGAGCACGGGAGACAAGGGAGCCCTCTGGAGTGATTGGGCTTGGCGTCGCCCGGTCAATTCCAAAGGGAAAAGGCATCAGGGCACGTGCCCTCTGCATCTTATCATCCTCTTTTTTTAGCCACTTACAACCCTGCTATTATTTTCATCCAACAAACTAGCATGCCTACTCTGTGCCTGGCTGCAGCCCAGGCACCAGAATTTAGGTGTATCTATGAGGAGGGTCTCACTCAGACTTGCACAGTCTTACTTTCCTCCTCACCAGACACTGCCACAAATACTCAGGGCCCACAATTTTTTTCCTTGGATTCCAGGGCTTAAAATAACTGAATTAAAATTTTAAAATATTAAAGTAGGCACTATCTTACACTATACAGGATGTAATTTTAAACACACCAACATCAGGCTAATAAAGCAATAAAAATTAGCTATGGTACTTCAATGTTTTCCAAAGACAACGCAGGTGACACAGAAAATGGGAACTAAGAACTGCAGAGCGGCGAGGGGCACGCAGCAGCGTCACAGCTGTATGGAAGACCGGCTCCGTGGCACAGGCCCTGCTAGCTCACTGCTCTGGGGAGCCCTGTTCCACCGTGCGCTCCACCTCCTGCTAACTAAGCCAGTGTTAGCATATGAAGATCTGACTGACAGAAACCATAGGCCCTGAAAGGGGCGAACCACACTGTGTGTTAACACGACTGAAAATGTTGCCCAAGCAGCCATCCTGAGAGTCGTGACAATGCCTGGACGTGTCAGGCAGGGCTTCCCCAGAAAGTGAGCCCCGTCACTGACTAGTCCCACCAGGCCCACCCCAGAGAGAGCACAGGGGGGTGATGAAGCCCAGCCCTTGATGTAAGCAAACACACCAGTTCTTAAATGCACGACAATCACCCCGCTGGCCATGTCGAGTTCTGATCTGTCCAGCATTGTGTATTCTTACTGAAAGGATTCCAAATGTATTGTTACAGAGTTTGTTCTGATTTTTTGTTTTGCAAACTAGTCTTTAACGAGTTTATGTTTCTCCCCACAAAGAAAAAGCTTAAACACTGAAGCAGATTTGATGTTTTCAACTCCCCAGAAGTTTCCTATGCTGCACCCTGAAGTGAATATAAGTGGTTTCAGTTTCCATATGTATTTCTATATTAAAATAGTTAGTGTTCTGGGTGGTTTGAAAAACTCTTATGAAGTTCCAAGAAACTAACCAGTTATCAAATAAACGCCATGACTTTCATTTGTTTTTTTTTTTAATCTAACTTTACAACACACACAGAAAAATCCCTTCTTTAGAAGTCAATCTACTCCCTAAACAAAACAACCTAACATTCTGAAAGTTAAACACAACTAAAATCACATGCAAGAAAACCCATACGCACAGGTCCTGGGCCTGCCCTCCCCTCCCAGATCTCCCAGGCAGCCAACATTTCAGAAACTCCTCCAGAACAAATTTCTAGAGAAGGAGAGGGCAGCCCAGGAAGAAAAATGAGGCCATGAAGGTGGAACGCCCTCTGGGACCGGGCTGCAGCCCCAGACACTAAGGGCACTGTGTTTCTCCTCCAGAGGAGGGTGAGCAGAGCCGGCTCCAGCTGATCCTGAAGGCTGGCAGTGACTAGCCTGATGCTCAGTGCTTTACATGTCCTCATTCACCTAATCCCGTCTAAAGGCAGGAACTATTACTACCCCACTGCACAGAACCCGTGTCAAGGTGGGAAAGAGAACAGGCAGTAGGGGTAGAAGGGGAGGTCTGTGTGCAGAGGGCTGGGAGGCAGAGGCCCGAGGCAGGAGAGGCAGGACCAGAGGAAGGATGGTGACTTATACAGGGAGGCAGCATGGCTGGAGCTGAGCAGCCCAGCCGCGGGACGGCGGGAGGGAGGGAAAGTCAGGGAAGAAATGGGAAAGCCAATCTTTAGAGCCAAGGGGCCACTGTGAGAACTCTGGTTTTATTTCTGAATGAGAAGCGATGTCTCTAAGGTGTTCTGAGCAGAGGAGTGACTTAACAGACTCAAATTTTAAAAGCACCTGAGACGCACCGTTCTCCCCTGCAATGGGGGTTACTGCAACTCCCCGCTCCTCCCAGCTGCCCCACGTGTGGCAACTCCTAAAGCCCCGCAGCCACCTCTCTGGAACTGTCAGTATCTGAGAACAAAGCAGCAAGGAACAAAGAACAGTAACCCTGCTTCTAACATCCCTTCTTACCTGCCTTCTAAGACACACACCCTCAGGCGAGTCAGCCCAACTCTCACCTCCTCAGACAAAACACCCAAAGCTCAGACCAGAGCTTGGGCTCTAGTTTGAAAAGCAGCTGAATAGTAATGTCAGGTTTTTGTTCAAATAGGACCTGGAATTACCAGCCCTGCAACCCCTCATCTTTCCACAGGATTTCAGAGGGAGTAGGTAGTGCACTAAGGCCCACTTAAAACAAGACAAGACCCCTGCCTGGTTAATCGTCGTAAGAGCCCTTAGAAAACTGCAAAGGTGTTATAAACGTTCTGGATGAAGAAAATGACTCTGAAGGAGGCAGTGAGGCACCCTTCTGGCTGCACGCATGGAGCCGGGGGACATCCAATCAGAAGCCCGGGGTGGCAGTAGAAAGGAAACAGGCAGGACTCTGGGCTCCTCAGGACAAGGGTCCCCGAGGGTGTCTAGCTTCAAGTTCCAGGCACTGGAACAGCATCAGAAAACATTTCCAAAGGACCGAAGTTTGGTTTTCACTTACTTATCCCTAAATGAGCACAAAATGTGACTAAAAATTGGGGGGTAGAGGGAGATGGAGGAGATAAATTTAAGCTCAATTATCAACTTCAAAAAAGAAGAAATACACATTCTCATTCACTTTTCACACCTAAAGTTTAAATTTTCTTTTTCCTAACACTTATTCTCTAAAGAACATTAGAATCTAGATATTGGGAATCGATTTTTCCACCAACAACTACAAACATTTGATTCTACGGGCTTGAGTCGGCAGTCGGCGAGGCTCAATGCACATCAGAATCTCATGGAAGCTTCTGGTTGCGGGCCTCACCCAAGGCTACAAGAATGAGAATCTCTAGTGGCAGTGCCCAGACAAGGTTTTGGGTTTTTCTGTTTAAATCTTTCCCAGGTGAAACTGATGGGTAATGAGTTGAGAACCACCAGTTAAAATCTTACCACACCACTAGTACAGTAAATTATACTTTTCAAAATAGAGTCAACATCTATTTCATTTGATCTGAGCCTTATCACACAGTGAGAACAATAAGTACCATGGCTAAAAATGCAGTAGGGAAAACATCAAAAACATATATCTCATTTCTATCGTATTTTTCAGGCCTCTCACTGAGAAATCAATGGTCGAATTAGCCTGAAAAACCCATTTACGGGTACCTATAGATTATATCACCCATAACATTCCATGCTCTAGAACCTTCTTTACAAATGCTAAATTCAGTAATAGTTTATTTATAAACCCAAAGGACTTTGTTCAAGGCATAGAACCTCTGCTACCTGCTTCTCAAATACTCAATTATACAACACATTTTAAAGTCAGTACATTGTAAAGACAGAACTAACACTGAATAAAGTGCTTTTATTTACAGAGTTCATGCCAGATCAATTTTTAATTATGATTTCTGAAATAATTTTCATTTCTCATAGGCATGTGTAACTTCAGAAAGCTTAAGGAAGAATTTTCTTTTTTTTTTCTTTCTTTATTTTTAATGACAAGTGATGACGCTATCCTTTCTAACAGGTACCTTTCAGAGTATGTGACCTTGCACTTGGCAGCTGGGTTGTGGAAGGTATGAGCCATATTTCTATGCGTGTGTTTGTCAGTTCTCAATGTTACCCATGTGACTATGCCTGGGCCCCAGGTTGCAATGCATCTCACACTGGGCACACTTATGCAGACAGGTTGTATGTTTCCTTTTTTAAAGAAAACAAAGTGCTACTTTAAGCAGAACAAAATTCCTTCCATGTGCACAGAAGAGACACAAAACATCCCTTAAAGATAATCCCAAACTCCACACTTGAGCCCAAAACTCTGACACAAGCCTAAAGTCTTCTAATCTAGAACCCATCAGGGCCACAAGCCCAAATGACAAATAGTGTTAAGAATAAGTAACATAAAATTTAACCAGATTCTAAATCTGGGAAGAAAAGATCTAAGTCGGGAAATACCAAAACATTACAAAGACATCTGACTGTAATAAATGATAACTTTGAGAAGAATAAAACTGTACACTCAGATTTGCTGTAGCTAGGGAAAGACAGTGAAAGCAAGTCCATAAATAGCTTTTCTGTAATAAATCTGAAATAAATGCAAGGAGTCATCAATTCATGGTAGAAACTATAATGGCAGATTTGTGTAAACCAGACAGAAAATTTCTGATTTGTTTATGTCTTTTAGGATTATTCCAAAGTTCTATCACAAAAGTTAAGTTAGGCTGCACTATCTGTGCAGGAAGGAGAAATCCTTTTTAAAATTTCACAGAGAAAATATTTAAGTTTTTAAACATTTTATACACACAGTGCTACAACCATAGTTCTTTCGGTGGCACCATTTCCTAAATCCTCTGAAAGGCTCCTGTATAGGAGGGAGTATGCGGAGATAAGCTATCACAGGACTAGAGCAGAGCGATGGATGACTGCCCTGAGCACGACCAGTGTAACCTCAGTTCTTCCCTTATAAATGCCAAGATTTCCCAAATATTATACAAAACAGAATCAGCATATAAATTAATACTCAAGAATGTCTCAATTTATGTTTTACTGATCTACTTTTTGATAAGACAAGGCAATTCTTTTCAGATAGACCAGATAGTCATTTTTAAATTCACACTGGGTTTTAAGATGTTCTTCACATGAAATAAGTTAGGTCGAAGAAAAGAATAAATAAAGATGTATAAGAACACAATTCTAAGGTGTGTTCATAGCCTTCATCAGAACTTAAGGCATTACTGAACCAGAAAAAGCTAAGGACCACCGCTCTAAAATAAATGCAAGTACCTATTCTTAACATGGTAAGGTTAAGTGCTCTCACCACAGGGGATATGGGATCATCTTTGGCTGATTATTTGGTTTTTAAATTGTTTTTATTTTTTAAAAATACAATATAAAAATATATATGTTAGCAATGCATTTGAACACTGAAAAAATGCAGTGTGTTTCTGTCATGGTAACCTTTGTTCCCAGACCATATCAGGCATTATTGTTTAAAAGAAAGTAAAAACGACAGCTACACAACATCTCAGGAACATCTACATTGGAATACTTGCCTTCCAGGCAATGAACAGTATGTATTTTTCAACTTTTTGAAATAATTATGGAATCACAAGAGCTGCCAAAACAAACAAACAAACAAAAAAAAGTGCAGTGAGGTCCCAAGTACTCTTCACCCAGTTTCCTCAGTGGTAATATCTTAACTGTAGCACAATATTAAAACTAGGAAACTGACTGGTTCAGTCCACAGAGCTTATTCAGACTGCGTTGTGTTACATGGACTCTTGTGTGTGCAGCTTCCATTCAACTTTATCACGTGTAGGTTTACGTAACTGACATCAGATGCAGAGGTGCTCCATCAAGAGGCTCCCTCATGCTATCCCTTTATAACCACCACCTCCAACCTCTGGCAAACACCAGTCTGTTCTTCATCTTTATAATTTTGTTATTTCAAGAGATGTACATACAGTGGAATCATGCAGTACATAAGCTTTTGAGATCAGCTTTTTTCATTCAGCGTAATTTTAAGATCCACCCAAGTTATTGCATCAACAGTTTGTTTCTTTTTATTGCTGCACAGTATTCCAGGGCAAGGATGCACCACAGTTTAACCATCCCCCCACTGAAGGACACTGGGTTGTTTCCGGTTTGAGGCTATTACAAATAAACACTTACGAACATCCATGTACATGTTTTCATAAGAACATAGGTATTCATTTTCCTGAGATAAACACCCAGAAGTACAACTGCAGGGATGTATGGAAAGCAAATATTTAGTTTAATAAGAAACTGCCAACTATTTTCCAGAGTGGTATGTTAGTGACTCCTCTCCTTACTCTTTTTCATAACTGTTTTAGCTATTCTACGTCCTTGGCTTTTCCATACGAATTTTAGAATAATGTTGTCTAGCCTACAAAAACTGCACAGGGATTTTAACAGAAACTGCATTAAATCCATAGATCAACTTGGGGAGAACTGACACCTGTACTATTATGTTGTCTTATAACTCATGAAAATGATTTGTCTCTCCCTTCATTTTTTGGCATGATTATAAATATTACTCTGCTTTAATTTCAGTCTCCACACATTTGTTAATATAAAGAAATGCAACTGATTTTTATGTTTACCTTGTATCCTGGGATCTTGCTGAATTCACTTACTGGCCCTAGGAATTTCTCTATACAGATACCTTGAGATTTTCAATGCAGGCAATCATGCCATCTTCAAGTGGAGACACTTTTATTCCTTGCTTTCCTATACGTATGCCTTTCAGTACTATATTGAATAAGAGTGGCTGAGCATACATCTTTGTCTCATTTCCGAACTCAGGGGGAAAGTATTCAGTCTTTCATGTTAAGTATGGCGTTAGCTGTAGGTTTCTGTAGATGCTGTTTATGAGCTGAGGGTGTTCCCTTCTACTCCTAGTTTACCGAGAACCAGAAAGAGTAATATTTCAATGTAGGACAAAATACAGATTTATGAAAAGAACTCTAGTTTTTTACATATTCATATGCATGAGGACACTTCTCATAACTCCATAAATGAATAATCTCCATTAAATGCTGAACTGCAAATTGTAGAAAGCGTATATAGACTTTTTTGTTTATATTGCCAAAAGCTTATACACATTGAACTCTAAATCCAAACCTTTAGATCACATTAATACGAAGCCATGTTTTAAGTAACTTAGATTTTAATGATACCTCCTGCATATTTATTTAGCAAACAATACACTAATGCAGAGAATGAATATTTCATCTTTGAAACAGTTTTTCTATAAACTAGGAAGCATCTAATATTAAGTATTCTCAGTTCTAAAGCTGTTAACATCCCAGAAAGCCTCCAAATCTCAAGTGAGATGACAAAAGTTTTCGATTCCAGATTTAATTCATTTTAACTTGAAACTAAACTTACAAATTTTAATGAAGTAGGAAGAAAGTCATAAACAACGTCAGGGTTTTACAACTGAAAACTTCTGTCTGTGATCTGAGAATTTTCCCATTTTAGTTTCTAGAATGAAGAAATCACTGAAGCATACGTCAGTTTTTTTTTAAAGCAGAGTGAGGTCTTTGCTGATGCTGCTTTGAAAAACAAAACCTCAAGTTACCCAGAAATTCACCTGGAGCCTCATTACAAGGGCCACCCCACAGGGCAAGCAGCAAGGTCCCCATCAGTTTCAGCAGAGCCTGATCTCTCCAGAGCACAGTCCTAAGTGTGCCCTCCCCAGCAGGCACAGGTCCGTCCCCTGCCTGTCGTTCCACTGTCCAAACTGACATAACTCGCAGCAATGAGTTTTCCACCATGTACACTGCTGCACTGCAATCTCTACCACGGCAATTCCAAAGACTGCAAATGAGAGACTGCAGGATTTTTCACGCAGATCATATTTTTCCCTTTCCTTTCTAACACAGTGAAGTCGACTTAATACACATTCTTGAAAGTCAACAGAGGCAACTGAATCAATAGCTCACCGAGCATGACCTAAGCTCTCCTTCTCTCCCAAATCCCTAGACATGGCAGCAGGTGATGGCAGGTGGGGTCAGACTGAAAGGAAACCCGAACCCCAAACCCAGACGGTAGGAGCTTCCGTGGTGCTCCTTTCCAGAAGACACAGACTAGAAACAGGAAGGAACTATACCAAGACAATCACCAGAGGAGTGACTAAGTTCCTCTCACCCCGTGACCCACAAGCATGAACATGCAGGTATGTGCTCCAGGCCAAGGGGTGACTGTGGGCACCACGGGCAGAGGCGGAGTGACAGTCTGTACAACAGTAAGACCAGATGGCAGTTCGCGCTCTGCTCCTCTCCCACATCCACAGGACGTTGCTCAAGACACTGTATTCACAGACAGTTGAGCAATCTCAAAAAAAAGAGAGACAAACACACAACTAACAATCCCCAAGCACCTAGGAAAATGAGCAGCCCGAGAGCAGAACCAAGAACATCCAACTGAAGAACTAGTACCCAAGAAAAACCGCTTAACAGAGCACTTCCAGAAGTGTTAAACCATACGCTTCATAGAACAAATGAAATGTAGCCCAACAATGAAAATAAAATTAATCTTATCTCAGACTTCACACCAGGACCTTAAGAAGCAAAAGGATGACAGGAAAATATCTTCAAAGTCAGGAAGAAAAAGATTCTGAAGATGTATTTCTATACCCAGCCAAGTTACTATCAAAGGTGAGGACATTTTTAGACAAAAGACTTGGAGATTTTTTTCACAAATCTTCTCTAATGAATTGCAAACAAAACAAAACAAAAATAATCTAAGTGAAAACAGAAAGGTCAAGAATCAGCAGTAAACCAAGAAACTGGTAAAATTAAGCCTAAAATTAACTATTTTTATAGATAAATAAAAGCAAATGAAAAAACTTTCACTCAAAGGAAAGTAAAAGCAAGCTATAGCTGTTTGTAGGAAAGAGGGAATTAAATGAATATTGATTAATTCTAGACATTAAAAGTAGACACTAATACAAAGAGAAATAGACTGCACATCCTGGAAACCACTGAAGGAAAAGAAAACTTGAATAGCCCAACACAGGAAAAGGTAATAATGAAGTAATACGGCAAATGAAAAACACAAAATAAGATAGCACTAATAAGTCCAGGACAATCCAGTAAAAACAAGTATGAATGGACCAAATTCACCTATTAAAAGACTGGCTCACAGATTACAGACACAAAATATAGCTATATATCATTTAAGATAAACCTAAAACAAAGTGACAAAATATGAACCAAGGCAATATGCAAACAAATAAGTAGCTTCATTTTGCTAAAACATACAGCCCATCATGAAAAATAAATTAAACTTTCATATACTTAACACAGCTTAAAATAACACGTACAAAGCAAAAACTAATTAAAATACAAAATTCACAGATTAAAGTAGGAAACTAGCATAATTCTCCCAGAAAATAACTGATTAGAATAAAAGCATGACACAAAGGCACAAATTACATAATTAACAATCTTAACTATGTAGACAAACTTTGCATGTACCAAAAACACAAATATTTTAACCACACAGGGAATAGCAACAAAAATTACTATGTATTAAGCCACACAGAAAATCTAAAAACATGTCCCAAAGCAGAAACCAATCAGGCACATTTATTGACTATAAACTATTAAAATTAGAAGTTACAACCCAATAGCTAAGAGGAAAAATAAATTTATCCACTTTGAAATTTAAAAAAAAAGGTAACTTTTGAGTTAAAGAAACAAAACAGTAAAGACAAACTTCAGCAATAAGCAACAATACTGCAGAGTGAAACCCCTGAGGTGTTACCAGGGTCTGCGGGAGAGGGCAACATACAGCCTTACCTGTGTTTGTTAGACACCAGGACAATGAAGAAAAAAAGCTTCCAATTCAAGATACCAAAAAAGAAAATAAGAAAAGAAACAAGGAACCTCAAAGATCCTAGGAAGAATTAATAAAAATGAAACAAAAAGTAATAATACAGAAAACAAAAGTCTAAACAAAATCAAAATCTGATTATTTGAGAACAAAAAAATAGACAATTTCTGAACTAAGTCTCAAGGTTGAGGACCAGCGCCCTCTAAAACACTTACAAATCTGAACCAAAGTTGTTTTATTTAGCAACATCTGATAATTTAATAAAATGACAGATTGTAATCTTTGTCCCCAATTTTGCTAAGCATCTGTGAAGAATCACTGATTGATTTTGGCACAATAAACTAATACTACATTAACAGGAAGACAACTGTCCATTTGTTTTTTAAAGCAATTCTGTATTTCAATCACACAATTACACAAAATGTATGGAAATAAACACAAAGAAAATGAACTCCACCCAATTCTACTTTTACAACACAAGATAACCATTTATCACACTGGTGATTATCCTTCTGAAAATTTTTTCTTTTTTAAAAACTTATTTAAAGTTCTATTATGCAATATTTAAGATATAAGGGGAGAAAAAAAGAACATCACAATGAACTCCTGCGTATTCCCTACCCAGCTTAGGAAATAAACACCACCAATACAGCTCAAACTCTCTAAACATGCGTCCATGTGTTCTTTATCCTTCGCTGCACATGCTGCACATGCACACACCCATAATAATAGATAATACTGCTTTGTATGTTTTACACTTTTATATAAATGTTATAATACTATAGGTACGCATCACTCATTTTTTAAACACTGTATTTGTGAACTCCAGCCATGTTGACATACACAGTTCATTAATTTTCACCAAGGTAGTTGCACCGTATGAATATTGAACAATTTATTCTCCTGCTGATGAACAGTCAATGCTACTAAAAACATTCTCTGAAAATCTCTCGTGTGCATGACTGAGAGCCAGCTTCTCCAGGGTGCATATACAGGAAGGAGACCTGCCGGGTCTCAGGACGTGTGCATCTTTAACTTTACTAGATATGGACAAACCATCTTCTACAAAGTATAAGAGCTCCTGAGGTTCTATAGTTTTATCTATACTTGGTTTTGTCTGGCTTTAGTTTTTCTCAATGGAAAAGTAAGAAACTACCTCACTGGGGTTTCAATTTCCCTTTCCCTGATTATTAGTGAGGTTGAACATCTTTTTCACGTTAGACATTTATGTTTTCTCTTCTGCGTATTCCTGGCTTCATTTTCTATTTAGAGCCTCTCCACTAATCAAAAATCTTTTGTTCAGATATTCTAATGGAAGACTTCAGTGAAGCCTGATTATCTGTAGAGGGCAGAAACCACTTATTTGCCCTTTGTTTTCCAGAACACATAGTCCAACATGAAAAGCAGTGTCTTGGTATACAGAGTATTCTGTATAAGATCAGCACTCTTCAATGTTATGTCTTTAATCTCCTGTAACATGCATTTCAAACGATCAGAATGCAAATGGGAGGCTCATAAGTAGGAAGTTTGATATCATGTGCAGGTAATAGTAAGGCATATTTTTCTAAGATTAAACCTAAAATGTTAAAAGCTGACCACACCTTCAGATTAACAAATCCTTAAAAATTAAAAATAAATTCCTCCATGACCTTCAAAACGTGTTTGATCCTAAGGGTACAAAGCTGACACAAGCCGAAATGCAGTAAACACTTCTACCACAAGTAAATAACTCTGACAAGAGACAGAGCGCGAAAATGTGTTGGAGTGAAGGGAGGGGGTGGGTAGTTGGGAATGCCAAGTGCTACCACTATTCTGGAATTCACCACACAGCAAGTACTCTGTGTATCAATTTCCTATTCTGTACAGTGAGATGGACAATAGCCACCATACCGGTCACTGTGAAAAGTAAACAGATAATAAGGGAATACAACACTTGTATCTGATCTATTTTACAGACGAGGAAATGAAGCAGAGAGAGATCAAGTACATTGCTCAAGGTCAAAATTAATAAATTATTCCAATGCCCTAATTCTTTTTTTTTCCCTCAAGCGTATAATCGTGATTTTATTTCCTCTCCCCTCCTCTCCCTCCAACACCACCCACACCACCCCTCTCCCATAACACCAAATCATGATTTGATTTTCAACACCCCAATCCTTCACACTGCACTGTAATACCCATAGTACCTTTCCAATAAGGGTTTCATGACTGTTAAAGAGTATTCACAGGAAGGAGACAACTAGAAGAATCTAAGAAGATAGAGAAAGTACCCAGACCTTAAAAAAAATTAAAATTGGGCAGACAAGAGGTTATCTTAAACGATAACTTGCTCATTTTCCTTTGTGCTGACAAATACACTTCAGACATTAGCCATCTACAGGGTAAAATAAACTGTCAGCTTCAGGAAATAGCATTCATGAAACCCAATCTGTTAACTAAGACCCATTTAACAGATATTCTCTTAGAAATCACTCCTATATAGACAACAACCAATTTGACCTACTACACTCTAGCCAGTAGAATTCAAGAGGGCAAATACTGGAAGGTTACCTACCTACTGCGGGTGCATCATACTCATCACCAAGCAGAATTTCTGGCGCAGAATATGCAAGAGATCCACAGCTTGTAGTGAGCTTCTTCCCTGGTTGAAATTTGTTGCTGAAGCCAAAGTCTGTCAACTTTACAAGACCTTGTTTTTCAAAGAAGACCACATTCTCAGGTTTTAAGTCTCTGTGAACCACATGGAGTTTATGGCAATAAGATATGGCATGAACTATCTGAGCAAAGTACTTCTTGGCCAAGTCTTCGTTAAGCCCCTCCTCGTGTTTCATTATGTAATCGAACATGTCTCCTCCATCCCCAAGTTCTAGAATAAGATACAGTTTGGTTTGGGTGTCAATAACTTCATAAAGGCGTACGATGTTGGGATGCTGCACTAGTTTCATGCATCTCACTTCTTGGAAAAGATGACCAGTGGCTAGAGTGTCCAGTTTTGTCTTGTCAATAACTTTTACTGCCACTTTTTCACCTGTAAAGACATGCCTGGCAAGTTTAACCACTGCAAAATGACCTCGGCCCAAGGTTTTATCCAGATCATATAATCCAGCAATCTTCCCATCATACCCTCGCTTGAATCCTGCCATGCTGGTCCAGCAGAAGGAAAAGTATTTAGACTGTCTAAGATGAATCTTCTCATATATCTGGTGAAAATAAGGAATTCATTTTCAATGTCGCCATGGACATCTACAAAACAAGAGAAACAAAATTAAGTTTCCGTGACTTTTCCTTTTATAGCTTCAATTTTTTTTAATTTTGTTTTAAGAGAAGCTTGAAGTAAATACATTGAAACATAAAATGAATCAGGGGCATTTATAATAACCTATTTACAAATTTAGGGTTTTCATTATAAAGGCTGAGAATTAAAATACCACTTTAAGTTTGCAAACTGAAAATAAATCAGTTTGTTGAAAATTTTTGGTTATGTCAGAAATAAGAAAACTGGCAAGTTTGATAAGCTATGTTAAAAAAAATATTTTCCAAAAGTAATTTCAATTAGTGTCTCAAAAAACTCAGGGATGACAAGAAAGGGAAAACACAAAGAATATACATTTGGACAGAAACCAACTACTTTTTCCTGTTGTTCCAAAACTAGCACTATTTCCTATAAAAGTATAACACAATCCCTTCATTAAAGCCTTTTTCAACTCTCACAGCTGGGATTACCGTTCCTTCTCTGTATCTCCAAAGCACCTCCATCCCAGGTCGTCTTATCCTATAGGTTTTTGTATACACCATCCTGATTCTGAGACCAAAAGAGGACTCTAAGGGGAGAGTAGAAGTAAAAACTAAAACCTAACACCTAGAACAGTGTTTTACAAATACTAGGTAACCAAAATTTTGTTAAATTTTGAAACGTAACTTTTTTCAAAATGTTACAAGGCAACAACTGTTTGCTCTTCCATCTCTAGTGCCTAGAACAGTGTCTGGCACATAGTAGGTGCTTATGCTCACTCTCTGTACTCATCAGTTACACTGATCTTAATTATGGTTTTCCCACTCTCACACAAAACCTACTACTATGACCTGCTTTTATTTCAGGAATAGACAAGCATGCATTCTTAAACCATTCAAGTCTTAAAAGATCATTTACCTTTAAAGACCACATTATATATGGAATTTAAAATTCTCAACCTTTATAGTGTAAACCTTAAAATACAGAAATCAGTTTTTATAAATGAACTTGACTCAGGAAAACCAAAAAAAGTATGTAATTATATAAATTAAGATATCACTTTAAATCTCACAGACTGAATTCTCACTATTATTCTTTCTGACCAGAAGTTAATAGAATTACATAACAAAATCCAGTGAAGAATACAGCAATCTCCCAGCTCTAGCTCTTTCCTATTAGTGCATATTTATCCCTTCACTGAAGCCTTTTCTAATGCTCCCAGGATATAGTTTCACATTTTCAGTTACTTTTTGTTAAGAACAGTACTTATATTTACTCCACTTGGATGAAAATATCCCAAAAAACTAAACTGCACATAAAATAAGGTAATTTTTAAAGCACTAGCATTAAATACCTTTAAATCTCTTTTTTGCTTAAGAGAAGAACAGAAGAAAGGCTAACATTTTTTAAAAACCTACTATATATATTTCTACAAAATAAATCAAATTGGATTGTGTCACTGGACCTTAACAATCCTAAGAGGTGAATATTATTCCTATTTTACAGCCAAGAAAACACTCTTCCAGGTAAATGCTGAAGCTAAGATTCTTATTTCAAAGCATATACCTCTTATAAACATTTGACCACTCTAAATGATGTTATAGTCAAGATAATAATATCTCAAGAGTTAAAAAACTATAAAAGAGGTATAGTCACTCTCCTGTGCAAATTGAAATGATCCAAATCATGTATCTGGGGCCACCTCAAGAAATATATACAAGATTTAAAAATGTTTATTAATATGCTTTTTATATTTTAATAATTACTGAAATAACAAATATCAACTAGCATTCACTGAATGAGTACAATATGCTAGTCACCTACCACATGCTTTACATCATCTTCACTTAAAGCTTACAACTGTCCTCAGAGATAGCTACATCGGCCTAAGCTACAGGGCGAGAGTGTAAAAAAGCTGGGGTTTGAACACAGGGCTATCTTGACACTTAAATCTGTGCTTTTAACCAGTATGCTACAGTGTTTCTGCAAATTATTTTCAGAAACAAAATCCTATTTCTTTAAGATTTTTAAAATAATAAACCAGTACTATGTATGTACAGGCATTGGCGAAAAAGCAAATTTCTTCTATACTGTGTATTATCCTTGTCATCTGAGCTAGTAATTTTAATGAAGAGATTAACTGGAAAATCCAAGTGGAAAGACCTTACTTTATTTGGACAGTAGTTCCCCAAAAGAAAGTTTAATTCAGACATTTAATTTTCAAAAACAGAAATGTGAAGCTAACTCCAAGGGGCAGAAAACTATCTTTTAAATCTTTAACTTCAATTAATCATAAGAGCAGTAATTATTCTTAAAATTCTACCCAAATCTATGTTTTTATTGTACAAGCTTGTAAATGCAACTTTAGCTTTCAAAACAAACTGCTGCAGGCTACCCCCAAATTATGTAATACTTTTTTTTTCATCTATCCCTTTAGTTTAGATGTATTCCTGGGAAGTGGCATATAAATCAGACTTTACAAATAAATTTGAGTTTGTTTAAATTTTAATTAATCTGTTCTTTAATTTTAAAAAACTACTAAAATAGTAAATAAAAATACAGATAAGGGAAAAAAGCATTTCTTTCCTCAGATACCCAGGGTCTCAGGGTCTCAGACACCCAGAGTTAATCACTATGAACACTCTCCTGTTTCTCTTCCCATAACTGCGCTAGCCGAAGGGAATAATGAAATAATTTTTAATCTACTAACAAGTTCATGGGGAAGAATCTTATAGGGTCTCTTCTTAACG
This sequence comes from Camelus ferus, assembly GCF_009834535.1. Taxonomy (NCBI): domain Eukaryota; kingdom Metazoa; phylum Chordata; class Mammalia; order Artiodactyla; family Camelidae; genus Camelus; species Camelus ferus. Next base: position 39,199,164 of record NC_045712.1, read on the forward strand.
ACAGACTACCCTGTAGTGAAATGATTAATAACTCTATCAAATAATTTACTTTTTTTGGTACTCTTGGGTACATATATCCTTTTTTCATTGTCTATGAAACTACAATACCTAAAAACAGGAAGTTACAAGTAACTGAAGGCTGGGAGGAAAACTATCCTTGTTATTGAACATCTTTTAAAACATTAGCCCACTGCCTAATCCTACTATCAGGTATATATTTGGAGGAAATAATTTCTTTGAGGATCTTGCAATACCTGAACACCAATGCAGAATATTAAGATGTGGCTTATAGAAAGTAAAGGTGACTCTGTACCAGCTCCAAAACATACCCTGCAAACCGCATATTGAATAATCCTTGTTATTACAGTATTTTGTTAGTTGCTTCTTTCTCCTAAAGGAAAATACAAAAAAAAAAAATTAGGTTAGTTCCATTTGCTTTAACTTTGCTTGAAGTTAAAATATAAACCCTAAGGCTGGATCCAGACAAACATAAAACAGGCAAATTTGTCTTCAGTGACCCTGTCTCCCATTATCTCTCTCCCCTCTCAGAATTACAACCCATTCAAGGAATCTTTAGTCAACAGGAATTTCATAGTGAACAGATATACACAGAGGTTGGTCCAGGCAGACAGGTCAGAAAGATTATTTCACTGGAAGGAGGAGGAAATGATAATGATGAACAACAGTAAAGTTACCATTTTTTTTAAATGCTTCCTCGGTAAGAGGCACAAATCCGTACTGCCTTGAATCCTGACTAGGAGCTTGTGAGGTGGCATGATGAAGCTCAACTTGCCCAATAAGCAGCAGTCAGTCTGCAGCTCCAACCCTGCTCAGTCAGGGTTCAAAGCCCAATTTGCAGGAGTCCCTCTGGGCTCATGAAACACTCACTCCAATAGCCAATAGGGCAACCCATCCAACACAATGTCCTCTAGCAGGCCAGCAGAAATCAACACCAGCACCATGAAACACACAAACGTCTTTGCGTTAGAGGCTTTCCATCTGACAGTAAAAAAAAAAAAAACTCTATGAACAAAGAAAATGTGAGAGGAGCACTGATATCTAAGTTCGTGGCACAGTGAGGGGACTAGGGGGGACTTGCAGGCCTTTCCACAACACTGAAATATCACACAAATAACTGAAAAGGCCTAAACATTCATACCAAGCCAAGGCACTTTACACAATACACCACAGTGAGTTCATCCAGGTAATCATTAAGCTCAAGCTCACATGAGCTTGGGGAAAGGGAAGGCAAAGAGGTGGAGGAAAGAAGGAAAGGTAGATGGGAAAACAAGTTCACTGCTGGGAATGAGGGGATGAAAAGAGATGGATGACAGTTCTACAGCACAGATGGGGCCAGTAAAGGCACAGGCAGAGGCCCACATCTACTGACAGGTAAACCCTGGGACGCCTACCTGGTCTTTCAGCTCCCAGCGGGACATAGAAGCTCATCCCGTTACCTGTGCCTGCCTTGCTCTTGCCAACAGCCTCTGTTTCATCCACAGTCTCTATGGCAAGGTAGTGTGGTAGTCCAGTGTGTCTGAGGACTGGTTCTGAAGGCCAGTGACTAGATCACCTAGCTCACCAGCCACTAGCCACTGGACCAAAGCAAAGCCTGATCTCTCTGTATGGTCAAGTTTCCTCATTAGAAAACATCTGCAGTAAGAGTACCTCATGGATTGTGGTGAGAATTAAATGAGTTAATAAAGGTACTATTTAAAATATAACCTGGCACAGAGTAAGCATTCAGTAAATGCTAGCGACCACCATCACCGTTATACTGATGGTAAACTTCCCCACCCAAGCAGAAATTCAGTCTTCCACACTACGTCAAGAAAATGAATTTACTGAGCTATCATCTCTCTCGTTTTCAAAAAAATTCTATTGCTCAGTTTCCTAAAATGTATTAAATTGTAAATGGGAGCTGCAGATCGATAAATTAATCTCTAATTAGGTGTCAAAGTCTGATGATTTTTCATTAAAGCATCCCACAAAATTTAAATATTTGCTTTTAAAATGATACTAAGATGACATTCTATCAAATCCACCCTTTGAAAAAGGACTAAATACTCCTTTATATTCTTCCTGTCAAAGTAACATACTTTTATGGAAAATATGGAAAATACAGAACAGGAAGTAGAAAGAATAAAGAGGCATTCATAGTCCTACCTCTGAAGCTCGGCACTATTAATATCTTGGTGGTCCTCCTGCAAGTATTTTATACAGCTTCTTCTTTATTTTGTTTTACAAAGGTATGATCATTTTATATATAACTTCATATCATGTATTCTGCTTTTTTCACCTGACCTATTGCTTTCCTTTTAGTATATTTGTTTTCAGTCATGAAATATCTGTGCAGTGTAAGAAAAAAATACAATCAGAACTTATATTTGGCAAAAAGAGAAGCTTTTAAGAAATCATTCACTATTCTACCCTCCATGATAATCTCTGTTAACATTTTGGCACATAACTTTCCAAATTATTCTCTGTGTATAATATAAGCCAAACAATATTTTTTTTATAAAATGGGATAACATACACACACATATTGGCGGGGGGGGGGTTGTAACCATTTTCTAAGTATTTCTGCAAAACAATACAAGTTCACTTCAGAAAATTTGGAAAATGCAGAAAAGCACCACAGATTAAAAACAAACAAACAGAAAAACCCACCTGCAATATCATCTAAGATGACCGCTCTTCAGGCTTGAGTGTATATTCATTATGCGTACATTTCTATACAAAGCTACTGGATACGAAGTCTTAGGACTATTTTTTCCTCTACTATACGAGGCGCATTCTTCCACACACTAAGTTCTTCTACATCACTATTTTTAATGACTGCATAGCTAGGACGACATCTTTTAAAACAGCAAAACCACTAAATTAGGCCATTCTAAAGTATTATTTAGCATATGCTGACACATGCATATAACTAGGCTGGACCTAAATGAAAGAGGTTTATAATATGGAAATTCATGTTTGAGAAACAAGTACTGGTGTGTGTTGCAAGAATACACTGATGTTTCTCCAGTTTACTAAAGAGAGCAAAAGCAACTGAAGTGTGCGGGTGTGGCTGGAGAAGAGGAAGGAAGTGTGGGTGGCCCTACACACATTTTGCAAGCTGCTGAAAACAGTTGTAGAACGAGCCTCTGTTAAACCTACTGTCAATTTGGAACTCACCCTGTTATTCTTGTCAAAACTCACTTTTAGCTTTTCATTGACATCATCACCACTGCAGCGTGGTCTGTATATCAAACAAAGGTCTCCTACTCACAACTCTCCCCAGGAGAAGCAAGGGCAAAACAGCACACTGAACAAAGGTGGCTCTGTGTGGATAATCATTATGAATCAATCAATGGCATGAGGAAGCAGATGACACAGAAAAAAGCCGTGTGCAAAAATTAGGCTACTTCTAATGGCCTCTCAACACTTTGGGATATTATAAACTTCCCCCCTAAATCAGACCACTATACCCAAACACACAAAAAGCTCCCAAATTATGTGCTTTAAAAAAAAAAATCCACGCCAATGCTCTTCTAATACAGACAACTAAAAGATGAGTTTTTGCAAAGCCATGCTAAAACTGTATTTAAGCTTCTTACACATGTAAATTATCTGGTATCTTTTACAAATACAAAAAATGAAAAAGAAAACCGTAACTCTTACTCATAGGAAATATCAGATTAAACTGTATGTTTTCTTTAGAAAAGCCAACTTGAGGAACTAACACTTTCTCCATGAAAATTACCACCCTAATCTTACAGCTAAAATTTCAAAGATATCTATAACAAAACAGTATTGGCTGGAAAGAAGACAGCTGACTCAGTCTTCCAGGAATATCAATAACCTCCAGGTCCAGCAAAATAAACACAACCCTACCATGCAGTCACCACCGCTGTTCTTTTCATCCAAAGTAAACAATATTCCACGTTTCTAGAATAACACTCCTTCTCCTGGGAGTTATCAATATAAGCTATAAATCAAAGATGAAGAAACCACAAACAGGTCAACAGGGTCTAAATTATGGAAGAATCCACAGTTCTTCGCTGGACTGGGTGAATATTACTATGTGGGCATCAGGTAGTGTCAGTCTGCAGCTACCGGAGGGAATCAAGATGGAAACTACAAATCAGAAGGTTTCAGTAACTCATTTACGATGAGAAATGTCATAATGGGCAAAACTATACTTCCAAATGTCTAATAAAGTTCTTTCCAAAGGAAGGTAACTGCCTATTAAAGTATGTTCTGCAAGTTTTCTTCCAGGGAGTCAATTTTAATGGACTTGGGGCCATTGAGGTGACCAGGAATGCCTGGCTGAAAAGCTTGCTCCAGTGTCTTGAGGCAGTGACTGGGTTGCCAATGCAGATCAATCCCTTAGAGTGCTGGTTTAAGTAACTTCATTTCCTCTAAAACAAGCTACCTTCCACAACATATCAAGGAATGTGAATGTACTCAGGAGTCAGGCAATCTATTTGGTGTAGTCGTACTTAGTATTTGTAGAGAGAAAGGGTTAATATCTAAGCCACAAAACCTGGACCAGCGCACAGGTAGTAAGTTCAAATTCCTAAACAGAATTGCCTCTTGTTAAAGTGATGAAAAATACTAAGCACGTCACCATTCCTATCTGAGGGTGAGTCTTAAAAAGCAGTTTGGTGACAGCCCTGGTATAAAGTGCCCACATAATAAATAATACTTAAGCACAAGCTGGTGCTTGAAACTACTCCAAAATAAATAAAGCCAACGCATAATTACTCCTTTGCCAGGAAAACAGAATATATATTGGAAGTTATGGAGAATTAAAAAACTTAATAATCTAAATCTCTCTTCCAAAGCTTTTACTAATGCTCATTTTAACTCCCTATCATCTTTTTTATCCCCTCTGCTGATACTGTGACAAAGATGGTGATGAAAAAGTGGTCAAAAAAGAATGTTAGAAAAGAAAAAACTAATCCATGTACAAAAATACTGGCACCTAACATTTCACTTTTACTTAAAAGACAGAATCATTTGGGGATTCTCTCACGTTGCTGGGACTGCAAATTACCTTTCTGAAAAGCAATCTGGCAATGCTTGTATCAAGAGCCTTAAAATAATTAATGTCCTTGATTTAATAACCTTACTACTAGATTTATGTCTTAAAGAAATAAAGATATGAACAAATATTTATATTCAACAATGTTCAGTGATACTCACAAATGCAAAAAAGATTAGAAATAACTGAAAGATCTGCAGTAGGGAGATGGTTAAATAAATCACAGTATACTTTACACTATGCTGCTGTATTTAAGCTATTTAATCTCATGGGAAATTGTCACAACAAAATGTTAAGTAAAAAAAAAATCACATACCAAGTTTCAAGGCATATGATCTGTTTTTTTTAAAGCATAAAATTTGTCCGTATATATATTAAAAATACCAAAATGGGACATTGGTATGACCATAGAAATTTTTCTTCTCTTTATGCTTTTCTGTTCTTTTCAAATTTTTAGCACTGAATATGTGTTATTTTTATAATCTAGGAAAGGCAGAGATTATTAAAATTTTGAATTTCTGTACATAATAATTCATTCAATTTACTTTTCTGTTGCGATCTATGAAATAAGCCAATTTCCCTGAAAATACATTGTCTAAAGCCTACTTATGTAATCTTAACAAACAAGACATATTCAATGAAACATTTTGCCTCCCTTGAGGCTCAAAGTACGCAAGTCCTTCAGGTTGAGGAAGGAACAGTCTATTTTTGTTAGCAAATACTGGAGCCCTAATTGTGTAGAACACAACACAGTCCCCATCCTTTAGAATCTTACAAATAAGTTATCTACATATAAAAAGAGAATTAATTATACAAGTTAACCTAGGCAAGTTCTGTCAAAGGAAGAGCAGAGGATACTAAAGGCAGGATAGGATCCCCAAAGACAGGGCAGCCCACAGGTCAGGCCTCACCCCTCCACCAGAGCAGTGGGACACCATCGCTGAAAGTGGGGAAATAGGCAAAAAAGAGGGCATCCGGCTGGCTGTCTTCAGAAAGGAGAACGCCAGTGTGGGTGAAGGCAGAATCTGGGGTACAAGTAAGGTAAGTTTAACAGGGTTAAGAAGGTCGATCCTGAAAAATACCTAATGGCTCACCATTCAGGGAACTGTGGTGAACTCCCACCTTCGCAAAACTAAGGGAAAACTTGCCAGACTAAACAATTCACCACATATATATCTCTGAATCATACTTAAGGTTAATTAAAGTGTCATTAAAGAGGTGAAAATGCACAGAAGCAGCTTTACATCACAGAGCTGAGGCCTCAACAGAAGAATAAAACTCTAGGTACTAACATGAAAGCAATGTAAGAATAAGGTCATTGGAAAATTTAAACTAATTTAAAAAGTTCACTGTTCACTTTAAAGTTCCATAAAACACCAATTTTTGCTTTGACATATTAGATCTTTCTCACTGTCACCCATACTACTTCCCTCAAAATCGAACACTAACCTAAATAGGTTTACACAGAAATGAGTCCTATAGCAAACCACAGTTGACTTTTCTTTCATTGTCTCATTCTAAATTTCAAAAATGTCTTCTACTGACACAATAGCTCATTTTAGAATTCTAGTTTTGTTTCACTGCAGGTTTCAAAAAGAATAAACAATTTCACTACTGGGAATCTATGTATATACTAGACTCTTAACATTTGTTATATCATTTATTCCTCGCAACTAGGAATATAATGGAAGTACCATACCCGTTTTTCAGATGAGAAAGCAGAGTCAACGAAAATAAGGATTTTTTTGCCCCAGTCCTCCGCCCAGGTAAGAGCTGCCTAAGTTGACCTGCATTTTCTTCCTGCAGTAATACAATGCCTCTCCTTGACCTAGGCCTTTCTAATTCCCAGGGAAATAACAGCACTGAACTAAATCTATTTTGACATTTCTGTTGTTCTTCCAATTCTGACATGCCATGTGAGTTACCCGTACCCCTGCAATTAAAGAGGAAATTCCCTAGCACCAACCAAAGACTCACTTAATAAACATTACTAACAAATAATTCCATTAAAAACTTTCTGAAATGTTTAGAAACTGCTTTTTAAGTTCAGAAAGGAAACTACAGGCAAATAATTATTCCAAAGACTGAGGAAATTCCTGGTCATCTAAAAATAGAATGGCACCTTGAAAATAATTTCACTTTTAGAGTTTATATACAATTTTGTGACGGCAAGATACCTCCCCAGTGGCACAGAATGAACAGCCAACATCAAGCAAGTAATTTAAGTACAATTTAGGAAGGTTCTATTTTCTGCTTAAAAAAATTTATCCTTACCCAAACTGCAATTTTAATGTACTGTGCCAATTACATTCTCTCCATTTGTTTCTGAAAAAGCATCTTCCTTTACAAGAGGATCAGCAAATACTCATAAAATAGGAGAACAAAGGATAAAATCAAGCCTTGAAACTGTAGACTGAATATTCTCATTTCAAATTTCTTCCATAGGACTCATACTGCTTTATGCCAATAAAGAGAGAATGGTTTAACCTGTAGAAAATGAGGTAAAACAGGAAGCTAAACTTTACTTTAAAATTCAATTGCTCTACTTTTGTCCACTGTTAAAAAAAGCTGTACACCTCAACTACCTTAAAGAGATTTCATGAATGCAGCACACTGTAGTTAATAATTTGTCCAACGAGTATGTTAGTATATTATCCTAAATCTAAAACAAACTTTACCTAGATAAGTTACACTGTAAGACTGAAACTTACGTTACCTAAAATATATTCTCTTTAATGTTGAAGAACCTACTGACTATTAAACCAGTTGGACACACTACTCAAACATTTCCCGCTAGCTATGCAATATGAAGACAATATAAAGGTCTAAGAGGTATGTCTGTCCATAGGAGGGGAGGGAACATAAGAGAGGAGCTGGGGCAGCGTCCTGAGAGTCACATCTCAAAGTACCACACAGTCAACTTTTCTTCATCATAGAAGTGCACTTGAAAAATGATCAAACTTGATTCATTCAGCACCTCCAAGGAGCAGTATCATAGCACAAAAGAGGGTTCAGAAGCCGGAGCCCAACAAGTTACTCAACTTCTGCCAACAGGCATGTCTTTATCTATAGAACAAAGATAATCACCACCTTGGACAGTTATTACAAAAGCAAAATGATATAATACATATTAGCAAGGCGGGAGTGGGATCAAAATCACCCAAAGATTTTTCCCCAACTTCTTGTAACTGGCTCCCCTCCCAAGAGAGGCCGGTATTTGAAAAGGGTTGTATTTCTCCATCTTATTTTGCTATCAGTACCTTCACCCCGAACTGGTCCCAAAACTGTCCCTAAATGCCTATACTGGTTGTAACAGGAAGGCTGCTGCCCTCAAGGTGTTGACAATTTCTCATACGGACAAGCATGCTAGAAGAGATGTTCCCTCCCCTAAATCTGCCCTGGGAAGTTCACAGGAGGCATCTCAGAGCAATTAACTTTTTTGTTTGAGTTAAGAATTAAAATTAGTGGAGGTGGGAAAGAGGCCCTCATGTGACTGGGACAGTAATACATGCAGATAGGTAGGTAAGGGCTAGGTCCCCAAAGGTCCCTGTATCCCATGTGCATCAGCTGTTCTTCCGCAAATCTGGCTTTACGGCCCAGCTTAAAGGTCACCTTCCTGACCATCACCTGGCCTTCCCCTCCCACACTCCTGCACACCAGCTCCCCATGCCCTCTCACAGAACCATGTCCTTTTCCACTACCGCCCTTATCACAATTGTGGTTATGTGATTATTTGTGAGATTATGTGATTAATAGTCTGTGTCCCCCACTAGACTATGTGATAAATTCCGACCACCTAAGGCCCACGTCCATTTTATTCAGCTCTGTATCCCAGGGCCCACCAAGTATAGCATCTGCCCAAAATACACAGATATACTTTATTAAATGAACAAATGAAAGCTGGCACTAAGAAGCCAAGGAAGAATACTGAGCAGGGGCACAGCAATCAGAGGTGACAGCTGAACTGCTCTGGCAGCAAAGTGAAGATCAGATTGGAAGGGCAAGACTAGAGCTTGGACATAGGTAAGGAGACTACTGAAAATGTCTCCAGATAAATCATTAAAGACTTAAAAAGGAGGGCAGCCTGTATCTGGGCAGTGATGATGAGGATGTAATGGAGGAGACACGTTTAGGAAGTAGAAACCAGTAACTCAATGCACAGCAAAGAGGAGGCAGAGCAAAGAGGGAAATCTGGGATGACTCTAGTGGAGAGTGGTAGCAGGTGGGGCCATTCGCTCAGACCTGGAACACAGGGCAGGGACAAACGTTTCCCAAGCACGTCCTGCAAGCTAGTAGAGAGTGGAAGATCTGCTTCTAGTTCTGCAATTCTATGACTGAAACACAATTTCACTCAAACTCAGTTGGACTGAAATGGGTATGGTTTCCACCAACGGCCAACAAACTAAAGTTGAGATTTTAAAAGTTTCTTCATCAAGACACAGCCTGGGTACACTAACTGTGCGTGAGGCATTACACTGGTTTGAGGATATAGAAATCAAAGAAGTGGCCTCTGCCTTCAAGGAGCTGACAATCTGGAGTTTGAGAAAGATAATTGCATGTTGACAACTCAGAAAGAGAGGCCCAGTCAATCTGTAATTTCACCAGTTATGTCCTGTAACTCACACTTCCAGAGCATTGATTTCATAACCTACATTACATTTTGGGTCAACATGTAGTTGACGTACTTTAGATAGACAGACACACACTCCACCCCCAATCTTGCTTTGAGCCTAGAGACAATCCAGAACTTAAAACATCATGGTGCACGGGCAGACAATGCCCTCCAACTCCAAAGGGACTGCTGAGTATTCACACAGCAGCAGTCTGGGGAATAGGACACAAGTAATGAGAGGGAAATAGGTCTGCTTTGCCACAAAAGAGCCTACCTGAGCGGAGACCAAAGGCTGGAGGTGCCAAAGGACAATCTCAGGAGGCTCTGGAAGTGACAGCAGAGAAACAACTGTTCAGGGAAGGCAGGGTAGGAATCCTCTGTAGTCAGGTTCCTCCCCTATCACCGACAAGAAATGGTTTCCCTTATATATCCCATGGGATATAAGGCCCCAAACCAAAGCAGAGACACAGAAAAACAAGACGAGGAAATGATCCACAGGTGAATAGCGTAGCTCCAGATCATCCAGAACAGACCACACATTTCCAGTGCTCACTGGTGAGGCCATTATGTCCGAGAGGTTTTACATCTGCTCCTTCCAAACTAGAACAAAATCCAAAACATGTCCCTCTCCATCCCCAAAGCTACTGCCCCACTCCTCCCCCCTTCCTTTTCAGTCTTAAAAAAAAAAAAAAAAAAAAAATAGCTGCACTGTCTCTGCCTCCTCAACTCCCTTTCACCCACTTGGATTTAAGTCCACCACTTGACCTTGTCCTTTCTTTTCACCCTCTCTGAACCCTTGGGGCTCTTTCCCCTTTTCTCTGCCGGGGAACTCCACCTGTCCTTCAAGACCACGTCAACCATCATCTCCTCTGTGAAGCATTCCCAAGTCAGATTGTTCCTTGCCCAGGGTTTGTGCAGATGCCTCATCACAGCATTTGAGTCTGTCACTGCCTACCTCGGTGTAAGTATAATTTACCATAGCCTGTAAAGGCAGTCACTGGTTTTTAGTCACTCTTCTATTGCTACCCTCTAACCCAGGGCCCCCCAAATAGACAAAAGCTCCATGAATAAACAACCATAGGTTAAGTTTAAGTTCACAACTGCTACAAATAACTCAACTTTCCCACCAAAATTGCTCCAAGAATTTACCTGCACATACATGCACACTGGGAAGTACCTATATTCTGAGTAGTATTTTCTTATAAAAGCATTTTGGCTAAAAACTCTATCTCTTGGCTGTTAAGCAAACAGCTGGCATGCAGCAAGAATCAAGCCTCTAGAGTTCCTCAACTATGTTTTTATTTCCTAAAATTCTGACCATGTGGAAAGTGTACTTGTACCCTTTTCTTCTGGGGCAATGTAATGAGTTTTTAGGCTCAGACAAGCTGCTTCAGGGGAGAAAGCATGCCTTATTTATACCAATGCTTAGAACCAGGGCTACTCAATATCTCCAAAAATAAAGTTTCTTTTTCCTATTTAGTTTCACTTTCTATATGAAACACCCATAGTAAAGTTTAGACGAACCGTATGTAGTTCCTATAACCAGTAAAAATATCTGAAAGCTCTTCAGTTTTAATAAGGACATTTGAAAGCCTTCATTTTAGGATTATGGGATTACAGTTGGACCATAAAGGCCCAATCTATATTTCTGTTCCAGAAAAATAAAAATTACATAACTTCTAAGTTCTTCTATGTTTTAAACAAATGGATCTTATTGCAATAACAGAAAAATTTACTCAGAACAGAAAATAGGGTAACTTCTGCAAAAACAATAAAAATCAATTGTGTATGTTTAAAAAATAAAAAGGTGGCGAAGTTCCCTGCCCGAAAAGCCTTAAGGATAGAGTATTAAGATAAGTTACCACAGTGCACCTGACTTTCATTTACTACACTGCTTCAATACGTGACCTTGGGAATGTCACGTAATTTCTCTCATTTCTAGTTCTGTAAAATGGGAATGTCATGTTTTCCTAACAGGAACATTTAGATAGACAAATAGAAGAATCAATAATATCTTTTTTAAAAGAAACTTGTCTAATCAGCATGCTTTAATCACCACTTATACAGTACATTCCTCTTCAAGAACCCAATTCCAAAAGAAATATTTAAGCAGACGTTGAAGACAGATTTCCTTAAGGGAATGATTTTATAAATCTGGAGAGCAATGTAACAAGATTATAAATTAACAAATTGATTACATAAGCCTTGACAACCCCAGGCTTTAAAGTACATTGATACATGTTCTGATAAATGAGACTGATTTGGGACTAGTGCCCCAACCCCCGCCATAAGGAACCCAAACAGGCATCTGATGTTTGATAGGAATCAGGTGGAAATTATTAGTCCAACACTTGGTAACCACGCTTCACCTTTCACCACAAAATGTGAAACTCATTAAGTTAGTTTTACCACCTGCTCCTAAGACTGTGAAAATTTACTCAATTAAATAGAAGGGGGAAAAAGAGTAACTTAACCGTTTGAAAAATTCGGTATCCTCAGACGTCTAAAGATTTAAGAACCCTACTGTTAAATCCCCCCGCCCCCCAACACTGGACTTCAACCGAACTCCCTTTGAAGATACTGGATTTTTATCTCATTTAACTGTTAGGAATAACACAGCTCCAGGAACCCCCACCCCCAGGATAAAAGGCTGTCACTTTCCTGGACCCCAATTCCTTTTAGGCAGAAAGGTTTTGGTGAAACGGTTCAGAAAGAAATCAACAGGCGATGGCTACGGAAAAGAACGAAGGTTTTCCAACCCGAAAAATTCTAGCTGTCCCTCGGGAACAGCACTGCTCTTCCTTCTTTATCCCGATGCCCTTTCTCCACAGACAACAATATCCCCATTCTATTGCACAGCTGCAGTTTTAGCAAGGAATCCCCTTGCTGCAGCCAGATTTCCAGATTCTTTTGAAAAAGGAAAACACATTCGGCGAAAAATACACACCGCACGAGAGAACCCGGGCGCTGGGCCCCGCGGGCGCCGCACTCGGCCCGCTCCGGGGCGGGGCGCGGGGATGCGGGCGCCTCCCGAGGTGCCGCAATCCCGCCGCGGCCGCAAGGGCAGGGCCTCGGGGCGCCCGCGGCCGGCCGCCGCAGTGCCGGCTCCCGTCCGGGCCCGCCGCTGCCGCCGCCGCCCGCTTCCCGCCGCCAGGCCGCGCAGCAGCCGCCGCCGCCGCCGCCGCCGCCGTGCGGGTCGGGGCCGCCACAGCCCGGCCCCGCGTCCTCCCGGGCCAGCGACGCGGCCAGCGCGGGGAGCGCGGAGCGCGCAACTTACTTTCCGCCTGTGGCGGGCACCCCGGCACGGGCGCCCAGCCCGGCAACGGCGGAGGCTACTAGGCGGCGGAGGCCGGCCTCCACCCCCGCCCACAGCCGCCGCGCCCGGCCGCGCTCCGCGCTCATCCCTACCTCAGCCAGCAGGCGAGCGTCCGTCCGCAGCGGCCGCGGCGCCGACGACTCCCTCCCGGCCGCCGAGTCCCCGCACCCAGCGTTAATCATAATACCAAGCGGGCGGCCGGCCGCGGGGAGGGGGTGGGGGCCGAGCTGCGCCTGCGCGGCACGCGCGTCACTGTGACGCGAGCGCCGGGGCGGAGCCTCGGGGAGGGCGGGGCGGGGCGCACCTGCGGGCTACGGCGCTCCGGCTGTTGTAGGGCATCCTGGCAGCGTCCCGACCCCAGCGGGTCTGGGTTGCGGCTGGCGGTAGGAGGCGGGCGAGGCGCCCGAGCAGGAGAGGAGATGATGAAGGAAGAAGCACCAGGGACATGGGACAGTGGCCCAGACCAGCAGCGCGAGCTGTCGGGGGATAGGAGGGAAGGGACCGCGTCCTCACCTGACTGCGTCCTGGGGTGGGGAGGCTGAGGGCACCAGGCACTTTACCCTTTTAAAGGTTCCCTCCATCTCCCGCCCAGGTTTAAGCAAGGAGAGGAAAACAAAAATCAATATACATTCATGTATATACATACATATTTTCTCTACAGTTTCTTCTCTCTGGGAACCCAATTTGTTGAGTTGCTATTTAAACAGAAAGAAAAAGCGCAGCATCTGAATGCAGCTCTAGCTTTAAAGGTCAACTGGAGATATTTGCGCCACCAGGCTGCCTCCTCTGGAAAAGCGTGGACAGGCGAAAGGTCGTGGGAAATATTAAAGCATGTGAAGTCAGGGATTCAGAACACGCCAGGCATTAACCGTGCACTGGAGGTTTCCGCGGCATGGTCACCAGGCCGGTGGCTCCCGAAGGCCGAAGAGGAAGTCTTGGGGGTGGTGGGAGAGAGGGGCAGGGGCTGCCGCCTCCCATCCTTGGAAGCTTGGCGCACAATGGAGCTCAGCTAAGCCAGATGCCAGATTTCTCCCACCTGCTTTTCCCTTTCTGCTCCTCCCTGCTCTCCACCCCACCCCCCCAAGAAAATATCCCTAGCAAAGAAGGACGCAAGCTGGGGGTGGGGGATGGGGAGAAAAGCTGCTCAGATGCTCCAAGTTTGATTAAATTGACTGGACGAGAAATCTCGATGCCTTTAACAAATGTCTCTGTTGACCTGCAAATGTCAGAAGACTTTTCTTTGAGGCTCTCTGCAAGGCATCTACTTTGCAGTCTGAAGAGGACTGGGAAGCAAAAGTGGGTTGTTGGGAGGTACAGACCCTCAGGGTAATAAGGTTTTCTATTAAAGGGGACTCCCAGTTACCCTAGTGCTCTAGAATAGGGTGATGGATCGGTGACTGGGGAAAGCCTAGGGCTGTGGGACTCTGCCCCTCAGAGCTGAATCACTGGCTTCAATTCTGGGATAACAGTGGCTTAGAAAGACCATAAAAGAATAATCCCACTTGGACACTGACATTCTAACTCTAGCAGTATGTTAAGCAAGAGCTACGAGCTTGGTTTGTGGAATTCGTTCCTTTGTTGCTGGAAATAGGGAAGGTCTTGCACTTGTCTCCTTAGGGAGATACCACTATTCACGGAACCCTGTAGCCAAGTTAAAGGAAAAAATACCACTCTAATGGTCTTCCAAGGGAATTCCAGTGGTTGAAGGCCTCCACAGCCAGCTGTGTAGCCCTTGAGCTAGAACAGTAACCACAAAACAATGGCCTCAACAGATAGGCCCTGTGTAACTTAGGTTTTGAATAAATTCTATGAGGAAAATAGGGCATAAGAATAGCAAGACAGTCAACGAAAAGGAAGAGAATAATACATTGGTTTAAATAAAACCGGCTCAAATTCTCTTCCAGAGAGAGGGATGCGGTACTGGCCACGTGGTAAATCATTTATTCATCCCCAGTGTTTCCTGGGAAGCTGGAGGCTGCTGGCAGGAACATGACCCATTTTCAGTTCCACACCATCAATGTGGTAACATGATCTGATTATGCATAGGCAATATTCAAAAATCTTCAAGTACAAATTAATATATGATTGCTTAACTGTGAATTGAAGCAAAGGTGTTTATTGTTAATGAAGAACCCCCCCCCTTCAATCTGCCTTGGGGCTTTCTCCAACCCAGACTGCTTTTTTAATGTTAGGTCTTTTTATGGACCTGTAAGAAGCTTTAATTAGATATACAGCACTACAAAAAACGACAAGATGGAGCATGCAGGCTTGGATTACAGTCTCTGTGATTCAGAGCTCAAAAATAACATAATGCCACCGATTTAAGGAAGAAGTTGTTTATTGGAAGGCAACCAGGGAGATGCTACAAATTAGATCAAGATGTGAAAAGCAATCCGATTCATGAAAGAACTGCCATTTTCATCTTGGGACTTACCCCCCTGTCCCCGCCCAAAGCAGCATGTGTAACAAGGCTATCTTGTCAAGATACTGTTAATTTTTGTAATTCATTTCTTAAAAATTTATAATACGTATATTGAAAACAACAGAGATTAAGGACTCATGTATGGTTCAGTTGTGAATTGTGACATTGAATTTAATGATTTCCTTTTATATACTGAATTAGTCATTTCGTACATTGATACTTGTGCATTTCTAAACCCTGGCTTCATCCCAATAAAACCAAAATAATACTTCATTGGAATGGCCTAGAGAGTTCCTCAAAGACTTTCCCTCACTACCCCCTTGGCATCAGTTAGCATCTCAAATTCTTTTATCTCAAATGTTAGTTAAGGCCTGTGTATGTGATATATTTTTGATAGTTGCAAGCAAGGATTGAAAATGCCAGCCCCTTAACTCTGCTTGTTTGCAACTTATGAACTGGGAAACATGGCAGACATTGTCTGGCATTGAATGCAAGCCCCATCACTAAGAGTTATGTAGCCTTGGGGGTAGGGTGTTTAACCTTCTGTTTCCTCCTTTGTAAAATGGAAATGATGGTGAAGATAATGGTACCTTTCTGATGAGGTGAGTGTAAAGCAGTTGTTCCCAAAGTGGGCTCCTGGGACCAGCAGCAGCAGCTTCTCCAGGGAACTGGACTGAAATACAAATTCTCAGGCTCCACTCCAGACCTACTAAATTACAAGTGTGGTGGTTTCTCTGCTTTAAGAGGACTTCCAGGTGAATTGGATGCAGGTTTGAGAACCACAGTTGATGGGATTAAATGAGCTTCTATAAAGTGTTCAAATAGTGCCCGGCACACAGTAAGCAGTATATTAATAAATATTTTTTAAATGAGTGCAACATGACGTTGCCAAGACAAAGTTTAATTCAGGCCAAAGGAAGGATGCCCATGTTCCTCCAACAAATAAATCCTGTTTAAGCCTTTGTCCAAAGACTTGAATGCTGCCTGCCAAGTGCTTCACGATCTGGCCCCTGCCTTCCCTTCCTGTTCTTTATCTCCATATGCAGCACATCCCGAACCTTCCCAGTTCTCAGAAGGGGAATCGCTTTTTCACACCTCCTAGCCTTTGCCCCTTCTGTTCTCTCTGCCTGGAAATGTCACCTACCCCTTTTCTCCACTTCCTGCATTTGCAATCTCCTGAATTCCTACCTACCCATTAAAACCTAACTTCAGGGGAGAGCTCAAGTGGTAGAGCGCATGCTTAGCGTGCATGAGGTGCTGGGTTCAATCCCCAGTACCTCCATTAAAATAATTAAGTAAACCTCATTACCTCCCCCCACCAAAAAAATAAATTAAATAAAGCCTAACTTCACACATGTGTATAACTGAATCACCATGCTATACACCAGAGACTGACACAACATTGTAAATCAACTATACTTCAATCAAAAAAGCAATTAGTAAAATAAAATTCCAAAATTTTAAAAATAAATGAAACCTAACTTCAGTGTCCAACCTCATCTGTGGCGCCCCCATCCCTGCCCAGCCAGAGCCAGGCATCTGGACCCACACCTCCCTGCACATCCTGCTTATAATAGGGTTTTGTAACTGTTCACTTTTCCATTTTCTCCCTTTGGAACTCCTGGAGGACAGGGATTTTATTTTATTCAAATTTCTATTATGCAGCTTAGCACTGAGGTTGCAAGTAGGCAGCCCAGGGGCCTGTGCCACGAACTTGGGGCATTTTTTTTCCACATGGGTCCTTGAAGAATTTGAACTAGTTGAGAACATTTTTTAATGGAAGATTTCATTGTTTTGTTTAACAGTTTTATCGAGGTATAATCTGCATACCAAAAAGTTCACTGCTAATACATGGTAATTCAATGATCTTTAGTAAGTTTATAAAGTTACACAACCATCACCCTGATCCACCCCAACATTCCCATCACTTCTGAAAACTTTCCTCATGTGCATTTGCAGTCACACTCCAATCTCCATCTCTCAGCAATCCGTGATTGGTTTTCCTTCTCTACAGCTCTGCCTTTTCTAGAAGGTCACTTACATGGAATCACACAATGTGTGGTCTTTTATGTTTGGCTTCTTTGACTTAGCATAATGTTTATCCACGTTGTAGCCTGTGTAAGTAGTTTATTCCTTACTACTTAGCCATAAAAAAGAATGAAATAATGCCATTTGCAGCAACATGGATGGACCTAGAAATGATCATATTAAGTAAAGTAAGTCAGACAGCAAAAGACAAACATCATAAGATATCGCTTATATGTGGAATCTAAAAAAAATGGCATAAATGAACTTATTTACACAACAGAAACACACTCACAGACATAGAAAACAAACTTGTGGTTACCGAAGGGGAAATGGGGGGAGGGATAAATTAGGAGTTTGGGATCAGCAGACACAAACTACCATATATAAAACAGATAAACAACAAGGTCCTACTGTATAGCACAGGGAACTATATTCAATATCTCATAATCACCTATAATGAAAAAGAATATATATACTTATAACTGAATCACTATGCTGTATACCAGAAACTAAAACATTGTAAATTGACAATTAAAAAATAAGTAGTCCATTCCTTTTTATAGCTGAATAATATTCCATTACATAGTTACACTAGATTTTCATTTTCTGTTTGCCAGGTGATAAACATTTAATTGCAGATTTTTGCTATTATGGATAATGCTGCTGTGAATATTTACATAAATCTTAATGGAGACATGTCATTTTTCTCAGGTATAATGTAAGATGGAATTGTTGGGTCATGTTATAACTCTATGTTTAACATTTTAAGGAATTGATACATTGTTTTCTTAAGTGACTGTACCATTTTACATTCCCACCAGCACTGTGTGAGGGTTCTAGTTTCTCCTCAGCCTTGCCAACACCTGGCATCATTAGACTTTTAGATTCTCTCTATTCTAGCAAATGTATAGTGGTATCTTACTATGATTTTAATTTGCATTTCCCTAATGACTAGTGATGTTGATCATCTTTTAATGTTCTTTTTAGCCATACATATATCTTCTTTGGTGAAAAGAGCTATTCACATCTTTTACCCATTTTTAACTGGGTCATTTGTCTTTCTGAGTTATAAAAATTTTTGATATAGTTCAGATACCAGTCCCTAATTAGATACATGATTTGCAAATATTTTCTCCCAGGCTGTGGCTTGTCTTTTCATATTTTAAATGATATTTTTGGAAGTGCCAAAGTTTTAAATTTCAATGAATTACAATGTATCAAAATTTTCTTTTATGAATAGTGTCTTTGGTATCATAGCTAAGAAATTTGTGGCTAAGCCAAAGTCACAAGGATTTTTTTGCTTGTATTTTTTTCTGAGTTTTATAGTTTTCAACTTAACATTTAAATCTATAATTGATTTTGAGTTAATCTATGTATAATGTAAGGCAAGGTTCTTTTTTAATTAATTTATTTTTTTCATACACACAGCCAATTGTCCCAGAACCATTTGTTGAAAAGAATGTCTCTTCCCAATAGAATTCCTTTAACACCTTTGTTGAAAATCAGTTTACCATAAATGTCAGGATTTTCTATTCATTTCCATTGATATATATGTTTGTCATCACACCATTGTGACACAGTCTTCTTATTGTTTTATAATAAGTTTTGAAAATGAGTAAAATAAGTCCTCCAACTATGTTGTTGTTTTTCAAAATGGTTTTGCTATTCTAGGTGTGTTGCATTTCCATGTAAACTTTAGGATCAGCTTGTCAATTTCTACTGAAAAATTTATTTCTGGATTCCAATTGGAATTGTGTTGCAGATATAAATCGATTTGGGGAGAATTGCCATCTTAACAATAATGAGTCTTTCAGTTCATGAACATGATGTATCTCCCCATTTATTTAGATCTTTTAAAATCTGAGTCAACAGTGTTTTGTAATTTTTAGCTCTTACACATCTTTTGTTACATTTATTTCTAAGTGTCTTATTCTTAGCACTATTGTGAATTGCATTGTTTTCTGTATTTCATTCTTAGATTGTTCATTATCAGTATGAAGAAATATGATTGATTTTTGTATCCTCTGACAATCTCATTTATTAGTTCTAGTTGGATTTTTTAAGATTCATGAGTATTTTCCAGATACATATCTTCTGCGAATAGCACAGTTTTATATATTCTTTTCCAGTCTAGATGCCTTTAATTTCTTTTTCCTGTCTTCTTGACTGGCTGGAACTTTCCAGTATGATATTAAATAGAAGTGTTGAGAGTGGATCACCTTGCTTTGCTCTCAGACTTATGGAAAACACCTTTAGCCTTTCACTACTACAAAGATGTTTGCTGTAAGTTTTTCTTAGATGTTTTTTCATCTGTTCAAGAAAATTCTCTTGTATTTGTTAAGAATTTTATTATCAATGAATTTTGGATTCTGACAAATGCTTTTTCTGCATGTATTGACATGACCAAGTATATTTTGTCCTTTATTATATTAATATGATATGTTGCATTAATTTTCAGATGCTAAATCAACCTTGGATTCCCAAGATAAATCCCACTTGGTCATTTTTATAAGTTGCTGGATTTGATTTTTGTGTTCATGTCCACGTGGTCTATTGTTATGTCTTTGGTCTCAAAGAACTTGGAAGTGAATTCATTTCCAGAGCCTCTAGATGAGAGCCTAGTCCAGCTAACACCTTTGAGCCTTGTGAGACACTAAACAGAGAACCCAGTCGAGTCTGCCTGGACTTCTGATCTATAGAACTCTTGAGTCCTAAGCTGCTAAGTCTGTGGTAATTTATTACATAGCAATAGAAAATAAATACAGCACCTTTGTCCAGCTTTCCTCTGCCTTAGTGAGAAGTCCTGCCTCATGGCAGAAATAATTTTGAAAAATAAAATCAAATCAAGATTTCTGACTTCTCTTGAAAAATGGGAAGATCTTGCAACTTGAAATGTGAATTTCTCATGTGTCGAACCATCTGTAAGAACTGAGCAATGGCTCTGCCCATCCTCCATGTTAGCCGGGGTCTGGGTCCTCCAGTTTACCTGCTCTTGGCCTTCACCTATGCCTGCATCTCCAACTACAGGCCTGGGACATCTGAACCTGTAACACACCTGATCAGCACACGCCCAGCTTGTAGTAAGTGTTCAGTAATTATTTATTGAAGGAGTGAATCAAACTACAAAAGATGCAACATGGGGCAGGGGGATTTTACATAAAAGCACATGAATGGACATTTGGGATGGTCAAGGCTGAGGGCACCATACACTCAGGGCACCTTGGAAGGGTCAAGGGCATGACCCACAGAGCCTGCCCACCTAAAGGAGATTCCTGGAAGTCCCATCAACTTTCACTTACATCTCATTGGCCAGAAGGGTGTCATATGACTCTGAGACTCCAGGCGGTGGCCGTGTATCAGTCAGTACAGAATAAGCTCGTGTTTTAACATCAGCACAGGGTGCTGGCGGAAGGCTAGCGCTGCTCTTGGCCCTAACAGCATGAAGGTTGGGTAGCCTCTGGTGAAACTGTGACCACAAGGTAGTCTGGCATCAAAGGGAATCACTACAGCTCAAATGCAGTATCTGTCTTCAGGAAGGTGAGACTGATCTGTCCCCCTGCACCCAGGAGGCAACAGGACACTTAGCAGCGCAGACCCTGGTCCAGGAGTCAACATCTGATAACTGAACAAAGCCAACCTGAACCGTCAGGGCATGACTGTCAAAATGGCAAATGCTTATTTCCTTAGGGCATTCTTGCAAATAAAACTTACCGCATTTCCCGCTCACAATGCTTTGTAGTTGTCCCACTCTGCTTCCACATCAAGGAGTGTTAGACTTCAAATGAACATGAAAAATTGAAATAAAAGCAAAATAGGGAAAGTTGATTCATGACTCAAGACCACTCTCCCAGAAAGAGTAGCCCTGGATTCCACTTCCAACCCCCACTCCCTTGCCTTCCTAGACTATAGAGACCAGCAAAATAAATCCCTCTGTTCCTGGCCTCCCTTCCAAGTAGAAATGGCCATACAATCTAGTCTGGCCAGTGAGATCTGGGTGGAATTCAGCTGAGGGTGAGGGTAGTTTGGGAAAAGCTTTTGCTTTTCTGATATAAAGGGACAGCTGCATCTGGCTCTGGCCTTCCCCTCTCTTCCTGCCCTGACTGTGGGCATGATGCCCGGAACAGGAGCTGCCATCTTGCAACCATGAGGGAGAGGCCAAGAGAATCACCACGATGCTGGCTCTGGACCCCAGAAGCTGCTGAACAAATGCTAACAGCTGCCTGCTCCAGACTTTTGTTCTGTGAAAAAAATGAAAACTCTGTTTGTTCTTTACGCTTACTTAGAGCGGAAAACATTCCTAACTCATACAACTAGTATAAACCACTACTTGTCATGGATAGGGAAAAAAAGAAAAAAAGGAGAGAAGGCCGGTGAGTATTTCCCAGTTTAGTTACTACATCAGAACGTAGCTGTGGATGCTTATTCTCAAAAGCTAGGAGGTACCAAATCCTACCCGCATCAGATCAAAACACACAGAAGCCAACTTGAAGGGACTTTGACTGGCCAACGAGGGGACAATCTGAGCATCAAAAAACAATGGCTACAATGGATTAAAATGAGTTAAAAATGGGTAAAGGGGAGGGGACGGTATAGCCTAAGTGGCAGAGCGCATGCTTAGCATGCACAAGGTCCTGGGTTCAATCTCCAGTACCTCGTCTAAAATAAATAAACCTAATTCTCTCCCCCAACCAGAAAAAAAGCCCCCACCCCCAAATGGACAAAGGGAAAAAAATCAGCATTTATCCTGCCTTCTTTGTTTGAACTGTTTCAGAATAACCAAAGAGATGATAAGCAGTTCTCAACAGAAGAATTCTGACTAATAAAGACAGGAAAAGTAACAGAATTAGAAAACCACCACTTTGGAACACCTGATGAAATAAAGAATGTAGGCAACAACCATCAATAACTATTAGCTGAAAGATCGACAGGGATCTCTGGATGGACCATGCTGATAACATCTGAACCCATGCTGATCAGTTTTTACACCTCTAAAAATGAGACAGTCAGACACAGTGTGCCCATGATGAAATACATCAGAAAGTACACAGCATCTCCTGTGAAGTTTTCTAGCCCCCCCAGCAAAAAAAGTTTAAACAAAAGTCTAATCCAGTTTACAGGAAAACAGAAGAACAAGCTAAAAACACCAGGAGGAAACCATCAGCCAAATCCAGAATGCAGAAGATTCTGCTGGACAAATGACTCATTTCTCCCCCTCCTCAGAAAACAATGGGGAAGGGAGAAAGAACTATTACAGAGAAAAAGAGACTTAAAAGTCCTTTCAGTAAAATACTATGTGTCAATCTTGTTTGGATCCTGATTTGAATGAAACAACTGTAAAAATATTGAGCTCATGAGGAAAATGTGGTATGTTCTGGACACTATATCACATGATAATGGCATTGTGGTTATGGTCTTTTAAAAAGTTCTCCCCTGGTAGTTTACCTACTGAAATATGTATGGCTGAAATGAAATGGTGCCTGGATTTTGCTTTAAAAATATTCCAGCAAATATGTATAACTGAATCACTTTGCTGTACACTTGAAACTCACGTTGTAAATCAACTATACTTCAAGAAAATTTAAAAAAAAATTCTAGCAAAAGCCAAATACTGTGCGTGGGTGGGGCAGGGGAGGGTATAAGGGAAACAAAATCAGGTGATCCACAAAGCGGTTCGTTGTGTTTTTCCCTTCACTTCTATTTATGGTTGCACATTTTGCATAAAATATTTTTTAAATTATTGTTTTAATTGGATTTTCCTGCATTCCAGATGCCAATAGCAACAAAAATGAGAAAGCAATTTTTAAAAAAGGGAAAATCCTGTCAAAGTCCCTGAATTCTATTTCCTTCCTTCATGGAGTTACTTTCATAAAAGCGAAAACAAATACTACAATCACAAAACTAGGATATAAAGTAGTCATGTATCTGTGTTTTAAAGCATCATGTTTCCGGGGTACTTTAGAGACGCTAGTCCCACCCAGCACAACTTCCGTGTTCGTGTCCACCCCTGGGCCTCCCAGGATGGTCCCCTCTGTTCTCACAAGTTCCCAAGAGCACTTTGCTTTTGCCACTGACACCCAATAATTTGTCCATTCTCTCCCACCAGACTGTGAGCCGTGCACCCACCCTCACTCGGTCAAGGACCGAGAATCGGTTCCCACTGTTCTCTCTAGAATAGGGTGGTATTAACACGGAGTAGGTGCTCAATAAATCTCTGCGAAATATATGAACAGAACCCAATCCACTATGTTTTACATCTGTGGAGTCTGACACCCCAAGGGTTGAAGTTTCTAGGCTAGGACTGCAATTTTTCAGAATCAGAACCATTCCTGAGAACTTATACCTTCGGATTCCTAACCCAGTACTACTTCTGAATCTCATTTCTGATTCCAGAAGTTTTTTTATTCTTCTTCTTTTTTTAATTAATTTACAATGTTGTGCTACTTTCTGGTGTACAGCACAGTGATTCAGTCATATATATTTGTACACATATATCCTTTTTCATATTTGTTTTCATTATAGGTTATTATAAGGTATTGCCTATAGTTCCCTGTGTTATACCATAGGATCTTGTTGTTTATCTATTTTATATACAGTAGTCTGTAGCTGCTAATCCCAAACTTCTAATTTATCCCCCTGCCAGAAGCCTTCCTCTCTATGGGAGGATCCTTCCTCTACCAGTGTCAAATGTGCCATTTCTAACCCTCCCCCAACCGCAATTCTCACAACAAATCCATAGTATTCTATGCCATGACACTTTCGTATCTTTCTAGAAGACATTACCCAATTTTGCTTTAGACAGGAGAGATTGTAAGTAATTCTATAGCACAGACAACAAGGTGGTGTTTCTAACAACAACACACACAACCCTTAGCACTCATGTTTTTAGAACGATTGACTCTTCCTTTATCTGCTGAGTCAAGAAAAGGAAACCAGGAAATATTTCCCGTGTTTCTTGAGTTTGGGCCCCAAAGTCATGGGCATCCACTGAGGCGTGCATGGCAAATCCACTCCTCACTGAAAATTACCTTGCTTTTCTCTGAGCCTTGCTGACCACTCTGAGCTGGCCTTTGGCCCGAGGTTCATACTCAGCTAGTCCACCCAGCCCACCTGCAGGAGAGACCTTTCTTTGTTTCTAATACTCCCCATGGTGTCTTGCCACCATGGACTGTCTCCAAATGTCTATAAACTCAGGACTAAACAGTTCAAATAATTTACATTAAAAATGGAATCTTTCAACAGATTCACTCATTGTTAGTTCTGGTAGGAAAAGATCAGTTTCAGTATCTCTCTCATTGAATACTCAATGCCCACAATAATCTGCCCCAGCTGAAAGGCCATATAGAAAAGGAGAAAGTTTAGGGACTCTAGGGTTGAGGACCACGATCGGGGCTCAAAGCCAGCTGTTCCATCGTCCTAAGCATTGGGAACATGAAAGTCTAAGCCAGGTCTTACCTTTCAGGAGGTTACTGCTCCTTTGCTGCCAAGGTGTCTTGAAAAAATGCCAATACACAGCACAGTCTACAGGAACATTGGTTTTAGAGACGGAAGAAAAAAAAAAAACGTCTCTGTAAACAGAAATGTATATTGCTTTTGACTGATAAGAGTTTTTGCCTCTGCAAAGCTTCCAGATTCTCCCAATATTTCAGTTCCATGAAGGCAAGAACCTCAGGTACTCTGTCCACCACTGCAGCTCCAGCCTCTCAGGCTGGTCCACAGCACAGAGTAAGAGTGCAGTAAATATCTGCCAAATGAATGATCCTATGGGCATACTGTGTCCCATGTATTTGGGGGAAAGAAAACAGAGAAGCAGAGAAGTGAACTGATTCACTTGAGTCAGTGGTCACCAGTTCAGCCTGCATGACTCATTAGAGTTACTGGTTCATAAGACATAGCTCAACTATCCTGTGATCTTCTACTATTTTCTAGAAGTTGGGGAATATAGAAACAGAATTAAATGACATACACATGTAGAACTAAGAGCTTGGCTCATGGCTAAAGAGCAGTATCTACCCTTCACAAATTTAGAGACATTTAGAACATTTCTTAGGAGGAGTAGAAACATGGGTAGAGCATGGATTTTGAGGTCTGCAACCTCAAATGACAGCCTCTAAGCCCCCTTTCTTTTTGTTATATTATGCTGCTGCTTTGTTCTGAAAGCCACAGCGTATGTCAGTTAATTTTCTTATATTAGTAGAGGACATAACAAGGAATTTATATAGGCCAGAGAATATTTTAAAATCCCAAATAGAAGAGCTGCTAATGAATTTAGTTTAGGGTGTCTTGCCACCAGAAAAAAAAAAAATGATAGACCTTTCCTCAACACCTTTAGCTGTTTGCTCATCAAGAAAAGTCACACATTTTCTCTCTGCAAAAAGTGTCCAAGGGGAAAAAAGCACTATGTGCAGTTGTGCTCCTGCCAGGCTGAAGACTGGGACTGTTTTTAAATTCAATATATACTGTGCTAAGCCGAGAGAACTATGGGAGAGATCTGCTCAGAGGAGGTGTGTGAGGTCCATGTCTTTTTATTCCATGTCCCAGAAACTTCACAGAGTACAGGTTGAAATACTGAGGCCCAGGCACAGTCTCACCCATGAGACCAAAAAAAAAAAAAATTTTTTTTTGCTTATGTTAACATCTATGTAACTATGGAACATTCATCAAAACTAAGAAATTAACATTGGTACAATACTGTTAGCTGAACTACAAAGACTACTCAGATATCCCCAGTTTTTCTACTAGTGTCCTTTTTCTGGCCCAGGACCCCATCCAGAATATGTCATTGGGTGGACTCAGGGCTCAGTTTTTATGTCTCTAATCTTCCAGGTGGAATGTGAAAAATGCCAATTAGATAATACTTCATTTGTATTATTTGAGAGGGGGGAAGGTATATAGCTCAACTGGTAGAGTGCATGCAGAAGGTCCTGAGTTCAATCCCCAGTACCTCCTCTAAAAATAAGTAATAAAAACTAATGACCTCCCCCCTGCCAAAATAATAAAATAATAATAATAATAAAATAACAATAATAATAATAAATATTATTTGATATTTTTGCAGCTGCAGAATAAAGCGTCAGTTATCTGCAACCCTCCTGTCTTATGTGTAAAATGGTAGGTGTCTTAGTCCATCCTGGCTGCTACAAAACATCGTAGACTAAGTAACTTATCAACAGCAGAAATTTATTGTCCACAGTTCTGGAGGCTAGAAGTCCAAGATCAGGGTGACAGCACGGTCAGATGAGGGCCCTCTTCCAGGTCACAGATCTATCTTTGTATCATTACACAGAGGAAGGCACTACAGAGCTCCCTGAGTTTCCGTTATAAGGGCACTAACCCTGCTCATGAGGGCTCCACTCTCATGATCTAACCAACTCCCAAAGCTCCCACCTGCTAATATCATCACCTCGAGCAGTAGGCAGTAGGGGTTCAACATATGAATTTTGAGGGGACTTGAACATTGAGATGTAGCAGAAGGGAGTTTATTTTGAGTTGCCTTTGTCCAGAACCCTGGAAAATTCATCCTACGGGGGATCATTGTGAGGTTATAGACGACATAGTCTTTACCTTGTTTGGCCCCAAGTGCATGGCTGGAGAGGTTACTTATTATTTCCATTTTCAAAGGCAAAGAGCATTAATTGGGGTCAAATATCATACTGTGAGCACCCAGAGGGCCAGCAGGAATACTGTACACTTGTCTTTCTTCCTTCCTTCCTCTTTGCCTCTCCTCCTTTGTTCATTCAACAAATATTTCTCGAGTGTTAGACACTGCACTGGGCAGCACTGAGGATGCATCTATGAACAGGACAGACACTGTCCCTGCCCTCACGGAGCCTGGTGCTGCAAGAAGAGAGGCTTTCTTGTGGGGAGGGTATGGCTCAGCGGGAGAGCACATGCTTAGCATACACAAGGTCCTGGGTTCAATCCCTAGTCCCTCCATTTAAATAAATAAACAAACAAACAAACCTAATTACCCCCCCCAAAAAAAAGTATCCTTAAAAAAAAAAGAGAGAGGCTTTCTTCAAATATCCCCACCAATAACTACACAATGAGAGCTCTGATACATGCTGTCGGATGAAATACCAGAGCCCAGGAGACCTAACCTGGGTGTCCAGGAGGGTGTCCATAGGGAAGTGACATTTAAAGTAAGTGTGAATGATGGGTGGAAGCTGTTCAGACAAGGCAAAAAGAGCAATCCAAGCAGGAGCCACAGCTTGGGCAAAGGCCCTGGGGTGGGAAAGAGTGCTGGCCTGGTCCCTGTGCAAAGGACGAGGCCCTTCATAAACTGGATTGAACGGATGAATGAAGTTCTCAGTTTACAGTGTCTTTGAAGGGAAGTTGACTTAAGAGACTAGAAACCCAACCATAAAACTTGCCAATAACACCCCAAAGCCCTCACCATGGCCCTTAGTTTCCCAATCCCTATCAAAACAATCCTTCAGCATCACCTGGGGTCTCCTCTCCCTCGGCGCCCGGGATGGCCCAGCATGTAGCCACCCAGCAATCCCAGTCGCGCTGGCTGGAGTGGGTGGTGCTTTGCTCTCCAGGCATGGGCCAAGCACCTGGTCAGGTCCTGGCACAGTCAGCTACGCCTCCCTCCAGTGCCAGGTAGGTCTTCTTCAGCTGCCTCGGAGGGGGGGTGGGGGGGTCTTAGGCTGTGGCTTCACCCTCAGCTTTCTCATTGTGACAGCTCAGGCCTGTCACCCATTGAGTCGCATCACAGAAGGACACACCCTGTCCTCCTGCAGGACTCTGCAGACCTGGAAGCTTCTCTGTATGACTGCTGCTAAGGGTCAGTTGGTGGCCAACTACCAAGAACCAGCCAGCTCTCCCAGCAAATGTTTGGAAGGCCATGAGGAGCTCACAAGTTTGCCAGGAGGCTGGAGAATCAATCTCAGAACTCTGGTGGGCTGGGCAACAGGACTGGTGTGGCCTGTGTGCTGCTGCTGTGATGGCTGTGACCTCTGTCTGCCCTGGCCTCACTGCGTTCCTCACCCTCTCGTCAGTCTCTAGAAGGACTGGCCTGGGCATGGAAAAGATCTCCCGTGAAACGTAGTTTCGTGCAGCCACTATGGAAAACAGTATGGCGGTTTCTTAAAAAACTGAAAATAGAGTTACCATATGATCCAGCAATCCCACCCCTGGGCATATATCCAGAGGGAACTCTAATTGAAAACAATACATGCACCCCAATGTTCACACCATCACTATTTACAACAGCCAAGACACAAAAGTAACCTAAGTGTCCATCAACAGAAGGATGGATAAAGAAGATATGATATATTCACACTTGGGATCAATTAATCTTCGACAAAGGAGGCAAGAATATACAATGGAAAAAAGTCTCTTCAGCAAGCGGTGTTGGGAAAGCTGAACAGCTGCACGTAAATCAGTGGAGTTAGAACACTCCCTCACACCGTACACAAAAATAAACTCACAATGGCTTAAAGACTTAAACATAAGACAAGACACCATAAATTTCCTAGAAAAGGTAACATACGCAAAACATTCTCTCACATAAATTGTAGCAATGTTCTCCTAGGTCAGTCTACCAAGGCAATAGAACTAAAAGCAAAAATACACAAATGGGACCTAATTAAACTTTTGCACAGCAAAGGAAACCATAAACAAAATGAAAAGACAACTTAGAAAATGGGAGAAAATATTTCCAAACAATGCGACAAACAAGGGCTTAATTTCCAAAATATATAAACAGCTCATACAATTCGCTAACAAAAAAAAAAAAAACAATCAAAAAATGGGCAGAAGGCTTAAACATCTCTCTAATGAAGACACAGATAGCCAACAGGCACATGAAAAAATGTTCAATATTGCTAATTATCAGAGAAATGGCAAATCAAAACTACAATGAGGTATCACGTCACACCAGTTGGAATGGCCATCGTTAAAAAGTCCACAAACGATAAATGCTGGAAAGGGTATGGAGAAAAGGAAACCCTCCTTCACTGTTGGTGGGAATGTAATTTGGTGCAGCCACTATGGAAAACAGCTTGGAGATTCCGTAAAAAACTAAAGATAGACTTACCATGCGATACAGCAATTCCTGTATCAAACTCCTGGGCATATATCCAGAGAAAACTCTAATTTGAAAAGATACATGCACCCCAGTGTTCATAGCAGCACTATTTACAATAGCCAAGGCATGGAAGCAGCCTAAATGTCCATTAACAGATGACTGGATAAAGAAGATGTGGAGATATAGATATAGATATAGATATAGATATAGATATAGATATAGATATAGATATAGATATAATGGAATACTACTCAGCCATTAAAAAGAATGAAATAATGCCATTTGCAGCAACATGGAAGGACCTAGAGATATTCATGCTGGGTGAAGTCAGACAGAGAAAGACAAATATCATATAATATCACTTATGTGTGGAATCTAAAAAAAAATGACACAAATGAACTTATTTACAAAACAGAAACAGACACACAGACATAAAAACAAACTTATGGTTACCAAAGGAAGGAAAGGGGGAGGGATAAACTAGGAGTTTGGAATTAGCAGATACAAACTTTTATACATAAAATAGACAAGCAGCAAGGATTTACTGTATAACACCAGGAACTGTATTCAATATCTTGTAATAACCTATAATGGAAAATACTGAATCCTTTTGCTGTATACCTGAAACTAACACAATATTGTAAATAACTATACTTCAACTTTTCAAAAAGTCTTCCCTTTTGACTTGCCTCTAACTCCCAAGGCCACACACAAAGAGAAGTCCCCAAAAAGTGACTGGGGTAAAATAGGACAGGAAGTTGGATGCCAGAACTATGGTGTGTGGCTTTTATAACCATTTTATTTCTTCAGCCATCATCTGATGTCTGCTTGATATGAGCCAAACCCCATGCTAGGCACTGGAGGCCCAGAGGTGAGTGCAATACAGAACCTTCCGTCCTGGAGCTGCCTCTACTCACAGATGGGAAACACACCAGCATCTAAGTGCTGGAAGGGCCTCAGAACACGTCTGTGCCAGGCACACAAAGGAAGGGCTGGTTGGTTCTGAGTGGGGAGGGGCAGGAGGTGGCTGATAAAACTTGATCGTAGAAGTAACACTGGAGCTGTGTCTTGAAGGACCACTGACTGGCTGGCAGACAGCTTGCAGGCATGTTTGGGCAGGAGATGAGAACATTCCAGGCAGCGAGAAGAGCAGATGCCAAGGCACGGAGGTGTGAAGTGGGCACAAGGTTTAGGGAGTTGTAAATCATTTGCTATGGTTAGAATTCCCAGTTTGAATGAATTCTGGCAAAAAAAAAAAAAAAATGAAGGCTGCTCAGGTAGGGCTGGGACATGTCTGGGACTTTGGTTTTCTAGACCTGCACTGTCTCATACGCAGCCAACAAGCCATACGTGGCCATTTCAGTTTTAGTGAGCTGAAATAAAATACACTTAAAAATTCAACTCCTCAGACACACTCCCCACATTTCAAGGGCTCAACAGCCACAGGTTAGGAGCTACCATATTGGACAGTGTGGATACAGAACATTCCCATTGTCACAGAAAGTTCTATTGAACAGTGCTGCTCTAGGAGGATTTTAAGCAAGCACATGACACACAGTGAGCTCTGTTCGGCTCTCTAGCTGTTTGCAGCGGCAAATGTGGTGTACAGGAACGTGGACACAACCTTGCTCCGAGTAAAATTAATGACAATGGGTCCTGAACCAGTGACTTAGATGGAGCATCTGACAGAGATTCTGCTGAAGGCTTCTTTTACTGAGGGCGTGGGTGCGCCCCTATGAACTGCACTGGAGTGTACGAACATCACCCAGGTGTTCCTGGCTGAGGCAGAGGCAGAGCTGGAGTCAGGAGACCTGGTCCAGGGCCTAGCCTTGCCAACCAGCTCAAAACAGCCTTGTTCAAAACGTTTCTCCCACAGACCCACAGCCCTCACTACAAGCCAGAGCCCGTCCTAAAGCCCCAGAGGTATTAATTCACATAATCCTCAAAACAACTTACGAAGCCGGTGCTGTTATCATCCATACCTGACAGATGGGGAAGCCGAGGCACGGAGTTTAAGCCGCTCGCTCAAGCTTCCAGAGCTACCCGAATTCAACCCAGCCCTGGATCCTACGCCTGCGCACTGGGCGCTACTAAGAGGCATGTACAGGGTGTGGGGCGAAGTCTTAGTCAATCCACCACCAGATGAGCGCCAGGTGCTGGTTGTTAGAGCTACGCTTGCCGTGATGGTGGTGATCCCGTGCGGGGTCAGGAGCTCGTTTGGGGAGGGGCTGGCAGAAGCACACCCCACCCCCCGCCCACCCCAAGTCCACACCCCTTAGAGACTGCCCCAGACAAAGAGGTCTTTCTGTGCCCCTACCTGGACGCCACCAAGGAGACGCCTCTCCTGGCACCTCCCATTTCCTTCCAGGCAGTGTCACAAGCCTCCACTGCTTTTCTTGAGGAGAAACACCTCTTTGAGAAGCAGTCGTAGTGCGCGGCGTCCTGGGCCGGAGATGGTAAGGCACCGCTGCAGGATCTCCCGCCGGGCCCAGCGCCCACCTGCCTGCACGGCCTCCCACGCCGCTCCCACTGTAGCCAGCTAGGCTCGCCCCTGTTTCCTCACTGCCAGCTGCAGTGGGCCGGCATGGGCCTGTGAGGGCTTTGACTACTGAACACACCCAGGGGGGTCAACTGACCTAGAGGACCAAGTCCATCTGAAAGACATCACCAACCAAACTCTAGCCCTGGAGTCAACATGGTAATTTGAGAGCAGATCTTATCTATTTTCCTGTTGGGTGAAACCAGCAACATGAATAGGAATTTACATACAGTAAAAAAAATCCAGGAGTATATCTGACTTCAGGTCAAGCTTGATCCAGGGACTGAAAGAGTGTCATTAGGATTTGTTGTCTCAGCTCTGCCACCCATTTGTGGCTTCATTCTTAAGCTCCATGTTGTGACTCCCTCCCTGTTGAAGACTAGATGACTGCAGAATGACTAACTTTAGGGTTTCACTCAATGGGAAAGAGTTGAAAACTCTTCCAGTGACTTCCACAAAAATTCCCAAGATTTGCTCTGATTGGACTGGGTTAGGGTGTATGCCTGTCCTTGAACCAATCATTGTTGCAGGGGTTGTGGGAGAGCTCTACTCCTGAAGAATGAAGACAGAGCAGATCCCCAGACAAAATTCAGAGTTCTCACTAGACAGAGGATAACAAATGCTGAGTAGTAAAACCACAGATGTCCAGCACAGGTAGATAGATGAGGAAATGCTCCTCAGTGAAACCTGGAGCTGTAAAGTGAGGTCTGCAGGGCCACACAGCAAGGAAGCAGCAGCATAGAGGGTCTTAATCCCAGACCTTCCGTCTTTAAAATCCACTCTGAACAAGTGACCTCACCAAACATGGGTGTCTCGGTTGTGGCTAAAATGTCAGCGGAATACCCAGAGGCTTTATCACGTTGTGCACATGTAACGACTGTTGGTGGGGATCCCTTTTAGTTTATGGCAAAGCCTGCCCTTGTCTGTGCAGTCACTACCCTCATTTTCCCACGCCTTCAGCTCTGGGCTTGCCTCTGCTGGATTACAGCAACAGCCTTCCACCTCATGCTGCCTCTAGCTCTGTGACCCCTCCTACCCGCTGCAGGGAGCAATCTTTCCCGTCCCAGAGCTCTTCAACACTAACACCCTGCAGGAGCAGCCCTGCTGGCCTCTGCAGACCTCCTCACGCTCTGCACCCAGCCTAGGGAGATACTGATTTCCCCTTTTACTCCTCTAAGCATAAGGAGCCACGTAAAATGGAGAGATATGGTTCTTACCGTTTCCAAAACTGCTCCAGGCAGAACAGCATCCAGCCTTCGGCAGTGCCCTCTGCCCAGAACATTCCTCCACTGCCAGTCCCCTGGGCTGGGCTGACTTGTACTGATCCTCCACATCACAGCTTAGATCTTATCTCCCAATCTTAGAAGCATCTCAGTTTCCTTGTGGGGAAACCACCATAGTGTGTGTGTGGTCTAGTTAGGACAGTAACTTCAGTGAAGCCCCACCTCCCACCACACGAGAGGCTGTTCCCTCCCGTGATCATGCCCACACAGCCAGGGACAGATGTGTGGCTTGGCCACTGTCATGCTTTCTTCTAGAACACACAAGATGGAAGAACGGCTGGAGGTTTTTTTCTTTATTCTGTCAGCACTGACCACATTCTTCTGCTATTAGGCCCTTCCTGTAGTTCTTTCTTCTTGGCCCCTCCAGCCTGAGCTGCCTTCTTTCCTGTTTCCAAGCTGGTCTTGTAACCTTCTTGTAATTCTGTGGCTCATTCTCCTTTCAGTCAATCCAGCTTTGCTGATGTTAGACAAAATCTGTTTCTGTTGCCTGCAAACAAAGATCCTCGACTTCATTTCTTTCCATCGCTCTCCACTGTGTCCCCCTCACTCCCCACAGTCCCCACGCAGAGGGGGCACCAAATAGCTGTTGCATGAGTGGCTTATGAGCTGGCCCCTGTGCATCATGTCCCTTTCTCCAGGCCTCCATCAGCTGGCATTCCCATCTCATAGCACAGCGAGGCCAGCTAGGTCATATGGCAGCGCCTAGGTCCCCTACCTCCCTGTCCCCTACCCACTGCACAGTGAACACCTTGCTTTCCTCTCAAACCCTGCTTTATCCCCATTCAGAGGCAGAAGCTGCCTTGCTTTTAGATCAGTCCCTGTAGGGCCAGTGCCTTTCTGCTCAGATGACGATCCTAGTTCTTAAATTCTCCTTCCTCGTCGTTTAAGTTAAAAGCTCATTGGGAGCCATCCACATCGGATGGTTCTACAATAATCTCAGTATCCTGTAGTTGAGCAACAAATGGTCACAGCCCCAATTTCTTTCATTCTATTCTGATGTGGGATTTAGTTACTTTCAGTAAACAGCCAAATGCCAGCAGAAAACGATATGAAGTTTTCTCTTGAAATAGAGAGAAATTCCCCTGGAGTGTGGATTTCATTCGAGGACTGACAAAACTTAGGAATTTTTGAACCAGTCTTCTAAAATGAGGTCCAGATGATCATCGAATGCATCACTTCATTTGAAGATGGGATCGATGTTTCTTTTTTGTTTTTAATTTAAAATATTTTAAGCACAGTAATGCAAGCACATAGTAATGAATTAAAGGGACCCAAAAGGCTTCTGGTGAAAAGAACAGCCTCCAATCCCAGTGCCACCTCCTCAAGGCTGTCCCTCTGACGAGCATCCGCTTAGTTTATCTCTGATAGTCTCTATGATTCTGTAATAAATCTTCCCCATGAGCAAAACTTTTCCCTACATCTCAGACCTGGTTCCCCAGAAGAAGAGCCTGAGGGGATTCTGGTGACTGTGATTTCTTGAGGGTGGATCTGAGGACAGGAGGGAGGGGAGCAGGATGGGGTAGGGGAAGAGGCTGAGCCAAGGGAGGGTTTCCGCCGGACTTGGTTTCCGCCTTATCCCTCGGGAAGCACGAACTGTATCACAGAGTTGATCCCTCATCGAGGCAAAAGAACTCGTCATTCACAGGCTGAGGGCTGCCCTGGGTGGTGGAGGGGGGCACACAACCTCCCGAGGAAGTCAGCTCTGGGAAGGCGATCGGTGGTCAGAAAGTCCCAGCAGGTGCGGGGACAGTGCTCTGGCATCGCGGAGGGATCTGGGTGAGGAAGCAGCGGTATTCACTCTACCCAGTTTGGATGGTTTTTTGTAAACATAGTCCAAGAGGTGGGATCAGGCAAAACGGTGAAACAGGCATGTAACACTTAAAACCTGTGTCATGATGCAGAAAATGTAGGCATTAGCTTGGGCATTAATACTTTCTCGTGAAGTCATTTATCAGACTTGACAGCAGACTGAGGCAGATGGAGTGGAATATGGTGGGGGTAGGTTTTGGTAGGATAGAAGAGCTCTCTCTCGCACCTGGCAAGTCAAGTCTTTCTTGCAGAGCACTGCAAAGAGGGGAGGGATCGGGGGAAATCGGCAGCAAGGGGCGAAGCTGCTGGTGGGATAAAGACATTGGGTGCTTGGCTTCTGTGGGTACACAGCACCGAATAGGGAGGTGGGAGAGCCTGGAGGTGAATGTCTTCACCCTTGCTAAGAAACCAATAGCATACCTGTACGTTGTTCCTGGGTTTTCCTTTATCAAATATTTTCATTGCTATAAAAAAATTTCAAGCAATACTATATAGCACACGGACCTACATTCAATATCTTGTAGTGACTTATTGTGAAAAAGAATACGAAAATGAATATATGTATGTACATGTATGATTGGACCATTATGCTGTACACCAGTAATGGACACATTGTAAACTGACTATATTTCTATATATATATATATACAAAAAAAATTCAAGCAATTCACCCTTTCTTTCAAGAAAGACACCCCCTTCCATTCCCCATTGTAAGCCCATCCACCACCAGTAATCTCTGTTCATAGCTTTGTAATAATAACTGTTCTTTTGTTTTGCTCAGCTTTTCGCAGGAGATAAGTTCCTCCTCCTCCTCCCCCTCCTCCCCCTCTCCTCCTCCTCCTGCTCGCTTACAGGTGTTTTTAGCTTCCAGACTGCTGCATGGAGTACAAATAATGCCAGAGATAAAGGACACGAGTCCCAAACAGAGTGCACCTACTAGGCAACGGGGCCCCTGGAGGACTCTGCTCCAGCCTCAGGAGAGAAACCCAGCCCTCATGGCCACTGTCATGGGACCAAACAGGGGTTTCAGGCTCCTGATCAGCTTCTACACCTCTGGCAGTCCCTCTCTGCACCCAATTTCAGAGCAAAGAGGCAGGTTTTCTAAAACTCCTCAACCACTTCTTTCTCTGCCATGGGTCATCAAAGATGCACCAAAACCATCTTCCCTGTTTCCACTGCTCAAAATGCAAAGTCACAGATGTTGTTCTGTTTCCCCTCAAACTGAGATAATAGACCAACTCATTTAATCCTAGAGACCCAGGACGGAAACTACTGTTTACCCCAAATCCAAGTAATAAGGAAGCTCAAAGAGCCAGATGATGTTCTCATATGACTTCTCTGGAGACAGACACAATGGAAACAGTTCGAAGGCATGGAGGGGGAGGATTTACTCCCCAAAGCAACTCCCAGAACAAACCACAGTCTCGCATCTACTTCCTGAAGCTCGTTTATCTCCAAGCCCACGCGAGGCGATCACACAATAAGAACAGCTTCCGGGCACTGCCAGGTGCTGGCCCAACGAGTCCACACTACTTTTGTTTTATTCAGGCAGACTTAATTCATTGAACATCTACCATGTTTCTGGATGAGTGCTAAGCACCCTGCAGGATCCCACAAAAGTAAGATTGTCCAGCAGTTTGGCTTTGGGGACACATTCCACAGCAGGTTGAAATTGTAGCACAGGTCACCACGGTGCAGGGTGACGGAGGTGAAGGAGCTGGGAGAGAAGCTCAAGGGTTGGAGGAGTTCCAGGCAGATGTGTGACAGCTTCTCTACGGGGTTATAGGGTGGGGGTTTCTTGGAGGAGGAGGAAGGGGCATTTGTATTGAATTCCAAGGATGGAGGATAATGGGGTGCGTGGATGTGGGGACTACGTGGGACAGTGAGGGGACATGTATTCTAGGTGGGAGGAGTCAGGAACCAAGATGCTTGGACCTAAATTGTAGCAACATGCAACATGGTGGCATCTCACGGGCAGTGTAGAGTAAAGGAAGCCGGTGGATGAAGACGATCTTTCATAAAGGTTTAAAATGACAAACTAAACTATGGGGATTAGAGGCTCACATTTAGCCCTGAAAGGATAAAGAAAAGGAAGGGAGTTTTTACCACAAAGACCAGTGGTTATTCCTCTTAGGAGGGGAGAGTGTCATGGCCCATCTGTTGAATTGGTTGGTGATTGTACAGATTCTCCAGCAATTCATTTAGCTCTACAGGTCTGTTGCATGCACTTTCATAGTTTTGTGCTATATTTTAAAGTGGCCCACGGCAACTGCTTCTGTCCATGATCAGCCAAATGTGAAACAGTTCCTCTGTTCTATATCTCCTTGAAGGGGTTTCTCAGCACAGGAATTAGTTTACCTGGTGTCCTGGTGATCGTAGCTCACTGATGGGCTCAAGAAAATGTGTGATTTTGTAGATTATGTCTGTTCACGTTGCTAAGGTGGGAGTGATGTTCTTTTGTCGCTTTCTATACCGTAAGTGGGATTTTTATGTTCTGTTCCATAATAAAAATAGTTTTAAAAGAAGCAGTACTAGACAGAAAGTATAAGGCCAGACAAGAGAGTGCCTGAAGGATTGTCAGGGAAGTGAGGAGGCTGAGGACTGGGCTGGAAGGAGGAGGGCTCAGGATGCCAGGCTGGGGAACGTGGTTGAGTTTGGAAGGCAGTTGGGGGTCAGCTTGTCAGCGGGAGAGGAGAAAGGCTGGGGCACAGAACCACCAGCAGGGGCCAGGGCAAGAGTCCAGCTGAGCCACACAAAGGTCTGACCAGTGGAGAGCAAGAGAAATGGGAAAGTCAGGGAGAGATGTGAACGACATTTGTGGCCTCAATGATGAGAACCTGAGAGCATCCTGAGCAGGGGTGGTGTGAGGACATTTGCAGACAGATTTTAAATGGGGGAGGTATTAGAACTCGTTCCCAGAGCTGCCAGGGATTAATTAAGAAAGCACAGAAGGGCTTGGTGACACCTAGCAGGTAATGTTGTGCCTGGAAGGTGAGAAGCGTGTCCTGCACACAGGACTGGTGTATAATTAGTTGTTGCTGGCATTCATATTTAATGTCTTGTCTTCTAGTTTGCAATTGATTAACATCATTTAGTTGACTCTCATACCCACCGTCTGCTAGTAGCTATCTTTTCCTTCACCCATCATCTCTTTACAGCCCTGGTGATAAAGGTGAGTTTAGATGCTTGGAGCCCCAGGGATCCTTTGCTCGGTGTCAAGTCACTGATACATGATTTATTCTGCCAGACCTCACTCTTGCTGGAGAACAGGATAAGAAGGGCTATCCTTTATATTTGAAATTCAGCTTTGGAATCTGGAAGAACAGCCCTTCCAAGCTGGGTTTTGTTTTGTTTTGTTTTTTCTTAATTGAAGCATAGTCAGTTTACAATGTTGTTTCAATTTCTGGTGCATGGCATCATGTTTCAGTCATACATATACAAGCCCTGTGTTATTGTCTCAACAGCATTGTTGATTCTGTGACTTTTGGAGATGCCTTGACCTTAATTCTAAACATAAACCTCACTCTAACTTTTTATATTTGATTTCTTTGAATATCTAATGCCTTAAAACTTCGGTCGAAATCAGCCAAAACACTGAGGGGAAGTTCCGTTTTTTTCCTAGAAATAGGCTGAATTTAATTATTCCCCCCCCCAAAAATCAGTTGATTGGTGGGGGAGTTCTTTATTTCCAATCGTCTGGGTTTAATATACATAATTTGTTTTCTAATTGTCTGGGTTTAATTTGCATAACATGTTCCACCGCCCCTTGAGAGAGAACTGAACAACATTCCTTGCACCATTCTGAGAACTCTTGGGAACCAGAATGGAAGATGATTCCACCACCTTTAGTGGGTCTCCGGGAGGCCACAGCAAGTCATATATTAAGATGAAATGGATCACTTCAGAGAGATATGTCACTAGGGTAAAGGCATGAAAGAAGAAAACACAGTGCACGTAAGGATTTGTTTTAATACTTAGGGTCAGCACTGCCTTGGTCTGCTTCCCTCAGCCCCCATGCAGATGCCAGGGAATGGGACAGGGTCCCAGAAACTCTGGATGTACAACTTCTCTGTATGTTTTTGTTCCATCTTCCTTTGCAGTACAGTGATTCTGGCCTTTTCATGAAATGAAGGAGCGATTCTTAAGTCTCCTGTGGCATCTCGGATAAACTGGCAACGAGTTCTTGTTTTGTGTATTTCCCATTGAAACTGGCAGTGCTTGCTTTATTTTACCGTATTCTTTGCTTTTCCTTCACTTGTCTTAGTATTGTTCATTTTTTTCTTTATTCAGAAGGTTGAGCGAAGTAAAGGTTTTACTTTTTGTGATGGGCGAGGTGTATACAGGCAACAGTATAAAGGGCTCCGGTCTTAAATGTTCAGCTCAGTGAGTTTTTGCCAGTGTGAACGTAAACAATGACCATCCAAATGAGAAGAGCAAAGGCTATTTATTCAGAGCTTTTCTGTGGCCAGGGAGTCAGCACGCAGGCAGAGGAGTGAGAAAGCTTCATAGTGGAAGGTTTCAGGTGTAC
Source organism: Camelus ferus (assembly GCF_009834535.1). NCBI lineage: Eukaryota > Metazoa > Chordata > Mammalia > Artiodactyla > Camelidae > Camelus > Camelus ferus. Next base: position 39,238,764 of record NC_045712.1, read on the forward strand.
CCTGACTGGAGTTTATTGGCACGAGGAAGCTGGAGGCAGGTAACCAGAAGAGGGGGATCCTACATGATTGGTTAGGGGAACAAATCTGAGACTTGTTTTTCTCTGCTTGGTACTGAATTGGAAGCAAGTGTGGGGGCAGTGGGAGGGGGGCGTGGCCAAAAATAGGGAAGCTGGCAGTTATTGACCAAGTTCTGACTCTGTTCTGGGCCCCTTGCTGCGGAGGCTGTGGTTTGGCTCCCCGGGCTTCTCGTGTGGGGCAGAGTCCTCCTGTCACATATGGTCTGGCCACTGTCCATTTGCATATTTGCTCTCTCACACATTCATGTATCCATGTCACCACCCTCCAGAACAAAGTGAATCTGGATTTGTGTGTTTGAGATGATTTAGCATTTTTGAGCACATACAGCACCAAACATGTTAGAGCCGCCTCTTATTTATGGGGAGCCCCAGTGTATTAAGGGAGGTAATTGTGGAACGTGGTCACCATAATACAAGGAGTTACATCCAGGAAAAAAAATTGCTTGCCGATGTTTGAAGAGGAGAGCAAATGATGGAGGAGAGTGGGATGGGAGACTTCTAAGACGGAACCAAAGCCTTGGCAGCCATCACACCCAACTCCTTCGGACTGGCTGTCTCCTGCTTCCATAGAAATATAATTCTTAGCATGAAAAAAATTTTTCCCCATCTCCCTTGCAGTTGAGTGTGGTCACATGACTATCTCCTGGCCAATGGGATGTGAGTGGAACATCCAGACTGCTCCCTTATTGGGTAGAGGCGTGCCCTCCTCTTCTCCTTTGCTGCTAGAAATTACACATGGTGGAGAGGAGTCATCTTGGACCATTTAGATGAGAGCAACACCCTAGGGACAGTAGAGAACAAGACTGAAGGAGCCTGGGTCCCTCCATCATAAACCATCATACCTGCCCTGACAGCTTATGTCCAGGTCATTACAGGAGACAGAAGTAACTTCCATCTTCTTTAAGCCACTGTTATCTGGGTCTCTCCTACTCTATGTCACCTCTGTCTATGAGGCTTCGCTTTCCCATCCACTCATGATGTGCTCTGCCATCCATTACAGAATGTGGTACTTTGCCTCCCAGTACTCCCCTTGGAATGTGCCTGGAGACAAGCCGGCCGGTCTTAACCTCAAGTCATCTACTGGCAGTAGCCTAAGGGGGAAGCAAAGCAATGTCAAGGAGGCCATAGGTACCTCTGGGCTCTGGCTTCATAGCATCCCCCGGCAAGCTAAGATGTGACCACACTTGGACCCCAGACTTCCACACACTGGGAGCTGGGCTCACTGGAGGCTTATGGTCTAAGAATGCCATGAGGTTTAGGGGTTTGGAGATTTCATGGCTGCCCTTTCTTGCCACAGCCTAATAGCTTGAAGGCTCAGAACAAATTTTTTTTTCTTTTTTTTTTTTGGTCCTGAATGGAAGCATCTGTGCTAAGCATCATGGTTCTGTTCCAGATCTAGTTTCTGCTCACCAGCTGTGTTGACAATAATGCAGGTTTACTTCTTTTTTCTTTTCTTCTCTCTTTTTTTTTTTCCTTTGTCTTCTCTTCTTAAATCTCACAGCATCAGCATCTAGAGTCGACTCACCCCAGGACACTGGGTGAGCCTCAAGGAGGCCCAGCTCCCAGCATGCCTTATGTTTGCACAACAGGGACCACTTACTTTCCTGGCCTATTGCACAATTAAATTAACATTCATAAAATTTCCTGAGATGTTCCAGGCACAAGCCATTACCCACAACAGTCTGCTGTGTTCCAGTGAGCCCCTCAGACTGCTAATTGCCACCGTCCCATAATTCCTTGCCCTGGTTTGTGCAGAGGGTGGTCAAACAGTGGTCCCTCTACTGTTTCCTCCTGCCTAGTTAATCATTGCCAGACTTGCTGTTCTTAAGACTAGAAATCATGCCAACCGAATTGGCTTTGTGTTTGGGGCATTTGCCTTAAATGATGCCAAATCCATTCTTGACCCTAATTATGTGAAATATGCTTTGATAATTTTCCACTAGGTGAATTAAAATAATACCAGCTTGGTGCTTGAACCTCTCCTCCTCCCTGTAACTTGATTAAGAAGCATTCAAGGATCTTGAAACATATCATGTATTTCTTCCCATGCTAATTAAACTCGGGGTCCCTCAAAAAGCTTCCACAGCCCGAGTCTAGTGCCAGGACTCTACTGAAAGGGAATGGGATGGGTTGTGGGCTGAATTTTAAACTTAGAGCATTTCCAACAACAGAAGCTGGGCTTCTCTCCTCTCTCCTCTCTGTCTCTGTCCCATGCACACATACACACTATTTGGCTGCTAAAAATTCTTGTTCCCAACTTTTCCCCCCATTTGACTCATTCCCACACCCCCATTCTTTCATACTGCTGTCCGGCAAAGTTGCATTAAGGAGTTGCTGCATTTCCAGAGCTGTGGTACATCAGCATTTCAGCAGGCAGTCATGTTTTTTGACTGCATTCCAGATGGACGCTTCCGGCCTCATTGTTTACTGTGGGACACACACGTGGACTCTTATTTCCCCTCATTCTTTTTTGGGGCACCAAGTTTCTCTGTATTCAGTGGCCATGGAAATCTCTCCTCTAAACACATCCTGTTAAACACAAAGACCAAAAATATCCCAAACTGGAAGACTGACTTGGGAGGGGGGTTACACTTGTTTCTGACTGCCTGAGTTAACTGGGTTTTACACATTCTAACAGCACGCGTCCTGCTAGCCTAGAAGGGCTGTCATATTCTGTTGTTAGGATTAAGATGTCCTGACTTTACTTCAGGCCTCTGAATGGATGCCAAAGCATGGTACTGGTCTAGTTCTTTAAGGTGCCCCAATGAGGGCATCAAAAACTGGTCCAGTTGCCAGGATGACACCTGGCTTGACAGTCATGCTCCTTGATCTCCTCATTTGTTTCAGTTCCTTTGCCAAAGACTCCTATTCATTTTTTGTCTTTGTGTAAGGCTGAGAAGCTCAGCCCTCCTCTCCGTCTTACTGCGTAGTGAGTCTTGGGCAGACTGATGAAGGGAATCTTCTCAATAAGGTTTCATTTTTTTACTGATAAGTCCTAGAGGGGCCATTCATCCAGAGAAGACCCAGGAACCTCTTAACTGGCCACTACACTCTGCAACCAGGAGAGAGGCAGGAACTTCTCTCTTTCAGCAGTTGTTTCTCTATAGACTTCTTTAGGGATGTGTCCTTTCCAGTGAGTTGGGTTGGTCCTGGGTTCCAGGCTATCCTTCCACCATGAAATTTTCCTAGCCTGCTCCCCAACCTCTCCATGCATTCTCTGAGTCACCACAGCCAGGAGCTCAGCTGTGGTAGCACAGGGCTCATTCCTCACCGAGGGGTCTTCTGGATAAAGAGAGTTTATCTTTCTGAGGCCCACCTCCCCACCCGCAACTTATCCTCAATTCAGTTCAGCATGCAAATATTGAACACCTGCTCTATGCCAGACAAAACAGGCAGAGTGTTCTTAAGAAACATGTTCTTAATAATTTTTGAGTCTTGCATCTCTTTGAAAATCCCATGGCAGCTTTGGACCCTCCTTCTAGAAAAATGCACATCCATATACATTTTCCTAGGCAAGCTCCTAAAGCCAGACAAAAGATACTAGGTTAAGAACCTGCTAAGTGAACAGAGAATGAGTGAAACTTAAACACATGTGGGCTGAGACATCATTCTGTCATTGACCAATAGTAGGATCTTGAGGGAACCCCTTCAAACTCTCCAGAACTCAGTTTGTTCAACCCTAAAATGGGACTGATATTACTTGCCCTATCCTCATGGGAGTGAGGTGAGGTTTTATGAGAGAATGGAGGTAGACACAGAAAATGTTATATCTGAGCACTCCCCACATGTAAGAGTTAATAAGGATTTCAAAATCTCACCTTTCATCAAAGCAAACACACACACACACACACACACACACACACACACACTGGAATACTACTCAGCCATAAAAAAGAATGAAATAATGCCATTTGCAGCAACATAGATGGGCCTAGAAATATTCATGCTATGTGAAGTAAGTCAGACAGAGACAGACAAATATTATATGATATCACTTATATGTGGAATCTAAAAAAATGACATAAGTGAATTTATTTACAAAACAGCAACAGACTCACAGACATAGAAAACAAAACAAAGGAGAAACAGGGGGAGGGATAAATTTGGAGTTTGGGATTAGCAGATACAAACTACTGTGTACAGAAGAGATAAACAAGGACCTACTGTATAGCACAGGGAACTATATTCAATATCTTGTAATAACCTATAATGAAAAAGAATTTATATAATTATAACTGAATCACTATGTTGTACAGCAGAAACTAACACAACACTGTAAATCAAATATACTTCAATATATTTAAAATAACTCACCTTTCAGGAGGGAGGTGAAGATTTGTGATCACCAATATTTCACAAATGGAAATTCCAAGGTTGACTTCGCCAGATGGAATCTCATCTTGTGTCAGGGACAAGATGACCAAATATTAGGGACTATAGATTTTTCCAGATCTTGTTCAGGATGTGCTCTCACCTTAGGGAGCCCCTCATTGGCCAGCAGGGTGAAGAGCTACCTTGGCCCTCATTCATGGGATCCTTCCTGTTGGTTGATGTCTCTCAGAGGACTGCCATACTCACATGGGGAAATCGATTCAGCTGGAAATCCAATACAGCCATGATTCATTTGGCTCAGAACTAACCCAAGAGGAAGCTTTGCTGGGGGTATTAAAATGTATCCCCTTGACCGTCAGTGCTTTCATAATAGTTCTCCAGGGTTTTGCCCTTATTTCAGCTCTCCCAAGACAATTTTAGGTTGAGCTTTGATGGTGTTGCCAAAAATGTAATTGGTTCAGAATATCTGAGCCCATATTCTGTTGTGAAGAAAGCGGTGAAGGGTCCATTTGCCTTGGATACTTTAGTTGACAGTTGAACCTGGAACAGATATGGAACAGTAATACATGGAGAATTAGGAAGAACTGGAAATTTTCTGTTCAAGACATCAGGACAGAAATGGACAGAATCTGTTCCCAAGGGGTTTCTAGAAGATCTTTAAAATAATATCCGATTGTGTTGACTTCTAAAATAAGCACCCAACAGCTTGCTGCACCAAAGGTGCATCAGCAGCCCTGTGTGCCGAAGGTTTGGACATCACAAAAGCTTAGGAAGCCACGGAGGGAGGAAGGAAGGAAGCCATGAAGGCCAATAGAAAATCAAAGCCAGTGAAAATTCAAGGTCAGGAATTCCCAAATGAACAGGAACTGGATCTGCAGCTACTGACTAGAGCAGGAACATTCTAAGGGCCACACACCGGGGCAGGCCCAAGCATCCTCTCCTTGGGAGCATTTCAAGAGATGTATCTGAGGACAATGACCCCCCTCATTTAAAACTTTTCTGGGTAGAAAATACTGCATTAAACCTTTTCTTTTTTCTAGAGGAGAAAACGAATCACAACACTGGCTATTTGGAGAGTTACTCAACATACTGTATACCATTAAAAATTAAATTAGATAAAAATAGATAACAAGGAACACATGTATTGGACTTTACAGTCAGATTGGGGTTGACTTTCCTTCTTTTGATCCTCACAACGGCCCTGCGAGGCAGATACAAGATAGCTTTTATTAATCTCATTATGAAATGAAGCCAAGGTTCCATGGGGTGGCCAAGACCACAGATCATCCTGTCTCAGCTCTGTCATTCTCTTCAAATCATTAGGCCACAGCAGGAGAGGAGGAGGAAGCTCTGAATCAATAGCTGGTCAAGGGGAAGAGGATGAGATATGGGACTTTGGCTCACTGGCGGTCCCACATTAAGGGCTGGAAACACCAGGGGCAATCCAGGGCTGCTAGGGTCTTAGAGTCTGAGAGGTAAGTACAAAACGAGGCTGTGCAGGGAGGGCTGAGTCAGCAAGGAGGTTATGGGCATGATCTGCAGGGATTCCTGAGGAATTTGAGACACCCACATCCCATTGTAGGAGGTTTTCAGTGAAGGGACCAAGGCTCTGCTCCCATTTGCCTTTGATGATTTTGTTGACACTTGAACTGGGGCTAGTAGCCTACTAGTGGACGGGGAGAGCTTCAAACCCAGCTTTTTCTAGATTCCTTCATCCAGGGCTCTTCCCAGTTCAATTAAGTTTGATTTGTGTAGGGAAACCAAAAATACGTGTATGCATTTTAACCACGTGTCTCTGGGAGCAAGATGAAAACCATCGACTAGCTTGAGTCAGGCCCTGTGTGCAGGATGTACCTGACCTTAATCACAAAAACGTGCCTGTCAACAAGGGGCCATGCTGGAAATGTCTACCTCATATGCTGAGACACCTAGAAGCTGAGAACACCTGCTTGGGGAATGCTTCATCTCTTCTGCAAGGAGGTAAGTGGAAGTAGCCTCCCTTACCTGTTGGAGCCGAGACGTAGCTTTCATAGGTGAGCCCAGAAGTCTTTCTTTTCCACTGAATCAGTCTCCCTAGAAGTTCATGGGAACATGAGCACTTCGAGACATTCATAGAAGTTATCCAATGACAGATGTGGGGGCCAGACATGGTGCTGAGGTGAACAAAGATTCAACAGGCTTTTCACTGCAGACCACTCAGAAACAAAAGGTGTGACTCCAAGAAAATATATATTCATATATTTAAAATATTATTTTGATGACATGGGACTTGCTGCTCAGGGAAGAGTAAAACTGTGCCAAACGCAGTTAGTGGGACCTCAAACGTTAAACTGAACAGAATGGGGTAGGGATTGTTCTGATGAGGGTTAACGCAAAACAGCTCTTTTCAGTTAGTCCGTACAGTTACAAAAAGCATAAAAGTGTGATAATGAAATGTGTACTGTGCTCAACTGCTTCCAGCTGAACTGGGAAAGGCCAGAATGCCTGCTGGTCAGTCACCTCCTCACCCCGCCCACTGCAGAATCTGGAGCCTGAGCTGAGCCCCGTGGGAACACAAGGCCGACTGCCAACCCTGCAGGATGGACCGTGTGCTGGCACAGGCTTTTACTGTGATCCTAACAACCCAACAGGTTGACAACTTTGTGAGTAACACAGACCCAGATTTTAGGGGACTAACATGAGCACTTCTACTCAAGACTGACCAAACGTCAGTCTTCCACAGCTAGAAGTTCTCTCAAAATTAGTATTGTGGAAAACTTCAGACAGACAGGTGGGAACAGAGAATAGTAGCACGAACCTCCCTGTAGCCATCCTTCAGATTTAACTGTTAACATTTTTCCCACATTTGCTCCATTTTTCTTCTGAAGTATTTTTAAAGAAAATTACAGCCATTATAGCATTTCATCCCTAAATATGTCTTTAAACTACAGAGACAATTTCCTCCATAACCATAATCCCATTTTTTTTTAAAAAACAGATTTTTTTTTTCTTAGAGCAGTTTTCGACGCACAGCAAAATTGAGTGGAAAGTACAGCATTTGCTAGCCTTGCCAAAGGGACTGAAATTCCCCTAATTCTTGGAGCTAAGACATTGAAAGCCTTGTGTTAAAAATACATTCATCTAAGAGAAATAAAATAGGGAGCAGTACCCAGTTAGAATGTGTTTATCAGGCTGGCATAGGTAAATGGAACATTCGTTGGGCACAGTTTGATGGGGAGAAAGGTCAGGAAAGTTCCAGGTGGTCCAGCCTCGCTGAGGCTGGCTTGGAGGTGGATCAGAGTCAGGCAGGAGGGGAGGGGGACCAATTTGGAGGAACCTGTTCTGAAGAAAACGTGTGTTGAGGGACATAGGGCACGTATAACAATTTTGCCCAGGACTGATATTTTTTTTTTCCTAAGGCTGCAGATAGAGCTAAACATTTATCAAAATAAAACTGATCATCTTTTAGGGGGGTTTGTTTTGAGGGGGGGAATTAGGTGCATATATATAAATATATATGTTATATATTTATTTTGTAATGGAGGTACTGGGGATTGAACCCAGGACCTCGTGCATGCTAAGCACGCACTCTACCACCTTATTTGACTTAACTTTTGAAAGGGGGTAAACTCAGTTGCGTGGTGGTAAATGTTTAGCAACTGGCTCTCTGGGGGTAGATAGAGCCCTACTTGTAGGATTTGCTGACGTCTGTGGTGTAGTTACCCTTACCGTGACTGATTTCAGGCTACCAACATCATGTTATCTGACGTGACATTGGGAAGAGCTATGCACAATTGCTTTCTTGAGCCAGTCAGGCTGACTCCAGCACGCCACTGGATGAATGCAGGATGAAAACAGCAGAGAGGATCAGGATGCAGCAGCTCACTCAAAGTTGGAACGGGCGGGACTGAGGCAGAATGCAAGTCGGTCAGTTACAGATGAGAAGCATAACTCCACCTTGAAGAGCAGGTGTACACAGGGCTGGTCACCCCCATGTTTTGGAGGTTGAATCTCGGTGCAGCTCTGAGTTGCTCTTTTGCAACGCAAACTGTCTTCAGAAACACAGCACCCTGCTTCACAGGCTGCGGCCAGGGTCCTGTTGCACTGTGATCATCGTGCAGTCAGCCGGGCCAAACCGTTTTCCATGCCATGAAGTACCGGATGAGGCTTGTCTGGGCTGACCTCACCTTCAGGAGGCACAAATGAAATCAAAGAGACAGAATAAACGCAAGCATTTCCTTCTCTTTGGTGTGGGCCTACGTGGTGTCAGCATATTTTCCATCAGGAATGAGTTGCTTAGAGAAGAAGGATGAAAGCAAATCTGGACCAGGTGTTCGCTCCATTTAGTCCCAGAGCCAAGAAAAACCATCTTCAGGGCCCTGGAAAGAAGAAAATGGAAATTGCCAATTCATGATCATCTTTTACATTGTTCCTACTCACCCTAGGGACTGGGTTTCAGCTGATCCTCCAAGCTCCACTGGGCAAACGAACCTCATTTCTGCAGAGAAGTTTCTGATAATCGTGAGCAAAGTCCTAGTGACTTTTGAAGACAAGAGTTTTAAAGATAGATAACTTCTGTAAAATCAAAGCTCCATCTGCAGCATGGTCTTTAGGAAGCCAACACAGGCAGTAGGAAATGAGAAATTCAGTTGCTCAAGCTGGGAAGGGCAAACAGAAGGCTGTGGGATGTCACGTAACCAGGCTGAGGGATTTTTCACAGAATCGATGGCTGTTTCAGTGGAATTGCCCTGAGTAACTGGTTGCTTAGGCAATGTGCAGACATGGCTTTCTTCTAATTCAATGGGATGCTGATTTTTTTTCTTCACCTGCTAGACCGTAGGGGAAATAAATCTGCATATTTCAGAAGGGGCATTTATTCCCTTTGTGAGTGAAACGAAACCAAGGGGATAAATACAACAAGTAAGGAGTGCTCACTTATCCTGATGGGGAAAAAAGAGAGGTTGATTCTCCTTCCAGAGCAGTACCTTGATCCATCTAATCCATCACAGAATAATTGACCCAGCAACAATCACTTCCATGAAGTATCTACTAATTACGCTGCTCTATAAACAGCGTCTGCAGTCAGACACGCCAACAGCTAAAGTTGGATCATTACATCACCAAGGGTGTCGTTAGAGTTGTAACTACTCCCGGATTCAGCAGATCTAACCCTGCAAAAGGAGGCTGATGTTTCATTTTCCCTTGCCTGACTGTGCTCTTTCATCTCATACGTTCTGAAACCTTTGCTTTCCTCCACATTCAAGTCTCTTGTCTTCTTTTACGTTAGCAATCTCAGAAGGTATCCCACAGTATTCCATTTCCCTTAAATGATTCCCACATTTTAAAAATCTCATTCAGCCAACTCCCAGACAGCCGACAGAAAAGGCACCGTGAACTGAGCCTGACATAACCCATTCAGGCTTCTGTGTGTATCTTTCAAATAAAGGAGTTGGATTATGTGTCAGTTAGGATTAGGTTCAGCTGTAACAGAGACCAAGCGAACAGAAGCTTAAATTAAACATGGGGTTATTCTCTCTCCATATTGAAGCCTGGCACAGAGAGCACAGGGCTAGAGCAGTAACTCCATGAGCATCAAGGACTCTTCTCTCTCCTTGCTCTGCCACCCTCCCAACTTGACTTCTGCCTCCTTGTCTAGGATGGCTGTTCTAGATCAAGCCAGCAAGTCCACATTTCTGCCATCAGTGAAAAAGGGCATGTTGCCTCTCTCCAGTGGCACTACCAGACATCACATTCAGCATTTCCACATAGAAGCCATTGGATAGCTGCAAGAGAGCCTGGGAAATGGTGTTTATTTTGAGAAGTCATTGACCAACTACAAGTCGCGAATCCTATTACCAGTGGAAGAAAGGGAGAAGAGATGTTGAGGAGAGTTAGCTGTCTCTACCACGGACCAGACTGGTGGTTTTGAAGTTGTGTCCTCAAAGTCCTAGGGTTTTGGTGTAATGCACAGAGGATACTGTGGGTTTGGAATGGGGTGATGTGTGGGAAAATCTACAGAAAATTTCTCAAAATCAGAGCATATGGACCCCCCTTTTTGAAGTGTAATTATATTTGAACATTTCTGATGGGTGACAGTGGTCTGGACTGAGACACTGGCAGTTGACTGGTAAGAACTCTCAAGGCCCCAGGGGAAGAGGTATTTCAAGTGGTGCCCTGGGTTGGTCAAGAGGAAACCTGATTCTGGAGCAGGCTTCCAATCCTGGACAAGGACATGTTGAGCTGGCGTTAGACCAGTTTTCACTGTTGACATCGTATGACACGAACAGAAACAACAGCAGTTGACAAGTGGGCCCAATAAGATTCTGTATTTTTCTCTCTGAAAAGGGTTGTGATCCAAGTGATGGTTACAGATTAGAGTTTCTCCACCTTGGCACCATCGGCCTTCTGGGCTAGATGATTCTCTGTTGTGTGAGGCTGTAACATGCACTATAGGATGCTTAGCAGCATCCTTGGCCTCCACCCAACAGATGACAGGAGTATCTCTCCCACTGTGAAAACTAAAAATGCCTGTAGACATTGACAAAGGTCCCTTGGGTGCCAAGTTACCTACAGCTGTCAAGCACTTAGCTAGAATCTAGGTAATGGTGCCCATTTTTATATTTTGCTAATGGCTCTGCAATTTGGTACACAATCTTTTCATAAGTTAGATACATGTCAAAGGCCTTAATACAGTCATGGCTTTAACTTAGTAACCCATTTCTGGGACTCTGTCCCAAGGAGACAATTTGTAAGGGGCCTTCTGTCTAAAGATGTTCATTGCTGTATTATTTGCAATGGAGAAAAAAAAATGCACTTGTTGTTTGTTTATAATACTGTGTTTATGAGCTTATAATAACATGGGGAAATACTTATGATATAATGATCAGCGAGCAAACAAGAAACTATGCAAAGAAAAAAGACAAAAAGGAAATTCACTAAAAATGGTCGACTCTGGGGAGTGGGAATAAGGAGTGATTTTTCTTCCTCCCTCCCTTCCTCCATCTTCCTATAGTTTCTAAACTTTCTAAACTCAATATGAATGACTTTATTCCAAACTATAAAATTTTTTTTTAAATCCTAATTTAAAAAAATTCTGGTGCCTGCCCTGGAGGATCTGCAGACCTTTATGGACATTCTTGGAAGTACATGCTTTTGGGAGAGAGGCCAAACAGATGTTCCTTCCTGCACAGAGTTGCCAGGCTTTGTGCCAAGTGACCCTGACACCCTGGCCACAACCCACTGAACCAGGAATCCCCATTAGAGGCTCCCATAGGCTGGGTGGAAGGAAGCCCAACCACCTGCCTCTGAGAAGGCATCACTCAAGGCCCTGTCAAATGGGAGTCTTCGACACTGGACAGTGAAAAACAGGGCCAATCACAAAATGTCTCAGGAAATGTGTGTTAAAAAACTCCCTGCCCCTCCTGAGAGATTAACAAGGACACCCAGGTCACTGAGCAGCTGGGAACCCTGAACAATGAGAGCTATTATTCTGGTTCCTCAGGAGGAAGCTGAGATAGCTTTCCTTACTCCTTCACTTTCCAACAAGAAGCTCCTACCATACATGGAGATGTAGGTTGAGGGGGACCCGGTGTCTAACAAAGCTCGTCTCCCTATGGAGGGCACATTCCCTGGGTAGCTGGAGCCCTCCCACTCACCCTGTTGGCCCCAAAGTCCATGCCACAGATGAGTGTCACCAGAAACTTGTTAAATTCCAGATTCCAGGATCCTCCCCTAGATAATCTTGTTTAATAGTCTTGGAGAGTGGGGCACTCAGGAATTTGTATTTAAGAGTTCTCAGTGGGGAGCATATAGCTCAATGGTAGGGTGTGAGCTTAGCATGCACGAGGTCCTGAGTTCAATCCCCAGTACTTCCATTATAAATCAATCAAGCAAGCAATTTAATTACCTTCCCCAAAACAAAAACACAGAGTTCCCAGGTGATTCTGATGCATAATCCAGTTTTGAAACCATTGTTCTACCCACTACTGAAAAAAAATACCATCCTGCTCTAACTCTGAAACAATCCCTAACAGTAAGATGATGCCACAAAAAAAGTTAAACATAGAATTACCATATGATTCAGCAATTCCACTCCTGGGTACATAACCAGTGAAAGTGAAAACATGATGTCAAACAGGTATCTGTACACCCATGTTCACGGCAGCATTATTCACAACAGCCCGAAGGTGGAAGCAACCCAACTGCTCCTCACAGATGAATGGACAAATGAACTGCAGTATATACATAAAATATTATTCAGCCATACAAAGAAATGAAATTCTGACACATGCTACATTGTGGATGACCCTTGAAGGCATTATGCTAAGTGAAATAAGCCAGACACTAAAGGACAAATACTGCATGATTCCACTTACATGAGGTTCCTAGAGGAGTCAAATTCATAGAGACAGAAAGTAGAACAGGGGTGGCCAAGGGCTGAGGGGAGGGAGGAGGGGGAAGCTATTATTTAATGGTATTATTTTCAGTCTGGGAAAATGAAAAAGTTCTCAAGATGGATGATGGTGATGGTTGTACAATCACGTCAATATACTGAATGCCGGTAAGCGTACACTTAAAAAATGGTTAGAATGGTAAAGTTTATGTATTATTTTACCACACACACAAAAACTCAACAAACCAGCAACAACTGATAAAAAAAACAAAAACAAAAAACCTACGTGACTCCTACCAAAGAATAAGCCACCTCAAAGGAGTCATAGAAGAAGGCAAGAAAATGACTTTTTGTTACAAAACACTGTCAGAAACAAAAATCTTTAGAAAATTAGTTCAGAACGAGCTTCTCTCATCCTATCAGGATTCCTTATCATAAAATAAACAGAGAGAAACAGGAAATGAGAGACTAAAATAAATCTTCTGTTGAAAGGGGAAAAAAAAGTCATTTCTAAAAGTTTACAAGCAGATCTTTCTGGATCTTTAAAAATGTCTCAGAAATGTTGCAGTTTAAAGCTTTTCAAATAATGTTGCCTCCCCCCACACCCCGGAGATGGACTTACTTCCTCTTTAATAAACATAATCTTCCTTTGATGTTCAAATAGATTCAGTGACTCTTGGGTCTCCTTGCGGTGGGCATCCACAGAAGAGCTTTGTTCCTCCAACCAGCCGGGACACCCTTCAGGGTGGGCGGTGACTTCCTAGAGACAACAGGGGGGCAGGTCAGTGGGGGACAGTGTGACAGAAGACGTTGTGAGTTGGGGGAGGCGTCCATGAGGAGATCTCACACATGTGAACGGCTCCCATCAGGGTGGGAAGGTGCTGATCGGTGAGACCAGAACAAAGCAACGTGGGATTGGCATGAATGATACTGAAGTTAGGATTAGACCGGAAATCCAAAACCAAACAGAGGAGCCTGGGTCCCTGACGACCTCACAGAGCCACCACACCAGCCCCGGACTCCCTACCTCTGGATTCATTTACAGAAGGCAAAGAAACTTCTGTGGTATTTAAACCACTATTGTTTGGGATTTTCAGTCTAATCCTCGGGTCATGGGCCAATGTGATGATTTGACTCATTTAGGCCTCAGCCTTAATCAAATCTAGATTCCGGCCCAGGAGATGGAGGAAGGGGTGAAGGACCCCTCCTTCTGCTAACGGAGGCTGCACTCGACTCTCCCACGTATATCCCCCGGGTCAGAACATATTCTCATGACCTGCAGGAGAGGCTGGCAAATGAGGTCTTTGTTCCAGGGAGCTGTCGTGCAGCTCGGACCAGGGGAGCTGACATTGGGACTGATGATCAGCCATCAGAGATGGTAGGACTCAGGGAGTTCTTTGTCATCACAAGTACCACTGACTTTCTACAGGAACCTCTCCTTCTGGCCAGTTGTCTCATTGAATCCGTACAGCTTCCCTGGGTTTGTGTTACTTCCACTTCAGTAATAGAATTCCAAGAGTTTGTGTCACTTACCCAAAGCATCTCTGTCAGCTATGCCATTGGCCTCCAAAGTCTTTCGAATTCAGCCCTGTGGGGTCACAGAGCCCCTTTCTGTGAAGCACCAAGATGGGTAGGTGGATGGGCCTAGGGAAGGCCGTGGGTCTCTCAGGGCCTCTCCACTCTAAGCATGGTCACCTCTGAACATATATGTCTTCCGAACTCCAAAGCTGGCCAGGCAGGGGCCCAGGAGCTCATCACATGGCAAACTGTGCATCACTGCAGCCCTGCTCTCACCCAGGAGGCTTGAAATCCTAGGATGCGCTTCCAGCTTGCTTGCCTTTTGAGCTGATGTTAGCGTTCGGGGCAGACTTACTCATCCCTGGTTTGCTGCTATACCTGCTTTTGTTGGGGACACGTGTCTGCAAAAACAATGGGAGGGCACTTACTGCAGACCTCAGAGGGTCAAGGAGACAAAGGAGCATCAGCTCAGAGCGGGGCTCCCCCAGTGCCGAGACATCTGTTGAAAGGAGGCAACATCTGAAAGCAAGAAAACTCAACAGAAACTGCCTTGGCCAGCCCTGTCCTCTCTCGATGGTTATATAGGTTCCTTTCATGTTTTCAAAGAACTCTCTTGAGGGATTAGGAAAGTTCATGTTTAAGTTATTGAGCGTGAGGATAAGCCAAGAAGAACTTAAAGAAAGGGACAGGCGGCCTGGGTTTTGTTCCTGCCGAGGCACTGCCCGCTCCAAGCCCTGGCTCCGGTGTGCGCGGCGTGAGACCGTTCTGAAGAGCACAGGCGTCTGTGCGTTGCTGTGGGAGGACCAGAGGCGGCTCGATTCCACACAACATCGTTCCATGCGGCTTTGGGGCTGACCTCCCTGGAAGGACATCTCCCATGAAGAGAACAGAGTCTGGGTTACCCATTCCCTTGGCAGACCTCCTCTTCCATGGATCACACCTCCACTGTCCTTTCGGCCACTACATAGAATCCTCCAGAAAAGCTCCTAATTTGTTTTAAAACACCTTTCAATAAAAAACATAAAAATAAATGCTTGTTTATTATGTAGAAAATAGAGAAACTAAAAAGGAAAGAAAAATTGCCTGTTACTCTATTACCCAGAAATAACTGTGACTAACTTTCCATATATTTTTCTAGGCACATAAACATGTATGTATGTGTATGCATAGGCATGTAAAAAGCTTTTGAAAAGCGGAAGTGGGGTCAGACTATTTTATAACCAGCTTCTTACCACTTAGCAATGTGTCACAGACATCTTTCTGTGTCAATAAATATATCTATAATATTGTTTTGAATGGCTGAAGGTATTCTATTGTACCATCACTTAAAAAAAAAAGCCCTATTGTTGTGCAATAAGATTAGTTCATTGCTCTATTTTTGAAAAAATATTACTAAGATCTTAAGGCACATCCTTGATTACTTTCTTAGAATAAATTCCTTAAAGTGGAATGCTGGGGCAAATGCTTTGCAAATTGAAAGTGTTTTTTGATATACGGTCCAATTTATCCATAAAAAAGTTATAATAATTGATACTCATCTCCCATGTATGAAAAAATTTCCTGTGTTTTAGTTTACTCTAGACACTATGTTTTCTTTAAAGTCCTGGAAAGTCAATTACACTCCGTAATCTTTGGATAAAGAACCACTGGTGCAGAGATCCACCTTATACAGAAAGATTTCCTTCAGTGACAGCTCCATCCAGGAAGTCAGAACTAAAGCCTACCCCGAAAGGAGACGAATCAGACTCAGATTCAGATATGTCTGTATCTCAGAACACCCTCTCATTTCTCTCAGCCCCTGAACACACATCTGGCAAACAAGTCTCTGTTATTAGTGACCTAGGCTGGATTCAACGCTGACCTAGATAGAGAGTACTTTAGATCTCACTACCCGCCCTCTGAACCATCTGGTCCTGGCTAAACAGGTTACCCACGCAGTTGGAACCTGCATCACCCAACTAGCTTTCTTCCTGCCAGGTTTCTGACAAACAAAAATATTTCCTACCTTGCTTTACACACAAAATAGAGGGTACAGATATCTCTTGCATAGCTTAGCCTGATAGCCAGGTACCTTGTTTTTTTTAGAACTTGGCAATCTCACAGATTCAATCGTAGCTCGCTGGGAGTCCCAGGAGAGAGGAGAAAGTGGGAGAAGGGGAGAAAGAGTGGATTCCCAAGGTTTCAGAACTTGGGCCTGAGGCACTGCCTCTGTGTGTTCTCTCCCTTATGTTACTATTTAAAATATCTGTAGTGGGGGTGGGGGCAGGGGATGATTATCTTCAAAACCGAGATTCTGTTCTTGGCTACAAGTGTTTTTTGCAAATTCCTAGAATTAAAGAAGATTGTTCTTCCAAGCGCATGAGCTATTTTTATCTGCAGCAATATGGAGCATACACACACCTGTTCACATGCACATCTATGCTCGTGGACTCTTGGGTTCATCACGCTGAAGGCAGAGCTAAGAGACGGTCAGCTTGGTGTTTTACCACCTTCTGGAAGTGCATTGCTGTGGGGTGAAGGACTATCTTCCTTTATAGTTACTCATTTTCTCAAATGATATTTGGGGGTTTTAAAATTAGTCATACATAGAAAACAGACTTACGGTTACCAAAGGGGAAGGGACGAGGGATAAGTTAGGAGTATGGGATTAACAGATACACTAATGACTAAATATAAAATTTAAAAAACAACAAGGAACCTGTATAGCACAGGGAACTATATTCAATATCCTGTAATAATCTATGATGGAAAAGAATCTGAATCACTTTGCTATATACCTGAAACAAACACAATATTGTAAATCAACTATATTTCAATTTAAAAAATAAAACCAGTCATATAAAACAAAACAGACCTATTTGTAGAACCTCCACTGTTAAATGTGTTGTGTTGTTATTGTCTCTATTCTTTTGACACAGGCATTTATTTAATCATTCAAAACATCCCTACCAGGGGCCTACTGTGGGCAGAGCCCTCCACTGGGTACCATGGAAGGCCTCAAGACAGAATCCCTCATCCAGCTCCGCCCCCAACTGTTACTGCAAGTTCGTATGCCCGATGCAAGTGAGGCCAAAATATACCGAAATGTTGGAGTCTGGAGCAGAGAAAGGTTTACTGCTGGGCCAAGCAAAGAGGATGGATGGATGGATGGAGAGATAGATAGATAGACAGACAGACAGACAGAACACAAGAGCTATTGGCCACTACACAGCTCCTTTTTTCTGCTATCATCTGATCTAAAGCAATTTTATTGTCTAAAAATTCAACAGTTACAAGAGAAGACCTTGAGGTCATAAGTTTGCAGCTGCCAGCTGACATTGCTTTAAGAATGGCTGGTGGCATCCCCAGCATGACACAGCTCAGAAAATTAGAGTTCTCAGCAATATAGGAACATGCCTGAAATCACTTCCACAAGGGCCACCTAGGTTCACCTCGGATGTCTGAACCACAGCTACTCCATTTTGACTTTCAAATGCACTCTCCTCCTCAAGGCCAAAGCAGATGTACAAAGCATGTCTAAAAGGCCATAAACTTTACTGACCAAAGCAGTCTGTTTTTAGTCCAACCATGTAAAAGCCAGAATGACTTTCCCATACCTCAATATATACAGATTTTTCCATCATCTCCCCTGCTGATTGCAAATCTTTCAGTAGAAACACTTGATGATCAAAATATCTGTCCCTTGATGCTGGAGGGGTGGTTTTGCCCCAGGTTCAGATCGTATCCCGTGGTGCTAGACCTCCTTTACAGTTGCTTAGTTATCCACGTTGGGGAAAAACTAATCAGATATTGTGAAAAGGTTCACAGGTACCCTAATGGGGAAATACTTTATATGCTATACATTTTACCGCTTACGCCCAATTGTAACACAAGCATCATACGTGTGATTTTAGCAAAAGATTTAAGCATTGTTATACATCATGAGTATTTATACTCTGTGACAACTTCATTAGAGACTTCTCTTTCTATCCTAAACATTGGGGGCAATATTGATAGGGAGAGAAGAATTTGGTAAACAGTTCAGTTAGAAAACATAGACTAAAAGCTAGTAATACTTCAGAGAACCAAAAAAAAGTATAACCATATTCATCAGTTCACTCAATCCTATGTAATCAATTCCTTTTACTGACAGTTTTATGAAATCTGAGTTTTCATTAGACTCCTTAAATATCTTACCCAGCTCAGCAGCATAATTAAAAAAAAAAAAAAAAAGCTCTGTACTTGTCAAAAAGTCCTTTTTATGAATCTTCTTGAAGATGAAGTAGTTGCACAAAGCATCAGCTTAACTGTCTATAAATGACAAAAGACCCAAAAAAGCAGAGATCCGATTACAATGTTTTTGACAAAGAAGCTTAACCAAGTTAGTGTGACACACAACATCCTAAGAATCATGAGTGATAGCATTATACAGGGTCTATCCAAATTTTAGAAACTTTATATAATTTCAAGAATATCTGTATTAATAACATTTATCCATACCATATCATTTGAGGAGGCCTACCCCTCATTTGACAATGCTCCCCATGTAATTTAACATACCAACCAATCCTAGTTAAAAAGTTTTCTCTGAGATATCTCAGGGGCCCTCTGAAACATCCTAAAGTTAGCTGAAGTCAAAATAAGTTTAATTAGAATTTGATAGGAAGTTTGTCAAAACTATCAAAAAGTTTCACACCATGTGTTATCAGAAGCACTCTAAGTAAACTTGTCCTCTTAACAGAGAGGAACTAAATCTAGTCCTGCACCAGCCTATTTTTAATAACAAAATCCATTTACCTAATTAAGTTTAATCTTATCTCAGCCAGACCACACACAGAACTCCTTTTTTAGGGGTCCCTTTCTACAAACTTTCCACTACTTTCTGTATCCATATTAGTTTGTCCCTTGTTTTTTTTCCCATCTAGAGACAACTGGTTCCAGGACCAAATTACTTTCTTTTTCCTTAACAAAATGCAATTCCATTCCTCATACCTTTTTTTTCTTTTAAATTCAAAACATATATCCTACTTTCCTACTGTATACTGAAATGTTTCCAGTATTATTTTTAGTAGCTTCAATTACATATTTAAATTAGAATCCTCAATTCTTAAAAATCTTAATTTCTAGTGAATATTTCAGAATTTCTACTGAATGCTCCAATATCTTATTTTGTTTGGGAACGAACTAGCTATTCAACAATTTAATAAACTTCCATCATTTAACTTAATTTAGCACAACTCTAAAATTTCCAGTTATCAAATATCTGGAGAGATCATTTTGGAGTAGACATTCCTAAAATACAATTATTTCTAAAGAGTTCACCCAAAAGTTCTTATCTCATTTGCATTTTTCACTTATAAGAATTTTATGATTCCAAGTTAATTTTTTTCTTTCTGCTGACAAACTGCAACAGAAACATGAACTTACTGACCTTCAGTAAACCTAGGTACAAAGAAAGACATGTTTGTGTTAATTATACCAACAAGCTTAAATATCAGCTGACAGTTCAGTACTGAATATTTCCTAAAACACATGAACCTGAAATTTTCTTTCATACTTAGAAGTATTTAATTTGGAAGCACTACTTTTAAGTCAATTAAATGGAGCTCATTCACAAGTTGATTTTTTATATAAAGACAGAACCAGAGATCTCACAGCATTTCTGCTTCAGTTTAAAAAGCCTTTTCTCCTTGAGAGCCCACGTAGATCATCTCCAGCTCAAAGGCACAGGAGGAGAAATGTAAATTCCTCCTCTACCTGCTGTTATAAAACCCACCATCTTGGCCATTTTCAGGGATTTTTTTTTTCTAGTTCCCAAATATTCACCTCAATTTCAAGAACTAACAGTAATAGACAATAATGTGCCATTCACTCATATCCACATGCCTCACTTTCAGCAAAATCAGGAAGAGAGAACAGGATTTGGACTCAGGTACACGGACAGATGGACACACACACACACACACACAAACGCACCCCACCCCAAGATAAAAGATTAAACAATTGCAAAAGGCCCACTTTGATATAATAGCAGAGCCAATAAGAGCCATTGTTCTCCAGATCTCAGGGAGTCCTGAGCCCACAGTGTTACAATAAAAAATATCATTTTCTTTCATTTATGGGAGCATAACTGAAGATCTCTGTTTTGAAAAATATATCCTAGGGGGACTATAAAAAGGAACAGAGCTCTGACCATCCATACTTAATTATTCACAGCCGATGATATCAAATATCTAGAAAACAATTCAAAACAGTCTCACCGTTCCCTAACTCCAAAAAAGCGAAGAACCTCGACTAAGGCCCTGTCAGAGATGAAGCTGAGTGACCAAGGCTAGAAAGGGGAAATCCCAACCAACATTCAGTACTATAGGGGAAGATACCCTGGTGTCTTCACCCAAGAGCCTTGTTACTCACCAGACACCTCAACCAACCATTGCAAGTACTGACAAACACACACACACACACACACACACACACACACACACACACGCACAAATAACAAACGTAGTCCCACAAACAAAAGATCAGACACGGTGTAGCCCCAATATTTCCCTTCTACTCCCAGAGACATGCTTCTAAAGTGGCCTGGCTCCCAAAAATGAATGGACCCAGAGTAGCTTTCAGTGAGCCCAAAATGGCTCACTTCTCAGAAGGGAAAGAAGCCAGGTGGAGAGGGTAGAATTTCCCCATTCTGCACAAGCCGGAGTGGCTCACACCCAAAACTATACACACAAAAACACAAACAACAAATACACTACAGCCACACAGAGAGACAATCAGAAGAGTTGTAGTTTAAGAATTCCTTTTCCACTCCCAGACGGAGGCCTCCAAACAGATGGGCCCAGCTCTCAAGAGAACAGACCCAGGGTGGCTTACAATGAGCTCAGAGCAGTTCCCTTTCAGGTGGGAATGAGATGGAGGGGAGAGAATTCCCAGCATGTGCAAGCTGCAACCACTTACCCCTAGGTGGCACTGAGTGTGGACGTAACTCCGGTCATTTCTCTGCCTTGTGCTGGGGTGGCCAGCACCTGTCAGGGGGTGTCCCTCCCAGTTCCCCTGGGGCGAAGTGAGCTCTGGCAGCTGCTGGGACCCAGGGAAGGGGCTGCCCCCAGCGGGGTCAACCCACCATAGGCACAGACTCCTGCGCTGGCTTTGCTAAAACTATTACCAAACACAAGTTTATGTGCCCGAAGCACCATGAGGCCAAACAACACTGAAACGTCCGAGTCTGGAGCAGAGAAAGGTTTACTGCAGGGTTGAGCAAGGAGAATGAGTGGCTCCGGCCCAAAAAAAACTCAAACTCCTCGAAAGGAGCCTTTAAAAAGGCTCAGCTGAGGGCTGGGCAACCCAGGGTCTGTGATCAGCTGTGCACAAGTCTCAGCTTTGTTGATGGTGATCAAACCTTAGGCGCCAGAAGGTCTGGGGGCTCTGTGCTTATGATCATCAAGTAGTTAATTTCTTCCCTTGGTGGTGGTTTTTAGTGTCTGAAAAACTCAGGAAATATGCATGAGATACGATTATCTGAGTACTTCAGACAGGAGCTACTGCAGAGGATATAGGGGAGAGGTCTGTCCCAGGAAGACCCCGCAGGGTCCTGATCAATTACACGACCACCTGTCATGAGAGGGGTCCCTTCACTTCACACAGCCACAGTTTATGCACCTTTAAAACAAGGCACCTGACAACCAAAATGTCCATCAACAGAGGACTAGACAAAGAAAATGTGGTATATACATACAATGGAACATTACTCGCCATAAAAAGAATGAAATAATGCCATTTGCAGCAACATGGATGGACCCGGAGATTGTCATATTAAATGAAGCAAGACGGAGAAAGACAAATATCACATGGTATCACTCATATGTGGAATCCAAAAAAAAAAAAATGACACAAATGAATTTATTTACAGAACAGAAACAGACTCACAGACATAGAAAATAAACTTATGGTTACCAAAGGGAAGAAAGGGGGAGAGAAAAATTAGGAGTTGGATTAACAGACACAAACTACTATATACAGAAAAGATAAACAACAAGGTCCTACTGTATAGCACAGGGAACTATATTCAATATCTTATAATAACCTATAATGAAAAAGAATATACATGTATGTATAACTGAATCTCTATGCTATACACCAGAAACTAACACAACACTGTAAATAAACTACACTTCAAAAAAAAAAAAAAAAAAAAGCAAGGCACCTGGGGCACTGACACCCCTGCACTTGTGGGCTCTTCACGGCTGGGTGGGGGGTGACCTGAGCAGACTCTAGCTGGCATCCCATGCCTCAGGTCAGAACGATGTGTGGCTCATTCTGGAAGTGAAGCAAGCGAAGCTGGGTGGAACCACCCACCCCAGCCATGCACGAAAGCGCAGGTAAACCTGATGGATGCTGAGGTCCCACCGAAGGGATCCAATCCAACCTAACATCATTGTAGTCACTTATTTGTGCCTATATTAAAATGTTTCATTATGAAATTTTTCAAAAATACACAATATAGACAGACAAGTAAGATGAAAACTCAGGCTTCAACCATCACTTAGCTCCAACAATTTTAACTCTGCCCCCTGCTACTCCCTGACACTCTGAATCCCAGATGTCATGTTGTTTCACCCATAAATGCTTGTGTGTACGTCTGTAGTTGGTGAGGACGTTTTAGAAATATACCTGCCATGCCATTATTCACCCTAACAAAATTAACAGCTATTCCTTAATATTAGGTTAGTTCTCAAGGATGTTTCTTTAGGACTTTTTCTTCCTTCCTTCCTTCCTTCCTTCCTTCCTTCCTTCCTTCCTTCCTTCTTCTTTCCCTTTGTTTCTTTTTTTTCTTTTTTAATTGAAGTATAGTCAGTTTACAATGTTGCATCAATTTCTGGTGTACAGCATAATGTTTTGGTCATCCATGTACACAAATAGATTCTTTTACATATTCTTTTCCATTATAGGTTACTACCAGATACTGCATATAGTTCCCTGAGTTATACAGTAGAACCTTGTTGTTTATTTATTTTATATATAGTAGTTAGTATCTGGAAATCCTGAACTCCCAATTTATCCCTTCCCACCCACTTCCCTCCTCGTGACCATAAGTTTATTTTCTGTGTCTGTGAGTCTGTTTCTGTTTTGTAAATAAGTTCATTTGTGTCTTATGGCTTTTTTTTCCAAATCAGGATCCAAACAAGGCTCACACATTTCTTTTGATGGTTCCTTCTGTTCTGTAAGTTTCCACTCCTTTTTTTCATTTTCGTTTCCATGCTATTGGTTTTTTTGAAGACACCAGGTCATTTATCTTGTAGGACATCCCACATTCTGAACTGGGCTGCTTGCTTCTTTGTCGTGTTGCTTCATTTGTTTTTCAGTCCCCTATATTCCCTGTAAACTGGTAAGAGATCTAGAGGCTTGATTAATTTCAGATAAAAAATTTTTTAAGGCAAGAATGTGTCCAAATTCATGCTGTGTATTTTACATTGTGTCACCTTAGGGAGCATATCGGTCTGGTCATCCCAGTTCTAAGTGAGAGGGCTCTGGTGGTTAAGTAAGGGGGTCACCTTGACAAGAAGCAGAGGAGATAGGATTTGGACCTTCTCAGTGTGACTCCAGAATCTGCACTTTTAGCTACATCCCAATCCTGCAGGAAAAATAAGTGCTCTATGTTCATAAATTTTTCCTCTGTTTCTGGACTCCCTGCACCCACCACTCAGCCTTCCCCAGTACTGAGGACAAGCACCACTAGTTGTAGGTCAGATTGCATAGTTTAAATTGGGGAGGAAGACAGGTTCAGTGTTTTCAAACAACAGGAGGTCCAGGTGTGGCTCAGGGGCTGTTTCTGTCCTCTGGGTTGTGGGGAGAGGTGTAAAAGATGGTGAGGGCATGGGGACCGGGTAAACCCTGACAGGAGTTCTCCTTGCCACTGCATTTCTCTCCAGCCTTAAAACCTCCGGGCTCTGTCTGCCAGTGCCTCAGACCCCATGGTGCCAAAGGTCAAAAGGACTCAAAATGACAATGAAAGAGTGTGATCACCTTTGCAGCCTTTAGCATGAATTTCCCATTTCCTTATTTTGCCTTCTTTTCCCACCCTCTTCTGCCATGATTTTCCTCTCGTGGTGAGATGGGGTTTCCACTGGCTTCATCTGTCTTGTCCTTCCCTCTGAAATCACACTGCCAAAGGCAGTCCAGGTAGCAAGAGAAAGGTGGGGTGCCCTCTGAAGTCTCCAAAAGTCCTAAACCCGAGGATCTACCTCCACGCTGCAGGTAGGGAGAGACCCCCATGAGAGACTCCTAGCCAGATCCTGGGCACGGGGACCCCAGGGAGCTGAGGGGTGGAGAAGACTAGTGAGGAAGAGGCCATCTGATAGGAAACAGAGCGCTCCCTCCCAGCTGGCTCTGGTCCTGTGTGTGTTTCTCCTCAATTCCAAGGTTGTGTCCTCCTGGCCAAGTGTGAGCCGTGCGACAAGCCTCCTGGGGGCTGTGGATGTGTTCGTTCTCGCCTTTTGCAGTGGTTATAACCTTTTGTGAGCGCCTCCCTTTCGTTTACAAAGAATTGTTGTAGAGATTCTAACAGTTTGCAAGGCCATGGACCCTCCTGATGACTTTAAGTTGGGCATCACTTTCTTCAGGACCCAGTGACTCTTCTTCCCAACAACGTGGGAAGTTCCATTTGCTTTTGTTTGTGGTCAGTGCCCTGAGGGAAAGGGTCAGCTGGCTGTTCGAAGTGGGACAGAATTTCTGGTGAGGTCTACCTTCCCGTTCTGGCTAATGAGAGTGTTGGTACCGGCCGGTGGGGCATCCTTGGGACAGACTCCTTGTTGTTATTATTGCTCTTGATGTGGTTTGTGGTTTTGCCTTTTTTAGTTAAAAATCATATTTTCTCCAAACAGGAGTCAGATGTACTTATTTTGAGAATATGAGGAAAATGGAGAAATGCATAAAGAAAAGAAAGCTTCTCCAGTCTCCTCCCACCTCGAGCCACAGCGAGGACTTGGTGGGTTTATTTCTTGCCTCCTGTGCCTCCCAGGTCCCCGCCCCACGCCCCTCTGTGCCCAAAGCTCATCAGCAGTCCCCGTGTCCTCTCACAGGGCAGGGTATGGCCACGCAGGAGGCCTGGCAGAAGGAAGGACATTGCAATTGGGGAACGATACGTATTCCCTAGCTTCCTCCCTGCAAGGTCACCTCTGTTGAAGGTCACTGTTCCTTTCAAGACCCAGGAGCCTAACAAGACACCCTCTCTTGCCGGGCTCTGTTAACTGTCCCCACTGTCCTTCCTTTGGACCCAGGGAGGTGAGGCTCCAGCTACAGCACCGCTGGTTGTGTCCCCCGCCCTCCGCCCACACTTTGGTAAGTAATCCCTCCCCAGGTTATCCTGTTTTGAAGATGCCATCTGTTTTCTATTGGGAACTGAATTGACTCACCTTCTGACTCATTGGTATTTCAAGATCTTTCCCCTGAAACTCCCATTGGCATGATATTTTCTGAGGTTTCCAAAGCCATGGATGAATTAGGGTCTGGAGTAAACTCAGGGGTCCTGGGGAAAGAAGGCATTTAATTTCCTGACTCTTCCTTGGTACCAGCCTATAGGCACTGAGGTGCTGCATGGAGGCAGAAATGGGGGTAAGAATGCTGAATAAAAGAATTCCGGTCACATACTAATTTTGGTTCACAAATTCCAAATTCAGTCATCCTTAATGATTCGCTTAATAAGTTACTAGTAAGAAGCTGTTAGTTCTCCATAATGACAGCTGGAGGATTGTGTGGCATTCGCTCTGAAAAGAAGAAAGGACTCATGCGATTGAAAAGCAATTTGCATCTCTCAGGAGAATACTTGCACTGCCAGTGGCCTTCGAGCCCACTTTGAAATGGGCTATGTTAGAATTACTGTACTGGTAAAAATTTATAAAGCTGCCCTGCCCTAGAGAATTTGGACACTGGGATAGAAAGGACCACCCAACCAAATCATACTTTTTCCCAGTGGGAAGCAGCCCTTCAAATGACAAAAGTCCTTCTTAAGCATTGGCTTTGGCATCTGGGACAACTTTTCTAGAAAAAACTGGCTGCATGAGTCACAAACACTTGGGGAAATCTGTTTACAAGGAGGTTCTAAGAATTGTTGAGCACTGAGTAGCTCCCCTGCTCCCTACATTTTTAACCACAGCTAATCCCCTCCTGGTAAGGAATGGTGGAGCCTTCAAGCCAATGGTTTTAGACCCTCTTGCTTCACTGTTCTCTGATCCTCTCCACCCTCTTGTCCTGGGATCTCCCCAGCAGCTGCCCTGTTCTGTCCTCTCTCTCACATCTAATTCTACACCATCCTCTGGACTTAGGGACCCTCTTGGGCTTCCCTAACTTTGATCATCTCATGTGATCCTTTGTGACTTGCACCCACTCCCCTGTTCTTCTCACACCTGTCCATTTCAGGTAACCACTCACCTGACCCACCTTCAGTCCCATGTCCAGCTCCAGTGGACCAAAGGGGAGGTAGGATGCAGGAAAATGAAATCCTTGAGGCTCTTGAAGCTAAGTACCACTGCTCCCTGGCTGCCAAGGTTAAGCGTCGTATATGCTTAGGAACTCGTCTGTGTTCAGCCATGTAATATGGATCTGTACTTCCCAGGAACTGAGAACGTGTGGGTATAGAGGGTTGACAGTCGGCTGGTTAAATACTGAATTATTTCCATAGCATCTGGTAGAGTGATTGTCTCATCACCCTGACCACCTCGACCCCTTCCCTAGACTTCCTTGGACCTTCTCCTAAACCTGCAGCTTTAGGGCCAATGCCTGGCCAACTAGGGATGGGAGTCGGGGTAGAGTCCTGGTTGGGGCCTCTGGCCAGCATCCATTCTGACTGGTTGATATCTGAGCCACACTAGTTGTTATAGATCCCAAATGTCAACCCTTTGCAAGTGAGCCATGGTCTTAGAGACTTCCATACAAAAGCAAAAAAAAAAATGAAAAAGAAAAAAGTCAGACCAGCGGCGGCTGTGCCTGATACTCCCAGCCGGCAGCCTCTTCTCTTCAAAGGCTGCCCCAGAGGCGTAAGGTCTGTTTGCAACAAGCAGATGATTTACTAAATACTGCTTTCTGCCAAATCCCCAGAGGCTCTTGAATGTTGGGTGCTAATAAAACTCAAGTTATTATTAGGCATGTGGTCTATGTAGGTCATTGCCAAGTGCTAGCAGAGAAAAGCAAAGAAGCTAACCCCAAATAGAACATGGATGAAGGATTGCAACCCCTTCTCCAAAGAGGAAACATGCCTGAACTCTCCATTTTCTCCAGAAGGACTTGGCTTCCTCACCTATAAAATGAGAGTCTTATTAATGACCGCCTTCACCAGTGTCTCAGGATTTTAGACAAGAAATAGATCTCCTTAGAAAAAAGTGGGGGCCCCCAGGGAATAGTTTTGGGAGATTCAGCCTCATCCCGTAGCTTCAAATTTTCTGTTACTGCCACATTGCAGGGTTTGGCTCCTGTTTTACCTGGCAGCTCCAAAGAGGAGTGTGGCCATCAGCCGGGGCAGGAAACAGCTCCAGGAACTCAAGGTCTTGACTGAAGGAAACAGCAGATGTGTGGGTCGGATTCTGCTTGAACTCAGGCTTTTTTCAGATGCTCACAGGAAGATGACTTGTGTCAAGCTTTCAAGCGTTTGGACAAAGTTCAGGATTGTTCTTTAGAGAGACCTCTTCCTGAGCAATAAGGAACACACGCATTTCCTAAGCATCCTGTCGGGTGGGGATGTTCCCCCTTTACCAAGGCTCTCTGAGCTGGGAGGGCATCCGTGCAGGCAGGAGAGACAGCTAGCAGGTAGGGGCTATGAGTCTGGGGGAGGGTGGTGGGATGGGAGGTGTCTCGGGGTATTGCTGGAACCTAGACTCAGTAGGAGATTCCCGGGGAAGAAAGAAGAGGTCGACAGTCAAGAGCACGGTGTATCTGCCTGTGCTGATATGACTCCTTCCTGACGGGAGGTTTCCAGGCTGAGTCATCCGGTCTCAACCTGGCAAAGAATGGGACACCATCAGGAGAAAGAACAGGAAGAACCAAATTCAGGCCAAGCTGGAGGAAGGGGGCAGGGTCACGGGATTTCTGGGACAGTGGAGCCCAAACTGAGCCCTGAGCATGCTCCTTTTTTTTTTTTAAGAGAAATTTAAACTCAGCGAATGTACACGTCCTCCCATTTTACAGAACATTTGAGGTGAACCCACACCTTTAGCTTTATTTATGAACCAAATAAGCACTTGGAGCACTTGTTCAGTGCCAGACACTCTTCCAGAGTTTGACAAGTTTTAACTCATTTGGTCTCCAGGACGATCAGAGGTCCTACGATTATTCCCATTTTATGGAGAGGAAGTCGAAGCAGAAAGGGTTAAGTGATCTGCCCAAGGTAAGGAGGATCGGGGACTGGACCCCAGGAAGCCTGGCTTCCAAGGCTGTGCTTTCAAACCTTGAATTTTTTTTTTAATGAACTATTTTTTTTTAGAATAGTGTTCACTTTACAGAAAAGTTTAAAGGATAGTACCCAGGGTTCCAATGCAGTTTGTACCCAGTTTCCTCTACTATGAACATCTTACTAGGATGGTACATTTGTTACCATTAATGAACTAGTATTGATCATTATTATTAATGGAAAACCACAGTTTATTTGGATTTCCTTAATTTTTACTGAATGTCTTATTCTATCCCAGGACCCCATCCAGGATATTGCATTTTTCACATCTCCTTAGGCACCTTTTGGCTGTGGCAGTTGCTCCGACCTGATGGATTTGAGTAGTGCTGGTCAGGTGTTTGGGGATGTGACTGATGACTTTTCTCGTCATTTGACTGGGGTCCAACCCCTGACTTTTGATAGTTACAGTGACCTCTTGCAAGACAGGTGCCAACCTAACAGGGACAGCTATCATTATTTGGCAGAATTCCACATTCAGGCTTTTTCTCCTTATATATCTATTGGTTTTCAGAAGGAAGAGGAGACTTCTGTTTTGTAGTTGCGCTGAGTCACCTCATTCCACGTAAAAAGAGTCATCTTACCCCAGACTCTCCTGCTGGGGTGAAGCCCTTGATCTACGCTTGTCTCCATCTTCCAGGGTTGTAGGGTACATTTGGTTCCTTCAGCCCTCCAGCCGGGCCCTGTTCATCTCCATTAAGACTCAGACTCTGGCGCAGAGACGTATAAAGGGCACAGTCGGGGACTTGGTCCTGTAGAAGCTCCCCACTCCCCACCGTCCTTGGACGCTGCCCTGGCAGGCAGACCTTCCTGCCCCCAGCCCTGCATCCCAGGCAACAGACCACACCATCCGATGATTCTGGCAGTCCAGACTGGGGACACGTCCATTTGATCTTCCCGGGGAGAGCTCATAAAGATCTTTACGTGTGAAAGAAGTGCTTGAGATATGGTCTCGAGATGATAAAAATACACACAACCTTTGAAAACCACGGCAACACGAGAGGCAGGAGTGTTGCAAATGCAAGTGCCTTTAAAGCATGGCAGTGGGCTTGCAGCTGCGGAAAGTTTATTAGGAAAACGTGAGCAAATAGACTCCCGCTTTCCTACTCACCTGTATCCCGTCCCAGCTCAGAGCCCCACCAAGCTCCAAGCCCAAATCCCAGTAAATGTTGTCTGTGTGAACCAAGGAGTTCAGAGTAGGTGTTTCCCAGCTGCCTCCAACAGGTCACAGCCTGTGTTTCCAGTCTCTTTCCCTCCTCGCCTTCAGCCTGAGCAGTCAGATAGCTAACAGCCTCCTGGCTCATCTCACCTTCCCAGGGGTCCTTGTGCCAGGTTGAACTATTGGCCTCATTTCCTCATCTTCTGCAGCATCCACACCCTTTGCCGTGTGACTTCGTAGAGTCCACCTACACCCCCATTCCCAGTCTTGGGAGGGAAACACTTTCTTGCCCCATGACTTTGGGCTCATCTCGGGGATATTAGCAGATGTGACGCATCCAGAGGTTTGAAATGTGCTTGTGTGATTGGGTGTGTCCTCTGTTGCTTCTCCCATCACCAGGAGAAGAACATGCCCCAGCTAGCTTGCTGGTCCCGGGAGGATGAGAGGCATGCAGAACAGATTCGGACCCAAATGGCAGCCTGGAGCCTAACCCAGCTGATCCCAGCCGAGATCAGCCAAAACCCAGCTGATCTGTGAGTGAGAAACAATGCTTGGTGGTATGCTACTGAGCTGTAAGGTCACTTGGTACCAGCGACAGTAGATGGATACACAACTCCACCTTCAGTCCCTCTTGGAAACCTATACAGGAGGAAGGTTTCCAGGAAGAGGAGGCTTCACGCGAAGTCCTGTCCCAGGAGGCCATTCCTTCCTTACACGCGCCTCACTGATGATGTCACAGTAACTGTGACTCAGCTCTCCCAGAAAGCCCTGGTGTGTTAATAACGACAGTGATTAGCATTCACTTGGGGTTTTATAAGCAAGGGTAGCTACAGCACACAACTATCTTTGCAAGGCGGAGAGGCCAGAATCATCACATTCATTTTGCAAAGAGAAAATGAAAAACTCAGACGACGTGGCTGACTCACCAGGACTGGACCAGGAGGTAGCCGTCCGAAGGGAAAAATGAACTAAGGAGTTCCTTACACCCAGGGGGATGTCACGTGTGTGTGTACGCACATGTGTGTTTTCCTTTTTCTAACCTTTTCATTATAAAAGAGATACACTCCAACTGTAGAGAAATAGG
This sequence comes from Camelus ferus, assembly GCF_009834535.1. Lineage (NCBI taxonomy): Eukaryota > Metazoa > Chordata > Mammalia > Artiodactyla > Camelidae > Camelus > Camelus ferus. The sequence goes on from NC_045712.1 coordinate 39,269,722, forward strand.
AAAATGCAGAAAGTATTTTAAAAAAAAAGTTTCCATTCCATCTAGTAGTATTTTGACTTGTTTCTCAGTGTTATTTTTATGCATGTCTAAATAGTCTATATTTTTGTACATACATATAAGAACTGTATATATTAGAACATACTGTATATATAAGAACATTTCCCATGGCATTTAAAATTCTTTAAATACAGTTTTTAATGCATAGTACTATGTTTTATGCACTTATTCTAATCTGTTTAAACATTCTCTATTATTGTAAAGATAGCCTGTTTTAAAATTTTTTGCCATTAAAAACAATGTCTTGGTGAAATCTTTGTTGGTACAGGAGATAATTTATGCGTTTAGTGCACAGCACATGGTATGCACTTAATACGTGGCAGCTAGTATCAGGATTTGTCTAAATCCTGAAAATTCCCTTAGAATAAACCTCCAGATGCACTTCTGGGTTAAGGAGTGTTAACACTTGGTTTTTGATGCTCATCGTCAAATCGCTCTCGAGAAGGGATGTCTCGTTTCTAACACTAACAATGTACTGCAGGTGCCCGTCTCACAGCCTCCTCACTAGCCCAGAGTATTTTCTTGAAAACAAAGCAGTGCTAATTTGACAGGTGAAAAATAGTAGTTCATTGTCACATTTTTAATTGCTAGTGAGGCTAAAAATGCCCGCATAATTATTAGCCATCAGTCACAGGAGGACTGGGGCAGGGGAGCATTTGGATCAGGGCCTGGCATAATAAATAGTTCTGAATGAACGAATTACCAAAGGTGGGCCACGCTGTGCGTAGGAGCAAAACTGCTAAGACTGTGTGCTAAGGACTGAGGTTGTTAGAGCATTGACTGTGTGGACAGGAATTTATTCCTATTTCTTCACTGATCAATTGAAAGCACTCTCAGATGGACAAAATACTGGGATAGAAGTGAGGATTCCAGGGAGCAGGGATGGGAGGGAGGGTATAGCTCAGGGGTAGAGTGCATGCTTAGCATGCAGGAGGTCCTGGGTTCCAGAACCTCCATTAAATAAATAAAGAAACCTAATTACCTCCCCACCTCCAAAAAGAGAAGTGAGGTTTGCAAGTGTCTACTGGGGTGATAGTACTGAGAATGGGTTGCTGGGCTTTGGAACTAGCCAACCAGCCAGCAAGAAATCTGATCAGAAAAAGGAGCTGGGAACACAGCCTCCGGCCAGTAACTTGGGGACTGGGGTTGCCAGTGGAGCCCTCACTCCTCCAGACTCCCTTCTGCACTCCAAGCACATACTTGTAGTCATAGAGTGTACATGGACTCTGCAGACTCTCAGGGGGAAGTCAGGGCTGTGAACTCGCTTTCCCATCCGACTCTGTCATAATTTGACTCAGCCACCAGACTGGCTGCAGTGGATGATCCCCGCCCCACTCCTATGTGTTTCTGCTCCTCCAGGCCTGGCTGAGACCTCCTCCTCCCTTCCCTAGGCGAGGGGCCCCACCCCAACCTGGAGGGCCCTTGGAGTACTTATCACCCTGCACTTTTCATTCACCAGTCAGACTCCTGTCCTTGATACAAACTACCCGAGGGTGGAGATAGGGTTTTATTATCTTAGTATCTTCAGCAGCAAAGAGTGTGGGAATGAATGCATGCATGCATGAATGAAATCTCCAGGAACATCAAGAATGAACTAGGGCCTTGGAACCTGGTTGGGAGAGTTCATCCTTTATTAATACGTTTCATGGGGAAGTTATAACTTGGATATTAGGCTCCGTGGTGAGTTGAGTTTGGGGCAGAGACTACATCCCACATACCTGTGCCCTGAAGTTTTCTGGTTTTGCTGATTTGACTTTACACTGAAAGCCAAGTCTCAGCAAAAGCAGGAGTTTATTATTGTTTTTTTAAACCATCCGCCCAGCTTTCTTCTAAAGCAGTGGTTCTTAAACTTTACTGAGTATTAGAATCGTCTGGAGTGCTTGTTACCATTCAGAGACCGCATTTCTGATTTAGCATCTCCAACAAGTTGATGCTGACGCTGCTGGTCCAGGGGCCACACTTTGAGAACCACTGGTTGAAATGTTTTCATCTGGCCCCAGACAAGGTGCCAAGAGACCTTCTCCCAAGTTCAAGGAACTGGGTGTATAAAACATTTGGCCCCGTGCCAGGGCTCAGCTCTGCTCATCCCCACGACAGTTTGGACCATCTTTTCTTGGCAGTCTGCATAGGCAGACGGTACCATCCCAGCCTGTGTTCAAAGGCCACCAGGGCCTAAAAATTACTGCTATAGGGTCTGAAACCTCATCAGGACACCTACTAGGTTTCTGGAAAAGCACATGAAGCTTCAGGAATTGGAATCTTACAATCCTGGGAAAACCCCAAGCTCCAGGAGCCAACCTTTGTACAGCAGGCAGCAGCCACATGCCTCACCTGCCCCCTTCCAGAGGCCAAAGCCCCTCAAGAGGGGGCACCTAGCCATCACCTGTGAGGGTCTCTGTGTCCTCTCCACTACTCCCAGTCCGAGCCTAAGCCCACATCCTCTTTCTTTGTTGAGCTCCACAGGAGAAGGTGAGGACCGGGGCTAAGATTTGCTTTCCGGCAGCTTCCCCGTCAGCATTCAAATAAAATCCAAGCTCCTGACCACAGACTGAGCCTGCCTGGTGCTTGGATCTCATCTCCCTTCTCTCCATCTTGTTGGGTCCACTCCGACATGCTGGCCTCCCTGCCGTCCCTCAGACACCAAGCTCGTTCCCAGCTTAGAGCTCTACCTTCAGAGCTGGGGCTCCAGATGGGACAGGAGACTGGCTGTTCAGGTATCCCCTTGTCCAGAAAGAGCTCCCTGTTCACCCTCCATAAAGCAGCCCCTCCTCCCGCCTGGTCCTCTGTCCCAGTCCTCAGAACACCTGTCATCATCTGACACCCCCTTCAGAACAGAAGACCCACGAAGGCCAGAACCTTGTCCACCTTTCCCAGCTGTGTCCCCAGCCCCTGAAATAGGCCCAGAACACTGCCCACACTTCATAAGGATTTAAGGAATGAATCTGTGGCCTCCACCAAGCAGATGAGGGAAGGCAAGTGCTGGAATCCTCAAACAGCATATCCTAGATCTGGGCGCTAAAATCCAGAATCTGGCTCTGGGTTCACTTCCTGTTATCAGCTGGTGCTGATGGGAAGGACCGGGGCCACCAAAGAGGTTTCTGTCACCACCCATGTTGCTCTGGACCAGCCCCCCAACCTGGGTCGTGTGGCCTGCCTCACCTGCCAAACTGTTGGCTAACCTTTGTGGCACTGGCCCTCAAGTCTGTGCCAAGGCCCAAATAAGGTGACTGCTGGGAAAGGGCTACACCAGGAAAAAGGTGCTGACATATCAAGGTCTGGGGCTGGATGCACTTCTCTAGGGCTTTAAAATCTACACGTGGCAATTCTTTTTTTAAAAATTTATTAATTTTTATTTATTTAAATTTTGTTGGGGGAGGTAATTAGGTTTATTTATTTTATTTTTTTAACAGAGGTACTGAGGATTGAACCCAGGACCTCATGCGTGCTAAGCACACACTCTACCACTGAGCTCTACCCTCTCCACTGCAAGTCATTTTAGATGAGCTTTTTATGTTTGTTGTTTAAAAAAAAAAAAGCATTGTTTAATTTCTTCATAAGCATAAGGCAAGCCCATCACAGTCTAAAATTCTAAGGAATCGCATTTGAATGAGGAATTCTGGAATCTGAGGTCCCGCTAAGGGATCCTTACCTTGGTCATTGTTCTGCATCCGTTTTCCTGCCCGTGAACACTTGTGCCTGCTGTCCTCTCCGGGCGGGTGGGCCTTTCTGCTGGCATCAGGGAGTGAGTATGAGTTAAAGAACAGTTTGGGTCCACAGTCCAAGCCCTACGAACCATGAACGGAGGATCTTGAAAAGCAATTTTAGTTGACATCAGATAAATGGCTCAAATGGAGAGATCTGAATCTCCCATGTGGCCTGAAACCGAGCCCTCCTCTGTAGGTATCCAGCCGTCCATTCTCACCTGGGGAGGGAATTAAAGGTGTGAAGTCCTTCAGGTGAAGCCTTTGTGGGTAGGGTTACCAGATAACACTGGAGAAGAAAAATGCAGAATGCCCAGTTTCATTTGAATTTCAGATAAATAACCAAGTGGTTTTTTTTTCCATTATATATTATTAAAAGAAATTCAATAGAGTTCCCTGTGTTATATAGTAGGTCCTTGCTGTTTATTTATTTTACATATAGTAACATGTGTATGTTAATCCCCAGCCCCTAATTTATCCCTCCCCGCCCTTTCCCCTTTGGTAACTATAGTTTGTTTTCTCTGTCCATGAGTCTGTAAAAATTAACAAATAATGTTTAATAGAATTATCTCTCAGGAGATATTTGGGACATACTTATACTTTAAAAAGTGTTCATCATTTATCTAGGTGTCCTATATTTTATCTAGCAGGGTCTGTTTTGATCTTCAAGTCTTGGGTCCTAGGAACAGAGGAACAGGAATGCTTGGACTTTTCCTATCCCGTGTTACCCTACAAGTGAGAAAGTTTTGCTCTTCGTCTCCACTCATTCCAGTCCCTTTTCCCTCTCTCCTGTTCCTGGCTGGTGGGTCACGGGCAATAGATGGACATGACCTTGGGTAACCCTGCCTGAGTTGCTGCTGAAACACCGCCCACGCGGCCACACTCCTTGGAACTGGTGGGGCACTTACCAAAGCGGAGATGTGGAAAAAATGTTCCAGCCCTAAAACAAACGAGGGCAGGGATGTTTTATAGCCGTTAGGAGCATTTGATTCTTAGATAAAGGGCCTAGGAGACCCAGAACACTTCCCTAAATGCAAACTCCTGTGTCAGCTTTCTGTACTGTGGTGTTGCTAAATGCCACTTTTATTACTAATAATACCTTGCACTCACGTTGTGCTTTTCATCTCAGTGCTGTATTCACATTGAACAGCACAGCCCTGTAGCCTCTGGATTACATCATTCTACAGAGAGCTTCTTTGAGATGAGAGTGTTGGCCCCTCATGGAACAGACCTGGACAGAAGTGAGGAATAGTTGGGTCCAAACCTGAGCTAGCTGGGTGATGGATATTAGGTATATATTCCCCATCCCACCATGTTACCCTGTTAACCTCTCAAGTCCAAGATCAGGGCTACCTCCTAATTTTTTCTAAAGCCCCAGCAGTGAGCCTGATGACTGGAACGTAGCAGGTGCTCGGCAAATGTTTGCTAAATGACTGAATGAGTGACGAACAAGTAAATGAGCCTGAAAGTCAACTTTGGTTTCCTTCCTTTGCTTTATTGTCTTGTGTGTAGGGTGTGTAGCAGTGGCTGCCAGTCCATTGTCACTATCTCCTCAGATTGTTTAGCATTTCTGAGCACAATCTCTCCCAGTGCTTCCACTCCCAGTAGCACCTGCGTCTGTGTCAGAGGAGGGCCCACAGGCTTCTGGAACAGCTGTGGCTGCATTCCCTGTATGTCCTGCCCCTGAAGCCCTTATCCAATCATGGAGGGGTGAAGGGCTATAAACTCCCCCACTACTTCATCCGTGATGGGGACACTTAGGTGTCTCCTACACTGTGCCCCTGTGGGATTGGGCCAACACTACCCTCCCAGGGACATGGCTTCACATCATACACTTGTTCGTCCTCCTTCCCTTCCCAGCCCTGGCTCCCCACCCTACGAAACCCTTAGAACACTGGGAACACTTCCTAATAAGCCACTTTCACTAGAATCTTCTCTCAGGGTCTGCTTCTGGGGAGCCCAGCTCATCAAAAGTCAGTGATGCTGACTCTTTTTCTTGAACCAGGAAGGACCCTCTAAGAGCAAACAGCCAGAGCAACCACAACCACCAATCTTACTACTGGGTGAGGAACAAAAGAGGAGGAATAGTTGGGACTTTACATCCATGGGGGCTGGAATCAAGAATTCCAGCTTGGAATTTTCTTAAGCAAAGATAGCACTACTCTGGGTCGCTCGAGAGTAAGCTTCAAATTCTGCTGCACACAAGCATGCAGCTCTTCTTACAGGCTCCCCACCTGGGCCCTATCCTTAGCCAAACCCCTGCAGGAGCCAGAAGTTAAGACCAGTGCTTGCCAAATGGTCGAGGCAGCACCCTGTGATGGGAGGTCAGGCAGGACCTAGATCAGAGAGCGTTTCTTTGCCTCCTTCCATTTGAACCAAGGGAGACTGGAAGCAAAATGGTGGGGGCAGGGAGGCTGAGTCACTGTGATGGGTCAGTGGCCACGTTTCCGCAAAAAGACTTTTAAAGAGTCATTTCTGCATTCTCCAGGGCTTTCTGGTCCCAAGACTTCTCATGTGTCAAGATCAAGTTCAGATGTTTGGAGGGGCTGTTCCTCTATCCACCCAAGGGTTTCAGGCAGACAGGATGGGATGGTGTTGAATAACTTTCCTGACTGTAATCTAGGGACAGTGGCAGGGTGAGGTGTCCCTGAACTCCCTGAGATTTTATTGGTTTGTTATATTTTAAAGGGCTCCGGTGATACTGCCGTAACCTACTTCAGAGGAAAACATTTATTATTAACGTTGGTTTAACACTTAACTTTCTAGGGTATTTGGGGATGACACAGTCATACATCTGCCTTTTTATAGTGCTTCGCGGCAGAGCACAAGACCTCCTGGCTGACACCTCATACATCATCAAAATTAAGACCTCTAGGCAAGCAGAAGAAAGTAGGACGGGGGTGGGGTGGGGACAGCAACTTGGAATGACTCTAATGGCTCCCAAGTTAACTTTCCTTTAGAGAGAGACCGTTTCCATTAAGGAGCAAATTATTCTTAACATTAAGACATCTTTGTTTCCATGGCAACCCAAAACAACTGGAAAGGAATGATCCGCGGTGGCCATATACCGCCAAGTGATGCTTCAAACCTGACTGGTGGCTGATGGACATTAACTCAGGGATGGAGGTCAGCCAGCCAGGGGTCAACCTGCAACTGCTGGACATTCAACACCCCAGCTCTCCTGTGTTAAAGCCAAAAGAAACCTGGAAATCAGCAAGCCAGGATGAGAGTAGTTCCCCCCAGCTTTTATAACTTAACTGTTATCATCATAGTGTCAGAATATTGCTGGAGACTTAATATGAACAGACAACTATGAACAAAAGAAGAAATTGGCTTTTCTTTTCTTTCCATTTGAACTTCCCTTCAAGGACATTTTGGGGTCTCTTTTGCGGGTTATAAAAAGAAAGGCAAGAGACCACAATTGTGTGGTTTCATATACTTTCACACCTATGAGCCCCCTTTTCTCACTCCAACTGGGCAAACATGATAACTGGGGAGCTCTTTAGCAGAGATCACGTCTGCCCAACTTTGAGCCACAAAACCTTTGTAACAAAGGATCCTGACCTTTATGGTGAAAGGGAGCAACAATCATGGTCCCTAAGCCCCGGAACCAGCAGCATTTTTGAGAAGAGAAAAAGAGAACCAAGAAAAAGCATATCCCCTGAGGAGTGGGTAAGGTCCCTAAAATAGCCACTTAGGGAATTCTCACTTGAGACAACAGAAAACCTTGCGTGTTTTCCACTGACAAAGTGGCTGTTGTTGCTCTGGGCTGTCAGGGATGCAGCGTGTACGGTATGAAACATAACCTCAACCCATCTGCTGGGATCCTCTCCCTCAACTTACTTTGTCAACCGTGTGACGTGAACACCACCATATGACATTTGTGTCCTGCATCAAATACATGTCTGATGGTCTCCAAACAAAATGCCCAAAAAGAAACAGAGCATTACAACCCAAAAAAGGAAACAGGAGAGGAAAGAGCTCTGCCCCCTGCTGTTGCTGGTCAGTAAGATTCCCTTCAAGGCATCATACAAGCAAAGATGGAAAAAAGCAGAGAAAGCCTTCCACATTCTGGGAAAATGAAAAATGAGCAGCACAAAGAGGCTGCAACGGCTGCCATCAGAACGGGGAAAACATCACTTTAAGCCATAACTTCCCTTCACTGACGTCCTATCTCCAAGTCCCAGCACTCAATCTATAGGAGTCCAGCTATATTGTACAGCTGGTCCTTTCTATAGCGGGTTCCCCATCCCCATCCCCAGATTCAGGGGATGCAGAACCTGCAGATTTGGAGGGCCCTGGTCCTACACCATTTTCTAGACGGGACAGGAGCTCGGAGTGTGGTGTCCACTGGGGGCCTGGAACCAATCCCCCACGGATACTGAGGGATGATTATACTTTTTCTTTTTAATTCCTAAATGATGGGACATTTAAGTTTGTGTCTGCAGGAATGTTAATAGAGAAAACCTCAAGGGGGTAGGGTGCAGCTCCATGGTAGAGGGTGTGCTTAGCATGCACAGGATGCTGAGTTCAATCCCCAGTCCCTCCATATAAATAAATTAATTAATTAAAAAATCTAATTACCTCCCCCCAAAAATTTTTTTAAAAATTTTAAGTAAATAAATTAAAAAGAATTCTTTTAAAGGAAAAAAAACCTCAAAATGCACCAGATACAGAAGTGTTCATGGCTGGTGGGACTGGGGGTTTCTGCCCCATAACCTGCATGCGAAGAGGGAGGGCAGGGCTCCCATCTGACATAACCCTGTGCGGATGGCTAACCAGAAAGCACACTACTTTGGGGTGGAGGTAACTGACTTTGTTATAAAGCTGTCATAAATATGACTGAACAGGACTAGGCTGTTGGGTGATGATAAACCATTTAGGGCTGATGTCAAAGCACGGCATGGCTCCGTCCACCTTCTGGGGACACTGTGCCAAGTGCTTATCTGATCATGTGCTTCTCTGCTCCGTACACTCCATTCCCCTCCATGACCCCTGCCCTCCCTGCCCTCTCCTACTGACACCAGCAGCACAAGGGAGTGGTCCCTTCCCTCCTCCTGGCTGCCCTTCCTCCCTGCTGACGTCTGCAGGACGTGTTCCGGATGCAAAGGGCTTTTCCTTTGACCCAGTGAACCTGCTGGGAAACGCCTTTCCAGGCGGTGGGTGGGGAACACGTCTGAGTCACACTGAGAAAGAGGAGATGAGGGGGGAGTTGAAGGGAAGCGGTTTCTAAGAATGTGGCCTGGAGGCAGATCGGGGTCCCCAGCATGTTTAAGTGTGTGTGCACGCGCACATCCGCACCGTTTACTAAAGGACGAGGAGAAAACCAAGCCAGGGCTTCACTGGCTGGTCCTGTGTGAAACTCCCCCTTGTCCAAGTCTAACAACAGCTGGGAGGTCGGGCTTCGCCAAATCTCCAGTTGCCCTGTCCCAACTTATTTGGACCCAGTGGACTCCAAGGCCATCCCACTTTGAACTTCATCCCCTGCATCATCTTTGAAATGTCACAAAGCCCCTTAATCTGGGCTTGAGCCAAGGTAACACTTCAAAGAAGTGAAGTTATGGTTCCCACTTGAAGGGTAGACCACACCCTCTTCCAGCCCTGATACAGAGACCTGAACACAGACACAGGGAAAAAGCCAGGTGTGACTCCCCCAGGTCTTTCCTGGATTTATTCTGAGCAGCCTGGTGGGCGGTGGCCTGGACTCCAGGGCCAGACTGCTTGTGCCTGCATCTCGGCTCTGCCAGTGGCATCTTCTGTGACCCTAGGCAAGTCACTGAACCTGCCAGTGACTCACATTTTGTACCTGAAAAATACAAATAACTTACCTGCTGTATGGGATAGTCAAGAGGGTTCGATGAAGTCAAGCAAACAGAGCATCTGGACCATGCCTGGCCGTCGCAGGCTCTCTCCAAGTTAGCTCTTCTACGCCACTGCCCTGGCAGGGAGGGCCGCTCGTGGGTGTGAGGTCTCTACACCTGTCCAGTGTCCGACATTCAGGAGGGTCTCACATTTAGTTTAATGCTCTGTGGTCACCATTGAGAAATTCTTACTGATTTTATCTTTGAACTTGTGTTCTGTAAGTCTCTGAGGCCATGGAGCACATACATAAGGAGAGGTGTGTGAGCAATATGTCTGTCTGCCACTCCCGCTGCCCCATTTCATCCTGAATTCTCCATGCCCCATAAGCACAGAATCCCAGTGGGCCCACAATGCACAAGGCTCCATGAGATTCAGAGTCAGGCCCAGGGAAGAATGTTACCTGGACCACTGGCCAAATGGGGGAGGAGTGGGGAGGGACCCACTGACAGCCCAGAGAGGTCCTGCTTTCCATTCACCCACAACCTGCCTTGAATGCAGAAAGAAGACAATCAAGTTCTAAGAAAGGCCAAGGAACTCTTATCATATTCTTAAGTGACTTCCTTGTATTAACCAACAACTTATCATAGAAAGAAAGGGAAAGGGCAACCATGGTTTCTTTTCCTCTCAGTCCCTATCTGCTCTTCAGTAAGATGAAGGTGGAGAGTGTTGGCAAAATGTGTGTATAACAAGAAGTGAAATAAAGTCTCTTCTGTAAGTGGTGTCGGGAAAGCTGGACAACTGCAGGTGAATCAATGAAGTCAGAACACTCCCTCACACCATGCACAAAAATAAACTTGAAATGGCTTAAACTTACACATAAGACAAGACACCATAAACCTAGACGAGAACATAGGCAAAACATTCTCTGACACAAATTGTAGCAATGTTCTCCTAGGTCAGTCTCCCAAGGCAATAGAAATAGAATCAAAAATAAACAAATGGGACCTAATCAAAGGAAAGCAAAGGAAACTATAAACAAAATGAAAAGACAACCTATGGAATGGGAGAAAATAACTGCAAACTATGCAACCATCAAGAGCTTAATTTCCAGAATATACAAATAGCTTACACAACTCGATAGCAAAAAAAAAAAAAAAAAAAAAAAAAAAAAAAACTCAATCAAAACATGGGCAGAAGACCTAAACAAAATTTCTCCAGTGAAGACATACAGATGGCCAGTAGGCACATGAAAATATGCTCAATATCACTAAGTATCAGAGAAATGCAAATCAAAACCACAGTGAGGTATCAACTCACACCAGTCAGAATGGCCATCATTCAAAAGTCCGCAAATGATAAATACTAGAGAGGGTATGGAGGAAAGGCAATCCTCCTACACTGTTGGTGGGAATGTAGTTGGCACAGCCATTGTGGAAAACAGTATGGAGTTTCCTTAAAAAATGAAAAACAGACTTACCATATGATCCAGCAATCCCACTCCTGGACATAAATCTGGAGAAAACTTTAATTCGAAAAGATACATACACCCCAATGTTCACAGCAACAGCCAAGACATGGAAGCAACCTAAATGTCCATCAACAGATGAATGAATAAAATAGTTGTGGTATATTTATACAATGGAATATTACTCAGCCATAAATAATAATAAAATAATGCCATTTGCAGCAACATGGATGGACCTGGAGATTGTCATACTAAGTGAAGAAAGTTAGACAGAGAAAGACAAATATCATATGATACCACTTATATGTGGAATCTAAAAAAATGAAACAGATGAACTTATATATAAAAACAAAAACAGACTCACAGCTGTAGAAAACAAGCTAATGGTTACCAGAGAGAAAAGGAGGAGGAGGGATAAATTGAGAGTTTGGGATTTGCAGATGCTAACTACTATATATAAAATAGATAAACGAAGTCCTACTGTATAGCACAGGGAATATATTTCAATAATGAAAAAGAATATGTCTATAACTGAATCACCATTTTGTACACCAGAGACTAACACAACACTGTAAATTGACTATACCTCAATAAAAAAGAAGAAGTGAAATAAGAACAGTTTTAGGCAGCATTTTCATTTTTCTGGTAGCAATGACCTACACCTGCATGTACCAGTTAGGAAATACGAATGATATCCCTGTGGTGATTCCGCATCTGAGTTAAAGGCTCTTCTATGTGCATGTAAAAACTGTCATTGTATAATCTAAAGTTAAAGGTAAAAATCATGCTAATAAATAATATTTATTTACTTATTTTTATTTGGGAGAGCCTTACATAGCAAGTAAAAAAACACTATGACAAATTGGAGACCACAAAAGAAAGATAAAGGCCTTATATTTTAGTACCTTTAAGGACATCTTTCCTGCTTTTTTTGAACAAGGGGCCCCACACTTTCATTTTGTCTGGGGTCTTGTAAATTACATAGCGGGCTGTGCCCACCGGCTAACTCCTTGGTGCTGCTTCTCGAGAGCCTCTCATTCAGCCTAGCTTCTCTTCCAGCCAGAAGAGTCTACAGGGAGGGGCTGGGGAGGCAGAAGGAGGGCTTTCAGCTGGGGCCTGACTACCTGGGGGCACTTCATTCCCCCAGAGGGTCCTCTGAAGTCTCCTGGCAACCGTGGTCAGGGTTGTCACCAGCTGAGAGGTTGGCCTGGCACCTCCCACTGCCCACTACAGCCCCTTGTCCAGTATTTGCCAGACGTCAGGCCTAAAAGGCAGTTTCGGCCGGAGGAAAGGAAGATGAGCCTCCCCATCACGAAGGTGGGCTTTGCCAGCCAGCACTCGGGCCCAAGGACCGGCCTGGTGCTTTGTTTTGAATGGCAGGAGCAGAGCAGGGCTGTCATTTCTCTTCCTAGGATCAAAATCAGACAAATCTCCTATTTGGCTTACCAGGCAATAAGTGGATAACGCCAGTGAATGTCAGTGCAAATTACAGCTCCAGACGCCTGTTGTCAGCTTTGTGCTGCTTCTTGTCACTTTAATGCAAAGAGACAGCACGGAGCTGATAACAAGCCAGAAGGGTGGGGGATCGGAGGGGCTGGCGGGGACGGGAACAATGCATATTGGAGAGATGCATTCAAGACAGCAAAAACTCACGGCAATGATTTCCTTGATTGCCTGTTGGAAAAGGAGCATTTAAGGGTGTTAGATACCTGGATGACGACTCGGGTATTTACAAAATGAGCAGCGACCTCACCTATTAATTCACCTACCCACCCACCCACCATCCCACCCATCCACCCACTCATCATTCATCCGTCCATTCATCCATTCACAAACCCACCCATCCATCCATCTATTCATCCACCCACCCACCTACACATCTATCTTCATCTGTTAATGAGAACTGGACTGGGCCTGTTGGCACACTGGAATTCTGAGAGGTTCATGAGGCCTCCATCTACTGCTTGCAGCCAGTTTCCCAAGGTTGCTTCTAAGAAGTTTGGAGAATTCTTGGGAGGAAACACCACTCCTCCTGGCAAAAAAAAAAAAAAAAAAAAAAAAGGCTTTAGGGCCTTTTAATTTTGTCTAAAACAGCCTAGTTCAAAAAGTCCAGTTTTACTCAATTAAATTGCATCTTCTAAGCTAGTGCTTGGGTGTTACTGTTTCAGAGACACCCTCAGCCCAGAGATAAGATCTTCCCCTCCCAGCTGGCTAAAGAAAGAAGTCTTGCATTTGGAGAGCCAGAATTTGGGTGTGTCCAACTGTCTTGAAGCCTGTGAGGGTCAGCTTCCATTAATATGCAGTCTCACTGTATCTCCACCCACATTACACATTTGAGGAACAGATGCAGTCAAAACAAGAAGCCAGGCCTTACTCCAGCTGTGCCTGTGCTGGCAAGCTAGTACCTAAGGAATTAGAAAAGGGACCAAGAAGGTAATTATATGGGGTATACATCTTGCATATCTTCTTAGGTTCCTCAATGACTGTTCTCTTGGGTGGGAGGGTATAGCTCAGTGGTAGAGTGCATACCTAGCATACCTAGCATACACAAGGTCCTGGGTTCAATCCCCAGCACCTCTATTAAAAATAAATAAGTAAATGAACCTAAACAACCCCCATTCCCTCCCAAAAATGACTGTTCTCTCTCTTGGCTGGTGTCCCACCTGTTCCCGGATGCCCCCCACTTTTGAACTCAGATGAGATTCCTCACCACTAGGCATGGAATCTGGCTTCCTGAGCAGTCATCAGGGGCTGGAAAATACAAAGGAGCTGACTCCCCGTGGGGTAAAGGTTAACGTAGGAGATAGAAGGTGGGAGCAGGACAGATAAATTCCTCCACTTTCCATTCTCCTGTAAACAACACTGGATTGTGACTCCTTTTTGCAGCCTTCTAGAGAAGCTCCATGCTAAGTCACTCTGGGGCCCCCTCACTTCTCAGGGTGGGCTCACAGTGAAACAACGCCATCACAGTCAGGTGTTACATGACATCATATGGCTTCTTGTCTCGCTTCCTTTGTTTCCTTCCCTCTGGGGGCACATTCTAACCAAATTATTAGAACCTTAATCCTTGTTTAGGGTTCACTTTCTGGAAGACCTGGACCAACGCAATAAACAACATTTGTTTAACACCTGCTATGTGCCCCCAGGTGCCTTGAATACATTCAAAACTGATTAGGGAACTTGGAAAACTCATTCAGGAGAGCAGAACATGGATCCCAAGGTCACCTAGAAGAGCAGAAGCAGAGTGGGAATGAAACTGTTGAAACTGAGTAAAAAAAAAAAAAAATAGCTAATGAGAAAAAGAAGACGGGGGGAGCTTAGTGGAGATGGGGTGGCCTCAGAGCCGCTGGAGCCCAGTGAAGAAAAGAGAGGCTTCTGTATTCCTTGAGACTTTTGATCAAGATGCCAGGCCCCCAGCTTGGTTCCCAAATTGGGAAAGATGTCCATTTTGGGGACTGAGCTTATGCAATGAGTCAGTGTCGTCCTCACAGCAGAAGTACTTAAAGAGTGCAGGAGGAACAGCTTTCATACCAGTATCCTAGTTATCTACGGCTGCAGAACAAATCACCCCAAAACTCAGTGCTTTAAAATAATAGCACACATTGTCAGGCGTTCTGATTTTAGCCACTGCAGTGTACATGAGGCAGGGTCTCACTGTGGTTTTGACCTGCGTTTTCCTCACGAGTGGTGACACGGACCATCATTTCATATTCTCGTTCTCATTTGGGTCTCTTTCTAGTGAAGTGCCTGGTCAAGTCTTTTGCCCATTTTCTCCTGGTGGACTGTCTATCAATTGATGGCCCTGAGTTACATATCCTAGATTAGAGTCTTTTGTCAGATAAACAAATGGCAAATGTTTATCCCCTCAAAAAAAAAAAAAAAAAAAAAAACTCAAAACCAAACCAAACCAAAACAAACAAACAAAAAACAACCCCAACAGTCAACCATCATCATCTCAGTTTCTGTGGGTCAAGGATTCGGGAGCAGCCTGGCTCCGCGAATAGGGCTCTGATCTCTCACGAAGTTACGGCCAGATGTTGGTAGGGCTATGTAGTCCAGTGGAGGTCTGAGTAGAGCTGGAGGGTCTAGTTCCAAGACCGTTTGCTCACGTGGCTGCTGGCAGGAGGCCTTAGTTACCCTCCATGAGGACCTCTCCCCGGGGCTCCTTAAGTGTTCTCATGACATGGTGGCTGGTGATCCAGGAGACCAAAGCAGAAGCTACAATGCCCTTTAAGATTTAGTTTCAGAAGTCACACATTGTTCTCTGCATCCTACTCCACTGATCACACAGAAAGCCCTGAGTCAAGGCAGGGAGAGCACATTTCAGGGCACGGAGACTAAGAGGTGAGGACCTCATGGGGAGGAGGAGCATTTTTGGAGACTGGACCATAACAGCATCCTGGAACATAAGAGCTGGGAGAGTTCTTAAAGCTCATCGGTTTCAACATCCTCATTCAACAGCTGAGGAAACCAAAGATCAGAGACATTAAGCAACTTGCTCCAGGTCACTCAATGAATCATCTGTTCATACTAAGGTGCCTGCAGGAAGCCCATTCTTTGAGGCCATGTAAGACTCGTAGCCCAGGGTCGCTACGCTGATGAAGGCAGTCAGAGGGGATGCTTTAACTCAGAGTGGATGAATGAATCCAGGGCCAAGCTGATTACAACAGTTCATTCATTCAAAATGTATTTCTCGAGTGCTTTCTTCACACCTGGCACTGTTCTGGGCACTGGTACACGAAAACACCCTCCTGTTCTCGTGGGCCTTACAGTGTAGTGGGAAAGACGGACAAGCATCCCATTGATAAAGCAACTATGACAACCACAGCAAGTGCTTTGAGGAGGAGGTTGGAGCACTGCACAAACACAGAATATTGAGTTTGTTCCAGCCGAGGCGGCATCTCTCAGGAAGTGATGATTCAATGATCACTTGACAGTCTGAAAGTGAGTTCTACCATCGAGATGATTTTTGTTCACTATTTGTTTTTCAGACATTATGTTTCCACCTCCAGATGTTCCATTTCAGTTTTCTTTTATATCTTCTATTTCTCTAATAGTCAACTTCATGTTTTTCTTTAACATCCTTGAATATATTTATAAGATTGATAATAGCGGTTTTAATATCCTTGCCTGTTAGTTCCATCATCTCTGCTATTTTGGGGTCTACTTCTGTTTTTTCATCCTGGTTATAAGTCATATTTTCCTGCTGTCTTGCACGCCTAGTAATTTTCTATGGGATGCTAGGTCATGCGCATTTTACAGTGCTAGGTGTCAGATTTTGTTTTATTCCTTGAGAGAGTGTTGGATTTTGCTCTGGCACACAGTTCCTAGGAAACAGTTTAATCTTTTCAGGGCTTGATTTGCAGCTTTGCTATACTATGCCCTGAACAACCTTTAGTCCAGGACTAATCTCACCCTGTTATTAAGGCACAACCTGCGTACTACAAGGGCTACACTTTGGCTGGTGAGAACACCAACGATTTCCATACCTGTGAGAATTCCAGGAATTATTCCATCTGCTCCTTTTAGGTGGTTTTTGCCTGCCTCAAGGAATTTTTTCTCACACAGGCAATGATAAGAGATCAAAGACAAGGTTCCTAACCTGACCATTTCTGGAGTTTTTCTCCATGTGTAGGACTCTCTTCTCTCTAGTATGCTGCCCTGCAAATCTGAACTTCCTCAGTCTCCCACAAATCTGAACTGTCTTCTCAACTGTTTGGGTTGTCTCTAGGCGGCGAGCTGGTGCCATCACAGGACCCACCTTGTTTCCCATCACAGTCCTGCCTTAACTCTCGTCCAGTGTTGAAAATTGTTGTTTCAGTCTAATTTGAAAAGATACATGCACCCCAATGTTCATAGCAGCACTATTTACAATAGCTAAGACATGAAAACAACCTCAATGTCCATCAACAGATGACTGGATAAAGATGTTGTGGTATATTTAAACAATGGAATACTACTCAGCCATAAAAAAGAACAAAATAATGCCATTTGCAGCAACGGGGATGGACCTGGAGATCGTCACACTAAGTTAAGTAAGCCAGAAAGAGAAAGAAAAATGCCATATGATATCACTTATATGTGGAATTTTTTAAAATGACACAAATGAACTTATTTACAAAACAGAAACAGACTCACAGACATAGAAAACAAACTTATGGTTATCAGGGGGTAAAGGAGGGTGGGGGGATAAATTGGGAGTGAGGATTTGCAGATAATAACTACTATATATATAATAGATAAACAACAAGGTCCTACTGTATAGCACAGGGAACTATGTTTAATACCTTGTAATAGCCTATAATAAAAAAGATTATGAAAAGAAATATATTTATATATAACTATGAACCACTGTGAACCATAGTGAACTACTATGCTGTACACCAGAAATTAACACAATGTTGCTGACTGACTATACTTCAATTTTAAAAAATGATCTTAAAAAAGAAGGAAATTATTGTTTCATATATTTTTAATGGTTTTCTAATTGTTTAAGGCAGGGGTATATATCTAGTCCCTGTTACTGCTTCATGGCATATGCTTTCTTTAAATTTTTAAACAGCTTTATTGAAGCATAACTGATGATAAAATTCATACACTTAAAGTGTAAAATGGACCAGTCACACCTGAAACCATCACCACATTCAAGATAATGAACATATTCATTACCCCCAAAAGTTTCTTCATGCCCCTTTGCAGTCCCTCCTTCTGGCTTCCTGGACCCTTCCTCCCAGGAAACCACTGTCTTGCATTTAGTCACAACAGATTAGTCTGTAGGTTCTAAAGTTTTATATAAATTCCTTTTTGTTAGGCTTCTTTCACTCAGCATAATTATTTCGATTCATGCGTCTTGTTGTTTGTATCACTAGGTTCCCCTTTTTAACTGCTGAGTAGTACTCCATTGTATGGATATACCACTATTGGTTTGGTTATTTTGTTTATACCATATTTATTCATTACTGATGGATATTTGGATTGCTTCCATTTTAGCTATTACAAAGTGTTATGAACACTTATGTAAAAGTCTTTGTATGAACACGTGATTTTTTTTTTCTTGGGTATATACTGAGGGCAGGAACATATGGTAGGTATATGTGTAACTTTTAAAGAAACTGTTTTCTAATGGCAGTTGCTTTAAAGCCAGTTTTTGTTTGTTTTGTTTGCTTGTTTGGGGATCCATGTGGTGGTGTGGTAAATATGAAAAGTTTGGATGTAGATGTTCACCTTCTCTTATTCTGAAGCAATGAGCAACTGCCAGGTTGATTAATGTCAGCCCTCACCAGTCTGGAAGGTAGACTCTCACCAGAAGATGGAAAAAATACAAGACAAGAACACGAGGGGCTCCCAGCCTGGCAGAGAGCAGTGGGAAAGGTCACAGAATGCTTGGCCTTTTTTTTTTTTTTTTTTTTTTGGTTGGAGGCATTTAGATGGAAATTAAAGTAGAGTTTGCTCTTTTTGGATAGTTCATCCTTTTCTTGTGATTTTTGAAAATATAAAATGTTGGAGAACTTAGTTCAGAGCTGTTTTTTGAAGTTTTGGGCTCTCTCCTTGATGTTTGGACTTTGAAGCTTCCGTCTGTGAATAAATTCAGCCTTTGTTTCACCTTTCCCTGAGGAACGACGCCAGTGAGTTAGAAGGAGATATCCAGTAGGGATAAGTGGCTTTTCTTTGATCCGCACACAAATCGAGCTCCTCTGAGCCAAGAGAGGAATGGGCTTCACAAACGCCCGTCTGGCTCTGAACCTTGAGCCGTGTTTAACAGAACAGGCAGAGGTGGTGCCTTTTATTTCCACCACCTCCTCCCCCCTTCCCAAATGCCCCAGCACGGATGGATTCTCTTAAAGGAGTTTCCTTAGGACAGGCAGTATTTTTATACTTCCATTAATATCTCACACAATTTGAGATGTCTGGCAATATTATTGAAGCCCAGGGACCCTGGAGAGCTGCATAATGCCTGGCGAGGTGGGGAGAGGACCAAGTCACCCTTCTCTTCAGCCCCCTTTGTCATCCTAACAATGCAGATCAAATGTCCAGGGCCCTGGTGCACTGCCGGCACTTACCAACCACCTCGGAGCCGGGGGCAGCTTCTCTGGAAGGCCACCCCTCCCTCAAAAACAACCTGCCTGTGACTCTTTGGCCACCTGAGTTCACAGTGCAGCTTGAGGAAATCTGTTATGGAACATTCATGTTCATATTCCTGAAAGACCTAGGACAGAAATGCTAACTGACCTCCTCCTGGCCTTTTCTTAACTGGCCCTGGTAAATCTGTAGCTGCGTGATTTGGGCTGCAGCCAGGAACAGGGGCCCTACTGATTATTCTGTTCCCCATTGTTGAGTTGAGGCTTTATTCTGAATCATGATGCTGCTTCCAGTTTTGCTATTGTGATGCCACCTCCCACCTTCTCTATCTCAAACGTAAGCTGGGTAACTTGTTTGCACTGAGCCTTCTGGGCCCTGCAACCACTCCACGGATGCTGGTGATGCTTCCACCTGTGCCTCAAGACAGGGCCCGCTCCTGCCAGCCTGGGACCGCGCCTCCTCACCTGGGCACCCGGCCGACGCCCAATGGCCATCGCTAAGCTCGTTGATACAAGTGAAGAGTTAGACACTGGACACAGCTGACAGTGATGTCACAATTGATGGCAGTTAGGAGAAAGGAAGGCCAACTCCCACCAGGTGCCCTGGTTCTCTGGCAGGTGACAGGTAGGGGACTGAAGACATCTCCTCCTTGGCTTCCTCCTCCTTAGGGATACTGGTCATGCTGGGGAAATAAACATGCAATTGATTTTTTTGCCTCCAAACCCTTGGTACTGTGGCTAAAGGGCTGCGGTTGTCATGGCAGCAAGCAACATTTTTATTATCAGCTGTGGCCTTTTCCCCTCCCCTGGGAAATGCTTGACATGATTCTGGTTCTCCACACTTCTGTTCCTTGTCTTTTAGGGGTGGATGCATCCTATTTGCCTCTGACTGGGGAGAATTTCTATTCAGTTTGGAGGGACTGGCTGATGTGTAGGAAAGTGGGGGCAGGGTGAGACAAGACTCTCAGAGGAGGTACAAAATTGTGTGTGTAAATGGGGGGAGATCAGAGCATGGGGACAGAGGAGGGAGGGAAAGGGAACAAGAAGGGAGATGGGGACAGGGAGAAGCAGAGAAAGAGGAGGGACACACGGAGGTGAGGACACCTGCCCTCAGGAAGCTCCCTGCTCACACAGGCAGACCCACACCTATGACTGCCGGAGCCCCTCCAGTCTCCCGGCTCGGGCTTGTTCAATCTGCTCCACCCTCTACCAGCTTGTCAGCCTCTGGTGGGCAAGCACAGCTTTCCCCCCCGTCCCAACCCCACAGGTTCCACCATGTGCCTCATAATATTAGGCAATTCAATGCTGAATGGATAAATGCACAGATGGACATTCAAATGCTTTTTAAAACTGAAATAACTGAATAAGGCTTTGGGGGAATTGACGGATGGGAATCAAAATCCCTAGAAACAGATGGTCAGACTCACCTGCCAGTTCGTGGGTTTGTTCTGAGAAATGCAGCTTCTAAGAAGAGTGGGGAGAGATAGACATTATATGATCTGGTCAGAGGGCTCTCCTCTCTAAGGAAAACTGCCCCAATTCTGGGCACCTGCTCAAGGCTGCCTTCAGATGTGCTGATTATGCTGGAAGCAAATCACGTGTCACTGTCCAAGGGGGTGGGTTGGCTTCCCTGGGGTCTTCAGCTCCAAGCACCCCTACCCTGAGATGCTTCAGTCCTGCCCTACAGGAAGTGGAATGAGACTTGGAGAAAGTGGCTTCTTATCACAGTGGTTGTAGGGTGGTGGAAGATAATGACAGGGACTGTGTCTGCAGGCATACAGTTGTGTCCCCATTTCAGTCCCAGGGCACCTCAGAGTAGAGATCCCAACTGTTCTGGGCACAGGCCTTTCTTGCAAGCTCCTTGGAGAGGGGTGATGACAAGGAGAGGGTGAAATGAGAAGGAAGAAGGGAGGATGCCTCTGGGCTTGCCTCCCCGGAATGCCCCAGACAAAAGGCTGGGTCTTGTGTTCCTTCTGATACAGTCAGAGCTATCTGTGGCCTCATGCCCCAGCCCAGCTCTAGGAAGAGGAAACAGTTTACAGTAGAAAATCCCAGCTATGTCCAGGGCTTGCAGTTGCCAATCTAAGGGAAAAAACAGGGTCAGACAGGGAGACTGACTCATGCTGACCAAACTCACAGGGGACTGATGGATAGACCGAAATTCTACTCATTTGTGCAGCATTCTTCAAGTTCTTTGATATCTGAAAATCTGCCCCAGTTTTTTAAAAAAAGCTTCTGTATGACTAATTATATACAATGTAACAAGTTACATTGTATATAAAAGAAGAAAAAAAGGTCCATTAAGCCTTGTTCCCAAGAAAGGCAGGAAATGGGACAAGGAACAGGTTTGTTGTTCTTTGCATTTATTAATTCCTGCTTTTTGACTCAAGCAAAGGAACTTGATTAGAGAGAAAAGTAAATTTCCACTAAATGTCAACCCTAATACCTTCCTTTGTGATATAACCCACTTATTAGCTGCCTCCTCCTACCTGGTAGAGATCCAGGTAAAGTTGGCCTGAGCCAGCAGATTCATGACCTTTAGAAACCTAGAGCTTACCCCCAAGATTTCTGCACACCCTTAGGGGGCTCGTGTGCTCATGGCTCCTCCTGTCTCCCAACGCCCTGCCCTGGCTTCCGCGTGGTCCTTATCTTTGCTGTTACACGCCACAAGTCCCATCAAATACATCAAGATTCCCTCTCACACAAAATATCTGTGAGCTGAGCAGAACTGGGCAACTATTTCAGGAGTGAAAGGGCTAGAAGGGGAGATAAGAACAGATTTCTGTCACAGCAACACCACTTTAAAATACGAAAGAGCATCTCTGATTCTCAGGCAGCCTCTAGCCGCCCCACACTGACTTACCCCACCTTCTCCCACCTCTCTGCATCTTGCCCTCTGCCCTGATTCTTCCTCTTCTTTCCTGCTTTCTCTGCCAGACTCCTCTAGTGGTTAAAAAGTAGCTCTCACATTTTGGCGTATATGGCAGAGTAACCTCAACTTCAAGACCTCACTTTCTCCACCAAGCACCCACACTCTCCACCAAGCACTGATTAAGGTCTTTTTGCCAAATAAATGAAGTCCCCCCAGCCCAAGAGGAACTTCTGTACGGCTAAGGAGATGAGTCATTGCATTTTCTTTCCTAGACAAACCCCTACTGCAGTTCTCCATCTCCATTTCCTCTAAGTTCCTCCTTTAGTTATAATCAGTCCATCCCAAATGCTACTCCTTTCAGGAGAGTCTGCAAACCCAATTTCTGTTTGTTACTTCCTAGCTGTTTGTGGGAGAAGCCAGCTGTGAGATCTTAGACAAAGTACTTAAACCCTCTAAGCCTCCTTGGGGAAGGAAATGACAGGTAACATATAAAGCTGTTAAAAAGATCAAGTAATGGGATGCACATGAAAATGCTTCATCAGCCACAGAGCCCAGTGAAACTTATGACCGTTACTCATTGGGGCCATGCTAGCCAGGGTACCAAGCAACACGGCCATTGGTTGTCTGAGTCTTTGTGTGTCTTCCTTTCTCAGTGACAGCAGCCTTACTGATGCACTGGTCCAAACACTGTGGGGCCTCTTTCTCATGTACAGATGCTGTTCAGTGGGTGTGCACAAAGAGCACCTGATGCAATGAGAACTAGCAGTCCTGCCAGAGGTGGAGCACCTTAAGCTATGGAAAGCCTCTATTCGAGGGACAGAGAAATGCCCATATGTCTTCACACGATCCTTGCCTCTGAGCACCTTGTAATTTACCACAAGCACTTTCGTGACCATCCCATTTCATGGTAAGAGATGTACCACTGTGGTCACATACATATGGCTGAGAAGTGCCCCTTGATGACCTCACTCTATGCACAGCCCTCTTGAGTTGCCCAAGGGAAGACAATGACCCTAATTCCTCTATGGCTGCACATTCAAGGCCACCCCAAGCTTAGGGTCCCAAGGGCACTGTTCATAGTCCCACACAGCCAACCCAGTATGACTCCATCTGCTCTTGGAAACTTCAGTCAGAATCCTCCTGCTGTCCAGCTCCCAGCCTCCTTTCCCTCTTCAGGGATAAGCCCCCAGCCATCAGACAGCTTAGCTGTTCAACCCTTAGAACAAAAGGAGTTGCTTTCACTCTGTTTCTCACAGTATAGGGTTGATTGTTTCGAAAAGAGGGCCCAGGATGTTGAGGTGTTTGCGGGGGGCTGGTGAAGAGCACCCCCTTTCTCATTTCCTCACTTGAGTCCTGAACCAACTGAGAAATAAACAAAGGAATAGTAAGGCAGATGGAGACCAGAAGGTCACTTATCCACCAGATAAAACTGATGTTGGAGAAAAAGGTTTTCCAAATACTGAATCCCAGAATTAGGCATCTCACTCACCCGATCATGGCCGAGCTGGACCAGGAGGCCTGTCCTGTGAGATTCATAACATGGGATAGTAGACCCTAGAGGGTTTGGGCTATTCTGCCCAGCTTCTCCTTCCAAACTCACAATCAGATTAAGCACCACCCCCTGCAGGGAGGGTGACAAGGATGCTGAGCTGGAGGGATGCAGAGAGGCCAGGTATCATCTGAAGGGTGCTGTCTCCATTTGGATGGAAGCATCTTGGGGAAATAAGCTCTCCCCATCAACACACACCTTCTGAAGACAAAAGGCCCCTTTAGACTCCTTGGAAGTGGTGATTCACTCTTCTAGCTCTTGTTGAGACAATGAAACACCAAACACCATGTCACATGTAGACATTGATACACAGAGAGAGGTGTGTGCGCACACACACACACACACACAAATAGGATCATGCCATATGATCATAGCATATTTTATAACTGCTCTTTTCACATAACAATATATCTGGACTCCAAGTACGGTAAATACACTTTTACAAAATCATTTTCATGGCCAAGTATCCCTCCACTGTGTGATTGTCATACCCATCTTTTGGTAACCAACCTCCTACTGTTGGTCGTCTGATTTGTTTCCAATCCCTTGCTACTATTAAAAAGTAATTGTCTGAACCTGTAGCTAAATTGATTCAGATGCTTAACTACCATTGAAAGGTAAATTCCTGAAAGTGGAATTGCTGGGTTAAAGGGCAGGCATGTGTTTAACACTTTGGTCACATTTTGCAAATTCTGCAGCAGGTGCCATTGATGTAGTCCAATGTACAAAGGACAAAAAGAATAGACAAAAGAGCCAGTTTACCTTGCAGGCTGTGGGCCCCCACACTGGACTCCCCATGTCCTCCGTAGGCCCCTGTGCTGTGCTGCACACCCCAGAACTTCAGCTCACTGTGTGGGCCGATGGGCTGAAGACAATGAATGGGAAGGGGTGGTGGGTCTGGGCCTCTGTAGATGACAAAGGCAAGTGTACTTTCAAGGCTGAGCGGGGCTTCTCCTGGTTGGTGGAGGTAGACATGGTGGTTCCCGGGTCAGCCACCCATGCTCTTCCCCTGTGCTTGGGCTGATCAAAAAATCAGAAAATCAGAAAACATCCCCTGACTTCATCAGTCATGAGAGTCTCCCGAATGACCTGCTACCAGAAACAGCTATTTGTGGGATGAAGGACAGACGTGGTGTTTGCTTTGTCCCCAAGTCCATGCCCAGAACCTGGAACCTCGTGACCCCTTTTCACAGTCAACGATTCCTGGAGTGCTTGTGCCTCTCTGGATGGCATCTCTAAACAGTTGTTTAGTTTGTGGGCTAATATTTTCCAGGAAGCACCTCCAAAGACAATCTGAATGCACATAGTCCCACAAAAAGAGCTGACTGCGAACGCTCCTGGTTGAAGGAGAGTTTTTCTGGTAGCTGAGACTGGGAGTTGAAGGGTTTTCAGTTTCTTGGGGACAGAACTGGGGGAGGGTCTCGCTGTGCCCAGGGAATGCGGCCACCTGGAATAGGGAGGTGGGCTCCACAAAGGAAGGAGGATTTACCAGAGCATGGTGGAGAGCTTAGGAGTCAAACAGACTTCTGTTTAAACCCCAGTGCTGCCCGCTTTGACGGTAGGAGTGTGGGCAAGTTACCTAACCTCCCTGTGCCTCAGCTTCCCTAGCTTCCAGGGTTGTGTAAAGATCTAACTGGGTAATGGGCATATAAGTTACAAGGTAAGTGCCCCCAAAGTGGTAGATGTTACTCCAGCAACAACACCAGAAAGTGTAGACAATCAGGAAGCCAGACTAGGATCCCAAAGGAATAAATAAAAAAGCCATTGGACAGGGAAGCTGGGGAGGGGTGAGTTACGGGATGGGATTAAGAGATATAGCTACTGTGTATGAAATAGATAAGCATCAAGGATACATTGTGGAGCACAGGGAATTATAACCATTATCTTGCAACAACTTTTAATGGAGTACATCTCTAAAAATACTGAATCACTATGCTATACATTACACTAATATTGTAAATCACCTATATGTCAATGAAAAAAAGACCATTGGACATCTTTATGTCCCCAGGGCGTAACTTACGGTCAGCACTCAGTAAATATTTGATGAATTTGATGAATGAATATGTGCCAGGCCATGTCAAACAGGTAGACAGCAATAATGGTGAGGAGCTGGTCCCTGGAGAAGCCAAGAAAACTCCCATGACAATAATAATACTATTAATAAAAGTAGCAGACGATTATATAACACTTACATGATGCCTGACACCAAACCTCACCTCACCCTTATAATGTGGTGCTTCACCTCCATTTACATAGAAGGAAACTGAGGCACAGAGGTCACATAACTTGCCCCATGTCGTGCAGTTATTAAGGATGGAGCAGCATCCATGTCTGGATCCTGGGGCCAGAGGACGGAGGGCTCGGGACACTGCCAGCTTGGCTAAGGTGTCGGTGGGCAAGGAGAGTGAACTCAGCTCAGGGCAGAAGGCGGGGAGGACCAGGGCTCAGAGAGCACACTTGCTCACCCAGGAAGGTCACCAAAGAGACAGGTGATGGAACAGGAAAAAACGGGAGGCACCTGTCTCATCTCCGAGCTGTAAAGGAGGATGGCACATTTTTCTACAGTGAGTTGGGGCCTGTTCTCATATATTAATTCTCTCAATCCTCCCAGCGATCCTAGGGCCCAAGTACTATTATTACCCCCAGGAGAGGCACAGAGAGAGTAAATGACTTGCCCAAGGTGAAGGTCACACAGCCCATGAATGGTGGAGCCAGGATGTGTGCCCAGGCAGTGTTGTTTAAAGGCCCCAGCCCACCTGCCGAGCTGCACTGCCTCCCGGGCCGGCCACTTACAGGGTCGGTGACAGGCTTGTCCACTGACTTAACAGTGTTCCTGAGGATGTGCTCTGGCAGTGGCCCAGGGTTAGGGGCTGGGGAGATAGCGATTAACCAGATGGGGACGTCTCCTTGACAATGAGAACCAGAGACAGGGTGGTCCCTCGGTTGGGACCTGTTACATGCACAGTGCCGCCACAGCTGGCTCCCGTGTGACCCGGCAGGCCCTGCAGAGCCCCGTCAGCACCTCCAGGGTGCCGAGCCCCCAGCGACGCTTCTGTCTGGGGTTGGGGGCTGGGTTGCCACGTATTAGACCATCTTGAAACTGCCTGATGTCTTGTGAGCTTCCAGGTCTGCAGTCTGTCTGTGTCACTCTTGTCACCCAGGTGATCAGTTTTAGCTAGAATCACAGCCCACAGCTATTCAAGAGCTCCATTCCTGACATTCCGATGGCAAACAAATGGCGTGACTATGACAAATCTCCAGCCCTTCTTCTCTTTCCCTGTTTTTCTGTCCTCTTCACCCTTTTTCTTTCTTTCCAAAGCCTTAGAATACAACTTTGTTCATGTGAAGTTTCTTAGAGGCATTGTCATCATCCCTACTTGAGGACAAACAGGAAAAATATCAGGACCAACAAAGTCCTCTCAACATGGCCAAAGGTGCTTGGATGGGGAATGACCGGGGGGCCTGGCGGGGTCACTAAGCCCCACCCCAAGGGACTGAAGCCACTTGCTCCCAAGTCTGCTTAGATAGGGCTGTGAGGGCCCAGCCCCAGCCTTGGCCAGCTCCAAGGGTGCGGCCAGACTCGTCATCTGGGGTGTCACCAGCACGTCCCAACCATCCTCAGGGATGGCCGGGTGAAGAGTGACCCAGGGGAGCCTCGCCCATCGTTAGCAGCTGAGCCATGAAGTGTGGAGGTCAGTAGAGCTGAGCCAATCACACGGACTCCCTCAAGGACACGACCCAGGAACCAGGAAAGAGAGGCTGGCCCATTGAGAGCAGCAGGACCTGCAGGGCTGCAAAGCTGCCAGGGGGTGAGGCTCCCTGGGGAATTGACCTATTCTAGAATCATGACCTTTGACAGTGATTGACTCTGCATCAGGGTCTTCAACCTTCCCTATTTCACAGGGAGGACCCACCACACTCAGGCTCCACAGCGTCACTTCCCAGAGCATTCTGGGCTGAAGACCCAGCCCCGCTTCCACCCCTGCTCTGTCCCTGGTCCTGGCCGAAGCAGGTGGGAAGGGTCCACAGGTGGGCAGCTTGGATGGCTGAATTTCATCCCCTCCGTGCTCTGCCTGAGTGTCCAAAAGACCTTTCTGGGCCATAAAGGGACCCCTTGTGACATCACTCACAGAGAACAGTTCTTCCTTCATCTCAAGAACACCTGGAGACTTTCAGCAGCAAAAAATTAGCTCATGTGTACAAGGCACAGCCGTGCTGCTCCTCACCTGTCAGGACGCTGGTGGCTGGCCCTTTCATGAGCTCCGTGGCCTCCTTGGGCTTCAGTGTCCACCTCTGAGATTGGGGGCTCCTTCGGTTTTGCTCCAGATGTCCAGCTTGGAGTCTAGCTTCTCAAAGTGTGGTCCCTACACCAGCGGTCGCAGCATCACCACCGCCTTGGAGTTGGTGGAAATGCAGATTCCCAGGTTTTGTCCTAGAACTGCTAAGTCAGAATCTCCATTTTAATAAGATCTTGGCTGATCAAATGCAATGAAAGTTTCATGTGCCTCGGCCTATACCTGACCACTTTCAATTTGAGCTTCAGGTTAGGGTTACATGGGGGAGATTTTGCAGCGTACTGATGCCAAAGCTGGGGTGGTGGAGGGTGGAGCCTGGGAACCTGTATTTTTAAAAGTTCCCCCATGATTCTGATATGCAACCAGGGTTGAGAACCACTGGCCCAGAGGAATGGGCAGTGGGGGATCTGCCTTCAGCTTCCTGAGACCCCCTCATGACTTCCTCTGAGCAACAGAACAAGAAGGTCCCTCCCTTCCCTTTGTACTGCTTACTCTTGCCTTCCTTTCCTCCTCTCATCACTGGGGTTATTTTTCCCTCTGTTCTGGGCGGAGTTAGGAGCAACTCCTTGGATATGGGACTTGCCCTGCCCATCAGTGTTGGCCAGGCTCTGGCCACCCTCCCCCAAGGCCCCCGCCTTGGTCTGACCCAAGTGCTCCCATGCACAGGCGTGCCACAAAGGCGGCTCTGGGTGCCCCAGGAGGACACGGGGAACATCTAGAGAAGGGTGACTCATGCCCAGCAAAAAGCTGTCCTGCCTAAAGTTCAGCCAGTGCACATGACCAGCAACCCAGCATCCTCACAGCCCCCCATTTACCTTGCTGTCAAGCTCGGCCACTGTAGGAACCATTTCTGGTCTCCGTCTGGACAAAGAGGCGGCAGTGAGGTCTTGCCAGGGCCTGGCACACCATCCAAAGAGCCCTGTGAGCTCTTAACCTCTTTGCTGGGGATAAGGTCACACAGAAACAAAAAGCAAACTTGCTAGGGAATCACAAAAAGGCTCTTTCCTCCCTTCTTTCTCCATCTGAAAGCAATGAGGGAGCTGGACAGGCCAATCCCAGAGCCTTTCATGGTTCTGATCAAGGTCAACCCTGAGCCAGAGAGAAATGCAGGGGCCCTGGGGAGGGGGGGCCCGCTTTGGGTTACAGAGAGGAGGGCCCCAATCCCTGCAGCCTGTTTGAATGTGTCACGGCCTCATCACAGCAGCCAACATTTGTAGGTTCTGCCTGGGTCGGATCGAACCTGACCTAGCTCCGCACTGGGCTGCCTCCTTCCCGCAAACCCAGCCTGGTCTCCCCATCATGTGGGAAACCATTCCCCAGCTTGTGTTTCTCTCCTGAGCTTTCCCATCTCTGAGCCCCTGGAGGAAGGAGAAAGTAAGGCAGCCACTCCTGTGGCTGGTAAATGGGTCTGTTTTGTTGTTTTGCAAGCAGGCAGCGACTTGAGATTTGCTGTAGCTTCCAGCTGCTTCTCACTCGCTGCACCATTCGCTCCAGAAGCAGGGCTTTGAATTCCCCGTCTCCCTAATTCCTTTCTGTTCTTTCTCCTCTTCCTTTTCTGTCTCCCTCTTTCCTCCCTCTCCAATCCCTTTCCTCCTGGAATCCCAGCTCTGCCTGTTTTCTTATGCCAGTGGGTAGAAGTGTTATTAGACTGTAGCCCTGGGGAGGAGCCCAGCCTTGGCAGGTGCAGGTCGCTTGTTACCTGTTACTCCAGCGGCGTCACTGTTACCCCAAGTGCGGCTGCCAAGAGGAACCTGGATACTTCGGGCCAGGCAGACCCGGTTAAATCTTTCCCAGCTGTTCAACTCTGTGCACCTTGTTTAACTTAAATGGGCCTCAGTTGAGTGGTCCCATAAAATGCACACTAATCACCATCTCACGGGGTTGCTGTGGAGATTAAATGAGATTGTGGCTGTGAAGGCTGGCCAGGTTAGGTGCTCGGTCACCCACGTGCTTCCCTCATGTGCCTGCCTCTTCTGTCACTGTGCCTGGCAGAAAATAGAGAAGTGTTTCTGTTGTAATGTGTCCCTTTCTGCCGGGACCCAAGGATCCAACTCCTCTTGTAGTTTTCTTCTCACTTTTCAGTTGCTTCAGTGTAATTTCCCCACTGGGCCCACCAGCTGATTGTGAATGACAGAAAATGTCCACCCACAGGGAAGGGGAGTGTGAGCGAGTGTGGCCCTGGTTCCCAGCTTCTACCTCCAGGGCTGTCATTTCATTCCCAACCTAAGTAGGTGTCAGGAATATAAATTTGGGCCTGGTGGGCTTCTGGGAGGAGGTGTGGGCTGATCAGATAACAGTGCTTGGAACCAGGCTGATATGTCTTCAAGCCCTGACCCCTGGTCCGCAAATTCCATGACCCTGGGCAAAGTTATTTATGCTCTTTGAGTCCTTATCTGTCGACTCTGGTGATAACCTCTTTCTTAAGGGATCACTGAAGGCACTGAAGGTCACCTATGGAAACTCTGTGACATATAGCAGATGTGCGATAAACTCCCCACCCAACCCTCATCCTACAACTGCACAGCCTCACCAGAACACATAAAAACAGCATACTTTCAGAGCACTCTGTGCCCCAGTATCTTTCCTAGTGCCCTGCATACCTCCTCACAGTGTATTCCCCTTATGACCTTGGGGGGTAGGTTATATCATTGTCACACTCACCTTCCAGAACAGAAAACAGAAGCGTGGGGAAGTTAAGTAACTTGCTGGAGGTCACCCAGCATGGCAGAGCTGGGAGTGACTGCCATTGCGATTGGTGGGCATTTTCAGCTTGATTTGCATGGGAAGTTTTCCTATGGAATTCTGGAGGGGGTATGGGAGTCCTACATCCCAAAGTGGATTTGGCTCCAGAACCTTCCATGGCCCCCTTGCAGAGGGAGCCCACAGGGAACAGAGGATTCAAATGTGACCGACCATCCAGGGACCTGGTGGGTGCGGTGGGATTTGTGGTCATCAGCATCTGCTTGGTCTGCCCTCCTCCTCCTTATCTCCTGGGCCATTTTTATCAGGATGTCCCTCTTCCCTGGAGCGCCTTCCGGCAAGTCTATCAAAAGCAGGGACTGGGTCTCAGAGGTCAGGAGAGACTTCTGGACACAAAGCCTGAAGCATATTTGTTTTGTTACCTGAAATTATTATCTTCACTTCAAAGGCTTAATTGAGGAAGATTCAGATGTTCACCAGGGCTCCAAATGCTGAAGAAAAATGTATTTAAAAGGCAAACTGCAGAAGCAAATGCATTTTGTCCTTGCCATTTTGTTGGGGCTGCATCCGGTCAACATTAAAAAATAGCTGTTTCTGTGCTGGCAGCGTTTGTGGACGTGGCCAGGATTTCCCGTGCCTCCACCTCACCGTTTCCTCTCTGTCTCTGAGCTGGTCCCCTTCATTCTTCCCTCTCTCCCTCCCGACAACTTGCTCAGATCTGTGGGTAAATGTGCAGAAGTGTTCTGGAAAGTGGGAACATTTAAGCTTCAGGCAGACAGGGTTCAAATTCCAGCTCAACCACTTCAGGGCTATGCACACCGTCAGTTTACCTCTCTGAGCATCAGATCTCCATCTGGAAACTGAGAGCACGTGAAAATGGCTTTCTCCAGCACTTGAGCCTGGCACAGGGTAAAGGGGCAGTAAAAGGAAAAAGGGGATAAGGGGACAAGCTTTTTGCCCATAGCTGAGTGTGTGTCTGGGGCACAGCGTGTCCTTGACGCTTTTGAAGAGTGTTTTTCCTTTCTCTCTCCACAGCCCCGGCCTCAGCCATGGACTCCTTCTGCCCTCGGGTCTGCCCGTGAGATGCACAGCCCCTCTGTTTCACAGATGCTTCTGTGACTCCCTCCTACCCAAGTAAAATGGACCTGTCCTGGTCCCTGCCCAGGGTTCAGCCAAACTGATGAACAGACCTTGGCTGACACTTCAGTGAGGTGACATTTGACCAAGGCCCAGGGACAATGCTTCAGGGAAGCACAGGCTGCCCCTCGCTCAGTATTTCCCAAATGTCTGGGACCAGGGCTCACTTTTGGCAGTGCTGTCATGAACTATGCCCAACCTCAAAAGGGGTACAGATTTGGCCAGCCACACGCCCACAGAGGAAGGAGGATCTTTGAACATAGGTCATGCTGCTTAGGTACCTGCTAGGGCAATCTGTGTGTCCACTACACCTGCCTCCCACAGCAAGCTGGGAGGACGCCATGCACAGGGCATCCTCTAAGAGCTGGGTGCCCACATGCCGTCTCCCCGCTCCCTCGCTGCCGAGGGTGAGGAGAGATGCTACTGCACCAGGGTCCGGAGATCCGGGCTTAGATCCCACCCACCCTGCTCATGACTCATGCGGGACACAGGCAGGTCATCATTCACTGCTGGGGCCAAAAGGCTGTAGTTCCACTTGGCTGCTCCCTACCACATAACGGTGACTCGGAGGATTAACGAGGGACAAGAACTAAGCTTGGTGAATGCAGCTTTGCTCCCCAGCTGGACCCTCTGATTATTCTACAAAGCTGACGGGAAATGGCAAAGGTCAAAGTTCTCTTTCCGTGAGGTTGAGGTCCTCTCTGGGTCTGGTTCTGAGCTCCACGTCCGTGTCACTCTCGCCTGGGGTGAGGCCCTGGGGTCAGACTTAGAAATGGGGGTGGGTTGGAAGTGGGAACATTCTCCAAGCACTGGCCACATGCCTGGGGCATTTCATGTGGCAACACAGCCAAAGGGATGGATTTCCTTGGGTTTTTTGGAAACTTCCAGTAGCAAAAACCACAGACTAAACAGCATCTGTCAAGGTTGGCATGAGCAGGATGGAAGCTATCTCTCCACGATGCTGGCTTTCAGGACCAGTCCCCCTGGTTTTCTACTGGTGTAATTTGGTTTTGTGATCGCTCCTGGTGGAAACCCTCGTGGCACCACCTCTAGGACACTGGTAGCCAAGGCCAGAGCCCTAGGAGGACGGGGGAGGAGGGAGAGAGGCAGACGGGGCCCTGGCTGTAGCCCTGCCTGATGGAGCCAGCTAGGAGAGGCCACTTCCCTCTGTGCTGTGGCCTTTCCTCCTCAAGACTGGGAGCTCCCTCGGCCAAAGGTCTACGCAGGATTCAATCAAATCTGCCAACTAAAGAATGTCGCTGGCCATCCGGCTCTACAAGGACTGAGTCATTAGCCACTGCTGTCACTGACCTTTAACACGCCCTGATAGGAGTTCAGGGTGGAGATCAGGAACGAGGTGCTCTGTGCGCTGGGAAAACTGGCAGAATGGGCCTTCAGCTGGTTACATATTTTCAGGAGAAAATGTTATGAACCTAAGGTTCTTGCATCTGCTCGTACTTGGAAAAGCACTAAAATCATTAACTAAGATGTCTGTTCCTCGTGACTGGCAGCAGCCTTCTTCCAAGATGTGTGCTTGGTTGCACGTACCCTTCTCTAAAATCACACATGCGATGGCCTCCCCCCTCAGCTCTTCGGAACAGTTTCTGAGAGCTCCCTGAGAGGCCGCCTTCTGGGCCAGAGTCCTCGATAAGTCCCCGATCAAATTGAAACTCACAGCTCTCACATTGTGTGTTTCCATTTCAGTCAACAGTTCCTCCAAGTAATCCACCCTGGGATGGAGAAGATTCTTTCCCATTTAATTCTCTCTGATAGACCATCGTTCACCTGGATTCAAAATCAAAATCATATAAATTAGACACACTGAGAAGTCTTGCTCCACCTCCACCCCGGTTCACTCTCTCCTCCCAGTCTACCTGCTACTCTTACTAGCTTCTTATGTATCTTTCCAGTATTTCTTTCTGTAAATTCGAATGTGTATTTTCACTCTGCCTTCTCCCTGAAGTGCACAAAAGTTAGCATTTAGCGTGTCCTGGTATCGGCCAGGGTCTCCTTAGGAAGCAAATGGCTGACTCGAGCTGGATAACTGAGGAAGGGTTCATGAAAGACTGTTGACAAAGGTGTGGTTGGTTGGGAGGGGGTGGGGGAAGCAGTAGGAGTGTGCAATTCGCCAGGGCTAGGGACCATGGGGGGGGCCAAGGCCTTCAGGGATGAAGATAGGAGATGCTGGAAACCATAAAGAGACTGAGAGTGTGCACTTTGTGGAGAGGCCTCAAGGTGGAGGGACTACGTACTGCAAAGCAGGAGAGGAGGCAGGGACTAAATACTGGCCCTCCCTCTCTCTGGATCTCCTGCAGGGCCCCCATCGGCCAATCCCTACCAGAAGTCTGGGGCAAGGAGGCCTGTGTGTGCAGACTTTACAAGCCAGCCTCCTAAGACACAAGCAGGCTGAGGAGGGTACAGGTGTCTCAGGGGGAGGTGGGGAAGCACCTTGAGAACACACAGCCCACCCGCACGGGGCCCTTCTCCCTCCATCACCTGACAGCGGATCCTAGAGACCTTTCCATGTTGTTTGGAAAGGTTTCCACGTTATTTGGTTGTGGCTTCTAGCATTGCCTGCATCCACGTCGTCAACTTCCCTGCTAGCACTGCCACCAAACTTCTCAGCTGCTGCCCAGCACTCCGGAGGGTATCACAACACCCCCCCGTAAGCGGCCTCGGGTCCTGGTGTCAGCCAGCCTGCTGGGGTGCTCCTTCCCTTCAAAACCTAATGAACATCTCCAGCCACCATGCACCTCCCTGCCAGCAGCCCCGTGCTCCTGGGGGTCCTTCCAAGGATTTCTGGGGGTCTGTCATGTCATCTGGCACCTTTGCTCCTCCTCTTCTCTCCTGTCCAAGCAGGGACACAGCTGCCTCGGCCCCACACAGTCTGTCCTTGGAGTGTGGGGACAGCAGAGGAGTATTACGACATAGATCAGGAACCCATTTAAATTTTATGAACAGACCTCACTGCTGGCAAAACTCACTGCCTGGCCTGCCCCAGGGAATCAGAGAGTCCTTTCTCAGCCATCTGTCTCCCTGGTCTCCAGCTACTGCCGTGTTCCTGGGCCTCCCTCCCATCCTTTCTTCACTTCCTCTCTCCCCGGAGACCCAGCCCCAGGCCACCCTCATCTGTCCTCCTCCTAGTCTCTTACTTTCCCTCCTCCTTTCTCATACAAAGCAACTGAGCTCCCATTTGCCTCAAAGTCTCCCCCAGGTCTGGGTCCAAGGACTTGGTCTCTGAAACCAAAGGGCTGTTTTCTCTCTGTAGCTGATTCCCACTGAATCAGTGCCAGCCAACAGAAATAGAATATGAACCTTATATAAAATGGTAAATTTTCCAGTGCCTACATTAAAAAAAAAATTAGGTGAGATTAATATGCTCTATCTAACCCAAAAGATCCAAAATATTATCATTTCCACATTTACTCCATACAAAACTATAAATGAGATATTTTAATTCTGGTATCTCACAAGATGCTTTCTATCCGGTGTGCAGTTTGCACGTGTAGCACATCTCCACTCAGACTCACCACTTTTCACACGCTCGGTAACCACATGCGGCTAGCGGTGACTGCGTTGGGCAGAACAGTCCTGAAATACAGAAAGACCTGCAACCACCTTTTTAAAAATAACCAGATTCCGCCACTTAGTGGGTACAATGAGTTCACATTAATGGTAACAACTCGTATTTCATTGCCCTGGCTTCCTTCGCCATGAAGACCGCCATACCTTTCTGCAGCTCACTGGGGATTCTCTGGAGAGGAGTTTCATGCTTTTCTTCCCCAGACTCTTGTGTCTTTCTGCTCATTTAGTCACATGTCTAAGTACCTGTGGAAATACAGATTTTGTTTGTGGGTTGGTTTTTTTATGTAGCACATTATACGTATTGTTATGGAATTTTCTTCTCCCCTTAACACGTTTTAGAGATCTTATCACACTAGCTTGTCAGTAGCTCATTGTCTGCAACCAGGCCACGGAATTTCATAGTATTTACTGGACCATTCCCCTACTGACAACCATTCGGGGTGTTTCTAATTTTCACATTTGCAAACAAAGTTGCAGTAAACATGTTTGTGTACCCAGGTGAGCATAGCTGGCCCTTGAACAACACAGATTTAAACTGCGTGAGTCCACTTACTTATACGTGGATTTTTTTTCCATAGACACTATCTCAGGTTGGTTGAATCCGTAGACGCGGAACCGCAGATATGGAGGGACGGCAGGTACTGAGGGCTGACTCTAAGTTCCAGCTGGCTTTTCGACTGTGGGCAGATCAGGGCCCGTAACCCTAGTGTCATTCAAGGGCCAACTGTTTTTCTCTAGGGTGCAGAACTTAAAAGGGGAAACTGCTTCGTGTGAGAAAGGAGGAGGGAAAGTAGGAGACTAGGATGAGGACAGGCGTCCTACCCTATCCTTTTATTTCCTTCTGTCCATCCTGTGTGCTCTCCTCTGGAGCTGCTATAAGAAAGACACAGCAGTGCTGGATGCTATACTTCATATCATGTGACTTAAAAAACAATAGCATCTTCTTTTATTCAGTAGAGGTACTGGGGCCTGAACCTAGGACCTTGCGCATGCTAAGCAGCAGCTCTACCACTGAGCTCTACCCTCCCCGCTACAGCTTCATTTTAACTTCTTCACCAATCTGCTCTTCTATTTGTCTTATATTTCCTGGAAATTCCTTAGTCTTCTGGACATTGATCCCATTCCTCCTGACTGTCCACAATAAGCACCCTTTTTATTTCTTCCATCATTTCAGTGGGATTTAGGGAAGAAGAGGGGTACACATCAGTGTGTAATTCACCACAACGAACTGTAAGGTGCTTATTCTGCACTTAGAATTATTTCTTGAGCATGGTTGTCAGAAGTGGATTAGTTGGATCAAAGAGCGGGAACATTTTTTGAGGTTGTCGATACATAGTTAAAAGTGCTCGCTGGACTGAGGAGCAGAACAGAGGGAAGGCACTGGCTTTGGCAGAGAGAGAGAGAGAGAACCGGGTTATAATCACAGTTCCTTCACTTGCCCGTTGTGTAACCTGAGTGGGTTAGGGAACCTCTCTGAACCTCAGTTTTCTCATTAGTAAAATGGGCATGCTAATGGTACCAGCATTTAAGAATACTGTGAGGATAAATTGTACAAAGCACCTTCTCCAGAGCCCAGCCCATAAAAGGTGCTTGATAAATGCTATGAGTCAGCATTGTTTCAAATAAGTGGTTTGTCAGCATCAAAGAATTGTGGATTCAATCGGGTGCTTGGAAAAGCACTCCCTTTCTTGATCATTGGCATTTCACGCTCTCAGATAAATCACTTCCTAGCTTGGTACCTCTAACTCCAAAGAGAGAAGCCGCCTTCCTACCTGCCTCTCTGTGAAGGCTTCTGTGAAGAGTCACCGTTACTTAGAAACAGTGAAAATCCCTGTACATCCTTGGGGTTATTTTCATTGGAAGGATGAGTCCTGGTCCCCTGCCTCCAGCTGCAGACTGAATCTCTATGAGACGATTCCTCCTTCTGAGCGCGGTCAGGTGTAAATTTCTATAGAAGAAAATATCTGGTCCCTACTCTGGGCCAACTTCCAGAAATGTCATTTCACCCTCAGCTGGGAGGTTGGTCTCCTGACTCCTTTTCCTATTTGACAACTTATTAATCAGAAATCCCCAGCAAACCTGCTCCAGGTAGGCAGGCTGAGCCTTCACCATAGCCACATGCCAGTCCAGGCTCAGATGCCAGGAATCCTGTGTTTATGATCAGCTCACAGGAAGTGAGGCACAGAAAGACTGGGTAACATGAAACCAGCTGGTTTCTAAAACTCCTCCATAGTATAGGTTAAATGACGCAAGATGCTCTAGAAAGAGTAAATGATAAGGTTCCCAGAGAGCTCTTAGAGCCCCAGCACTGTGGGTAGGGCAGCGAGTCCTGCTAGGGCTGGACTGGAGAGCAGTGGAAGATTGGGAGCAAGTTAAGGCCAGAGCAGCCGTTGGGAAACGTGTGGCTGGAGGTAGCTCTCCTCTGAGCATTGGCTCACTTGAGTACAGGGCCCATGGAGGGGAAAGAGTGGGGGACCAGCTGGCTTGAAATTCTGTCCAGTCCAGCCACTTGTGATTAGGTTACCAGTGAACATGCAGATTTTGCTTGACTGCTCCGAGCCTGGGGAAACTCACCCTCCCCTAGGCAGCATTCCCTGGTTTGGTCTTGTGAGTCAAGCTGCCTGGGCTGGAATCCCCTCTTCATCCCCAGCAGGCTTGCAGGTGACCTTGGACAAAGTATTGGATCTCTCTGTTCCTCGTTTTCTGCATCTGTGAAATGGAGACAATATTAGTCCCTACCTGCAGGCAGTTTGCTGGAGTGTGAGTGAATGAGATGACAGATATAACCTATACACAGCCCTGCCAACTGTGCCTGGTAGACAGCAAGCACTCAAAAAGGCTAGCATTAAAAATGAACCTGCCCCATTAGAGTTGAGCCGTTGCTCCGAGTCCTGCCCTCCGCAGCTGTCACCTGTCCCAGTAGCAGGAAGTCTGCTAGGCTCTGGCATACCAAGCATGGGGCCAGGTTGCCTACCACCCAGGGGAGGATGAGGAGGTGGGCTGGAGGAACCGCAAAGCGCTGCTCCTGGACTATGTCCAGGGAAGAAAATTCAGACCTGATTGGAATCAGGAAGACCTGGCTTCGAGTGTCCACTCTGCCACCTGCTCTCCAAGAGACCTCTGTGAAGGCGCGTTCCCCAACCTCTGAATGTCAATTCGTTCATCTTTTAAATGTGAGTAACAGTACCTACCACTGTGCTGGGGGAAGATTTGACTGCTAATACCTAGGACCTGATAAACACACCCTGGCACATACTAAGGACTCATGAAAGTTGCCGTTCTGCTCCTTTCTCTTTTATTATAAAGAGCCCCCCACCCACCCCCAGCACTCTGTTTCAAATAAAGAGCACATCAAAGTTTCTGTAAATTTGGTCCTGTTTGAAGCCAAGCAGACGTTGATGTGATTGTGACAAAGGTTCAGACTGGGTCCTGTTCTGGCCACACTGCCGCCTCTTTGGCTGATAACGTGATCTTTATTCCTTTCAAGAGCTCAAATCTGAACGAGTCTAAGGTTTCCAGTCAACTCAGCCTGGGAGTCGTCCACCTGTGACGTCATCAGAGGGGTCTCTACATCACAAGGCGAGGGGCTGAACGTACTGTGTGGTTGTCGCCCCCCTTCCCCCTTGGTGGGCCCTGGGAGAGGGAACAAGTGAGCCAGTGCTCAGAGGAGAGCCACCTCCAGCCACATAGACGGGGCCCCACAAGGCCCACCCCTTTGCCTCCACGAAGAACCAGGCATCTTCCTCGATGTAACCGTTTCCAGAATGCCAAGCCGCCTCCGGAGAGGTCCAGGGACTGCGCCTCTGCCGCTTCCCTGAGCTGGTGCCGAGTAGATTTGGCAGGGAACACGGTGGGAGAGTGGGCTGCCCCGAGGGGCAGAGAGGCACTCTGGACCATTTTCACAGAGTCACGTTTCCAACTTGGTTGAAAGCAGAATCTTTAATAATAGATAGATTTTCAGGGACTGCAGCCTTGCTCTTGCCAAATCCTAGCATAAAGCATATTTTTACAGCTGGGCTGATAAATCCGCGAAAGACGGCACGTACCATGGAAACGCTGACACAGCCTTTCATCCCCTTCACAGCGATTAAAATCCTCATTTCAATTTGTTGTTCTTTATTTTGAGCTGGAGTCATTTGCAAGCCCAGGAACGGATCTCCCTGCGGTAGAAAACTCAATGCTGCCCTCTGCCAGAAATCAGGGGGAACTGTTTCTCACTTGCTGGAGGGGAGCAAGTCTTGGTTTGCAGAATTATGGAAACTCAGAAAACCAAGCCTTCCTACAAACAATCTGACCAGGGAAGAAATTCCTGCAAAAATCTTGTTTCCTAGTGAAAGTAAGGCAGGGAAGGGAAGGCAGCTATAAAGGGTTTATTACCAAACCAGAGGCTGCTATGGGCAACTGGAGATTCAGCCCACTGGGGAATTCTGGGAGCCAGTGTAGACTTAGCACCTTAGTCATCCTGCCCAAAATGCAGGCCACATTTCCAGAAGGTCTAAAGAGTATTGTGAAGGGAAGGGCCCTCTTACAGATCCCGTTAGAGACCATGTCAGAACTCCATCCATGTTGCCGCAGATCCTTTTTGTATTCTCACTTCCCAAAAGGCAGCCTCTGCATCTTCGTCCAAGGGCTGCCTGCAGGCTGCTGGAGTCCCTTGGCCTAAACTCCCAGGCAACTTCCAGCTTGCCTTGTGCACAGGAAACGTGGGTCTGAGTCCTGACAAAGGACTTGCCAGGTGTGCCAGCCTGTGCAAGTTACTGTATCTCTTTAAGCCTCAACATACTCAACTGTGGAACCAGAGATAAGGATATTTCCTCTGCTTGCTTCCCTCCTGGGTAACCATGTCCCTAACTGCACACATGGCTGGCGATCTTATCATGATCATGATCCCTTAGCACTTACAGCAATTTTAAGAGATTCTTGCGGTGGGGAGGGTATAGATCAGTGGTAGAGTGTGTTCTCAGCATGCACAAGGTCCTGGGTTCGATCCCCAGTAACTCTGTTAAAAAATAAATAAATAAACCTAATTACCTAACCCCCCAAACTTTACTGACTTAATACAATAAAGGTACATATTGTCACAGTACAAAATAGGTGTTTCTAAATTGTGGTGAGGGCACGAGGTGAATGGGGCCATCTGCTCAACCCAGTCATTCAAGGACCCAGGCTGACAGCAGCTTGGCCATTTTCCTCATGGAGCCCCCCACCTTGGACTTTGACCTTGAGCTGGCAGACAGGGGAACAGAGAAAGAGTCACACATGGGAGGCTTTCCAGGAGCATGCTGCTCTTGTCCTATTGGCCACAAGTCAGTCACATGACCACATCTATCTGTAAAGGAGGTTGGGAAATGTGGTCCAGCTGTGTCCCCAGGAAGTCAAGGGAAAAGGCTGGGTGATGAGCCAGGAGCCTCTGTCACACTCATGAATTTTTACAGCTGTCATCTTGGAGACAGGAAGCTGCTCTCTCCTACTTCTCATGTTTTGTCTGTGCCTCACCCCCTCTTCCTGTTTCTGTCCACTCCCTGTGGGCACCATCGCTCTGCCCCCCTCACATCACCCACCTTCTGCTTCTGGGCCATTTCCTGGATTCCTGCTTCATCTCAGCCTGGAAGATACACCTTACTCTAGCAAAGTCCTTTGCGGGGTCAACGACATTCACAGTTTCAAAGCTCCTCCTGTAGGCGTTTACTGCCCACTTGGGTAGGCAATATCCAAGACCCCCAAATCAGCATTTAAAAACAGAAAGCTCTTCTTTCCTCCCCTTTGATTCCCGCCAACTCCTGCCACCTTGGGGTGGCTGTTGCCCACAGTTTATAATCACCGTTTCAGAAAGAAGGCATAGTCTTAACTGGCTGGATGCAGCTCCAGCACTTTGGCATCTCCAAGGGAAGAAGGTGGCTAGAAATAGGATCTTGTTTCACCCTCAGCATCCCGTAGACCACGAAGATTTCATTTCACCTCCAAGACAAGCAAGCCACTGCTGCAGTGTCAAAGACTTGCCTGTGTGGCTGGATTTCAAAGGAGAAAGGCTGGGTCCATGACTAAGGGTGGAGGAGACCTGTGGTCACTCAGGTCGAGAGGGACTTTCAGATCTCACATTTCAGGATAGTAGCATCTCCTAAAAGGTGCAGACCAGAGTAGTAACACATCCTTCAGGAGCGTCTGCCCCATTCGTTCTCCCTGCATCTCTTAACTCTAGAAGTATCTGAGGTTGGAATCTTGCCCTGAAAGGTAAAGAACCAGGTCTCTAGTTATTTGTCCTTTAATTCTTCTTCTGGGGCTCAGATTCTTTGGAATCCAACATGTTTGGGGTGATAAACAGCTACAATAGTGACAGCCAAAATCACACAGCTGACTGTGGACAAGTTTCTATAATGTCTGTAGTTAAACCCTACAAATGCGTTCTCAGGAGCAGCCCTTTTCCCAGGTTTGGAGGTGACTATGGGCCACAGAGATCATCTGTGGCTGTAATTAAGAAGCTCAAGTCCACTAATGTGGCCTAAGACCCAGGATAAGTGATGCCCCGCCCCCGGGCCTCAGTTTCTTCATCTGTAAAATGTGGTGGCGGAACAAAATTACCCCTCTTGGATCCCACATCCTCCCATTGGATGCCTGCCTGGGCCAAGAGCTTATGCATCCGCAGAAGAGTAAGCCCAGGGTTGCAGTTCCATGGGCCGCCAGGAGAGGGCAGCAGGCAGTAAACGGCAGGTGCTACCGGAATTCGGTGAGGAGCACCCCAGATGCAGAGAAAGATTTCCAGAGGAGAAAGAAGTAGGTCTGTGGCCACCACAATCCTGACTGCCCCTTGTCACAACGTGGGCTGGTGCATCTCCCATCCCCGTGTCCTCTGATACCTGATGGTCCCTGTCCTCGCAGATTCTGCGGTCCGCGCTCCTGCGCTGGTACTTTTCCTCACACCCACGCCCTCCATCCCATCGTCAGTTTCAGCTTTGGCTTCTGCACCCCAAGGGAACGACAACACGGATGAAGGAGCCCCACCACTCAACTGAGAGTAACCCACTGCAGTCACAGCTTCCAAGGAGAGGGGCTCAGGGCTGGTCCTCAGCTGTTGTCTCATTTCTGGAAGCTGGAAGCTAGAAGGGACTTTCTAGATAAACCCACAGATCTGTGCTCCCCGTACACCTTGTGCTCTGGGATTTCAGCAGGCAGACCCTGGGCATCCATTTTATAAACAAAAACCTTTCTCGTGTCCTTGCTTGTCTTTCCTGGCTGGGCCAGGCTCTCTGTCACCTCCAGGCCTCTGGACATGCTGCCCCCTCTCCCTGGAGACCTCCGCCCTTTGTCCCCTTGCCAGCTCCTTCTCCTGCTTAAGGGCTTAGCTTCCTAGGCCTCCTCTTTTGGGCTGTTCCCCGGTTCCTTCCCTGTGCCCAAGCCTGTGTTCAGACCCTGATTCAGTTAAAATAGCAGACACCCAATCTGGCTAACAGAAGCAAAATGAGAAACTGTTGCAAGGGCATAAGAGATCTCAGAGTACACACAGGAAGCTGAAGAATCAGATGTGGGGAGGGAGCCACAGAAACAGCCTGGACATCCTGGCAAGGTGCTGCCCCTAGAATGGGGGGTGTGGCTCCATCCATCATCTCATGCCACTCCTCCAAGCTGGAAAAAGTACAACTGGTTTGGGCCACATGGTTGGCCCTGGGATGATGGTGGACCGGGCCCCTGGTTTACAGCCCCTCTGAGACTGTATGCCACCAATGCTGTCACAAGGGGAGGCAACTCCGAGGTGCTGATTGGAAGGAGGAATGGATGCTGGAGGAAGGAAGCCACACCATCCACCACAGTGTCCTTCCTGCATGTCCCATGGTCTGTGCCCACCCCGGTCGCAGCACTCACCACACTGCTGTAATGCACTGTTTATTGGCTCTCTCCCGCACCAGGCCATGAGTGTCCTGAGGGCAATCTTTTCAGCATCAGCACCTGTGACAGTGCCTGGCACATGGTTCATGCTCAGTAGGTCCTGCATGAATGGATGAATTAGAGAATA
This sequence comes from Camelus ferus, assembly GCF_009834535.1. Taxonomy (NCBI): domain Eukaryota; kingdom Metazoa; phylum Chordata; class Mammalia; order Artiodactyla; family Camelidae; genus Camelus; species Camelus ferus. The sequence goes on from NC_045712.1 coordinate 39,312,974, forward strand.
AACAATTGAGGCAGGTTGGATCCTGTTCTCAGGATGCCTGCCTCCCTCTGCTGCCTAGCCTCACAGTGGACTATGGTGGGCAGAGTCTATTCCTCTGCCCCACTGATGTCAAACTTGACCATGGCCTGGTGGGCAAAGGGACAGAGTCAGCTCTGAGCCAAGGCCATAAGGAGGCATCTTGTGTTTCTGCTCATGGTCCTGCCCTCCGGTGACCTAACCCAGGAAGAACAAGTAGCTCTAGGGAGCATGAGTGAGAGGCACACAGAGCAGGCCTGAACCAACTCAGAGCCTGAACCAAGCCCAGATGGCCAGCACCTGGAGCAGGGCCACCCCTGCTGACCCACAGACCAGTGAGCAGGATGCTGGTTTTAAGTCACTGAGTTGGAGGGGCTGGCTGGGCAGCTGATTGTGGCAGTACTGTCTCAGGACAGGTTCTCTGGGAAGCAGGCTCTGAGACAGAGAACTATGTGCAGGAGGTTTATTAGGGAGTGATTTTGGAATCAACACCTTGGAAGGGAGGAAAAGCAGCAGAACTGAGCAGAGGGAGAAGTAGAGCTGTGCTGCGGTGCAGTCCCAACGAGGGCTCAGCCCTGGAGCTGTGATGAGTTGGGGCGAGACGTCTGGCCCTTTCTACCTCTGGGTTGACCAGTCATCTCATTCAATTGCAAGGCAGTTTTCTTGAGCTGACAGGCTTCCCTGGGAGGGCTGGGGGCAGTACTCCATACAGCTGGGGGAGTAAGTCCTTTATTCCTGAAGAAGGATCTGGGCGGTGCATCTAGAATCCCTGACTGATATGGTGTCCCCATCAGACTTCAGGGCTGCCTCTTCACGCCTTTATTGCTACTTGATCAGAGATTTCAAATACATTTAGGGGTGGGATATAGCTCAGTGGTGGAGCATATGCTTAGCATGCTTGAGGTCTTGGGTTCAATACCCAGTATGTTCATTAAAAAAAAAAAAAAGGAAACTGAAATACATTTGATTATTTCTAAAATAAATACCATTAAGGAAATGAACCTGCTGCCATCTAACAAGTTTCAAAGAAAAATATAATTAACAGTGGCTGACAGCTCAATTTTACAATGCTGCGTCCCCAACTTTTGCCTTTCATCAGAACACTCAGCTGGAACGGCCTGGGGTGTGAGCTGCAGAGGGCTGACAGCAGAGGGCCACCCTTGTGATGATGCCTTTCTGAGATGCAAATGTGTCCCTCATGGACCCACCGAGGCAGCTGTCGTTGTGAAACTACTGGATAACCCTAGCTCCTCATGGAAACCCTAAAACAGTGAAACCAAGTCCTGATCTGTTCCAAACGTCTCAGCTGGCAAGGCTTGGAGAGAGGCTGGGATCTGAAGAATCAGCTCACAGCCCAGGAGTTGTAGGAGCAGCCCTCACAGGCCTCCTTGGAGCAGAAAACTGCCAACACCAGAGGGGATGCGTTCCTTGAGCCTCCCCCTCACTGCACAGCAGGCCTCATTCTTGGACACCTGAGGGACTCAAGTCACTCCTCAAGGTCACCCAGTGATTCACTTGTTGCTTATCAGCATCATCAGTGGTTCTTTGCTTTTCTTCTTAGAAGAAAAGCTGTAACAGAAGGGCCGTGTCAAGGAGCTATTAGAACCATACCAGAGAAGGTAGTATGGGAAAACTCTAGCAGCTTTAAATAACCAAGGCATAAGAAACCCAGCTCATAAATTAACATTACAATTTGTCTGTGGCTTCCTGAGTCATGGATTTTTTGCAAGTCACCCAGCGTCCTCCCACAGTTGCTCAGGGCTGCAGTAAATATCGACATCTGACACCTGGAGTGAGGCAGATTCCCTGGGCTGGACTCTGAAGCACACCTCGGGTATGGGGTCATGTTATTTTCTCTGCATATACCCTCTCCATACTGTCTTCAAGGGTGGGGAACAAAAATCACCCTCAAGAGATAAGAGGGGACTGGTAACCTTGGTGCACAGAATCATTATTCATCTCTCATCCAAGCATGTGAGCAAGCCAGGGAAAAATCCAGCAGGAGTACACATTCAGACGCCATGGACCACTCCTCTAGCCCCACGTTTGACTCAGTGGCTGAGCACAAACCCCTGCGGGCTAAACCAAGGCAAGCTGAAGCTGGAGATGCCCCCTGCATCCCTGGCTGAGTTCTGGGGCAACAAGGGATAGGTTTGGGGGAATCTGGGAAGACAGAACACATGGACTCCTATTCTTGGTTAAAGTCCGGGAAGTGGCAAGACTCCCAAGTGAGGAGTAGGAAAGTGAGACAGGAAAGAAGAAAAGCCAACAGAGTTTAAGCTACTGAGTCAGTTGCCGGTGTGGGCAACAGGGGCTCAGTGGACCCCTAAGAAAACAAAGAATACACCCGTCCCATGAGAGACAGGAAATCTGCGTCATTTGCCCACTGATCCTGTCCTGTGTTGGGTTAGGGGAGCCTGGGGACTGACTCCTCTGCCTTTGAAGGTAGAGCTGCTCCCATTGTGATGGAGAAAACCCTCAAACAGAAGAGCAGAGAACACAGGTGCTTGGCCAGTGGCACGTGGAGCTCTGTCTACCCCTCTGCAGGTCAACTCAGAGGTGGGCAAAAGGGATGGGATGGGACACTTAGAGCAGCCGCTACGGAGAGCTATCCCCTAACTGAATAATCAGTTTCACATAAAATGAAATTGAGGGTCCCATTGTATAGCACAGAAAACTATATTCAGTACCTTGTAATGGCCTATAATGAAAAAGATTATGAAAAGGAATATATATATGTGTATGTGTATATATATATATAACTGAATCACTATGCTATACACCAGTAATTAACACAACATAGTAAACCAACTATACTTCAATAAAAAATGCTTTTAAAAATGAAGTTGAATTGAATATTAAAATTTCAGCATCTTGCATTTCTACATGAATGAATCATCCTTCCCCAAGAAGCTGGCCTAGTGCTCAGTCCTAAGACTAGTCATTGAATCTTTTCAGTAATTGCAGGAGGTGGGCATTAGTTCCATTTTAACAGACAATGAAACTGAGGTTGAATAACAACTGTCCAAGGCAAGATTAGAATCTAGGTCTACCTGACTCTAAAACCTTCCCTTTGCCAACTTGAGCTTGACCTCCTGACTGGCTCCTAGTGTCCTCACCTCCTGACATCTAACCCTGCCTCCAGACTACGACCTCCCGCTTGCCTCCCGCTTGCCCCTTGAATCACATGGCTCAATGGCTGATGGGCTTATGTGATGCTATTTGACTCTATCTTGTGGCCCAGTGATTTCTGTGGTCTGGTCCCTTTCTAGTCTGTCATTTTAACACCTAGATGAGTAGGATTTTTCCACAAGGGACACATATCTCTGTCCTCTCCCCACTCTCACATTCCCAGCATCATCCACCCCTGAAAAAATATCTTGCATTTCAAAGCTCACCTCCAAGCTTCACTTCCATTATAGGTTCATATATACCTCCCTGGTTGAAAGATAATCAAGCCACATAAAAACACAAGTGGAAATGAAGGAAAAGGTGAGAAAACAGTAACTATATTCAGTCATGAAAAAAATTATAGCCTGGCCATCTCCTCTGGCATTTGTACATCTCCCGGGCCTGACAGTCAGAGTGGTCATGCCCCCACCTCACTCAGGCTTAGAGGGTGTCACAAAAGCTATCAGTTTGGATTTTTCCAAAAGCAGACCCTGAGACTGGGATTTGGGTCCCAATAGTTTATTCGGAGAGTGAGCCCAAATAAAGCACGTTAAGGGAGTTCAAAAAGGAGGAAAGCCAATAGAGAATGCACTGATGAGCAGACCGGGTGGTAGAGCTGTGGGTAACCGGGGCTCAGTCCTGCTGGGGACCCTCTAAGCTACTATGCAGAGCACACCTCAGAAGCATCCTATCAGGGGCTGGAACTCCAGCCCAACTCTTTCCCCTTATTGGTTGAAAGTTGTGTGTGGTCATTGACTCCCTGGAACTTATTGTCTGCCCCCTATACAGGCCAAGCCCAGTTGTGCACTGAGAGAACACCCCAGATGGTAGGTCCCAGGTGCCACGGTAGGATGCTGTCAGCATGCCCATGAGCTGTCCACTGAAGCTGCAGGGGCCTCTGGGGTGGACCAAGGGGATACGGGCAGGCACTGCCTTTATACTGCATAGTCTCCAAAATCCCACGACGCCCTCACCACCCTCTGGGGGTTGTAAGTCCCTTCTCAGGCTCAGCACAGCTCCTGGGATTCTTCTGTCTTTCTGGACCCAGCGACACATCCTGCTTTTTCAGTCTTTGTTACCAGCCATCATTCTATCCCTTGGGGATTTATGACGTCTCCTTCTGCATCAGTGATCAGTTCAGCCTCCTCTCGTCACTACTACAGCCAAGTTGGCATGGAAAACAGAACAACAAACATGAGGCTGTTACCAGCTTTAGGCAGGCATGGTTACTGGACCATCCATCTTTTATCCCTGTCTCCTAGGGCTGCCATAACCAAGCACCACAAACTGGGTGGCTTAGAGCAACAGAAATTTATTCTTTCAAAGTTCCGGAAGCTAGAATTCCAAAATCCAAGTATCAGCAGGGTTCACTCCTTCAGAAGGCTCTAAGGGAGGAGTCCATGCCTCTCCCAACTCCTGGAGGTTGCTGACACCCCTCGGCATTCCTTGGCTTGTAGATCCATCACTCCATTCTCTGCCTCCATCCTCACTCGGACTTCTCTCCTCTGTGTCTGTGTCTCTGTATCCAAATCTCTTTCTCCATTCTCTTATAATGACACTAGTTGTTGGCCTGCTTTCGTGGACTGTGGTTCCAAAGACTGTTTAATTTTCAGATCCTTTGTGGTGCAACTTGGCCAGCCTGGCGTATCTGGTGCTGTTGGGGCTCCCACTGAACCCTGCTGATACCGCCTGAGGGGCCAAAGGAGACTTCCCAGTCTCAGCCACCTGCTGCCTCTAGTTAGGGGAAGGGTGTTTCTGCCCCATGAGGACAAAGATTGTTTTTGGGCACATACGTCTGGTTGTTCCACTTTTAGTAATGCTAAGATCAGTGGATTCAGGTGTTACCAACTCGATCTATAGCTTATAAAGCTCCTTGTCAACATTTCACCCAATGGGTTCAGCATCCATTAATGATTGGTACCTAAATACATTACCCTAAAAGATTTACTAAAGGTACCCTTCCATCTGCTGCCATTAGCTGGAATTCTTTACAAAGGACTTTCATCAACTATTCGGTTACCCTGAAAAACACCTCCTGCAGGAGAGGCAGAACAAATGCTTCAGTTCTTTCCTTTTCTCTGCTGGGATCCTTAGCAACATTCCAACACTGATCAGTAAAGTTTTCTGCTTTTATGTATCTTTATAAATGTATGGATTTTAATTCAATCAATTGTAATTTCAGTCTGTTGCATTAATTTTTTATGTAAAATTGTTCCATTTTCAGCCAGGGGGAATAGTTGATCCCTGGGTGCCTTTGACACGATTCCATTAATATTTGACAGCGTCCTCCTCTTCTAGCATAACCACGTGTCCCAGGGTCATCTGGCATCTTTTCAGCCTCAGATGTGGAATCAACCATTTCTCACAGAGCCTTGATTCCTGAGTGGGAAATGGTAATCGGTGGCTACAGCTCAGGCATGAAGGCCATCTATTGCTACGAGACCTTCTCAGCAAACAAAGCTAGGAAGCATGTACTTTTTTTAGAAGGAAACAAAAGAAATCATGACTTACTGGTATTTCCTATTTAAATTTAAGATTACAACGTTTTCCCATTACTTCTTTGACTGTATCTCTTTCTTCTCATGCTCCTCACCCCTGATTTTTTTTATTATGCCCCCCTGATTTTGGTTGTACAGACCCAAGACCTGAACTCAGGTGGGTTCAGATCCCCCCTTACTCCCCCATCTTACTGTCCCATCTGGGCATCTTCCAGCTCTGAGATGCAATGAGAAGTCTGATACTTCCCCCATTAAAGCAAGCATAGTGGAAATAAGGTGAACGTGAGGGGATATGGTGAAAAATCTTCCCACCCAGGACCAGCTCAAGGTCACTGAGCCACTGGATTCCATGCAAACACCACTCCCAGACTTCCCAGGAAATCACTCCTGGCAGAAATGCTTCCCCAGGGAAATCACAATCAAAAGTAATTAAATGAGAATGATAGTTAAGAGCCTGTCACTGGAGACCCCATTTCCAATCGTTCCCTGAGACAAAGCTGAGTGTTTTTCCATTCTTCTTTTTTGTTAAAAATCTGATCCAGGTTAAATTATGTTCCAAGGCAACTTGCATCCATGGAGTTGCCATGGTTACAGGTGAACCTGAAAGTAAGCTGTGACCGCCTGAGCTCCAAGCTCTCTGAGCTGCGGATCTTAAAGGGACATCCATTTGTCTTCTTGTCCAGGCTTGAAAAGTAATGAGAATGAACACCGTTTCTCAGCAAGGCGTAGCCTGTGGACAGATGCAGGCCAGGGAAAGGTGGAGCCACGGGCCTCTTCAAATAAATGTTCTCCTGCAGCATCCAGAGCAGTGTCCCAGGACCCGTCCCACAAACTCCTCATGCCTTCACCTGCCCATGCATGGGGGACAGGGGAGAATCACAGTGTGCTAGCAACTCTCCAGTGGAGAAACCGTGAGCCACTCCCAGAAATTCTCCTTCAATGAAAGGTAAGAAACACTACCTCCCTTCATCAATGGCAGTGCTGTCCAGTAAAAACAGAATGCAAGCCACCAACGAGAGCCCCATTTTTAAAAGGTAAAAGAAACAGGTGAACTTAATTTTAATAATTTATATTTAACCCAATATACCCCAAATACCATTTCAACATGTAATTAATATCGAAATTAATGAGATCTTTTATAATATTCTTTTCTCTCATACTAAACCCTTGAATTCTGGTGTGTACTTTATACATAAAGTACTTCTCAATTCAGATGCTAAATTCTCATTGGAAATACCTGAGCTATATGTCGAGATTTCACAAAATTTATAGTTGAAGTGGTCAAGTCACATACTCAAGTTAATCAGCACATACTTAAGTTTTTCAATAACAAATTGACTATGTTTTCAATCTTAAGCATAAATGAACTAACATTAAAGAAAATTTAAAACCTAGCTCCTCCGTCTCACTAGCTACATTGCAAGTACTCAGTGGTCCCAAGTGGCTGGTCACTACCGCAGGGGAACAGGGATCTAAGACTGCTACTCAGTGTGGTCCCCAGACCGGCAGCATCAGTATCCTGTGGGCGGTTATTAAAGATGCAGGTGTTTAGGATCTGCCACAGATGTACTGACTCAGAATCTGCACTTCAACACACACCCCAGATGATCCTCAAGCACACCAGTTTGAGAAGCTCTGTGAAAGGGATCAAATCAAAACACTTAATCTGGTTTTCAAGACCTTTGTACTGTGTTCCCTGAAGCAGGTGCAGGGTCTGGCAAAGAGTAAACAGCCAAGAAATGCTTGTTGAGCTTTGTTGAGGACTAGGGAAAGAGACAGCCAAAACTTAAGAAGGACTGAATGACAGTGACTGGGCTGGAGTCATTGGCCCCCAGGACAGTAATAAAGGCAACAACCAAGGAGACACAAGCTCAAAATATTTCTGAGGTTAGAGCTCATGAGACAGGAGTTCAGCGGGTGTAGTTGTTAGAAAGGCAGCTGAAACTGGCCTTTGATGTTCAACAGAAAAAAAAAAAGGGGTTTTTTCCCAGGGACCCCCAGAAATGAGAGATGATTTAGCCTAGGCCTGGCGTGGAAGCAAGATGCACTAGGAAGAAGAGGCGGAGACCCGAGGCCTGGGTGTTGTAGTGCATCGAACTGTGGGGAGAGGCTTGTGAGGCAGAAGCCCATGGGCTGCTGTCCTTCGTTCTGAGTACTTGCTTCCTGGGGTATAACTGCTTCTCCTAACCCTAGAACACGGGAGCCTCCTCCTGAACCTCTTCAGAGATTCTGAGCCAGGTGGAAAGAAGATAGGGAGGACAGAAGATATCTGGGGAGATCAAGAAACAGAGAAAAGGAGAGAGAGAGGAATAGATGCTGCTTAAGGCGCAGTTCCACTGAGATTGCTGGCGGCTGGGGGTGGAGCAAGGATGAATTTTCAAATAATAAAGGAACACAAACTGCAACCAACCACTATTGAAACTCAAAGTACTGAAGGAAAGCAAGATATCTGTGTACCCTGAGTACAACTTCTGTGTGCACACCGATGAGCACAAACAAACCTGTCCAGGCAGCAAGCACCAGCTGGCTAGAGCTCGCATGACTCATTGTCCTTGACACTGAGCCACAGCAAAACACGTCCAGGGTTTCTTCCGCTTATATTTTCTACCTTGATGGAAATGGTGTGATTTTTACATTGTTGCAGACCAAATAACACCGTAACTTCCCACTCATAATTTTTGTGGTGGATTTCACATCACTTTTACCTGACATCATGCAATTAAGGTTGTGTTTGTCTTCTAGGAAGTTGCCTTCCCCCCCAAGCCAACACCCTGGATACCTCCTTCCTTCTCCCTGATGCTACACATAGACCCAAATATTTAAGTCAAAGGAAAAATCGATCTGCCTGGAAGGAACTAGAACATGGGGACCAGGAGGAAACTGATGAAGAGACATGAAGAAAACAAGCCATTTTAAACTGCTGCATTATTCTCTTGGTTGTAAAGCGAAATCACCCACTTTAAAATGGCCTGTATTGCTCTGCAGAGGACAGGCTAAAGGAGAGAAGTCACGGGAAAGGCCTGGAACCTCAGGTAAAATCTTCTGGACAAACCATTCCTCTCCCCACCACCCATCTGTCCCTGGTGGTATCAGCCGAAAGTTATCTCAGAGAAACCAGAGCGGAAAGCCAGCACAGGCTCGTCCAGCTCTATTTCATTCACCCTCATCAGTGGGTCTCATCCCTGGCAGCACATTAGAAATACCTGGAAACCTTGGGGGAGGGAAATGATACCTGTGACCCCAGCCCAGAACAGTCGAATCAGAATGTTTGAGGGTAGGGCCCAGACATGCGTATTCTAAAATGTGCAAGCACTGTGCTGGACCAGTGGCTCCCAAACTTAAATGTGCATCAGAATCATCCCACTGGCTTGTTAAACAACCAGATTGCTGTTGACCAGAGTTTTCTGATTCAGTAGCTCTGGGATGGGGCCCAAGTTCCCAGGTGGTGCTGATGCTGCTGGTTGGGGACAACTCATTGAGAACCATGCTCAGAAAGATACTTCCAGTGTCCAGTGCCTTTTCCCCCTGGCCTCGCCTTGCCCCTCACCTCCCATCTGTCTCTGTGGTTACAAGCTCCTGATCACTGGCTTATCCCTGGATCTGATCATAATTTGACTTCGGCAGTTTAACCCTCAGCACACCCTCCTGGACATGGTGTTATACTCACCCTCCTTTCCTTTCCATTAGCCCTAAACTCATGGGCCTGCAGCCCAGCCCAGGGATGCTATTCTGTCATCAGCCCACACGACCAGCGTTTCTACCGTGGCTGTACGGATTCCTGCAAAGGGAAGGAGGTTTCAGATGGAGTACCCTTTAACTGGATTCGCATCCCTGTCTCCTCACAATGTTACAACATTCTCGAATCTTTCTGGTTTCACTGCCCCCAGGAGACAAAAGCCTTCAGAAAACTTGCAAACTACTTCTGGGGTCCTAAGATGTCTCATTTTCTCAAGCGTTATGATGCCAAGTCCAGTTCCATCTATCATAGACCTCAATTTTCTGACCCATAAAATAAGGAGATTGGACTAAAAGCATCGCTAAAGTCTCTTTAACCTCCATAAAATAATTTCTCTATGATCTGAAAGAGTGAGCAATTAGCTCACATTACTGGTATAATTAGACTCACCCCAATGTAATAAAATATATTAATCTTGAACAAAGTAAAAAATGCACCCATGGCAACAAAGAAAATCATGGGCTTATTAAAAATAGAAAATTATAATTTAAAAGTGCCTGCACTTAAGGAAGGCACTTAAAGGAAAGTGGTTTTGGCCGAGGCAGATGAGTCAGCAGCCTCATTCCAATCAACTGTGATCCCCGTGAGAACTGCTGTCATTTCCCGAATACTCTTCTTACCAAGACACTTATGACCCACTGGCAAGTGAAAAGGCAGGTTCTAAAACAAGGTGCACAGTGTGACCTCACTTCGCATACTGATGTACCCACACAGGGAGAACAGTTGGGAAGGTGATACAGCAAAAGGCTAATTCTGGTGCTCTCCAGATGCTGAAATTAAGGGTAATTTTAAATTGTGTTGTTTCAGCTTATAGTGGCTTTTACTTTTGCCCACAATGAACCTGTCATTCCTGCTTCAATAAAGGAAACACAAAAGCTTTTTCAAAAAACATTTTATTTCCAGGCTTGAACATCCTGAGCAGAATAAGCCTCGTGCAAAGGAGCCTGTGTCCCAGGTGTCATTTATCAGCAGAGCTCTGGTGATCTGCAGCAGGAGCAGGTCATGTTCCCCGGGGGCCTGTGTCCAAGCCCCTACTGCCTGCCCAAGCCTCTACCCACAGCATCTGTCCATGACGCCCCTCTGGGAAAACAAGGGATGGCTTCCCTGTGTTTCCAGGCTTGTGTATATGCAGAAACTTTGATTCTATGAAGGAGCTTTCCCAGTCTTTATTATGGCATCCATAAATCTTTTAAAGCAATGTTTTTCATAACTAAAACAAAATACATTATGTAGAAACTTTGGAGACTATAAAAAAGAAAGTGGTATAACTTTCTGCAGTGGTATATATTTTTCACTCCTCGTACTTTCTTGTAAGCAGTATATGATTAAATTTTATTTTCCTTAATCCAATCTGATAATCTTTGTCTTTTAATGGAGACGGTAGTACATTCATATATATATATACATATATATATATACACACACACACAACACACATATACAATTTTTATATAAAAATTTGAATTAACATTTAACTCAAACTTTGAATTAAATTTTTAAATGTTTAAAGATGTCTTTTGACTTCCATTATTTGTTTTGAGAAGTCAGCTGTCATTCTTAACAGTATTTCTTTAAAGGGAATGTGTTTTTTTATCCTTTGTCACCTTCTAAGATTTTCTCTTTATTTTTGCTTTGCAGCAGTGTAAAACTGATTTACCCATGCATGGTTTTTTTTTTGTTTGTTTGTTTGTTTCCTTATTTGGATTTCATAGAGCTTCCTGATGCCTTTCTACTTTGATGTCTTTTACCAGTTTTGGAAAATACTTGGTTATTTTCTCTTCAAATATTGCTTCTGTGCCATTCCCTCTCTCCCTTCCAGAGCTCCAATCACATATATGTTAAACCTTTTACTACATCCCATATGTCTCTTAAAGTTTTCTCAGCATTTTTCTTTTATTTTCCTCTCTTCATGTTTCATCTGGGTATTTTCTGCTGGCTTACTGTTCACTATTTCTCTCTTCAGATGTCTCTAATCTGCTATTAAACCTGCCCACTGAGCTGTTAATTTCCTTTATTATGTTTTTTAATTCTAGGATCTCCATTTGACTTTTAAAAAATTACATTTCATTGATAAAACTCTTCATTGTGTCATCTATTTTCTTAAACACAGTATTCACAGGAATTTTAAAGACCATGTTTGGTAACATTAATATCTGAATCATCTCTGATTCCATTTTTGTTGTCTGACTTTTGTTCCTTCCCCTGTCTCTTGATGTCCTGAGAATTTTTGTTTGCATGCCAGACATTGTGCATAAAATATTGCAGAATCTCTAAATGAGCCTTTAGCTTATGACAGGCAGGTAGGGGTGGGATGGATCATTGTGATCCAATCACAGAATAAGGTTGAGTATCAGTCTTTATAAGATCTGGTTTATTTTTAGTTTGCTTTTGTTGCTAGGGTGTGGGCCTTTGGGGGTTCCATTTGAAAGTCTGAGGTGTTTACCAGAGTCTCTCTTGGCAGGACTTCAAAACCAATTCTTATCTCCCATCCTCCTGAGGCTACAGAACTTCCGCAAGCTCCGCAACCTGCTGGCAGCCACTTTCTGCTTCGTTTCTCTCAGCCTGCACTGTTTGTGAACTGGTGGGCGCCTTGAGAGGATAAACACCTCACTTCTCTGTATTACTCCTCAGAGCAGCTTAGCCTCTCAAGTTGCAGATGTCGGAACAGCTCTGAACTCTCATTTTTGCCTCCTCACCCCTCCTCAGGCTGCGGACATCTTTGCTCAGATTCTATGTCACTGAAAAGCCTTTCTTTGTTGCTCAGTCTCTTTGGCGGGACCACCCAAGAACCCACATGTGCTTTGAGGGGAAAACAGCATAGAATGTCAGACTCACCTTAATTGGTTTCCCAAACATCTGGCATCTTGGACCCTCAGGTTGTGGCTGTCTCATTAACTGTCCAGTCTCCAGACAGATCTGGCTGGGTCCAGCCTTTCTAGCTATTTTCAGTGAGAGGTTTATTCTCCTGCAACAAATTAATATGGCATTATCCTCCTTTTTTGTTACTCTAAATAGCACTTCAATGAACACGCTTACACATAAACATTTGTCTACATACCTCCCATTTTTTTAGGGTAGAAAGAAATTGCCATAATGGAAATTTCTGAGGCAAAGGGTATATATTTTTAAGGCTTTTGATACATATTCTCAAGTTGCTTTCTAGAAAGACTATATCAATTAACACTGCCACTGTGGGACGGTACCTAACCCAAACTGTTAACTGAATACTTATATTCCATGCCAAGCTTCATAATAAGCAAGGATAGCTTCAAATACCTGGAGTCAATTTATTTTCACTCTTAAAATCAATTACCCAACATTTATTGATGATGGGAACAGATGTAGTGATTGGAAACCTAGAGTGCGATAGGCATGTTATGGATGTTACAAGAGAAGACTTCGTTTTGTAGAGGCAGTAGACTAGATTAATGCCCCAACTCTTGACCTATCTCTACCCATGTTCTTTGCCACGTGCCTTTTCACGTCAAAGCAGTGGGTGTACTTTCCTACCCCTTGATTCTGCGTTCAACAATAGGACTTTCTTTGGCCAAAAGAATTGCTAGCAGAAGTGGCACAAGCAGAGGTGTGAAAAGGCACATACATGATTGGACCTGTGCTCTTGCTGTTTTGCCATATTCATGAGAAGGGACATGAGTCCATTGGATCCAGGAGGGGGGTGAGAGACATCTAGAGCAGAACTGCCCCCATTAAGCTGCCCCAGTCAACTCATAGACATATGAGAAAATCCACCCAAGATCAACCAGGACAGCCCCCTACCTGACATACAGATAAAGGGGTTGTAATAATAAATGACTGTTATTGTAAGCCCTTGAATTTTGGAGTAACTTATGGTGTGGCAATAGCTAACTGATAGGAAGGTATCATTTACATCCAAAGGGAAATCAAATTCAAAAAGATACATGCACCTCCAATGTTCATAGCAGAACTATTTGCAATAGCCAAGACCAGAATATCCATTGACAGATGACTGGATAAAGAAGTCATGGTATATTTATAAAATGGAATACTACTCAGCCATAAAAAAAAGAATAAAGAATTTGCAGCAACATGGATGGACCCGGAGATCATCATTCTAAGTGAAGTAAGCCAGAAAGAGAAAGAAAGATATGATATGATATCACTTATATGTGGAATCTAAAAAAAGGAAAAGAAAAGAGAAGACACTAATGAACTTATCTACCAAACAGACTCACAGACATAGTAAACAAACTTATGGTTACCAGGAGGAAAGGGAGTGGGAAGGGATAAATTGGGAGTTCTAGATTTTCACGTACTAACGAATATATATAAAATAGCTAAAAAAAACAATTTCTTCTGTATAGCACAGGGAACTATATTCAATATCTTGAAGTAACCTATAATGAAAAAGAATATGAAAATGAATATAGTATGTATATATATGACTGAAACATTATGCTGTACACCAGAAATTGACCCATTGTAAACTGACTATACTTCAATTTAAAAAAGAAAGAAACTGAAAAAAAAATGAAGGTATCCTTTATGCATTTTACAAAGGAAAAAACTGAGGCTTAGATAGATTTAACAGGTTTATAGCTAACCTCTGTTATGCGCTTGTTTACTTGTCACCAGGCACCTTTCTAAGCACAAAGCTTATATTATCATATTAAGACCTCTAAGTCACCTAGGAAATAGGTGGTATTATTATTATTGTTGTTGTTGTTGTTGTTATTACCACACAATTAGTAAGTGGTGAGTCATATGTTGAATTCAGGACTCTCTTGTTCCAAATTGCAGGCATCATCCACCTCATCGTGCTGCTCTTACTTAAGTGGGTGTCATAGGGCGATGTGATGTAGGTTAAGGCATAAGTTAAAAATCTTGCACCCACAGAGCTAACAACCCAAACAAGAAGACAAGGTGTACACACACACTAAACATTAAATAAAAGTATATGGTAATTTTATATCAGTGCCAAAGACTTTCAAGGCCATGTCTCAAGACTACGTCCTCTGAGCTTCCAACACATTGACAACAACCTGACTGACATGTTAGATGTCACAATGGTTCCTCCAAGAAGCCCTCCATGATTTCTCAACCTAGAGTAGGTTTTCCTGCCATCCTCTCCCAGAGCTCTCAGTTCTTTTATTTCACCTCGCTTTTTCACTGATTTTATTCTATACTTGCATGCTTATCTAATTAACATTGGACTTCTCTGCTAGATTTTAAGCTCCAGGAGATCACAGATAGTGCCTGCACTGTTCTCCATTGCAGCTACAAGATCTGGCACAGGGTTTTATACAGAGTGATGAATTAAAGAATAGACGAAGGATGAATAAATGAATAAAGTACAGTAGATTCTGTCAGCACCCACCCACATCCCCTCAGCCATCCTCACTCCCTGGTTCAATGAAGGCTTCTTAAGGAAAGCACCTGGAATTCTCCATCTGAGGGCTTCCTCCAGGGGTATGGGGCAGAAGGAACAGCTCCAGCAAAAAAGGATAGGAGGTGAGGTTATAAAAGCCTCCATTCCTACCCAGCTTGGGCAAGATGACTATGAGGAGGAGTCTATGAGTCTCCAGAGTTCGCCACTGGGAATGAGCCACTGGTTCCCACGGTGGTGGGATTAATTCATTCTGTATCAGCTTCCTTCCCTCTCATCTCACTTCTCCACCACCTGGCTGGAGTTTCCTGATACCACCTCTCAAATAAACTACTTGCCCTCAAATTCTTATTTGGGGGGAACCCAACTTAAGAGAATGACACAATGAATGGAAGTCACAGAGTGGGGAGAGGTTCCTGTAGGTGTGGTTGATCTGAACAGTTCATGCAGCACTACAGTGCTCATCAGGCTTGGAAGTCTAGCCCTGGAGGAGAACCCAGGAAGGGGCTCTATGTGCAAACCCCAAGGGCAAGTGTGGGAAATGAGCAGCCTGTATTGGATTTCCTTCCTTGCCCAGGGAAGGAATGACCTTTCTGTTCTAACAAGCTATGTTGGGCTTGTTTTAAGAATTCTCTTCCCTCCTCCTCAGAAATAATCTTCCTCTTCTGAACTGGTGAATCTTAATGTGCCAGTGAGATCATTTGTTCTTTAGTTCACATTGCTGAAGTCAGCCTTATTACTATTTCTGCTTTTACAAAATGTCTCTTTTCAGAGCCAGGATCAAGTTCTTGATGGAAGAACAAAATATGGGACAGAGCAAGTTCAAGAGCCTGGTCTCCACCCACCAAAGTCAGGCCAAGGGCTGGCACTATGGTGGAGGTGACGGCAATCTGATGAGAGGAGGACCAGTAGAGGGTTTCTTTTTCCTCCAGAATTATTTAGAATCTTTCAGATGATTGCCTCCTTCCAGCTTGGCTATGAATCAGGTAGATTCAATCAGACAAGAGTTTTTCCAAAATTAAAGGAAGCAAAGCCAGCAAGCCTTCAACCTTGCCTCTGATGGATGCAACTTGGCCCAAATGCCTTCTCTGAGGTTACGTAGTCTGAAAATACACGTTGAAGATCCCCCAAAACACTGATAAATGCCCCCAAAGGATACAGAGATGAGAGTGTTTCCTGAATGAAGGAAATGGTTGAAGAGTGGAGTTCCCATGTAGAACGAGAGACCCAGGACTGCTCTTGACTTCAGTGGGACACTCCCAGCAGCGAGCATCCAGGTGAGAGTCAGCCAGCCCAGAGCTGGGCTTCCACAAGCCAACCACAGCCCTAACCAGCAGACGTGCTCTTGCTGGAATTTACATGTGGCCCAGGGAGGACTGTTCAGGTTGTATGAAAAGAAAATAAAGTGTCTCTGGGCAGCTCAGCAACTGAGCCCATCCAGGTGTCACCCAAGGCAGAGACACCACCTGTCTTGCTGGCTCTCAGAGGTCTCACCTGGGGTTACGCACTCTCCAGACACGCTGCCTCTGCACAGTGGATCAAGTACTTGGTGAAGGTGGATGGAGACAGATAGCAGAAACAAAGCCGGGGACTGCAGATGACTCTGGAGTCTTGTGACGGGCTGAGCCCTCTTGCTCAGAGGGCTCAACAGGTAGAGTGACGGTAAGTGAAGCTGGTCATTTGAGCAGAATGAGAAAAGACACTCGGGGAAAAGTGAGACAAACCACAGGGAGAAAAAAATTTTAAGATCAACATTTTCACTAATGGACCCTCCCCTTCTCTCCCTTTGCCTGTTCTCCTTCAGCTGGAACTCCCCACAAACCTTGAAGGACCAGCTGAAAGGTACCTCCTTACTGGTTAGTAGTTAACATGTATTGAACACTTACTATATGACAGACATTGGCCAATAGTATCACAGCCTTATTCTATTTAATTTTCACGCCGTCATGAAAAAAGATAGAGAAAATGTCTTAAAATCTGGCAATAGAATTCCTCTTATGAGAGGGACAGACCGTCTTTCGGAAAGCAACTACACGAGATGCTTGGTGAGGCAAGCAGACACAGAAGTCTGCACGCACCAAGATGCCACTCAGCACTCAATCCAATGCCCTTCCACCACACTGTCCACACTGGAGATGGAGAACTACAAACTTCATCTCTCAGACTCTCTGCAGCTAGGGATCCCCCAGGGAACCAGGCTCCACCAAGAAGGTGCATCCTATACAGCTTGGAAGAAGGAAGGGAACTCCACGATGTGGTACCCTGCAGGGGGAAAGGGTGGCAGAGGACTGTGGTTTCTCTATGGCTGGCAGGGGCAGTGGGGCCTTCGATCCCACAGCAGGGTGGCACGACCCCGGAGCTGGGGAGGTAGCAGCTCTCTCAGAAGTTTGGTTCTAGGGCATTGAGCAAATTGTTCCTCAAAAACCAGTCGAGAGTCTGTTCCTTCATCATCCCAACAAATCTGTGATTAACCTAATATCCCTTAATAAATCCTATTCTGCTTAAGCCAACCAGAGTGGACTTCACTGTCTGATGCAGGGCTGAAGCTGGGACCTCCAGGGCCTGGGTACCAGCTAGTGCTGAGGCTTCAGAAAGGAGCATAAGGCCAAGAGAAGAGATTATTGCTTTGGAGAAGCCAAGGGGAAAAAGGAGAACAGAGAAGAAGGGAGGAGAAGGCAGGCTGACTGCACACACACAGTGTGGAGTGAAGGAAAAGTCAAGAGAGGGTTCGCTGGTGGTTGCAGACGAAGAGCATCTAATTTACAAACTGTTTGCTACATTGCTATGCAGTATGTGGCACGTCCTAACTCTGGTGCTACTTCTTCAGTAAAGTCTATTTCTCTGTTATGCTTACAACTGCTTTATGTAAGGCTTTTGGAGGGGGGAAAACTAGTGAAGGGGCAGTTACTAGTTTGGATTGATTCATAACAGCAACCATGGAGATGCAAGTTACTAGAACCTACTGAAGTTCAAGGGTAACTTTGTGACCAACCAGGCCTTGAGATTCAAGAAGATCACAATATTTTTTACTGCCTTGAGATTCAAGAAGATCACAATATTTTTTACTGACATTCAAGGCGGTAGGGAGCCCCCAGCTGACCTCTGTGTCATCATGCCTGTACAATGTCACTATTTCCATTTTCGAGTGAATCATCTGAGGCTTTAAAAGGGCACACAGTGAGTCTGTTCACAGTCAGATCTATCCAATTTCAAATTCTGAACTCCAACTGCTGTCTTCCAACAACCCCACTCAGAATCAGCCATAAAGCCAAATTAAAGTACTAAGAAAAAGCATACAATAAACACCAAGCCAGCAAGTAGTCTATGAAAAGAGGAGAAGTGGGCCGTGGCCCATCTCCCGGAAACCCCAGCCCCTTCCCACAAATAGTTCAAATAATCCTCCCACTTGTTATCATAAGAAGCTACCGAGCCCGTAAAAACTAACCACCACCCTCACCTTGTGGCCTCTTTCCCTTCTCAGTAAGACGGCCCGTACTCTGTCTTTGGAGAGTGTAACTACTTTTACTTTAACCTGAGCAACCAACCTTGACACCTTGTGGCCTTTCTCTCACCTTCTGAACCAGCCCGCACTCTGTCTATGGAGTGTGTATCTCGCTAAATAAATTTACCTTTACTCAGCTGTGGCTCACTCTTGAATTCTTTCCTGCACGAAGCCAAGGACCCACACTTGGTGGGGCGCATCCCAGGGACTCAACCGAGACCTGGGACACAGCCATCCTCTCGCCCCACATTTTTTCCCTGTATCAAGAGCACGATTCTTACGTTCCATGGGAGTCTTTCTAAATGCCTCTCCTCACCTCTGTCACTGAAATCCAGCCAAGAAGGAGGCCGCTGTGGCGGGTCCACCTCTCCCAGTGCCTTCGATTATCTACACAAGTTGGTATATAGTTGGTGAGGGGTGCTCACCAAAGCCCTGATCACACCCCCTGTTCATGCAGTGAGTGCTCCCTGTGGGAAGAAAAGTAGAATGTTCCCATGGCAAACAGGCTTGGTGAGTCCAAATCCTAGCAAAACGTCTCAGCATGCCATCAGTGAGCTGGGCAAATACAATCTTGAATTAAAAACATACACTAGGGAGTGTTTACAAAAATTGTATCTTCTCAAAAGTCATTATTAAATTTTAAAAAGCATATTTTCAAAGCCTCGTTCCATTGCCGCAGCCAGAGAAACCAGCCCAGGATTCCCGGCTGCCTCATCCCTTAATCCCGCTTTCCCCGGCCTTGCCCTGGCCTGGTTTTCTGATCTGGGCACAGATTCCATTGAGATTATTTGGCTTCCTGTTTCTCCATTTGCTTTGAGTCCAAGGATTCCTTTTAAAGATCCAAATACAGTAAACGCAAGGGTTTCAAACTGAGTAGCTCTAACAGGTGGCTAGAGTTTCTTCCTTAATTTAAGAAGCACATACTTTTTTTATCTTCTATTTTTTGAAACAGCTTATACATATGGGACCGTCCTGAGTCAGGACAGTAGAGGCAAGGTTGGAAGAGGGTGAGGGGGAGGATAAACACTGCAGGAATTCACACAGCTTGGCTGTGATGAGGGAGAGGGAACACAGGGATGACAGTGGCTTGAAGGTTTCAAGGCCAGGTAGAGCAATGGGCTGCTCTCTTGGGCTGCCTGGTGACTCTTTCCACCAGCCGACCATCACTGGCTTTCTTGTAGAGAACCATCAACTCAACATAGGAGCTTTTGAAAACTAAAAACAACTTAAATTTAAACTTTAAATTTTAAATACATGTTCATTGCAGGAAAAAAATATATACACAGGTAATGAACAAGACGAAAATAAAAATCACCTGTAATCTTACCACACAGGGTACATGCTGAGACGTCCCTCTGGACTCTTCTGTACAAATTTACTCTTTTTCAAAAGGAGTAACTTTGAATGTTTTGGTGCTTTTTAAAATTAAATATGATATAGTATGAAATATCTTCCACAGCAGTCAGCAAATGTTATTTGTAACATTCTTTTAATGATTTCTTAGATGGTGAATGATCTTATTTAATCAATCCTATATGTCTGCAGACTTAAGTAAGGTCCATGTTTTCTGTTTGTTTCTTTTTTAAAACTTTTCATCTTGAAATAATTATAGATTCATAACAAGTTGCAAAGATAGTATAGAGAGGTCCCATAGAAACTTTTCACCCAGTTCCCCCAGTAGTTACATTTTACATAATTATAGCACAATATCAAAACCTGGTGTTTGACATTGGTATAAAGATAAAATGACTTCTATGTCATTTTATCACATGTGTAGATATGTGTAGCCACCACCACAATCAAGAACTATGCCAGCACTTCAAAGATCTCCCTCCTGCTACCCTTATATAGTCAGACTCACTACTTCCCCGAGTTCCCCATCTCTAACTCCTGACAACCACTAATCTCTATCTACATCTTATTTCAAGAATGTTATGTAAATGGGATCGTATACATGTGACCTTTTGTGATTAACATCTTTTCACTCAACATAATGCCTTTGATATTCATCCAAGTTGTTGCCTGTCTCAATTGTCCATTCCTTTGTAGTACTGAATGGTATTCGATGATGTGGATCCACTACGGTTTGTTTAATCATTCATCTATTGAGGGATATTTTGTTTGTTTGGGGGTTTTACAAATAAAGCAGCTGTGAACAATCAGTACAAGTTTTTGTGTGGATATGAGTCTTCATTTCCCTGGGATAAATGCCCAGGAGGGTGACTGATGAGTTGTATTGTAAGTGCATATTTAGTTTTTAAAGAAACTACCGAACTATTTCCACCAACAACGTATGAGAGATCCAGTTCTCTGCATACTCACCAGCATTTGGCATTGCCATTATTTTTCAGTGTAGCTTTTATTATAGGTGTGTAGTGATAACCTTATCATGGTCTTAATTTACATTTCCCTAATGGCTAGTGATGTTGAACATCGTTTCATGTGTTTATTTGCTATATGTATATGCTTTCAGTAAAATGTTCACGTCTTCTGCTAATTTTTAAATTTATGGCCCAGAATGCAGTTTATTTTAATACAAATACTGTGGGTGCTTGAAAAAGTGTGTATTCTGTTTAATGGAGTGTTATGTAAATGTCAGTGAGATCCTGTTTGGGTTTGGTGGTGCTGAGCTTTTCTGTATCCTTGTTGACTCTTTGTCTAGTTGTTCTATCAGTTGTTGAGAGAGGGATGTTGAAGTCTTCAACTGTAATTACGGGTTTGTCTATTTCTACTTTTAGTTCTATCAGTATTTGATTCATTCATTTTGAGGCTTTATTGTTAGGTACATTCACATTTAGGAATATTACATCTTGTTGGTGAATTGACCTTTTTGCCATTATGCAACACCCCTTCTTATCCCTGGTGATTTTCTTTGCTCTTGATTCTACTTAGTCTGATTAATATAGCCACTTTAGCCTTTTCACTTTTATCATTATAAATAACTCTGTTCGGCCTTTGCACTCATCTACAATTATTAGAATTTCTTGGTTAGAGGTCTATATGTTTTTAAAGGCTTTTCACTAGATTGTCAAGTTGCCCTGCATAAATGTACTTTTACTGCCTTGACAGTTTGGCATTATCATTTAAAATAATTATAAATGAAATATAGGGTTTTCCCAGTTCAATAGACATAAGTGTTATCTCACAGATCATCGGTGTGCAGGTAGTCACAGTTGGTGCACATCTAAACGAGTAAAATTCTCAATCTATCCTAGCAAAAAGTCAAGACATCTAAAATTCACAAATCAAGAAGTAGGGATATGGGGAGGGTATAGCTCAGTGGTAGATTGTGTGCTTAGCATGCATGAGGTCCTGGGTTTAATCACCAGTATCTCTGCTAAAATAAATAAATAAACCGAATTACCTCCTCCCCCCATAAAACAGTAGGAAATGACAGATAGGGCGAGAGTGCGCGAGCGAGCCCGTCAGCAATAAGTGACAGATGCAGTAGCCAGAAGAGGTGGGAATGGTTGCACTTGAGGAGCAGGTCGGTCCGGATGGGATAGGGTCGGGGTGGGGAATTGGAGTGGCACAGCAGAGGAATGGTGCTTTTTTATTTAAGTCCTCCACAAGATATACATATTTATATATTATACATATATATTTATAATTATATATATTTATTTACATTTATTTTTTAAAGCATGTGAACCTATTTATGACTTTGATTTGATATATGACATCTGCTTGTTGGTTTAAGTTGTATTTAAGTTTATTATCAGGCCTCCCATAACCCTAAACCTCTCACCAAGCAAAACTAAGCTTATAACCATATAAACCTAACTCCAAGCAAAACGTCACCTCTCTAGGAGCAAACTACAACTCCCAGGATTCCGCGGGGGGATGGAGCAGGCTGTCATCGGACGTAAACTACAATTCCCAGAATTCCGCGAGCCAAGGGGTGGGCCTGGCCTCAGGCTAGGGCGACTGAACCAGCGAGCCTGCGCACGTGCACAGGCTACCGAGAGGGGCTCGCCAGCTGGGAGTGGGGGCGCTGAGGGCACCTACGAGCCCAGCAGCGGCGGCGGACCAGACAGTGCGGCGGAGCCTGCGATCCCTGCCTGGGCCTCCTGGGCTCAGAGCAGGCAGTAGGGGCGGCAGCGGGGGCGGGCTCGGCCAAAGCTGGCTCCTTGGAGGGCCGGCCTGGAAGCTTCAGCCCTGCGGAGCCCGGGCTGCGGGGTACAGGTGAAACGCGCGCGCTCGGGGCGGGCGACGGTTCCGAAACCCGTCTAGGTTTGAAATTAAGGGATCGGCCCCCTAACCTCCCCCGAGAGGTAACGACTGGAGCGATGGGGTGTAGGGGAGCCGAGCGGAGTTTGCAGAAAGGAAGAGTGACATGTGGTGCGGAAGGAGGCGCAGGTTAGGAGCCAGGGTGAGGGAAGGTAGAACCCCGGGGCCCAGGCGTGCCTGCTGAAGCCCTTACTTGGTGCTGGCACTGGCAGAGAGTTCCCATGCCCTTCTGGCTGGGAGATGAGGGTGCGCATGAGGCGCGGGTGGTGGGGAGCTAGGCGAGGTGCACGGAGGGAGCCTGGGCCTCGAGAGCTCCCTTTGAAGGCAGTACCTAGGCAGTCCACAACTGATCCCTGGACTCCTTGGGGCTCAGTAAGGTGCCTACTGTGTGTCTGGTGATAAGAGCCTGCCACGGCCTGCTTGAAAGTGGTGGGATAGCCTCTGAAAGAAGGACCTTAGGAACCTATCTCCCCATCACTGATGGGAATCCTCTGATAAGGTCTTGGGTCCTCAGGCCAGAGTCCTGCACCTGGTGGATGGCTCGGGTCTGCTCACTTTATGCCAACCAACTCTCAGAACCTACTCTTGGGGAAGCGCGAATACAATGGGAGTGATTATGAGATGAGCTTAATAGGACTTGGTGGCCAAGAGCACAGACAGAACAGGGTTCACCAAATGTTTACTGTTACATGTTCCAGGCATTTAAATCCTGGCTCTCACTGTGCACCACTGAGCAAGTCAGTTATCCTCTCTGAGCCTCTGTTTCTTCCTCTGCAAAATGGGGATAAAAGTACCTGCATCACAGGGTTTCTGTGAGGATTAAATGAAATTATACTGTGCAAGTCCTCAGCCCAGGGTCTGGTGCACAGTGAGTGTGCAGCAAATGTTAGCACTTTTGGTTGTTAACAATAGGAAATGTTAGAGGTGAGACTGGAACCCAGGTCTGTCTTAATGGAATTAGCTCCCCTCTCTGGCTTTCATGGATCTTGGAGACCTTCCACCTCATCCTTTAATATTACAAATGAGAAGTCTGAGTCCCAGTTGGTGGCAGAGCCAGGTAAGAACATAGATCCCCTCTTCGATGGACAGCACGTCAGTTCCTGAGTCTTGGGCCCCGGGAGAGTGAAGAGGAGGATGGGGTGCTGGTGACTGTGAGTGTGGTTCCCCTACACCGTGGCCAAATAATCATCCTAGTGGTCTTGATGTGGCGGGTGTCAGAGCGTTTTTCAAACTGATCATCTGGTTGGCAAGTTCTTGCTCTGAGCCTTGCTTCAGAAAATATATAGCTACAAACAAAGGCTTCTAGTGAATACTGAGCTAACTGGAAAATTAAATTACCAAATGCCCCAGTCCCTAAGGGTCCTTGTCACTCTCATTTGGTTGTCAGTGGATACTTTCCCACAGGACCTGCCTATCACCTGATAGGTTTTTTAATTGGGTAAAATAATGAACATGAAAGGCGGGGCCCACAAATGTCATCATAGCCTTCGAAGTCAAACTTGGGTTCAAGTCCCAGCCTCACCACTTAATGGCTATGCAACATGGGATGATTCACTTAGAGATTCTAAGCATAACTCCTCAAACATGGAATGAAATTGTTAACACCTATTTTAGATTTGTAAAAGGGAATAAATGAGATAATTCATGTGCACTTGGTATTGTGCCTGGCATAGCCTAAGAGTCAGTGAATGCAAGTTACAGCATTATTATGATTAATAATAATCCTATAAAATAATTGTCAGGCACTGTGCTTTGTCTCAATTGTCTCTTTGAATTCACAAAACCACCCTGTGAAGTAGGTATAATTATATCTGTTCTTTGCACCTGGAAATGGAGGCTTGCAGGGGTTAAGAATTGGCCCAGGCAGACACAGAGGACAAATATGACATGATACCACTTAAAGGATGAGTCTAAAATAGTCAGACTCATAGAAGCAGAGAGTGGATTGGTGGTTGCCAGGGGTTGAGGGGAGGGAAATGGGAAGGTATCGGTCAAAGGGTATAAAGTTTCAGGTGGACAAGATGACTAGGTCCTAGGGATCTACTGTGCAGCATAGAGCCTGTAGTTTACAATACTGTATTATATACTTCAAATTTTGCTATGAGAGTAGATCTTATGTTAAGTGTTTTTATTACAAAAAAAAAAGACGGCAGAGGAAACTTGGAGATGATGGATAGGTTTATGGAATAAATTATGGTGATGTTTCATGGGTATATACTTATCTCCACACTTACCAAGTTGTATACATTAACTGTGTACACCTTTGTGTATGTCAGAAAAAAGAGTATGCAGCTGCTAAGTGACCAGGCCAGAGCTCACCTCCTGGCATCTCAGCTCCAGAACTGGTGCGGTTTAATTCCCCTGCTCTGCTGCCGGGGGTCTTCAGTTCCTGAAGCCTAACGGTAACCTGGGGCAGCCTCCAGTTTTACAGCAGTGGGGCTCGGACCACTTGGAGAAGAGGCAGGACCCTGCAGCCTGGTTGTGTGTGCTTCTCTATGCCTGAGGTTGGACAAAGCTAGAGGATGAGATGTTGGGAAGAGGCAGGCAAAGGGAGCCCAGTGGCCCCTTGAGGCTCTCATTACTGGACCACAGGGCCAGGGAAGGGCATAATCTGAGAAACCTGGAAGCTTGGTTATGAGAAGAAACAATCTTGTATCAAGGCTGGGAAGAGTCCTGGAGCCATGTACTTCTGGGCCTGATCTCTGCTTAGGAGGGGGGTCACCTGGGAGGCGTGGGTGTGAGGAGAGGGAGCCCTGGACTGAGAGCCCGAATGCCGCTGTTCTCATCTCGGCAGATTGGGAGAGTTCCCGCTGCCTCTCAAGACCTTTCATCAAATAAGTGTTGGAACAAATAATTTCTAAGGGCTCCTTTAGCTCTAAAAAGCAGTGGTTTTGT
This sequence comes from Camelus ferus, assembly GCF_009834535.1. Lineage (NCBI taxonomy): Eukaryota > Metazoa > Chordata > Mammalia > Artiodactyla > Camelidae > Camelus > Camelus ferus. The sequence goes on from NC_045712.1 coordinate 39,338,386, forward strand.
AATTCTAAATTGGTGGATGAACCCTGTCAGCACAGCACTAGGGCACGGGGGATAATTATCATCCCACTGTGCTCCCTGGACCTCCCTGGGGTGAGAGAATGGCTACAGCTCCCTGAGCCACCTGCTGCCGCTGGGTATCTGTGTGCTGGGCGGGGAGCAATTACACAAGAAAAGCTGTGGGTTGCTAAGCTACAGTTGAGAGCTTGTGAGTCTGCGTTTCCAGAGCCATCCACACCTGCTCTGCCCTTGAGCGGTAAAAACTCATTGCTCTGAGGTCTACCCTGCTTCTCTGTGACTGACTGTACCTCTGAGTCTGAAGCGCTGCGAACAGGACCCCTGGAGTCACACAAGTTTGAATCCTGGTGCCCCTGTTTGAGCTTCAAGACACAGAGCATGGTGCTTAACCCCTCTGAGCTTTAGGTTTTCATATTAAAAGAAAATAGAGATAATACTAGTATGTGCACCAGAGGGCTTTTGTGAGGCTTAAGTGGAAAGGGGCAGGGCAAGGGCTTAGGACAGTGCCTGGCAGAAAGCAGGTGCTCAGTACAGTAAGATGGTGGTAGCATGAACCCCCACCCCCTGCCCAGAGGCCAGCGCCCCCTTTCCCTGCCCTGTTCAGGATAACTAGCAATCCTTCCATTTTGTCCGGCTTCCTGTGCCCTCATGGGTACATATCCAGGGCCTAAGGGACTGGCTCTCAGGGAATTAGACCTTTCACTCTGCCAGTGGTGACTGCCATCAGTCCTGTCTTAATGCTAAGAGTTGTCTCTTTTCTCCACTTTGAAAAGCATAACAGACCCCTTCCTGGCTGGGCCAGGCCTCAGGGAGAGATTGGGGACCTGGTCTGCCATATTGCCACTATGTAGCCCTCTATGTGTGTGTGTACATGGGGCAGGGAGTTTAACCCCTGGGGATTTGCCTCAATATACAAAACCTTTGTCAGTGGTGAAACTCAGACACAATTCTCTTACTGCACCACTGAGGGATAAGTTTCTACCCATCTTTTCATGGAGATCTAAAAACCAGGAGTCGTGGATTTCCAAACAGGAGCTTTAAGCATGAGCAGATGTTCCCTATCTCCGCTGTGCATGTGTGCTACGTGTCCTGAGAAGGGGCAGGCAGGGTCCTGCTGAGCAGCCTGGGAACAGCACTCACGGGCCTTCAGTCCCATCTGCGCCCATGATAAGGAGTTCCTACCCTTCAGCGGAAATACTGGCCCCTAAGAGGGATTTTTCCCTGAGGCCTCTCATCACAGATACTCCGCTAGTTAGCTTTTGCTGCAGTAGTACTTAACAAACAGCCCCAACAGTGCAGTGGCATACAAAAATAAGCACTTACTCAGCTCAGTGGTCTCTGCTGCCCAGTCTTGGCTGCATTCGACCAGTGGATCTTGGCTGGACTAACTTACAAATCTGGGGGTCAGGTGAGCCAAACTGAGCACACCTGGACAGCGATGCTCTGCACCTAGCTCACTCCTCCCGGGACCAGCAAGTTAGGCTGAACACATTCTTGACAACATCCAAAGTGTAAAGAGGGTAAGGCCGCTCACACAAGTCTTTTCAAGCTTCCCATTGTGTTCTGTCTGCTACCGTCTCCCTGGCCAAAGCATATTACGTGGCCCAGCCCAAAACCAAGGTGCAGGGATGTATGGTCCCCCGTGGAAGCAGCAGGGGAGGAAGGGGAGTGAATATTTTTGAACAGCAGTGTAACTTACCATATCTTCAAATGTGCAAAACTGTGCAGGGATCCAGTGCACCTAGTGGCCCCTTGAGGTGACTCCAGACACACAAGCCAACACCTTTTCCTTTTCTTTCCTTCCTCCTGCAGGCCTCTGCCAATCCTCCGTGTGCCCTCAGGGATGGGTAAAGCCCGCTGGGCGCGCGCTACTTCCCCGGGGCCGTCGTCTCACTAGGGCCCCCTGGTGGCGCTAGGATGCACCTGTCGGCGGTGCTCAACGCCCTCCTGGTGTCAGTGCTGGCGGCCGTCCTGTGGAAGCACGTGCGGCTGCGCGAGCATGCGGCCTCCCTGGAGGAGGAGCTGGCCCTCGGCCGCCAGGCCCCCGAACCTGCCCCAGCGCTGAGGATTGACTACCCGAAGGCGCTGCAGATCCTGATGGAGGGCGGCACGCACATGGTGTGCACGGGGCGCACGCACACCGACCGCCTCTGCCGCTTCAAGTGGCTCTGCTACTCCAGCGAGGCCGAGGAGTTCATCTTCTTCCACGGTAACGCCTCGGTTATGCTTCCCAGCCTGGGCTCCCGGCGCTTCCAGCCCGCCCTGCTTGACTTGTCCACGGTGGAGGACCACAACACCCAGTACTTCAACTTCGTGGAGCTGCCGGCCGCTGCCCTGCGCTTCATGCCCAAGCCGGTGTTCGTGCCCGACGTGGCCCTCATCGCCAACCGCTTCAACCCCGACAACCTCATGCACGTCTTCCACGATGACCTGCTGCCCCTCTTCTACACCCTGCGGCAGTTTCCAGGCTTGGCCCACGAGGCCCGGCTCTTCTTCATGGAGGGCTGGGGTGAGGGCGCGCACTTCGACCTCTATAAGCTTCTCAGCCCCAAGCAGCCCCTCCTGCGGGCACAGCTGAAGGCCCTGGGCCGGCTGCTTTGCTTCTCCCATGCCTTCGTGGGCCTCTCCAAGGTCACCACGTGGTACCAGTACGGCTTCGTCCAGCCCCAGGGCCCAAAGGCCAACATCCTTGTCTCAGGCAACGAGATCCGGCAGTTTGCGCGGTTCCTGACGGAAAAGCTGAACGTGAGCCACGCAGGAGGTGCCCTGCGCGAGGAGTACATCCTGGTCTTCAGCCGCACCCAGAACAGACTCATCCTGAATGAGGCAGAGCTGCTGCTGGCACTGGCCCAGGAGTTCCAGATGAAAACGGTGACCGTGTCCCTGGAGGACCATGCCTTTGCAGATGTCGTGCGGCTGATCAGCAATGCTTCCATGCTGGTCAGCATGCACGGGGCCCAACTGGTCACTGCCCTCTTCCTGCCCCGCGGGGCAGCCGTGGTGGAACTTTTTCCATACGCCGTCAACCCTGACCACTACACCCCCTATAAGACACTGGCCACGCTGCCCGGCATGGACCTTCAGTACATAGCCTGGCGGAATACGATGCCAGAGAACACGGTCACACACCCAGAGCGGCCCTGGGACCAGGGGGGCATCACCCACCTAGACAGGGCTGAGCAGGCCCGGATCCTGCAAAGCCAGGAGGTCCCGCGGCACCTCTGTTGCCGGAACCCAGAGTGGCTCTTCCGCATCTACCAGGACACCAAGGTGGACATCCCATCCCTCATTCAAACCATACGGCGCGTGGTGAAGGGCCGGCCCGGGCCTCGGAAGCAGAAGTGGACCGTCAGCCTGTACCCCGGCAAGGTACGGGAAGCAAGGTGCCAGGCGTCGGTACAGGGCGCCTCCGAGGCCCGCCTCACCGTCTCCTGGCAGATCCCATGGAACCTCAGGTACCTGAAGGTGCGGGAGGTGAAGTACGAGGTGTGGCTCCAGGAACAGGGGGAGAACACCTATGTGCCTTACATCCTGGCCCTGCAGAACCACACCTTCACCGAGAACATCAAGCCCTTCACCACCTACCTGGTGTGGGTCCGCTGCATCTTCAACAAGACCCTCCTGGGACCCTTTGCAGATGTGCTTGTGTGCAACACGTAGCAAGCAGGCCGGCCAGGCTCCTCCAGCTCGGGGTCCCTGGGTCTGCTCGCCACTTGGGGTGGCTTCTGGGAATTATTTATTGAGCAGGCTTGGGCCTCCAGATCATCTTACTGCATCTGAGGTGTGGGGTTCTTGGCGCACCTCTTTGCACAGATGCCATGGGACCTCCCTACTCCCTTCTCCCATCCTGAGCATCCATATTCTGGAGAAGGTCCTTATGCGGAGGAGGAAGAGGAGAGTAAGAATCTCACCGAACCTTTTTAGCTAAGTGATCATGCTGTTCCCTACAGTCTTTCTGGTTGGTACCCAGGTTTCTGGAAACTACAAATAATCATGTGGTTGTTTTGGTGAGTGGTTCCTCAGCTTCCATCATCATGAAATTCACCTTGTAGCCTAGTGAAGGGTGTTTGGAACATTCATTAAATGATGATAACATCTTGATCAGGTCTTTTATTGGATAGTAGAAAGAGGAGCTGGTAGTCAATACCCAGATGCCCTTTCATCCTGATTGTCAGCCGAGGAGATGTGGCAAAGGGAAGGCGTCAAGGACTGGGAAGCAAGGCAGGCTGGCTGGATTTCATCCTAACTTCTGGATGAGTATCACATGTCCATCTGTGTGGGATGAAAGCCTGGAAGTAGGTGGGAGAGGGCTGTGGGCAGGAACAGCAGGGTGTGCCAGGGGTCTGCATAGGTTTCTAGACATTCACACTCATGAGACCATGGTAGATACTCCCAGTGTCGGACTCACTTAGAAGAATGTAAGACAGGACACTCAGCAAGCCAGCACGGCCACATCAAGCAATCTCTTCCACAGGAGGGGTCCTCACACAGGTCCAGGAGCCATTCTCTCACCCTCTCCCCCAAGTGACAGCTCAAGGGCGAAGAGTTGACACCTCTATCTATAGTTTGGGGGCCACTTCGGCTTAAAAGTCCCATAGGAGCCATTATCTTCTAAACAGCCCACAATCAAGTTCCCAGGGTCCCTGGAGGAACCTCCTGGGTTATAGGAGTTGCCACACTCGCACTCGGGGGAGCCTCAGCTGGGATGTCCTGTCAAGTACTTTAGTTCATTCAAGGTCCTTCCAGTTTTTCAGAGGTCATTTTTACCAACAGCAGTTACACTGAATACCACACCTGACATTGAACCTTTATCCGGTTTCCATGGAAACAGCTAGAAAATTAACTCAAGATCAAATTTGTCCTTAGAGAAGGAGAGTTTTAGCCTTTTCTTCACAAGGAGGCCATGATGCATGAGGTCTGACTCCTGCGAAGGAGAGAGGGAAAGGCATCCTGGGGGAGGTGGAGTCTCAGGCTGTAGCCAGGCTGACTGGGAGTTCCTGAGGCAAAGCTGTGCATTAGACAAGTATCCTGGTCACTGGCTGAGAGCCCTAGCTCTCACAGACCCCGAGATGAGCACCCCCTGAGCAGTGCTGGCCAGAACCTGGTGGGTCAGGAGAGGCTCAGACAGCACCATTGCTGGTCCAGGGTGGGGAAGGAGGGGTCCAGGGACAGAGGAGGAAGAACTCCCTTTGTGCTGTTCCTCCCTCAGAGTGATCATAGTCTCTGGGTCTCCCATGACCCCACTGAAGAGGCCTTGTGGCAGCTTTGAGGGGAAAAAAGGCCAGAGTCAGCAGAGGCAGACTGACAGTTACAGAGATCCAGAGAAACAGCCCTTGGCTGCAGGTGGTCGAGGAGTGGAGGCTGCAGGAAGTATCTTACTGAGCTGGTGGCTGAGCCTTGGGGGTTCAGGTGAAGACCACCCACTTATCTGAGAGCCCAGGCCAAGGGGGAACTGGCTTAATGTCCCCAAGACCTCTCCTGTGTTTTCTGTGCCCTCCCCGACCCAGGCAGCGCTCTTTCTCTGCCCCTCCTGCCCACAGTGCTGCCCTCACACTTCCCATGTCCTCAGTTAGGGTCTCTCACTCACCAAACAGTGCCAGGACACAAATCAGACAGGATAGGTACAAATGCGCCTGTCTCCACACATCTGGAACACATGGTCACCACAGCACATGACCTCCAACATCTTCCACACACTGTCTCTGGGAAATTTACTTCGTCAGATTGATTGAAGGAGTGAATGAATGAATGAGTGAATGTAGGAAGGAAGCCAGAATGCTATAGTGGTTGCTCTGGAGTCAAACAGGCCTAGGTTTAGATCCCAGTTCCACCAGTTATCTGCTCTGTGACCTTGGGCAAGAGACTCAACCTCTCTGAGGCCTGGCTTCATTTTCTGTCAATGGGAGCAATAATGCCTACCTTGTCCCGGAGTTGTCCCGAAGGTTTGCATAAAGCTCGTGGCACAGTGGAGGCCACCATATGTGTTCAGCTCATGACACGCAGTGCTCCTGCAGGCCACTGGCAGACTCTGCTGCCTCCATCGAGTGGCCTCAGGCAAGTCTCTCCTTCCCCAGCTGAGGTTCTTCGCCTGCAGGGTGAGGACCAGACAGCTGGGATTGTCGTAAGGCATTCAGGAAATCATCTGTGTAAAGCTTTAGCACCGTGCCAGATGTGTGATATATTAGTTTTTACAGGTCCAGAAGCCCATACCCAAACCCTGAAGGCCAAATATGATTCCAAATTCTGAGTTTTTGAGAAGGTAATCTGGCGCCTATACTGTGTATTGTGCAACACTCTCAGCAGGGTCTGAGGTTACACCCAGTCACCAACACACTGGCATGTCTGCAGTGAAATATATGAATATTCACACTGAGTCTGACATGAGTTTTGGCACCCAGCATATGAAAAGCTTTTGATTTTCAGAGCTTCGGAGGTTGTTGGAAACGCCATCAGTTTCCTTGGATTACTCCTTTTGGGATGAGGTGCTGAGGAACAGGGTCAGGCATGCACTGAGGCCAGTGATGGCCTCGGCAGAGCCCCTCGGCCGGCCTCTCTCAAGGCTGATTTGCCTGTGGCTGACCAGACCCCCATGACCCTCACACTTCAGACCCGTTGCAGCTCCTGGCCTGGCAGCCTCTCTAAGGTTGATGGGAATGTCCTGATTCACCATCCCCCGCTGTTTGCTTCCCTTGGCACATCATTCTCATTCCAGAGGTAACGCATGGGGAGGTGTAGGGCAAGCAGCCCCAGCACGAACTAAGGCTGAGAGTGTTTTTTAAAAAGGATAAAAAGTGGATGAAGTTTCAAGTTTGCAGAAAAGACACAGTTCACAGACTGAGCAGACTTTAACAAGCAAAAAGCAATGGGCAGGGAGCCAAATGCATGTGATGTGATTGGCCAGAGTCACGTGTGCTGCTCACATTCCAGGGAACTGGCCCTGCCTGTCATCAGCTCTGAATCCAAAGGAATTAGAGGAAAAGTAGCTGTCAGAGCAGCCAGGGAGGGTGGTGGGGGCGCCTCTGAGTGGTGGGCCTGGGTTTAAGACTTGGTAGCACAGCTCCTACCTGGGCTTGAATTCTGGCCCTTCCACCTACAAGCTGGGTGACCTTGGGCAAGTCACTTAACCCCTCTGTGCCTCATCTATGAAATGAGATAACAATTATCATACCTACTCATCAGGTGATGGTGAGGTTAAATGCCTTGATCCATGGAAACATGATCACAGTGCCTGGCATGCAGTCATCGCTCAGTAAACGTCCATGGTTATTATAGCCAGTGCTCGTAAGCAATCGTCAGGTGCTAACCATCAAGTGGCCAAGCCCAGAATTCTGAACCCAAAATTCCTGCATCCAAGTCCATTCCTCTGAAAATCAAAAATATTTTTAAAAATTAAAAAAAAAAACAAAAAAACAATGGATCAATGATGAAATCCAAGAGGAAATTTAAAAATACCTTGAGACAAATGACAATGAACATAAATCTGCAAAATCTCTGAGATGCAACGAAAGCAGTCCTAAGAGGGAAGTCCATAGCAATACAGGCATTTCCTCAAAAAACAAGAAAAATCTCAAACAACCTAACCTGCCACCTGAAAGAATTAGAAAAAGAAGAACAAACAAAGTCCAAAGTCAGCAGAAGGAAGGAAATAATAAACATCACAGTTACCTAAATGTTCATCATGAGAACAGATAAATAAAAACATGACACATCCCTGCCTTGGAGTTCCATGAAGTCATGAATAAGAATTGGGTCAACCCCAGTGGCTGATACAGAATATAGGAAATACAATACAGTAAAAATAGTGAGGGGACAAATATACCCAACTTTTATCATATTTTAATTTGCATGTAGTGTGGTGTGAAATACACACACACACACACACACACACACACACACACACAATCTCTAGGGAGTTTCTGAGATTCACACTTCTTATATGCTTCCCTTATTCATGAATTTGTTTTTAGTGAGCATGTATTACTTTTATGATTCTTACACCAAAAATATAAGTGAATAAGAACTGAACATCTAAAGCCTATATAGACAAAATGCCTAGTGTTTCGCTTCATAGACCTGAGTTCATTTTCTGCCAGAGCAGCTCTGGGCCACAACTCTGTAAAGACCCTCATCAGGCTCATCTGATATGCATGTGGGCAGGTACACACATGCCACGTATACGTACACACCTCTACACACACACACACACACACACACACACACACACACACACGTCCACCTCTGCATGTGCATGTGGGATGCATGATCTTACAGTACCTGAAGCAGTTCACAGAACATTCTTGAATGTATTTATTGGTGCAAGGGAATAAATAGCCAGAGCTAAGCAGGCAGAAAGGAATGTGATGAGATTGAAAACCCAGCACCCATCACCTCCACCATCCCAAGCAGGTGACACATCCCGTGGCATCCATGGTGCCCTTCTGGCTTCTGGCTTTACCTTCTGTCTTCAATATGGGTGAACCCAAGAAAACGTGGCCGAGAGGATGGGTGCTCATCCACTCAGGTTGTGTTGTGAGGCACCCTGCCCTCCCAGCAAGGAGAGAGTCCCACCTGGGCAGTGGGGGGCTCACGGGCCCTCGTCCCTGAAAAGTGTCAGGTTATGTGTCCGGATGTGGCCCAGCAAGACCTGTCCTCGTTGCTCCAGGGTCTGGAGGACCTGCTGCAGCCCCTGTCGCCCGCCTTGGCTTTTCCAGAACACCGGGTCCATCTGCAGCGACTTGAGCAGCATATGCTGTAGACACCCTGATGCCAGAACCTTCACAGCAGACTCGGGAAACCTGGAAGGGGGTCCCCCATCCGCATAACAGAAAGGAAGAGCACAAGCCATCTCAGAGAGTTTCCATGAAAGGCCAGGCCAGATGGCCAGAACTCACACAGCTGGGGACCTGCAAAGTCACCTCACCAAGTCCCCAGGGCCACCTGCTGACTGGTCATCTGGGGACCTTTCCACTCACTCTGCTGTGAGAGTGGGCAGGGGATAGAGCTTTTGGATGGGTCCTACCCTCTGCTCTGCTGACCCAGGCAAGTGAAAAGGAGCCCTTGGAAAGCCTGGATGCCTGCAAGGAGTGAGCAGAGAAGGCAGGCTTCCAGACAAGCTCCCCACCAGGCAAAGGACAAGGGAAGGGCCAGCCTTCCCATCCCCAGGAGGGCAGCCTGTGTAGCCCATGTTGTGTGGGGCCAGGAGACCCTGGGGATATTGGAGGTGGGGCAGCCCATCCAGGCATCCAGGAGTGGAAGGACCTGCTGGCTGTACCCTCTCAGTTTTTCCAAGGCTCCCCACCCGTCCTGAGGATCAATCCAACAGCTCTTGTTTGATGGACTGTGGACTCCCCCAGAGCCACAGGTCAAGGTCCCACAGTCTACAGCAGGGCCATCAAGCCTCTGTCCCTGAATCTCCACCCAATCCCTTTGACCCTCACCCGTTGATGCCCTCCAGCAGCCGGAAGTTCAGCTTGTGCTCAGGATGCTGAAGGTTGCCGGCATTATCGATGTAGACCAGACGAGATGGATCACTGCTCCGGACCTCAAGGAAGAGGATGGACAGAGATAGAGGTAGGTAAGGGAGCAGCCTAGTTGGTGCCTATGGACTCTGTCAGGGCTCAGGGGGCTTGGGGGACCCTGAGCTGTCAGTCCCACAATCCACCCTGCTACTCACCCAGATGATCCCCTGGCACTGAGTAGTGAGCTTACTCTATGCCCGTGCTGTGCTCAGTGCTTCCAGGCACCATCTCAGTGACCTCTCCCAGCAACCCTGGGAGGTGGCCTCTAGTATTAGCCTGATTTTACAGAAACAGAGGCACAAAGAAGTTAAGTAATTGCACAAAGTCACACAACTAACAGGTAGCTGGCAGGTTCAAACCTGGACCTGTGGCCCCAAGCCACAGCATCATCTTGGAAATTAGAAGGTAGAGGGGCTGATTCCTGTTCTGGTGGCTGAAGGGGTGAGGAGCACAGGTGGGAATCAACAGGGGTGGAGGAAGCCCACATATCAGGGCTGTGGCTCCAGATGTGTTGCACATGTGCACACTCACAGACAGACGTACACTAAAGTCAGCAACAGGGAATCCTGTAGGACCTTAAAACTGTGATATAGTGGGAACAAGAAGCCATCTCTTCTGGCTCCCTTCTCCCACCCCCATGCACACACCCTGTTCCTATATATTCACCAAGATTCCCTGGTAATTTCCCATAATTCTCTCCAGCGACTTGGGCTTACATCATGAACTTTTGTCTCCAAGACCTCAGTTTCCCCTCTCTCTGCCTCTTCTCCCTCTCAACCCCCCTGCACACACCAGGGATCATCTGTTTCTTGAAACCCAATGAGTCTTCTCTCCAAAACTTGCTGTCCAGAAGGATCTGTGAGATGGCCACCCACCAGGGGTAAATGATGGATCTAAAAGCCCCCCTCTTCAAAGGTTATCTGTCTTTTACCAGGGAATCGGACAGATGGCTCTGGGGCAGGAGAGGGAGAATTCCCACGACTCTGTGGCTCCACCAGGCAGCCCTGGCCTCCGGGCTGGTGTGGCCTGACACTTAGGCCAGGGCACCATGCTGATGGCTACCTTCCAGCAGCAGTGGGGCAAGCAAGGCAGCAAGGACACCTGCCTCACTGGGGAGAAGACAGAGAAGCTCGGCCCCGGCGTGGTACTTCGCTCCTGTTCTGCCACACCAGTCCCTCTTCGATAGCCTCAGCACATCACTCCCCATTCCGGCTCTCTTCTTAACTGGAGGTCACACAGTGTTTCTCCAACAGCCCCAGCCTGTGAGCCATCAGGGTTTAGGAGAGAGCCCTGTCACTGCCCACAAGCAGACATGCAGCTTTGGAAAATCCCTTTCCTGCTCTAGGCCACAATTTCCACATTTACTGGCACAGTGGGGACGCCTGACTAGACACACAGTTCTCATACTCTGCTTTCAGGAAACCTAGGGCTTCCCTGGAGTTTCTCGGAGACAGAGGAGTCAGTGTAAACGTCTCCAGCCCCCAGCCCATACCCACCTCAACCACATCCTCAAAGCTCCACTTTCATCAGTTTTATATATTAAGGCTTCCTGGAAACATTATTCAAACAAAGGCTCCCGCTTCTAAAAAGGACAGGATAGCGACACCCCAAGGTCACAGGATCTCTGACACTCAGCAACCGCATCTGCTGACGGAGACAGGCAGACCCGAGTCTGGGGTGACCCGGGGACGTACCAGGATGTGGACCAGCCGCAGCTCCCTCGGGTTCTGGCATTTCTCTCGGAGCCTCTCTTCTACACAGGGGTCCGAGGGCTCGGGCTCGAAGCCGCAGCAGTAGCGATCCAAGCGGTCATGGACCTGTGGGGACACCATCCTCTGAGGGAGTAGACAGTGCCTGCCTCCACCAGGCCCAGCCCTCGGGCTGCCCAAGCCACGGGGCCACACTCTAGGGGCCATCCTCAGTGCTCTTGGTGCTGGCCAGCTCTGCCGGCCTCCGGCTGTGATGGAGCTTCAGCCTGCTCCTCGATGACCAGAACCATCGCTGCATCTCCACCTCCTCCACTCCTCACTGCAGCTGTGCAAGGAGCCATTATCCCCATTTTACACCTGGGGACACTGACCCGACTTACCCAAGGTCATACAGATGAAAGCAGGACAGCTGGGATTTGAACCGAGGTTTGCCTGGCTTGAGCCCAGCGTTCTCTGTTATCCTGCCCTCCCCACCGAAGGTCAGGAAGGATGAGCCAGTTACAGAGGTCACATGAGGTCCCCATCATTACACTAATTAAGGCTGGAGAAGAGCTTTCAAAACAGTGGAGGAGGAAGAGGAGGACCCGGAAGTCTCAGCCCATCATCCTCCATGGTAGCAGCTAAAGTAGCAGCAGGTACCAGGAGTGTTTGGATGGTCTACATCCATATTCTGTAGTCGCTGCTCAGCCAACTGGAGGCACAAACCTGGTCCAGCTTTAGCCAGCACCACCACTGTGTCTCCCTCTGCCACTTGCAGCCCACCCCCTCCACAAATTGCAGAGGGGATGGGATGGTGTGGCGGGCACAGTCTGTAACTCCCAGGATGCGGCATTCATCACAGCCAGGCCAGCCACCTCAGCCCCAGCTCACAGCTGGCTGATAAAAGGTCTCACTCCATTTCCACATCACTTTGTAGGAAAACTCTCCTGTGTTCTGAAGAAATACAAAATCGATTTCCTCCTACACAAACCAGAAACTAACTATAGTTCTATTCACCAATCAACCTCACAAAACCAGACACCCAGAAATGAGGCGGTGTTACACAGTCCCAACTACTGTCCCAAAACATTTTCTCTGTTTCACAACAACTCAGCATGAAGAAGTCACACCTCGGGCCAAGAACCTCGTCCCCAGACAGGCTGAAGGCATCCCTCTGAAGCCGCATTAGGGAGTGTTTCTAGGGGTGGTAGACCAAGAACGTCCACTAGCACCACTAAAAAAGGCAAGTCTAGCCCAGAGGACTGGTCCAGCTTGGCCAGGGGGCAAACAGCTATAGCCCTGTTCAGGCAGCAAGCCCATTAACAAGCCTCCGAGGTGGACAGTCATGGCTGTGGCCTCCTGGACATTGTATAACCGGAGCCACAAGTAAGAGAAAAACCGGACTCAAAATGGCTTTAACCCAAGAGAAATTAAGCTCACCTACAGCAAGAAATCTCAAGATGGGGCAGGCTGAGGGATTTCACAGCTCCTATTGTCATGATAAGGACTCGGGTTTCTTTCTGCTCTTCACTTTACCCTCAGAATGTAAAGGACATCCCCATGTTGTCTCAGGAGCCTGCAGGTGGCTGCGTGGGTATGCTTGTCCTTGTTCATGTCCAGAGAGGAGAGAGAAAGAGGGGGGACAGTGGGGAGATGGGGAGAGGGGGAGAGGGAGAGAGAGAGAAGGAAGGTCTCCCCCAACAACTGTGGAATGTTAAGCCCTTCCCTTCTGCCTGATTGGATCAAATTTGGACATGTGCTCATCCCTGGCCCAGTGGCAGCCAGTGGAAGATGGTGATGCATTGATCCCTGAACCCAGGAATGAGGGGGAAGGTGAATCACATCAGGGCTCCATGCAGAAGGAACACAGAGCAACCAGCTGGGTCCACTGCAGCCCCGATGTGCTCAACCGGGCTACTAGCAGTGTTGGCCGGGACAGGACTGGGCGTGCGGCACGCCCCCATAGAGCTTTGCAGGATGCCCCCAGAGACCTCCCAGCCCTTCTACTGGTTTTAAATCCACCTGAAGCTAGTATCATGCCCCCATATTTCTCCATACTGTCCTAGAACTTAGCAAGGAGGATCCTCTGCTGTGTTTTCATACCCGCGCCATTCTTAGCAGGAGCTGTTCAGGAGGCTGCCTATTTTACCAAATACAAGTTCCTGTGCCTGACACACAGTGAGGCCAAACTGAAATGTTGGAGTTTGGAGCAGAGAAAGGTTTATTGCAGGACCGAGCAAGGAGAACCAGTGGCTCATGCCCCACAAAAACCTGAACTCCCTGAAGGGTTTCAGCTGAGCATTTTTTAAAGCCAGCTAAGGGAGGGGCATCCCAGGTTATGTGATCAGCTGTGCACAAGTCTCAGATTGTTTGATGGTGATCAATCCCTAGGAACCAGAAGGTCTGGGGGGCTCCATGCTCATGATCATCAAGTAGTTCATTTCTCCCCTTTGGTGGTGGTTTTTAGCATCTGAAAAACTCAGGAAATATGCATGAGATACTATTATCTAAGTACTTCAGACAGGAGCTACCACAGAGGATACAGAGGAAGGGTCTATCCCAGGAAGACCCCATAGGGTCCTGCTCGGTTACACCCGCATAGAGGTTTAGTGCAGAGGTCAGCAAGCTTTTTCTGTAAGGGGCCAGACAGTAAATATTTTAGGCTTTGGAGGCCATCCAGTCTCTGTCACAACTACCCAACTCTGGCTCTGTAGTGCACATTGTACATACTATGGATAATACGCAAACAAATGGGCATGGCTGTGTTCCAAAAAAATTTTATCTATGTACCCTGAAATTTGAATTTCATATAATTTTTAGATGTCACCAAATAGTCTTCTTTTGATCTTTTCAACCACTTAAAAATGCTAAAACCATTCTTAACTCGTGGGACATACAAAAACACAGAGAGGTAGATTCGGCCTGTACTCTGGGCCATGTTTGTGACCCTGGTTTGGAGCCTAATGGATCTGAGGGGTGAATCATGACTCCATCATGTTCTAGCAAATGTGACCTGAGAAAGTTATTTAACCTATGTCTCAGTTTTCTCATCTGGAGTGGTGACATTCCCACAGGACTGCACCGAGGACCACCAAGTTGATGATGTAAATGAAGCAAGGGTAGCTATCACAGAGCCCTCAGTTTCTCTGGCCCTGGGAGGGACAGGACCAAAGGCCTGGAGGAATCTCAGGGGTTCCTCCCTCCAAAAGCCCTGGCCTCACCCCAGCGCTATAGGCCTGAGAACCAGAGTCTGAAATAAAGTAGCATTATGCAAGTCTAGCCACTCTCTTCTATGTGCAGTCCTGGTTTCTGGAACTTGGACAAATCTGTGAGATCGATTCCACCTGCCAGGTTCTCTTTGGCTGGGAGAGTAAATGCCAGGGCAGTTCTAGCAAGACCAAAATACAGTCACTGCTCTGGATTTCACGTCATGCCTGATGCACAGCCAGCCAAACCTCCTTCCTCCCGCCAAACCCCCTTCCTCCCACCAAACCCTCCCTGACCCCATCTCCAGGCCATTCGGTATAGATTTCAACTTGCAGCAGCATTTATTTCCAGAGGAACCTACAAGGAATATTGGCCCATACATACATGCAGCGCTGGCTTCCTCAAATCTACACCCATTTGAATATTAAACAGGAAGGGGCCGGCCAGATGCAGTTGCCAGTGTGATTAATTTGCCACGATGTCTGGGAACTTTCATCCATGGAAGAGAAATTCAGTTTAAATGGCAGCAGACTAGCAGCCAAGCAAGACCAAGCTTAAGTTTCATTCCCACATCACTTTAGGATTTAATTCTTTTTTCCCATTTCGAAAAAATCAGGAGTTACCACGAAAAAATGGTAATCGTTGGCAGTTTTGGTTTTCTGACCAACCTAGCAGTATTGCATGATCATGATGTGAATTGAAGTTTTTGTTTAATTTTACTTAAACGGTTAGTTGTGAAGCCCTTACTCTGTGCCAGGTACTGCTCTGTACTTTACAAGTCACAACTCCTTTAACCCCTCCTAGCAGCCAGGAGGCAGACATGGTTATTTATTATCCCCATTTCAAAGATAAGGAAACTGAGTCACAGAGGTTGGGTAACGTGCCTAGGGTCCCACACAGAGGAAGTGGTGGCACCTAGATGCAGACCCAGGCAGTCGGGGTCTGACCCCTGAGTCAGACTGGGTGGCAGGTAATGTGTTCTCTGGCACCAGAGATTACAAACTCCTTGATGCAAAGAAGACGTGGTTCAATTTGATCCTCAGCTCCCAGTACTTGTTTAAGCACAACCAGAGACTCAGTTGAGGGTTTTTGAGTGAAAGAATGAATTAATGAAGCATGGCTGGCTGGCAGAAGGAAGGATCTGCTGGGGGCTTCACACAAGGACTGACCACTGAAAGCCTGCCTACCATGTGAGTCCTGTATTCCTGCCCAGGATACCAACACCAGAAGGCTTCGGGGGAGGCCAGGATTTGGGGCCCCCAAACAGTACATCTGGTGGGACAAGTCACTGCAGTCTGCCAAGAAGAGCCCCAGGCCTACCTCTAGGTGATGAGCGGTCTGGGAGGAGCCCAGCACAGGGCACAAGATGGGCCTGAATCCTCCAACCCATCACCAGGCTCCTGGGCCAAGATGGAGTCCTCAGCTGCTGCCTGATCAGAGTCTGGTAGATTCTAGAAGAACCACTTGCTGTCCATGATGGCCCTGCCTCCCCTCCTCATGCAAGACTTTCCCCCACCTGGGGGCAGTCACAGGTCCAGGTTCCTCTGGGTTGAAAGGGTGGCTGTTGGCTGGGTTGGCTCACTGCCTTGGGGTCAGATTGCCCCAGGGTGGCAGCATCTCTAACCAAAGGAGGACAGCAGGTTTGTCTCACACTGGCTGGCTGTTGAAGAATTCGTGAGGCTTTGGGGAAGTCAGGGTGTGGAGGAGGAGTGGGTTACTCGGCACTGACTCTCTCTCTCCTCTGAGGATTCCCCATCTGTGCTTCCCTGGTGTCCTGACAAAGGGCAGCCTTCCCAGAGGCCCCGGGGAGGAATACCTGGATGCCTCCTCTGCCCTAAGCCCAAAGCCAGAAGTCACAGCACCAGCCTTGGTTGTGGGTGAACCGACCTGCTGGTGGGCTTTGAGGAAATGAATTGAGAAGAACTAGATCTTATCTAAAAAGGCATCCGTAGATTACTCCAAATTTAAACATCAACACAAAACCCAGCAGCTGTGAAAAGATGAATCCATCACAGCAAAGTAGGTTCCAATCAAGAAAGCTGGAATGAGTTACCACGGAAACACTTTTCACAAAAGGTCCCCAGATCAATACATTACAGAGGGGAGTATTGTGATCTCCTCCATGGATCCTTGAAAGGCACTTGATATAATTCTACATCCATTCTTGACAAGAAAAACTCTTAATGAAGCAAGAATAGCAAATAGATCTTCATCATATTTTCAGTCAAAAGCCATCATGATGTTTAATGGTTGAACATTAGAAACTGTCCCAAATCTGTAGAAACAAGTCACATCCATCATCCCATTACTATTTACCTTTGCCCTGGAAGGCACCACAATTGTAGTGAGATAGAAGAAAGAAAGAAGAGGCAATGAGAACACAAAGTGCACTCATTACAGGAGAAATGTCGATACACTTGGAAAACCCAGGGGTAAACTGAGCAACTGTTAGAAGCAATACAAAGTTAGTGGAATGGCCAGTAATCAAACTGCGGCACAGAAATAATGTCCTTCACACAGACCAAGAGCTTTGGGTCAGAGCATATTGAGACAGGCTGGGACCAGGGACTCTCTACTGGAGTGCTTGCACTTGTGCCTGGACAAACGTCTCCTGGAGCAACAGACTACAAAGAACAATAAGGGACTAAAAATAACTGTACTCATGTGAGTTTGGGACAATTATGAACAATAAGATACAAAAAGTCCACAAACCAACAGCCATTTCCGATGCGCTGGGAGCAAAAGCAGGGCACTGCGAATGATCCCTGCACACAGCACTACCAAGGGGGTGGGCAGACCACCTAAGCTCAACCCACTGATTCGCCCCATTCAAGGAACCAGCTCGCCCCTCGTCAGGGAGTGAGCAAGGGCAACTGTTTCTTGTTTTCACTCCCTTACACTGCAGCACGAGCCCCAGTAAAGCCTTGCCTGAATTTCTCGTCTAGCCTTTCATCAATTTCTATTGATTAAAGAGCCCAAGGACCTAGGATGGTAACAAAATGAAGGAAAGAGGCTATTTTCGGTGGTCACAAGAAGATAAGATACCAGGGATATGCTAACATGGAAGTGAAGATCCAGCTCAAGAAAACATCAAGATGCTTCTGAGAAACAGGAATAAATGGAAAGACATATCCTGTTCTTGGCTAGAATGACCCTATATTTTAGGATGTAAATTCTCTCTGTATTAGTCCACACCAATTTAACTGGATTCCAATAATGTCTCAAAAAGAATCAGGAAGGCAAAGGAAATAAAAAGCTAACTTTAAATTTCACATGAGAATAGTATGTGAGAATATGAGGAGAAGTCTTTAAAAAGAGCAACAAAAAAGACCAAGCCCTCTCAGTTATTAACATAAAATATAAAGCGTGATAATTAAAACAGTGTGATTCTGGCACATAAATAGACAGACCCTTTACTGGAACAGAAGAGTCCAGAAATATACCTTCGTACATATGGAAATTGACTATATGGTAAAGGCAGAATTTCAAATGGGGAAAAGAATCATTATTCAACAAATGGTGCCGGGACATTTGGATTGAAAAAAAATAATTGTTTTGCACCTGATTTCTTACGCCAAAATAACTTCCAGATGGATCAAAAATATATGAGAACATATGGAAGAATTTTAAAAATAATGCTGAAATGAGGATGGGCTTTTAAAACATTATCTAGTAACCTAGAATTCATAAAAAAGCTTGATAACTTTAACAACATAATTTTTAAAATTTCTGCACAGCAGAAAGATTATAAACAAAGTTTAATGGCAATTGAACCTGAGAAATATTACAATACAATGAAAACAAAAGACTAATTTCCTTATTCTAGAAAAAGCTCTTAAAGCCATTAAGATAAAGATCAATACTCCAACAGAAAATGGAGCAAAGAATTAAAGTTAAAAAAAAAATCTAAACAGGGACAGGACCAGGGTAAGACAGAAGAAAGTGAGAAAGGCACTCGCTGTCAGGCACCCTGAGCTCAGCACCTGAGATGGGACAGTCTTAATACAGTCGTACCCGGGGCCCCTCCCTTGCCTCAGGAATTCATTTTCTATTGCTGCATAACTAATGACCATGAGCTTAGTAGCTTCAAAGAACACACTTAATTAGCTCACAGTTTCTGTGTGTCAGGGGTTCATTCGGTTTCTGTTGGGTTCTCTGCTCAGGGTCTCAGGCTGAACTCAAGGTGTTGGGTGGGGCTACATCTCATCTGTAACCCAGGCTCTTTTGGGCTCAGTCAGGTTGTTGACAGAAACCATTCCTTGTGGTTGTAGGACTAGGTTCTCCAGGGTCTCAGGGTCCTCCCAGAGACCTTCCCTCCCCAAGGCAGTTCAGAGCATGGCTGTTGATGATTTCTTCCTCG
Organism: Camelus ferus; assembly: GCF_009834535.1. Taxonomy (NCBI): domain Eukaryota; kingdom Metazoa; phylum Chordata; class Mammalia; order Artiodactyla; family Camelidae; genus Camelus; species Camelus ferus. The sequence goes on from NC_045712.1 coordinate 39,357,174, forward strand.
AGACCCACAGGAAAAGCTCTCTGCTGCTTGTCTTCTTTAAAAGACTCTCCTGATTAGTTCAGGCCCACCCAGGAGACTCTCCTCTTTGATTAACTCAAAGTTAATTGATTAGTAGTAACCTCAATAATACTGTATAACTTTTTATGGTGACAGATGGGAACTAGACTTATCTTGGTGATCATTTTGTAATGTACAGAAATACTGAATCACTATGTTGTACACATGAAACTAACATAGTGTTGTAGGTCAATTATACTTCAATTAAAAAAAAACCACCCAAAGTTAACTGATTGGTAACCTAATCACTGGAGTGATATTCTATCATGTTCACAGGTCTCACTCATACTCAGGAGCAGGAGTTAATGCTACAAGGGTGGGAATCGGGAAACATCTCAGACATCTGCCCAGCATACCTCACCCTAATTGAGATACTGTTTTTAAATATATGTAAAGCTATTCACTGTCACCCTTTAAACACCCTTTTCCTGGCAGCTGTTTCACTCCTTCATGGATGGCTGCACCATCTGTGAAGTAAGGAGAAGTACAGCACCCAATCTTGGGTCTGTTGGGAGACTTGAGGGAGTTCACGTGCAGGCACTCCATAAATGGTAGCTGCTGTTATATTTCATGTCTCTGGTTGGAAGCCTGAGAGGTCAGCAGTGGTCACAGATCTGGACTTCTCTCTAACTGAGACAACACTGGATGTCCTGGGAAGACCAAGCCAGAGGAGATACCATGAACCATAGATTTGAACTCAAAATAAGGAATACACAGGACCACATATGATTGAACTGGGCTCCCCTTCAAGGAAATGGGCCAGCCTTACCCAGAAAAGACCCAGAAGCAATGATTTCTCCAGAGTCACTTAAGAGCAGCAAAGAGGGCAAGGGTGTACCCTCTGTGGCCAACTGCACTGGATTCGATCCCATATCTGACACTTAAGGCCGTGTGACTGCGGGCAAGTTCTTCAGCCCTTCTAAACCTCAACTTCCTCATCTGTAGAATGGAGCTAAGAATACTGTCTGCCCCCAGGACTGTTATGCATTAACACACTGGAACAGCGTGGAACAGTGGAGGACACCAGGCAGCCTTATCTGCTGTCATCTAGATGTTCTGGATGCAAATGTTAATCACGTGCCAGAGGCAAGGGTTCAACAAATGATTGTCATATTGTTTTCTGCCTCAGATTCTCTACTGGACCCTACAGGAGATGGAGAGGGCTTTGGGATTCTTTTCAGTCTACAGGAAGAAATTTTATTGAGGAAGCAGAACACAGCAGCACCTAAACAGGAAATCATAGAGACCCTGGAAGTTCATCCATTCATCTGCTCATTCACTCATTCAACAAGTGCTTATCTAGGACCAAACCAAGAGCTTGGCTCTGGGCTAGGAGCTGGGGATGCTGGTGATGAACAAAACAGAGAGACAGATGTGAACAAATAAATCAAATAAAACTTACATACTGTGCTGGGAATAGAAAGGGAATAGACAGGATACCATGAAGGAGAAAGAGGATAACAATGGGGGAAGGAGAGCTGAGGCCCAGGCAGGAGTAATCAGAAGCATGTCCCAGCAAGAGGCCCTGCACCTGAAGAAACTGACCGAGGCCACGTGCCAAGAGATGGGGCTGGAGACAGCAGACAGGGATGGATCACGGGGATCCTTAAAGAGCCTGATATTGAGGGTACCAAGAAGGCCCTGCCTTATGTTAATGGGGAAGTGATACACTCTGATTTACGATGTTAAGGAGTGTGCTCTCTCCCTGCCCAGTTGTAGATGAACTTCAGAGCTTCCCTCTAACTTCTAGCTGCTGTAGGCCTTGCCTGGGGGCTTTCCCTAAATGCCAGGGAATTAACATGTCCAAGCAGCCCTCAACCAGAGACCAAGGGGAGATGTGGTTATAAAGAAATACATCACATCCCTCACCTCTTGGTGTGTGTATTTCATACCATTGCTCAGAACTTTCCTGTGGAACTAAGCCCCAGTCACCCACAGCCGTGATCTGCTTGATAACACGCCCTTTATTGGCTGCCTTCCCTGTCCCACTTTCCTTTTCCCTCCAGGTGTTTCCTGGGATCCTCTCCCAGATAAACTACTGCACTAGAATCCTGGTGTCAGGGTCTGCTTGGGGGAACCAAAACCAAGACCTTCACTCCAGCTTCTATACGGAGATCAGATGGGTGGGGACAGAAGTGGAGGCAAGGACACAAGTTAGGGGTCACTTACGTCAGTCCAGGTAAGAAAAGATGGTGGTCTGGACCAGGATGGTGGCAGCTGAGGCTTTCTGGGGTCTGGACTTTCCAGAACATGAAGGCCCTCCATAAGCAGAGGCTGCAGAATGACTTCTGTGAGGGAAGCAACTCACTGAGCTCTCCACAGCTCACTCACCCAGACCAGCCAATCACACACGCTCCAAGAGGAAGCAGCATGTGAGACAAGAAGCCCTCTTTAAAAAGGAAAAACAGAAATGTACCCAGTCCCACTGAACTTCCTTCCCCACCTCTGGCCTCTGGGTAGAACGCCCTCTTGGGTCCAGGAACAACACCCCTCGGGTTGGAATTGGCTTATAGGAGATGTGATGGTCACAGTTCCTCCAGAACATAGTTGGCTGTGCCACCTTCACTGTCCCCAGAGGAGAAGGACTTTGTGCCTCTCACCAGAGTGAATGCAACTCTGGCTGCAAATGGCCCCTGACATGAAGTTGAATAGAGCTCTTTGAGCCCCTCCCACCAACACACATACACACTCTCCCACCCGCTGCATCCAGCCGGGCAGAACCAGCTCCTCCCTGACACGGTCTTACTTTCCCCTGTGACGCAGCCCAGGGTGAGGTGGGAGGTACTCACTCACTATCAGTACTTTTTCATAGAGAAACCAGATTATTAATCAAGAACACCATCCTGGTCACAACGGCCTGCTGAAACTGGTCTTAGACTTATCATTCACTGGAAATAGCACATGCTATTGGCACCCGCTCCACTCATCTCCCCTTGGCACTCACTACTCCTATGCATGCCCACGGCTTTCTACAAGTGCCTGCAGCCCTCTGTTTTGCCCCTTTCTGGCTGCAGGAGCACACGTGGCTGGCCAGCACATGGGTCACGCTAGAAGTGCCAGGAAGTCAGCGCCGTTGGGAGCAGCCTCAACCACTGATGGGCAAATAGCCCAGCTTCTTTGGCCCTTGGGTGGGATGACTTAAGGCATGTTCTACATACTTCTCTAGCAGTCTCAGCGGGACTGAGCCCCAGTTGCCCACAGCAGTGTCTGGACACCATATGGAGAATATGTGGGTTGATGTGAACGGTCTGCATGTATGTAGCTATAGCACCTGTGGGCATCTAAGGTTCATGTGTAAGTGTACAATGTGTATGTGACTGATTTGACTATCGTCCCATAAATATTTGCTCCTCTTCCCTGCCACTCTAGGCAGAGTGTATTTCCCTTCCCTAACACCGGGCTTGGCCATTGACTTACTTTGGCCAATGGAATATTAGCAGAAGTGTCATCGGCAGAGGCCTTACATGTGCTTCTGCAGTTTGGTGGAGCCCTTGGGCTTCTTCTACTCCCCATGAGAAGAGTTTGCCCCGAGTAGTGCTGCCTCTTCAGCCTGGGCTCAGAATAAGAAATGATGAGCAGACCTGAACCCACAGCCTGGAGCCAAGCTCAACTAAGCCCAGCTGACCCACAGCCCCTGAAGCAAGAAATCAAGTGTTGGTTTTCAAGCCACTGAGTTGTGGAGAGCTTTGTTACATGGCATTATTTCAGCAATGACTAATACAGAATCCTATGGGGGATTTGCAAAGCACAGGGTATGATTTGTGGGGGTATAAGGAACATATCTGGGCACAGTGTTTGTGTATTTTGTGTCTGGGTAAATGCTATGTTGTGATACACAAACACAGAATAACAAGGGTTTATACTGGATGAAACAAAACAAACAAGCAGGCATACCGCAGAGCGGGCTGTGTGTGGAGCTGGTACCTGGCTCCTGGTCAGAAGGTATCTGAAGTTCCTGGGTTGGGAAACTAACAGCCCCACCTCTCTCCAACTTGCCCGTGGTTTCTAGGAGTCGGCATCCGCCAGACAGGCATTAGACTTGCCTGGTGTTCAGCAGACCAAGGAAGAGGTGGCACAAGGCCAGCTGAGTTGCTTCTGACCACACCCCTAACCTGCATGTGCTTTGGCTGCTGAACCTTCCATCCCCACGGCAGGGCTTGGCAGCTGCAGAAGGGCCCCACAGCGCAACCTCCAGAGACAGACAGAGGGGCTCTGTGTGGGCAGAAAGCTGCTGAATGCACACCAGAGAGACCGGGGCTTTGCAAGGAGAGGCCTGTAAGCTCAAGGCCTTGGGGCATCCCTGCAGGCGTCCCCTTTTCTCGCCCTCATTCATGGCCAGCTGAAGAGGACTCTGAGTAAGAGGGTGAGCTCCAGAGTCAGACTGTCCAGACTGTGTCTCAGTTCCACCAGGCATGACCCTGGGCAAGTAACTTAACCTCTCTAGGCCTCAACTGTTCAACTTTAAAATTACGGAGAAATGTAGTATCTCGCTAGTAAAATTGCCATGAGGATTAGATGAGCTAATTCCTGTAAAGTGCTGGAGACAGTGCCTGTTTATTACTGATCTTGGGCCACCGCAAGCACTGTATTAAGTACATCACGTGAATGAACTTGCACGCAGAACCACACAAGGTCAGTGACGTCACCTGATGGAGGCCAGGCTCCCTTGAAACAAGAATTCAAGTGAAAGCAGTTTATTCGCAAGCTACTTCAAAACACAAGCAAGGAGAGGAGAAGTAAGACATGGAAGGCCAGCAAAGACCACTGTGGGTAATGGGCTCAGTCCTAGGAGGGAACTCTGAGAGATATGTGGAATACACACCACAGAGATACCCCAGCCAGGGAGCTGGGGCTTTTACACACCAGCTCCCATCAGTCACAGGAGGGCTGCTCCTGGAAGGAGCATGACCAGCTCTCCCAGTGGACCTAGGACTGTACATCTGCAGTCTGGGAAACTCCTCCATCCCAAACTGCATGGCTGGTCACACTATTGGGATGGTGTTAATCCTTGTCCCTCAGCCTGTCACACACTGGACAGAGCAGGCTCAGGGCCCAGAGCAAGCCTGAAGATGCAGGTGCTGGCAATCAGGAGCTACCAAGTGCTAAAATGGTCAGGCCCAAGAGCATGAGATCAGGACACTCAGTCCCACTTAGAGGTGGGAGAAGTGAAGCTCAGAGAGGCAAAGTAATTGGCTCAATGTCACACAGTGGGAAGTGGCCTGTGGGCGAGGGGTTCAAATACAGGTCTGTCTGATACCAAAGCACATGCCAACCACCAGGCCTCATGCTCCTCCCTCCACAAAGCAGCCATGAGACACAGCCTAGAGGAGCTGGAAATATCACAGAAGACCAGCTAACCCAGTGTCTGGAGACAAACATCCACAGGCAGACAGGTAACGTCCGTATTTGTGGATGGCTGTCAGACAATAAGGAAGCATGATCTTTGGCCAAAAGGAGAGTTTGGCAGCCTTTAAAGGGGATAGCAGCTACTCAGCTCAGGTTGATTCCTCATTAGAATGAATTATCCAGTGTTTCAAAGGAAGCAGGATTTTCATAGGGAATTTCTAAAGTATCAAAAGAGATCTAAGAATTTTCTAAAATGCATTTCAAACCAATCTTGTATGGACCAAACAGAGAATATCAGCCCCTGGCTACATGGTTGTGGCCTTGAACTTGTCCTAAGGCTCATTCACTCATCCCAGGAGGTAAATTTAGGGCTAGTGTTGATCTCTTTTCTCAATAGGGGTCCCTGAAGAAATGGAGGCTGGCTTAGTATACATTTAATTCACATATCCACCTACTTCGCACTTTAATAATTTTTTTGTCTTTGTTTCTTTCTGGTCACATTTTTCCTATCCATGTCTCTGTGGCTGACATCCAGCTCACAGGCCCTGGAACAGTCACACTGGTTGCTAGCAGGCCAGTTAGTAAATAGCTGATGCCTGCAGTCCCCCTTTTAACCCTTGTGCCCTGATCACCCAACCCCCTTTCCTAGGACTCCCAAAAACTCCAGAGTTAACTCCTGGCGCAGCAGGAACTTCAGCTGACCCTGGGGCTTCCTTCTCATTCTTCAGGGCCCAAGCTGATCAATATTATCCCTTTATCTCTCCCTTTCCCATTCTTTCTCTCCTCTGGCTCAACTCTCTTTTTCAAATTACACACCCATCTTGAGTCCTTCTTGATTCAAGGATAAAACATTGCAAGCAGTAGTGTGCTAATAAGTGTTTAACAATCAGCTCTCTGGGTTTGGGGTTAGCAGATACAAACTACTCCATGCAAAACAAATCAACAACAAGGTCCTACAATATAGCACAGGGAAGTGTATTCAACAGCTTGTAAATCCTATAATGCCTGTCATGAAAAAGAATATATATATGTATAACTGAATCAGCATCCTGTACACAAGAAACTAACACATTGTAAATCAACTGTACTTCAATAAAAAACAAACAAAAAAACCAATCAGCCCTCCAAAAATGGGAGAAATCCTGATTTGTAGCATCTGCTGATTCCCATGGTACAAGCACTCCTACCCTGGCCAATTTCAAGTTACCAGCATGGCTGAATGTGGAGTTAACAAGAGATGTGCAGTAGCTCAGCAATATACAGTATTTATTAGATGCATGCAAATAAACTTAAGAGCTCAAATAATAGTAAAATGTAAAATAATTATGAAGTGATGGAGTTTGGAGTATTTATTACCTTTGTTTCTACAGAATTTATTATTTTGCTAGTTCATATAATTTAAATTTGAATAATGCCTGTGTTTTGCATCCAGGTCACAAAATTCTGGAAAATTTCAGTAAGAAGCTCTTGTAAGCTGATAGGAGCTGGTGCCAGCACACCACTGGATGAATAAACACAGAGGTAGAAAAATAAAAACAGATGCTTGGTGATCAAAAGCCAAAGACTATGGGGAGAGTCACCAGCCATCCTCATGTGGCCAATTCCGGCGTCTCAATTCACCCCGAATCCCCTACCTCACCGCTCCGTACCACTACCCTGCCTGGCCCCACCTACCTGCAGCAGGAAGTCGAAGAGTGCCAGGCGTGCCCACTCGGCGTGAGGGATATCCAGGCATGGAGCCTTGCCCGGCCGGCTGCAACCATCTGCCAGCAGGGCCTGGTACTGCAGCCAGCCCAAGGCCAGAGAGTTCTGGTCATCGTCTGGGTCACCCAGGTGCTGCACATCTGGTGCCCACCAGATGACGGGCCTCGTGCCACCATCTGTGAAGCGGTAGGGCAGCAGGGGGCTGTGGAAGCTCCTGGCCACAGCGGGTAGGCTCCGGTGCAGCCCCAGCACACGGTCCAGGTGGAAGGACAGGACTTCCAACAGGTCCCCAGGCCTCTTGATCAGGCCACAGAGCCCCTGGGAGCAGAGCTGGCTGAGCCTACGAGATACATCCTGAAGGGCACCCTTAGTGGAGAAGCCGACCTGCAGAATCTGCCCATGGCCAGGGACTCTGGCTTTGCCCACCACCTCCCCCTGGGCCAGCAGCTGGAGGGTCTGCACATCATGCTCTGTGAGCCATGGGGGGACCTGCCCACCTGTCCTTGAGCTGCTCAACAGTCCAGGGGGCTCAGCATCACACCAGATGGACCCCTGAAGCTCCCCAACAGAGCCAGGCCACCAACGAGCCCCTGTGGCCGGTGCAGGACCCCCTGTTTGTCGTCCACTAGTTGAGGTTCTGCTCCCCGCTCCTGGCAGATCCTCGCCTTCCACTGGATGGGGCCGGAGGGTAAGGCCAGCAGTAGTTCTCCAAGCCAGAAATGCTGCTGTGTCATGCCCTGCAAGGGGGCCATCTGAGGTGCCTGTCTCATTCTGTGCTTCCTGGAGGGGGCTGTCATGCCAGGGGGGGTCCAGGTCTCTGGCTCCTGGACTCCTGACATCATTCTCCCTTGGGAGCACAAGATGCCGGGTACTAAGTCTCAAATCTCCTGATGGTGCCAAAGTAACATCCCTCCTGACTCTCCCTGGACGCCTACTGTCCCTGCCAGGGGACTGCCTGCTGCTATCCATGCTCCCTCCGTGGCCTTGCTCCGCAGCACACACCAGGATGGAATTCTCAGGGAAAGCCCAGCCTCTTCGGAACCTTAGGTTTCTTGCCTGCTGCCTCCGACTGGAGCTCAGAGCCTGCCGGCTGTTGGGAGCAAGAATGCTGGTTACCCCCTGGGGCTCCACAGGACCAGGGGCTGGGCCAGCACTTGGATGCTGCAGTGGGAAGCGGGTGACAGCCACCACAGACAGAGTCATCAAGAGACAGAACACCATCACCAACCGCCTCTTGCCACGAAGCCTTCTCCAGAGCCAGGATGCCTATGGGACAGCATAGAAAAAGAATGCTTGAGACCCGTGAAAACATCAGTCCCAACCCACAAAACAACGTGGACAGTGGATGAAAGAACATCTTGGGTGTATGAAGCCCTTTGAAGAGTGTCATGGAGCCGGAAGAGAAGTGGCCCACCGATTTCTAGCAGTCAGAGAGAGAGGGGGGAAGGGATCACTAGGTCAAATAGAAGTTCTCCACTTTATAATTTACCCACCACCTTCCCCATCTCCAGACATGCCTCTCCTTCTGTTCCCAAGCTGCTGAAAGGCAGCACCATCTACCCAGATACCCAAGCCAGAAGCCTGGGCCTGACCTCTATTCCACCCTTTCCTCTGCCCCACATATCCAAGTCTGGCAAATTTTTCCTCCTAAACATCTCTTGAATCATCCATTTCTCATTGGCCTCATCTGCTTTACCAGGACAGCTTATTGGTCCCTTTGCCTCCACTCCTGCTCCTCTGCAACCCAGTCTTCACACACTGGGTGGATCATACATCCTTCAAAGCCTCTTTGGAGACAGTCTGAATGCCTGAAATGCTCAAACCATGCTGAACCTCTTTCAGCTCTGGACAGTGCCAGGCCCTCTCTGTCTCCATACTTGATACTGCTCTTTCTTCTGCTTGGAACATTCCCTTCCTCCCTGTTCTCATTTTTTAGGTCTCAGCTGAGACACCACCTCCCCCAGGAAGCCTCCCGTGGAAGCTGCACAATGGGCTGGTTGCCCTAGCTATGTGCTCCCATCACATGTTATTCCTCCCCAAGCACAGCCCTTCCCTCTGTACTGTATCTGATCATTTGATGTCTGCTTCTCCAAATGGATGGCGGGACACTGGCTCACTTGCTGTTGTACCTCAGGACTGTCATGGTGCCCAGCACAGAGCACTCTCCATGACATGAGCCACCAGATAACAGGGGTTATCAGGGAGGTGCAAACGCTGTTTCCTGGCCTAGGGCACTCAAGTCCGCTGATGAGAAGCCTCCTCCAATCTCTGGGGTTCTTCTCTGTTTGGGGCTCCAGGGGACTTTTAGAAGATGCTTTTTGTGTTCCATGTTATGTTCCCCTTGGCCCTGGACTGATTCCAGCTGCCCTCACAGTGGACAATCCCTCTGCACACTGCCAGCATCCCACTTCAAGTGCCTGAATCATTCCCTGCGTTCCTGCCCACTCTCAGGGAGGCACAGAGGAAATTAACATCTTTGGGGACAACCCTCAACCAACAGGGGACAAAAGTCAGTGGATAAATGCCCAGCCTCCATCCTTCAAAGGGGCAATTCTGAGAGACATTCTGTAATGGTGCCACAGAACATCCCCAGTGGAACTGAGCCTCTTTTCCATAAAACAGATGATCCTTGTCACCCCGAGATGCCTGTAGCTGATGATCCTTTTGAAATGAGATTCTAAATTTTTGTCCTGATTAGATATATTTTTAATTTGTTCTTTATTATTATTTAAAACACACCCACATATGTGTAATACACATAAAATATCATTGTGAGAAACCCAAATAATACCTTTGACCCTCCATAATCCCAGATTCCACATCCCCAGATTTAATTAACTGCGGATCTAATTACTGATGTTAACTTCTCAACTGTGTATCAGTTACTGTGTAAGTTATTATTTCCTGTAATCCTCACAACAACATAGGGAAATGGGAATTATTTAAATCCTATTTTACAGATGAGAAAACTGAAAGGTCCAGAGTTACACAGCTGGCAAAATACCAGTATTTTTAATTTAAACAAGAAGTAGAAATGGCCATGGACAAAGAAATCTGTTTGGGCGTTTTTTTCCTTCTAAAAAGAAAACTATGTTTTCAAGTTGGATTCATAATCTGGAATCCCAAAGTTTTGAATACCACTAGGGAAAAATAAATCATCTTTTAAAAATGTTTCAAGAAGATACGCTGTTTTGATCCTTCTCTCGGCCTCCCTTGGCTTCAGACAACCTGGGGAAAGTTGGCAATCGTGTGGTTGTACAGAGAGAAAGGTTCAAAACGGCCATGAGCAGATGTCCCAGCAGGGCCACCCAAGTAAAGCTTTTGGGAAAAGAAAACCCGCTTTGATCAAATTGTAAAAAAATCATCTGAAGAGAACATTCAGATGAATAATAAAGAGCACATTAGAGAAAGGAGAAAAGGGCGTGACACACAATGTACTAGAAAGCTTGCTAGTGGAACCCGACTGGCCCCACTGCTGCACACTTGCCAGTGGAACCCGCCTCCAAGTGTCCCCGCCCAAAACACATGCACTGTCTTCTCTTCCCTGCGATGCTGGTGGCAGGAGGGAAAGAAGAATGGTGTGACCTTCACTGTCTGGTTCTACAGCTGCTCTGTTTCCCTCCTCAAACCCCCCGCCTCCCACCCTTTCACCAAGACTCCCCCTTAATCCCTCAGAGAAGATGCCCTCCAGCTCAGCAGTCACATCTGCTCACAGACACAGAGGAAGAGGAGTGAAAACAGAAGGTGGCCAGAAAAATGGGGGCTTTGGGGAAGACCCCACTGAGTTCCAGATCAGCCCGTGCCCTTTTGGGCTGTTACAACAGGCAAGATACACAACCTCTCTGCCCCATTTCCTCGGTTACAAAATGGGAGAAAAATGAGATAATTCTTCCCTCCAAAGACTGGCATGAGAGAGAAATGAGTCAAAATATAGAAGGGGCTCACCACATGATTTGGTACATTCACATGTGTGGTGGGATCAGGATTTCTGCCCCCACTTTCTGAATCCCCTCTATTTTTCTGGGATCTGAAAAATATCCACCACCACCTCTTCCCGGGTTTTGGCCTATTTTACTGGGGATATTTGGGAGCACAGCTCAAGGTAGAGGCAGAAAGAGAAATTCTTTCATCATAAAACCACATGTGTAAGTCAGGAGGAGGCCACCTGGGCAGTGAGAAAGCCTTACAGAGGCTCCATCCAAAGATAACCAGGATGGAAGAGAAAGGAATCACTTTGCTTAAAAGAGTGTGGGAAGCTGAGGAGGAAGGAAATACGCAGAGGGGCCAAAAGAAAAACACTGAGATTTCAAAAAGGGTGGGGTCTAGGTTCCCTAACAACTGGAGGAAGGGGATACAGGAGAACAGTAAAGAGCCCAGCCCACTGAGAAGCTGGGGGCTGTGCCGGGTTGGGGACAGGAGCCACCACCAAACTCCCCATCATAGTCTTCATACAGGGTGGAAGCAGCTCCTAAACATGAAGTGAAAGACAGTGTCATTGATGGAATCATTTATTCACTCTTCTTCCTTCCCCCTCACTTGCCATGGTCATTGAAGATGGACTACACTTTCCCACCCCGTCTTTGACTTCAGTCATGTGACTTGCTTTTGCCAATGGGATGTAAGTGGACGTAACCAATGCCACATCTTACTGCAGGTTCTAAATGTGCTTGTGTGATGTGATGTGCCTCCCTGCAAACTCGTCCTCCACCATGAGAGGAGCACGTCCCAGGCAAGGCCCCTGGAGCAGACGTGTACCCAGTGCCCAGCCTGGACTCAACCCAGCCATACCCGCTGGGCCCAGCCAATGCACAGCCTTGTAACCAAGAGAAGGATGTACACTGTCAATCACTGTGATTGTGAGGTTGTTTCCTACACAGCATTATCACAGCAAACCCTAACTAATACAGATCCTTTGGTGATTTCTCGTGGGCTCAGTGTGGGCCCAAAGTGGGCCCTTGGTCAGAAAACAGTAAGGCAGTTTTGTAATGAAGCATAGTGTCCTTCCCTTGACTAGTAAGGGCAGAGTGTTGTCACTACAGATGGGGCTCAGGCTGTGATGATGATGATTGCACAACCTGGTCACAGATACGTCCCAGGAACCAGTTTCCCCCTGAAATGGGCAGATGGTATGGAGGACATCTTCTGTCAAAGGGAAACCAGAGAGGTCCTTTGAGAAGAGCTTTTTGGAAAAATTCCAACAGACATTGGTGACCTCTGCACAGAAACAGTTTGAGAAATGAAGACATCCGGAGAAAAAGACTCAATTACACTTTGTACCATAACTGCCAGCAGAAGACTTTTTCTAATTCCTAAAGGGTCACAGGGAAAGGAATGCGCTTCTGACTGGGAAAACCAGTCAGGACTTTGCCTCACTTTGGGGCACCAGCTCTCCCTTCCCCAGACCGCCTCCCAGAATGCCCTGCTCTAAACTCGACATCCAGGCTCAACAACTAAGCCTCCGACCAGCTGCGGCACAGGAGCCGGCTGGCAGAGGCAGATGTAACCATCTCTTCTCAACTCACAGATGTCAGACAAAAATGACAAAAACTTGGTCCTCCACTGACCTGCTGTGGGGGATGGAATAACATGCAGGCAGGGAGAGTAGAGAGAAGACAGAGAGTGCATGTTCCTCTCCCCATCACCACAAGAGACAGAATCACAAAGCACCTGTAAAGTGTTTCTTGGTGGGAGTTTCCTGGGTGGGAGAAGGAGCAGAGGGAAGCCACATAAGGTCTGTGTGTGTAGGGGGGATGGCTATGATTCTGGAGTCATTACTAAAGGTGTGACAACCCCTTCTGTTCTGTCCCCCGACCTCTGCCCTCTCCTGCAAGCAGCCCCCACTGGCTGATCACTGATTCATCACTACTCACACTCTGAGTAAGACTGGCAGAGATTTTGCAATTTGGAGTTTCTGTTCCATTTTTTTAAGGTCAGTTAGATAATTTTCATAATAAAACCATGGCTGGAGTGAGAGGGAATACATAAGCATATTTTCAGAGGGCAGGATTAAAACCACATGTGAGTCCTGTGACTAACACTGCAGCCCGGACCTGGTCAAACTCTGCTTCTCTTGGCTGAACCCAGAATCAGGCCCCAGGCAAGGGGAGCTGGACTGGCACAAACTTTTGGGGACAAAGGTGACAGGCACAGCCTGTTAGAACTTCCAGGCACATGGCGTCCCTCTCATAGTCTGATCTCTGGGGCCTGGAAGGCTGGAGCTGTTCATTCCACTGTGGGCAGAACCCCCAGGCTGCCTGTCTCCTAAGCCATCACCCAGCCAGGCCCCTTGCTCAGAGCTGGGATTTTCCTTCCACGTCAGCAACTCCAAGACAAGAAAGGATTTTTGCCCCTGTAATTTCTGGCCCGGCCAATCTCCTTGGGGGAAAAACCCAAAGGAATGATAACTAACATTTCTTCGGTGTTTGCTACGTGCCTGAGACTATTTGAGGAACTTAACTTCTATTAACTCATTTCATCTGTAGGCCAGTCTTACGAGGTAGGTATGAGGATTATTATCCCATTTTACAGGTGAGGAAAACAAGGCACAGAGAATCGGGGTGACTGAAAGCTCACAGAAAGCAACACCATGATAGGCACCCAGGTCGTCTGGCTCCAGAGCCAGTGACCTAATAGCTGGGTCACTCTGGGAAGGAGCTGCCACCCATAGCCCCTGCTCTAGCCCTGATTCTGAAGGACTGCACGGGGTCTCAGGGGTGGGCCCTGCTCTTAAAGGTTTACCTCTCTGGGATTGGTCAGTTCATCTGTAAACTGAGGCTTGAGTGAGATCAAGGGTAGGTGGCAGCCTTTTTGCACTAGGGTAAATTGAGGGAAAATAAAAATGTCTCCAGGCTACATTTATTTTTCTTTCAAGATAAAAGTAACTTTATTGTGTTACATGCCCTATTTTATCAAATAGAACATCAGTGAGAAAATGCCACCATTTGACCCACTCAAATCTGGGCATACTTGAGAGGGAACATCAGAAGCAGGTTTCCAATAATGCGTTATCCTCAAATTAGGTCTAGGGCTGATCTCAAAAGTAGGCAGGTTCTCTGCCTCATGCTCCTTCCAGAAGAAGATGGTGCACAAGTTCCTTTTGGCTCAAGTACTCTCAAATCTGTAACCAGGAAACTGAACATATCCGACTAGAGAAGTGAATACAGCAGATTCTGTTAACAACAGCCACTTACCAAGAACATACCACACACCAGGCACGCTCAAAACCCCACCAGGTATGTACTAATATAATGACTTTACAATTATAGAAATTAAGATTTAGAGAAGCTCCTTGCTCAGGCTCACAGAGCTGACCAGTGACAGGCAGGATTTGAATTTTTCCCAAAACGCATGTGCTTTTCACTCTACCACCTCCAAAGTCTTGGGAGACAGAGGTGAGTTTAGGGAGAGGCTACACATAGGAAAGGAGCCTGAGATTTTCCTGCCTCTTTCAACTTCCTGTGGCTTCACGCCATCTTGACTGGCAGCACTTCAGTGGGCACTAAGTCTAAGAAGCTAGCTCAGTCTTACAAGCAATGGTCCACACAGTGTGTTTTTAAGGACAAATAAAAGTCCTTGAAAGTGAAAATCTCTATCATACTAAGTGAAGTAAATCAGACAGAGAAAGACAAATATTGTATGATATCACTTATATGTGAAATCTTTAAAAATGATACAGATGAACTTATTTACAAAACAGAAACAGACCCACAAACAATAGAAAACAAACTTATGGTTACCAAAGGGGAAAGGGGGGATGGATAAATTAGGAGTTTGGGATTAGTAAATACAAACTACTATATATAAAATAGATACACAATAAGGTCCTACTGTATAGCACAGGGAACCATATTCAATGGAAAAGAATCTGAAAAAGAATATTTAACTGAATCATTTTGCTATACACCTGAAACTAACACAACATGTAAATCAACTATACTTCAATTTTTTAAAAAATGAAAATCTCTTTTGATTGCCTCTTCACCCTTCCTTATTCAAGGACACCCCTCTCTGCCCAAGTAAATGCGCTCCTTGGCACATCTGAAGAAAAGCACTTCGAACATGTAAAGGCACTATGGATATTTGGCCTTGAGGTATTTATGGCAGAGAGGGGTGCTAAAGGTTCATGATGGGGGAGGCGGGGTAATTTGAAGTTCTCCTGAGACTGAGACTTGAAACTCATTTACTCCAAGCAAGTGAGTCCATGGCTGTCTGCCCAGGTTCTGCCACTTAGCTTCCAAAGCATAACTTTAGGGACACGGTAACCTGTGTGATATGACAGAAACCTCTGGCTGAACAATGGCAATAGCTAGTACTGGAGATAGAAATGAAGATCAAGTGAAGTCTCAGAAAGTGGTGGTTCTTGTTCTGGGGAGAGAGCCCCAGAAAATCTCAGCTTTAAAAACAATAAAGAGAAGAATGTTACATTTCAAGATGGCAGAAATCTATGATCCAAATGAACTCTCCACACCCTCATGGTAATAAGAAAAGCAATTCAAGAAATTATTTCAGCAAAGGTTTCAGCCAAAATAAAAATTATTTTTTTAGAACAGTAATAGAAATCAAAATTTCAACTCTCTCTGCCCACTTTGCTGCATTTTATTTAAAATGTAAAAGGTCATAAGGTGTTTTCAGATCTGGGGATTTGAGAAAGCCTAAAAGCAAGCATTAGAGTTCTATTCAAGGACACTGCCTGGCAGGAAGAAGGCTCAGTGGGGACGCGGGGCTGGGGGGGGGGGGGGGTGCGGTAACACGTGAGCCTGGGTTTACTTTTTCAGTCTTTCTTGTTCACTATAGTGGTTTCTGTCATTGGCAACTGAGCTGTTATCTATCACTGCCTGGAAACCAACACATTACTGGAGCACCATGGAATGGAGGATGTGAGAAAGCTATGTGATGTCAGGCACTTATGAAACCCTCAGGGCACCAGTGTGGGGATTCAAGGCACCTAAGGCAGAAGAAGGCAGGCAGCCTCCTCCAAAGGGATAGTATAGGACTGAGGCATGGAACCCTTTCATTCTGAGTACTCCTTTAGGCCAGGCACAGGGACAGGAAACAGGAATGCCCGTGTGAGGAAGGCTTGGCACCACCCTCAAGTAACTCATTGTCTCACTGTGAAAATGCAAATGATACAACCATTTGCACTGCACCAGTTTTGGCCACCCCAAAGCTCCCCACAGAACTGGCCTTGCCTACAACCAGGACATCTATCTTTCCAAGCTTGAAGAGGTGAAACTGGCAGAGTCTGGAAAGCCAAGGAGAAGAGCTGGGTGCCACTCCCCAAGGACTCCACCACAGTCAGATAACATCTCACATTGGTTTAGCATTTTTCACTATGTGGCTAGAAGGATGCTGTTTCCAGACATTCTCTTAACTGGAAGGGAAGAAAGAGTTCTCAACATGCCCATTTTACAGATGAGGAAACTGAGGCTCAGAGTGACCTAGCCATTTGCATAAGGTGGCAAACCAACTAAATAAAAGAGCTGGGATCCAACTCAGGTCTTCAGCCTCCAGAGACCAAATGCTTCCCAGCACACAAGAGCCAGGTCTGGGGTTTTGGGGACACATGAGAGAAGGATTAGCTAAGGTGCTTGAGTGCTCATCCAGAAGCATTTCTGATGCTCCCAGCTGACATGGGGGAACCAAGCAGAAGGCTTTAGGAGATCTGAGATATTCCTGGGTCTATCTCTTCATTACATGAGCTGGGAACCTGGTATCAGCCAAGACGCAGGAGATGATGGGTTTCAATATCCTTCAATGAATACTTAACCAAATACTCACTTCAGAAGGGCAGAATCCCAAAGGACACACTGGAGGACATACAGGAGCTGGACTCTCTTGGTCCAAACCCCCGCTCTGCCACTAATAAGCATGTCATATAGCATCAGTTTCCTCATCTGAAAAATGGGGACGATCATGGTTCTGATGTCAAAGAGTTGTGATGAGGATTCAATGAGTTTTAATAAGGGTAAAGTGCTAAGAACAGGGTGTTGCATGCATTTTATAGTGATTACTTAGCACTATTATTTAATCCCAGGATTATTAAATCCCTGCAGTCCTTGTGACTCCAGCATCTTCTTTAGGTTACTATCCTGTGTCTCACCCTCTCCATCTGTGAGCAGCTGGTAATGGTTAAAGCCACAGCACTCTAAGGACTGGTAAGCCATGGTTGAGAGGAAAAGGCATGAGGGGGGCCTGGGAACTGATACTAAGACCCCTCCTCAGGGCCACTACTTGCTCAAGTGACCAAAAGAGCAGCCTCTGACTCCCAGCTCTGCAAGCCCAGTGCACCAGCCGGACTTCTGCACATTGGCTGTGGAGCCCCGGACAGGGTTAAATACTCCTGGAGAGAGGCTTGCCAACAGGAGAGCAGGGCTCAGCCATGAAATGCCTTGAAGATTGGCCCTTGGGAGGATTAAAATAAAACTACCCTTGGAATCTGAGATGGAAAAATTAAATCTTTAATTTTTCCTTTAGCCAGTTTATCAGATGGGCAGTCTGTGGGCTGAGTGGGAAATAAAGAGACCCTGCACTGGGGGGCTCATGGGGCCTGCAGAAGCTTCTTGCAGCCATGAAGCAGACAGAAGAACAACAGATTCAGAATCCAGGCTCCCACAGGGCAGTTAAAAGCCACCAAAGCAACTGCCACCTAGTAGATCCTCAGTAAATGTATGAATGAATGAAAGAATGAATGAATTTTATATATGCAAAAGAGCAACTCACACAGTGGTGGAGTTCAATTAACACTAGGGGGGAATATCACCTTCATGGGACCAGCAGTCTCAAAACCTTTTAATGACATTTATTGGTAAAAATTCTGAGCATATCTCTCCAATATTTACAAATTCTTCTTCCCAATATTTACAAATTATAAAATGGGTAATGTTACATGAAAATGTTCATTATAAAACATGAACAAGAAATGAAAACTCATAAAAGGATTCAGTAAGATAAGTGCAAACAGAAGTCCTAATATTTTCATATCATCACCCGGTGGGTTGTCTAGTGTACCCGCTGAGGTAAGTGAGCCCCACTTTGGAGACCTCTGACCTAGAAGCAGTCTGCCTCTTCCTGCGCAAGACGCCTCCGGCAGGGAGTGATATGAATTTGTGTTCATCTATTATTTTTTAATGCACACTTAGCCACATTGAACTAAAAATAGTTTGAATGAACCAAATAAAGCAAGTATTTTCTTGTGTAAATCAGGAGAATCACCAAGATTGAAGTCAACAGCCTGGAGACTCTTCTCAGAAATAAATGAATCAAATGGAGTCCAGGTGTATTTGAATAAGACAGTCAGAGTCTAATGAACACCTATAGTCTCCAAATGTTCAGAAATGAAAATTAGAAAAAAAGGGTCAGGAAAGAAGGAATGTGGGAATTTGTTGAGCTTGACTTTGAGGAATAAAAGAACTGAGTTATTTTATTCTTGTATGTAAGTCAGTGTTTAACTCAGCAACGTCTGATTAAAACATAATGCTAACCACATAGGATATTTTAAATTTTCTGGTAGCCACACTTTAAAACAGGAAAAAAGCCAGGTGAAATTGATTTTGATAATTTTTTATTTAGCCAAATATACCCCAAATATTACCATTTCAAAATGTTATCAATATAAAAAATTATTACTGCAATTTTTTGTAGTGATATTTGAAATCCAATGTGTATTTCACATATTCAGCACATCTCAGTTGAGACTGGTCACATTTCAGTATGTTACTAGTGGCCACCATATTGAATAGCACAGTTCTAAACTGAGGCATAGATCCTTGGACTCCCAGGAGTCCACGGTGTTTGAGAAATGCTGTATTAAAGGCTAAACACCAGATCACTTGGACCAGTGCTGCTGTTCACATGCACAAAGGCAAAAAGATTATAGTGCAGTGGAGGGCCAACTTAGGGAGAGTTAGATTCTAATAGGGCAGATTACGCAAAAATGAAGTCTAGATCAAAATTACCCTTGAAAATTTCTTAAGAAAGAAAGAAACTGATACACATTCATTTTTCCTCCAACCTTAGAACAAAGGCTGAGTCTTCTGTCTCAACCAAATAAAACCACAGAGTTGGGAAATTCCAATAGCACACTCAGACTCTGAGACCATCGGTCTTGAGAACACTCAGACCATCTGACAAGGGATTATGGGAGAGGAAGGTCTGAATGCAGAACCCCCTAGCTCCATTCACATTTGGAAGAAGAATTAGTGATAATTAACACCAGATTTATAATCAGCCAAATTTCCATGTGTAGTTTGTAGTAATAATAAGAATCCAAAAGGAGAGGAGCGTGTGTGTGACCTTGAAAAAGGTCAGGGAGCTGCCTCAAGGGCAGCGGGAGGACTTGAGAAGACACAGCCAGAGGTGGGAGAGAGGGTGCCCAAGGAGAGAGGCAGCAGCCTGCAGGAGAGGGAGTGAGCTGGCAGGAAGCCTCCCCAGCCCAGAGAAATTCTTTCTCCAAAGCAAGCCTGACTTTCCTCTCACCGGTCACATAAATTTTACAAAGTAATGTTGCCCCAGACACCCCTAATGCCAGCCCTCTAATTACAACCCCAGGGGTCCACCTGTCCCCACCTTCTTACCTTCCTTGTCTCCCTAGTATCTCACTGAAGCTCCTGCCAAAATCAAGTGTTCCTGGAAGTCAGGAACTGTAGCCTCCACCTGGAATTCCAGTTCTCTTTTGAAAGGGATAAAGTCAATGAACAGTTGCCCTGTCTGCAGCTCTGTATTCATGACTAAATAAGCAAATGCTGCATCCCTGTGCACACACTTGCTAACGGCTGCGGGAGCCCACTGAGCATAGACGAGTATTTCATAACATTTGGCTCCTTCTCTGCTCTGACCAAGCCAAGCCCATTTCAGGCTGGATGTGACCACATGCTATTTGGATTGATTTGCATCCAATGGTAAAAGGAATGATCCCTTATTCTGGACTATGTATCACCAAGTTCCACCAAGAAAAGGAGCCAGAAGGGTTGCGCTCCTCTCCTCTGTGTCATGAAGTGGAACTTCATATGGTACATGCCCCAGGCAGGCTTTCTAGACTAGTCCCACAATGCCAGAGCCTTGTTAGACAGAGTTCTGCCAAGGTGAAGATCTGGTGCTGGGCGTTCCCAACACTGGGGCATCTGGAATGTGTATCTGGTGGACACACTAGGGGAGGGGGAGGGGTGGAAAAGGCGGAAGAGCAGCCAAGGAGAGAGCTCTTCTTGGCAGGACATAGTGGCTGAACTCCATCCCCCTCCTGTGACAGGAATCCACTGGGTACCTCACTAGTGCCTGGTGGTGCCAAGGGGATCCAAAAGAATGAGATTTTTTCCCTGTCTGTCAGAAAATGTAAAATTTAGTTAGGGAAGTGTATCCAGGGCAAGACTTTAGAAGGAAAAACTAGCAAGTAGGAGAAGTTAGTCTTCAGTGTCCGCTATGCCCCAACCTACCCCTAAACACATCTAAAAAGAAATTGCTCATAACTTCAGCCACTTGTTGGATGATAACATAGTTAATCTCTTGGGGGCAGCAGGGTAGAGTTTACAAAGTTTCCCACTTGCATTCCTGAGACCCTGAGCTGCATCTTGTCCGTCTATCTGGGAATGATACAAAAAGATGCAAAGAGTTAGACTTTCTAACTTCTGACAAGCAAACCAGAATTATGTGGAAATACACGGACTTGTAGGTGTGGCTGTTGTCATGAAAGACGATTTCCCAGATTCCTTCATCTCTCTCCTTAGCATCAAGGACCAAGCCTGGAGAAACTGGTTGATTTAGCCCAGGGGTCACCAGTTTGAGACTCCTGATTTATACTCTAAGTTCCTCCCACTTGGGACATTCTGCAGTTCCCTGTATTTCCACAGACCCAAAGAGGAATTGATTGAAGAGCTGTAAACCTAACTCTGGAAGTGGTAGAACCCAGCAATTATTTGTTAAATACCTAATTACTATTGATTTGCTATATGGGACTGGGAAGGCATTTGAAGGTCATCTTGGTCTCACAGGACCCCTAGGAGTGCACACCCCTAGCCTGACCTCACAGGACTAGGCCAGCTGATGAGGGGAGAGTAACTCACGATCCTCAAGCAGAAGCTGGACGGCTCCCATGGTCAACTGAATAATGTCTCCCAAAGACCGCCAGGGCCTATTCCCTGGGACCTGTGAAAGTTACTGGAACCTGTATTGAGAATACACACCCACAAGTGCGCATGTGAACCCTCTGCCCACTCCCAGGATGGAAGGGGATTAAACCACATGTCCTTTCTCTCTCTTTTCCTGTCAGCAGCTTGCTCTGCTCCAGTCTCTATGTTGATTATACATTGGGGCTTTTCCAGCCCTGCTGGTTGCCCCAGGAACCCTCTCCAGACCCACAAATGAATTACCATTTTGTTCCAGTTCACAAGAGCACTAGTGTGGGAACACCGCAGGCCAGATGGAATTTTGGAGACCCAGTCATTTGTTGGAAATTTTCTCTGGCTGCCTTCATATTAACAGCCATACATTTTGCTCTCAGGCCTGTGAGTGGGAATTCAGGCTGAAAAACTAAAGCAAGTTTCTCTCTGGGGCATTCCATTCCAGCCTTCCAGAGATTTCTACTCTCTGGCTGCTCAGAGGCCAGGACATAGCCCCAGAGAAGAGTGGGAGGGGGGCAGGTCTGTATCCTGCATACACTTCTCCCCAAGTTCCAACCAAACCTGTGACAACAGGCTGAGCCAATTAGGGACACTAAGGGAAGAATCCACCTCACTCTTTGCCTTAAATCCATCCCACTTGTAGCAGGCCATATGGACCTCTCCAGAATAAGGCTGAGAGGAGAGTTTGTAAACTGGGATCCATGGGCCAAATCTGGCAGGTGTGTTTTGTCCGGCCTGAAATGTTTTAAGTAAATTTTAGCCAGTGTTTAAAATCCAGGGTATTTCCCATAAAAATCCAGATTTCCAGCTTCCCTTGAAAAATGGGAGACTCTAGCCACAACCTGGGCCTGTGTTCTCACATGGCTGGAGCAGAGCATCACTCCTCTCTCAATGATATGCTCTCTGCCGTTCACCACAGGCCCCACCACTCCCTACTGTCTCCCGAGAGAAGCAAGGACAGTTGCCTTTGGAATCTCACTTGCTTTGTTTTTCATAGAAGATAAACACTTCTTTGAGCACAGCTCAGTATATAGCTTGAGAAAACACAACATAGGTTGGTTTTCCTTCATTATCCCCAGCCCACTTCATTCACCTATGCCAGCAGCCTGGGCTCCACCAGTGCTTCAGTTTATACTTCTTGGTCCAGAGTTGCACTGTCCAATATGAGAGCCATGAACCACCTGTGACTATTTACATTAAAATTTAAAATTTCCATTCCTGGTTGCACTAACCACATTTCAAGTACACCAGCTACCCACTTTGAGTAGCAGCCACCATAGTGGACAGCACAGAGCAGAATGTTTCCATCAGCTCAGAAAGTCCTACTGGACAGCTCTGGAGAGATTTAAATACAAGATGTGGAGCCTCCACCCAATGAAAACACATGTTGAGTTCTACATCTCTGCCGTACTCGGCACTGCAAGGGAGCTGCTGCCTTCCTGGGGTTCACCTTCTAATCAAAAACAAGATATGACAGGAAGTACCCAGTGGTGTCACAGAGACCCTGTTAGAGGCAGAGAAGAGGAGTAGGTCTCTGTTTTCATGATACAAAGAAAATGCCCTGCTTGCCTATCACGTGCCCTCTTGGCCATCCCAGGGAGTCTTGTCAGAGGCTCCCAGAAACGGGGGCTCCCTTAGCCCCCTCATAGAGATGCTGCTTGGGTGTCTGGTGTTCAGCACCACTTGTCTTAGAGGCTCCCCAAGCAAAGCACACAAAGAGAGTCAAGCTGGGCTTTGGAGCTCATCCTCCCCGTCAGGACTTCTCCCACCAGTTGGCCTTCCCTACCCCCACACCCAGCTCTGACACACCCCGCTGCCTGTGTCTCCTGCCCTCTTGCTCCCAAAGGTTGTTCTCTCCCCGAATCCAGATCTAGTCCACTTCCAGGGCTTCCTACTCCAGCCCCTGACCTTCCTTCTTCTATATCTAAACAAGACACTACTGGGACTCAAGACCCTCAGAGGGGCAACATCAACACAAGAAACTGATGTCCAAGAATATTTACTTTTAACAGAAAATTTCCAAAGGCTGACTACCAAAATCAAAGGGCTACGTCTAATGTGAGAATTTTCAGGTTGACTGAGTGGAAAGAGACTCACATTTGTGGTTGTACGACCCACCCTGAAGCCCTTCATATTTCTGAACTGCATGACTCAGCACTTACAGCATCACTGATCTCTGAGTTACTCTCTTTATTGCTCTCTAAAATGGACCTAATAACACCAGCCTTAACATTTGAGGGATTAAGGAATCAATGAATAACGAATAAGAAAGCTACAAAGCCCAACATAAATATATGCTGTTCTTAGTACTAAGGGGGAATGATCGTCACTAGATCCAGCACTCACTAGAAGTTTGCTAAAGATTCTTTTTTTAATGACACCAGAGTAGAAGCTAAGGAAGGAGACTTTTAGACAAAGGGGTCCTCTGGCATATTCTGAGATGAGATCGCTCAGATGAATATCTGCACAGAAGCAGGGATTCTAAATCCTTTCAGTTCCCTTTAAGACTACTCTGGCCACCTGGTGAAGCTATGGCTCTTTCTGAGGGTGCTTTTTTAAATGTATAAAATAAAAGACATAGGGTTACAAAGGCAATCAATTAGATTGGAATTATAGTCATCAAAATATTCCAAAAAATAAATCTGTGATATAATAATACATGTGCTTCTTTATTAACATATTAAATAATAAGATCTATCAGCACATCTAATCACAAATGCACTTTTAAAGTAGTAAGGAGTAAAGACTATTTTAAAGGATCTGCTTCCACTCTCATGATATAAAATCTGTTATTCCTCTTGGTGACAAAGTCACAGGTCTTGCTAACACGACTGTGGTTAGTGCCTACATTCATTTTGAAGAAATGCTGAATTTCAGTTAGAGATTAATGAAAATAAAGGTGAAACTTTTCTTCATTCAAGTTTAGGGCTCCCCTGGATTCTAGGCATGGATCTTGATCAAGAACTCTTAAATGAGTATCCTTTAATCCCTTCCAGTGGATTCCACCTTTCTCTAGTTCCCCATTACAGGGATGGATCCACATGGCTGGTGTAAAGGCAGTCCCTTTACAGCACATATTCCCCCGGTTCCCCGATTCTAGAACCCCTTCTGCATGGGAGTTACGGTCCAAGGATACCCACCCAACTCCTGCTCTCCCTGATGCACTGAAGGATCCTACTAGCAAGTCCTAGAGGCCCAGGCCTTCATGTCCAGCCCTGTCCATCATCCAGGGACAAGGTAATCACAGCTCCCATTAACTGAGCACTTATTATGTGCCGATGACTACTGTATTAGGCGCTTCATGCTCATTATAGCATCGAACACAGAACCCCAAGAGGAGGCAGTGTTATTTTCAGTGGAAACTGAGGCTGAGAGGTTAATGGCTAACTGACTTGCCCCAAGTGGTAGGCAGGGTTTGAAATCAGTTCTGATTACAACTCACCTCTGAACACTTTATGCTTTAAAACCATAAAAGGTAAGGTATTATGACAATTCCAGTTTAAACTCAGACACCTGGGGCCGCTGCCCTGGAAATGGGTTAAGTATGAAAGAGGACCAGGAGCCTTTCCTGACTCACAGCGAAGAGACTAAAGAGGGTGGAGCTGCCCAGCCATCCACGTTCCCTCCCCAAAGGGCAATGAGGGGATTTTAATTAGAGTTTCAAGAAAGAATATTCTGAAAGAAAGGAATACAATAGCATCTTTATAGTTGCAACAGGATCTCTAGGGCTCCAGGAGAAGTTGAGAGAGGAGAAGGGAGCAGGGGGAGAAGAACTGTACAAGCTGGGGCCTGCTGACACTGGCCAGGTATGCGGAGAGGTGAGGAGCGAATGCTCCCGCCGTCCAGGAGGCCACCTCTGCTGGCGGCCGGTGCCTGAGCTAGGATCCAGGTCCCCCAACGGGTACACACTGAGCTTCTGTGTGGACAGACAACAGAGACACTCTGTCCTGGAGAAAGAGGCCTGTGTCCCGCCCACCCTCCTCCCAGTACAGGGATGGATGTCCAAACGGCCCATTCACTGGCCACCCCAGCCTCCAGCCCTCAAACTGCCTGCAGCCTCCACCTCCACTGGGCCCAGGCATCCCAGGCAGCATGATCCAAAACCCTCATCCCAGCCTGGTCACAGCTTGTGTCCATTACTTCTCCCCCTGCTTCCTTCCACCTGGCTGAAAACGGGTTATCACAGTATCCTCGGACTGGAGTTCATTCATTTCCTTTGGAGAAAAGAATGAAGAGGGTTGCAGATGCTGTCCTTTTCGAAATCATGACCCTCTGATGTTACAGGTCTAACTGTATTTGGGTCTTCCCTTCCCACCTCAAACAAGGCACCAAGCATTTAAAAGTACTAAAGCAACATTTTAAATCGTGGCCAGAATGAAGAAGAAAGGCATGGCCTCTGCCTTCAGCATATGGTGCAGATGGGAAGATGACCACAGAAAACATTGCTCCCCTAGGTACTCAATTGGGTTGTGAAATTACTGAGGGAGGAATAAGTTACTTGTGTGTGTACATGAAGAAAACTTGAAATGGAGGAGGAGATTCATATGGATAATCTCCTTTCAGGAAACACGGAGACTGAGATATAAGACACGGAATGTCTTGAGATTCCCCGGCGCCTTGTGCATTAGAAGGCACATCATAACATGGGAGAAAAACCAGTCTGGACAGAGGCCAGGCCAGCTGCTGGAAAAGCCAGGTTTGTTCTGCTGATAAAGCTCCCCCACAGAAGCACACGTGGACACAGGGACGCAGGAAGCACAGAGAGGCAGTGCAGCCCGGCCAGTGGAAAGTATCCCTGCTCGGCCAGAGGGCAGCCCGCTGCTGAAACCCAGCCCGGATCACCATGCCCAGAGCAGCCCCAGACTCTGTGTGCCCCAAGGGACATGCTCACAGATTTCAAAGAGCATTTGCCTGCTCCGCTCGGGAGCCCGAGGGGTGAAAGGGCCTCCCCAGGGCCATCCTTTCTGTCTCTTGAGCCCCAGTGTGTTCCGGTCGCATCCATGCTTCTCTGGCTCTTCCTATTCTCTTTTTCCTCTCCCTTTCTCTCTTCTATCCCTAACCCCTCTGCTTTCTTTAACCAGTTCTTTGACTGATGGCATTTCTGGAAAAATCCCTACTCGACTTGGCTTTTAAACGTGGAACCACGAACCTGCTGCCCAAGCCAAGATGGAAGGATTTGAATTCTCCAGATGGTTCTGGAAAAGGCTGTTTGCTAATTGCAAGCAAATACCCTCGAAAGCCAAACAAAAAATGCCCGCAAGTAAACAGCATGTGACACAGTCCCTTCCTGCCACCACTTAATAGAAACCCAAGAGAGGAAGCTGGGCAAGGAGAGATGGAGCAGCCACAGCCCTGCCCACCCTGCCCACCATCCAGCAGGGGCGGCCAGCAGGGCCTGGGGGCCAGGAGCAGGGGGACCCGAGGGGCTGTGCTGCCTGGCAGAGGGCCCCAGGCACTGCTGGCAAGGTATCTGAGGCGGCACAAATAACGCTGTACTCATTTATTATCGCAGTACTATTCTATTTTTATGATTATAATGGCAAAACCAATTCAGAGGATTAAGAGAGAAATGTTAAACACCTCACAGTGACTCTTAAAAATATACCGTAACATTCCTGTGATGGCTGCCTCCTGGAAGGCACTGTCATGTGGAACCTCTTAGACTCAATCCAAAGGTCCAGGAAGGGAGTCAGGTAGAATTATAAAAATACCGCTTTCTTTGAAAACTTCAGCCTTCAATGTCCAGCCACTTCAAGACCTGAACATCATGCTCTCAGTTTCTAGGCAATTGTGCCTCGTCCTCTTTTCATTGCTTTTGGTGCTGCCTGTTGTTGAAGCAGCAGAAGCTGGAGATGCAATTGCTCTCCTGTTAGGTGCGATTCTCAGCATTACAGGCATTTGTGCTTGTTTAGGGGTATATGCATGAAAGAGAAATGGCCAGATGTGACTTTGAAGGGCCTCCTGAATTAAACCTTGCCATGAAAACTTTTATGCTACTGAGGTTCAGAACTGAGCTTTGGTATCTGAAAGTTTCCAAGAAGCAATACATAAGGTAGTTTCACATTCTTGGTTATTTCCCTATAAACGGGAACAAACTGATATCCTATGTTAAATGGAAAACAAAATGTTTTCTTCATAACAAATAATGCACTGAAAAATGCCATCTGTAATTGTATTTGCTAGTTAGAAGGAGGGCCAAAGAAGCGAGATGGCTGAAATTTGCGTAAGTATTATTTTGTAGTTTCAGAATTCTCAACAGAAAGAAGGAAACTCTTGCCCAGAATCTTAAGAAATGGCTACAGTTCAGTTATAATCACCGTCTCCTTCATCTGTTGAGGACTCTTTTATCCATTTTTTATTGGATTTTTCTTTTGTTATCTCTCAGGTTAGTATTGTACTTAGATATCAAATACAGCTGGTCAAAAATTAAAACTTATTTCTTTAGGGGTGGAAAGTTTAGAAAATTTACTCAATGTATGTAACATTGAATTGGAGAAAAGATTTAATGTAAAAAAAATACTTTATATTGACACTGAAATAAAGAAGAGATTTAATGTTAAACAAAAAACCTTTATATTAACTGAGTAATATCTACATAGTGAGAAGTACTGTATTAAATATAAACCCATTGTGTAACAAAAAATATCATAATAATAATATTTTACAGAACTAAAATGATTAGTATCATTTTAAAATAAGTTACTTTTATATCATGGCTACTCTAAGCATGGCTAGTTAAAGGACACCACAGGATAAATAAAAATGAAGATGAAGAGAGAGAAGAATGGCAGACAGAGGTCTGTGTACCCAGATGCCCTGAGCAAGAAATGGAAGTTGTTCTTGACTTGCCCTCAGTCTCCCTGAGGTTACCAAGGGCTTGAAGTTCTGCTCAAACATCCCCCACTCCTGCTCCCTCTGACCAGCCACAGGGCCATTCCTCTCTCCTGTCCATCAGGATTATGGTGATCATAATTGTTCCCCAGACACTCCCCTCCACTCCACCCCCTATAGTCTCCCCACCTTTGGAAACTGCTCTCTAAAATGCAAACACAATCCCACCTCTCCAAGCTCAAAAGCCCTTCCATTCCCCTTGTGTTCTCAGTGTAATAACTCAAATCCCCCGCTGGCTGGGGAGACCACTCATGCCCCATTTCCAGGTTGTTTCCCCCCTACTCCCTCCCAGCCAACTTTGACAACTCACTTTGCCTTTAGGGCTTTGCACACACTGTCCCTTCTGCTAGACTGCCTTTCCCTCTTCTTGTTGTTATATTATTTTTTACTTATTTTTTATTATTTTTTTCAGTAAAATTAAAATTTCTGTATACACTTCTATGAGTTTTAACATGTGTTAAACACCCCTGAATTCACCAGCTGCTACCTAAAAGCACCTTCTGGCTTCCTCTCAGTGAGCAGTCCTGGAGCCACCAGACGAGGCCCTCGGGAAAGTGGCCGGACCCCAGGCCACTTCCAAGAATATGTGCCCATAGTGTGGGGGGACACACAGGGAAGGGCAGCCTGGGGATCACCCACAAACCCTTGCTCCATCCGCACTCTTAGGCTAGGTGATCTGTCAGACACAGGCCTGTGCAGACACATCCAGAAAATACAAGGATTGCACCCCAAACGCCCCAGATGGAAACACTTTAGCAGTCACATCAAAAAATGATCCAAGCAAAGACAGCCCAGGTGGCTCAGGACATTCAGGTTTCAAGGAAAGCATTCTGCTTCTACATCAGCACCTGGGTAGGGAGGGAGGGCTACCTGCCCAGGCCTCTTCTGAGGGGACTGTCAGCATCTGAAGCACATTTTTCTCACTGGCCCTGAAACTGATAAGGACTTCATTTCTTTGTGAGGCCTATCCCCACCCCATCCCCACCCTACCCTTTCCAACCCACTGTTTTTGGACCAACTCCTACTTGGTCTGGTTGGAGCCAGTGGATTGTTTAAAGCCTGAGCCAGTGGATTGTTTAAAGCCAGAGCCTGGCTGCAGGAGCAGCTGCCCCCAAGAGGGGGGTGCCCACAAGGGAGGATATCAAATTCCTGGCAGGATCCAAGGGCTGGATGTCCTGATTCCCAGTTCTGATTCCAAAACCGGTTTAACCTCTTCTCTTTTCTTCAGCTGAGCCTGAGAACCTGAGGGTCTCCCTAAGATCTTCTGCAGGATGACTGGCTGGGACACCTCAGCATTAGACCTCAGGGGCTGTGGCTGAGTGGGGCTGCCCTCACTCAGCCAGAGTTCAGCAAGGAGACCCAGGGCACACAGACTGGGCAAACATCTCTTACAGGCTGGGTATCTCCTGCCTGATGAGAAGAGAGATCTAAAGGAGCAAGAAGACTATTTTAGGACAGGATCTGTCTACACTTGATCCACACTTAGAGAAGAGTCCCAAAAGCAGCCCCACATCAGATATTAAATGAAATATATTGATGACCTCCTTACTGTTTGTTTTCAGTCCTGACAAAAAGAAAACCTATTTTTGTGGGTCCTCTATAAACCCCCCATTCTTATAGCACCTTTAGGGCACCAAGTGTTTTCCCCTCCAAGATTCCTCTTGCTCCTCATAGCAACCCCTTAGTATAAGCCCATTTTACGGATGAGGGGCCTGAGGTTCAGAGCACCTGGAATGCTTCCTCAGAGCCACACAGTAGCCTAGTCTGGCATAAACCTCGTTCTGATTTCAAACCCCATGCCTTCCCTACACCACTCCAAGCTGCAGCAAAGGGCTCAAGTACATGAAGAAGCTACAGTGTCTGTGATGGGACCTGCATGGTGGAGGGGCTGGGGAGTGAAGGATTAGGAGACCTGGGCTCTAGCCCAGCTCTGACTGACCTTGAGAAGGTCACGCTCCTTCTCTGGCTTTAGCTCCTCACCTAGAGATTCCCCTCTGAGTCTTAACCTATAGGGACTTTAGCTCCTGGTTCTTCCAAGGACAACCGACCCATATAGGACCCTCCTGGGACCCCCTCCCTCTCCATGACCTGCCTGATGACATGCTTATAGAAGAATGAAGACAGAAAAGAGGAAACTCCTCCCACACCTACACTCTGGGCCCTCAAGGGTAGCTGCGGTAAAATGTTTGATGAAGAGGCTGAAGCCAATTTGTTCTTGTGAGCTTGCCTGATTTCCACTTAGCCAGGCACTCAGGTCCCCATTTCCATGGATGATCAGAAGCTGGCCTCACGTCATTAAAAACAGCCCCCATGTGGAAATGACCTAAAGTCCACAAGGAGGGGAGATGATTTTCAAAATCATGGTACTGAGTATTGAAAGTAGGGTTATGAAGATTTTTTTAGAGATGCAGACATGGAAACTTGCTTTGATAAAAACTGAAATAAAACAAATTAGACTGCAAAGCTGCATGTTCTGTATAATATCGACTCTCTAAAATAATACTCAGAGTAGAAAATACACCAAAATGATAACCACAGTTACCTGTAGAAGTTGGCAGTATGGCTGTTATATAAAATAAGTATTTCATATATATATATATATATATATATATATATATATATATATATATATATATATATATATATATATAGACACACACACACACATATATATATATAGTATAATCCCCCAAGGACTAGGAAGAAAACTTTTTTTTTAAGTTGGCAGTAATAGGCTTAACTTCTATCAATATTTCTCATCCAATTTCAAAGTCTCCAGCATACATCAAGTTTCCTACCATTATTATAAAGAAAGTGGCAAGTGTCCCAATTCTAGCTTTGGAAATACACACACCAAGCCCTGGCAGAGACCCACAGCCCCTTCAGGATAATCAAAAATGCCCTCACAGGTCCTGCAGCTCAGTGTTCACTTTGGCAAAAAGACATTTAAGGATTCTAGGCTTTCAGCTTTATATTTCTAACCCAGGCTTTCCCAGCTTATGTACCTTGGATCAGTGAGACAATGGTGTTAAGGAATTACTGAATATTCAAACGAGTTGGGGAAGGCCACATCTCAGTTCTAATGAATTAAAAGGAGTTTCTCTATGGAAGGATCCTCCAAGGAGGCATATGATATGTATCATTTTTCAGCTGAAATCCATCAAGCCTTCTATTTTAGGACTGTCCCAAGGAGCAGCAGCTCTACTGATGCAGAGACATCTGAGTGAGTCAGTTCTCATACCCTCAGCCCTCTAGGCCTGTGGTTCTCAGTCCTGGCTGCACACTGGGATCACTTAGGGAGACTTTTAAAAAAAAAATCCCTTGGTCTAGGTCCCACCCTGGATTTGGTCTGGGGAAGGTTGGAATCAGGGCTGAGGACCACTCCTTCCTCACACTCTCTTAACTACCGGTGCTAAGAAAAGGTCAACACCAGGCCTGGGGTCCAACCTCAGAATTATTCGGGCATCATCCATTTTGGGAGCTAAATGGCACCTCAAAAGGCATCTAGTCCAATTTTATAGAGGAGGAAACTGAGGTCCCCTAAGGACTTCTAGCCCCCTGCCTCCTCCTATGCTGGTTCCTGCCAATGCCGAGCTGCATTCAGGCCCCCAGGGTTCTGGACCACAGGATCCTTCATTCAGAGAGAGAAGCAAAAGAAACCTTCAGATCTCTGGGGCCATTCTGATACCAGAAGTTGCCCATCGGGCCCTTCTCTCTGGCAAGTGGACCTAGACATAACGAAATCCTGACTCAAGCCCTCTTCCTAACACACCCCAGAACTGAGGATAAGAAGCCAGGAACGTGCTGGCTCAGGAACAGGAAGCCCACCTGACAGTGGAGCAATCACTTCATCATGGCGTCCAGAGGCCGCCAGAAAGGAAGGCAGGTAAGGTGTATTCTCCCTCCTGCACCAGCCTCCATCACAGGAGTATGAGAGGCTCTGCCATGGACAGGAGACTCCTCACAGCAGTAATGGCCCTAAGGGGGTGGCCTGGGCCCCTACTCTCTTCTGGCAACACTCTGGCACCTGAACAGGGAATTTTGTTTAAAAAAAACAAAAACAAAAACACTGCACTTTTCAGTTTCATATCCTGTACCTCCTACCACTTTCCTTTTCCAATTTTGAGATTTCATTATTGATTTCTCTTTAGCAAATTTGAGGGGGAAAAAAAACTCTGAGGATTGGGGAGAGGGTGTTATGCAGGTGTAAAGTGAAACACGCACACACACCCCACTCCCCTCCCTGAGACCCCAGCGCTTGGTGACCAGCCCTCAGCCTCTGGTCCTGACACTGCCAGGACACCCTGGCACAGAAGGAGCTGTTCTTCCAGAGACCGTCCATTCTACAGGGGAGTTTCTGGGCACCCTTCTCAACTCCAGGCCCACAGCTAAACTCCTTGAAAAGTATCTCCATTGAGTTCCAATCTGCCCTCTGTGAGCCTGGGAGTGCAGGGAGCTGCCCACAGATGCACACGAGAGCCTCTGTGGGTTCCTTCAGAGCTCAAACTCATCCGTGGCTGACACCCCTCAAGGAAGGGCAGTTAACTGCAGGAGCAGGTGAGGGCGGGGGCGGCAGGTAGCTTCTACCAGGAAGCAGAGCTGATCAGCAGCTAAGGAAGCCCCTTTCCTGAGGCTACGCATGGGCTTTAGTTAAGCTGCCTGACTCACAGTCTCACAGGGTCTGTCTTTCCTGCCTGTTGGTGCCTGTGAGCCTTATCAATGGAAGGGCCACGTTCACAAGGTCTCTGGCTTCATAAATGATAGCCCAGGCCATCCAGTGCTCCTATACCTGCCTTTTGGTCCCAGGAAGTGGAGGGAGGTGGGGCACTGGGAGCCAGGCATTTGAACCTTACCAGGGCCAATTTAATTCTACGGTAATAAATGTAAAGCATTACTTCTTAATATTAAATAAAACATGGCTTAGATAGAAGATAATACAGAATTCTCATGCATTTTTCAGAGGAATAAAGTAACTTCAAAGGCATCTATCTCACCCATCAGAGGCTGCCTTGCATGCCCCATGGAATCTTCTCCTTTCTGCCCTGTGGATTGTACGGAGTTTGTACAGTGCTGCGAGTGGGTTACGGTGCAGCCAGGGTGTATGAGATCGTAAGGAAAGCCCCCTTACTGCGCTCCTCTCAGAAAAGCCAACTGCCCCCGTCACGAGTGGAGAAATGAAAGCCAGCGCCCCCCTGCCACCTTCGAGGAACAATTATAGACCCAGAAGGCAGCTCAGGCGCTGCGCCCGCAGCCGGTGCGCGCTGCCCTCGGCCACCTGTCTGGATGCCCACCCAACCCTACCGCCCGCATGTCCCCTCCCGCGATTCCTACCATGTCCCCCGCGGTGGCTGAACCTGCTGAACCTGCCTCTCCGCGCTCTCAGCCTGCTCTCCAGCTCATCCCACCGCCCCGGCCGCCCCTGGCGCCGTGGCTCTCCCGGCTTCCCTGGACTCGGGTTTCCCGGACCCAAGAGCCACAATTTCCTAGCGGCCAACTCTTGGGCGGGCGATGCGCGGCGGGATGCTCTGTGGTGGGGTTGGTAGAGGAAGTCTAGACGGATGCACGCGGGATCTGTGGGGCTGCGAGGATCTGCTGTTCTGCGGGAGCTCTCCCGCAGCTTCGAGCCTCCGTGATCAGCTAGGGACGTTTGCAGTTTGCCAAGGCTGCCGCGCGTCCCAGCCCAGCCTCCCCACTTCCCCGAAAGCGCCAGAGTGGGGAGCTCCTTTCACAATAAAAGCCCTGCCCCGGCTCGGGCAGCCGCAGCCGCCTGGAGCAGGGGCCCAGGTGCTAGGAAGAAACGAGCTCCGCCTGCCCGCCGGGTGATGAGCAGAGGCTGGTCAGCAAGGCACGCTAAGCAGGGCCTGGGGGCATTGCCTCGATCTCGCCTCCATGGGGTGCGATGCTCTGTGAGCCCCCCGCAATCCGGGGGTTCCTGCTGAGGGTCGCCAAAACTATCGCTCTCCCTAGCAAAGCCTCAAAAAGACAACTTTACTGGCATCTCATAGCCTTGTTTAAGCTCAGTCGCCAAGGGCGGCCTGAAAGGAAATACGGAAGGAAAATCCATTGACCACTGAAGGTCATTAACGATGAACAGTTTTTCTCCTTGAGAACTAATCAGTGTTAAGTCTCTGGAGTAAGCTACGAACACTGACCTCTCCACTAAGGATGTGTAGACAGTGCCTTATGTCCCCTGGGTCATCTACAGTGGGCTGTGGCACAGGTCTGGCAGGACCTAAGAGTCTGCATGCTCCTTGTTGGAAAGAGGACTGGGCTTGGAGTCCATAGCCCTGGAACTGGCCCCTATGTTAACAGCTGAGTGATCATCTACCAATTCCTGGACCTCTCTAAAACCTGTGTTCCTAAGTAGCCCAAGTATTCCTATTCATTGTATGAGGCTATCACAGCCTTGATAACAAAACCTGATGAGGACAGTGTAAGAGAAAAAATTTACAATCCAATTTCATTCATAAATATGGGTGCCAAAATCCTATATAAAAGTTAGTAAATCAAATATGGCAATATGTTAAAAGGGAGGCTAATTATCCTGAAAAAAAAAAAGGAACACAGGTTGATCTGACATAACCAATCAATGCAATTGGTCACACTAACAAATTACAGGAGAAAAATCATGCTCCAGCCATTTTTTGAAGCTCAATTTCAATGCCATTTCTGTAATGAAACCATTCCTGAGCCTCTGTGGGAGAATACTACCTATGGGATATCTTGAGTAATTTCCAGACAATCTCTTTTAATTCTATGTATCCCACCCACCCACATTAATATCAACCAAATTAATTTTAGGCCATTTAAAAAGGAAAAGAGTGACATACTTGGATAAGACTTAAAAATAGAAATGGCTTCTGTTGGCTAGGCTTCCCTCTAAACCCCCTCCCAAGTTGGAAGGCTTGGCACCGGCCAGAAACATTTCTCCTAGGGATGGATGTGTCTTGGCAGATTGACTCTTCCTGGACTGAAACTGGGCTTTCAGGCCTGCATTTCTCCCATCCTAAAGAGAGGCAGGAGTAAGATAAGGCGTCAGCCTGCCACCCTAGCAGGAGGAAGTAACCTCAACTGTCAGTGCCCTGATTTACAACGAGGTCCCATACTTTACACTGCATCCTCCCACAGTTCTCCCGGGCAGAATCAGCTTCTCACCAGCCCCTTCTATCTGAAGGCTGTTACATAAATCACAGGGATTCTGCCTCACACTTGACTTATTTCCCCTAAAACAGGTCAAATGGTACATATTTATCAGTCAGAACATCTCAACCAGGTTGTACTGATGGTTCAAAATTATTTTTGAACCTGCTGTCTTTTGAATACACACTTCCTGAATTCTGACAACTACTATAGATTTGGAGTCGTTTATGAAGAGAAAAAAACCCAACCCTCCCCCCCTCTAAAAACAGCATCCACCATCTTGATGCCACATCTCCTGGGTTAACATCTGGGCCCAAAAGCTTTTAGTCTGCAAGACCTTAGGCAGCTTACACAACCCTCCTTCTCTCAGTTAACTCGTCTGTTTTATTTGAGACTCCAGAGTCAGGTGTGTGCTTACTAGCTCTTCTTACACCTTCTTTGGGGAAATGTCTACTCAAATCTTCTGCCGATTTTTAAGTTGGTGTTTTCTTCTTACTAAATTTTAAGAGTTCTTTATATACCAAGGTTACAAAGTACTTTATCAGGTAAGTCATTTACAAATATTTTCTTCTTTCTATGGCTTATTGACTCATTTTTCTAAATACTATCTTTTTGAAGCACTGTCTTCTGATTAATCCTACTCCTGTTTTCTTTTATGGATCACATTTTTTTAAGTTTTGTTGTTTTTATGGGAGGGTATTTGCCAAAGTCCTCCCTTATCCACTCCAGAAGTCCCGCCCCTCACTCTTGTTCACTTTGCATTGGCCAAAACAAGTCTCATGGCCAAGCCTGACTTCAAAGAGTGTGAAGTAAAATCCTCCCCGGAAAGAACAAGTGCATCTTTGGTGAACAGCATTACAAGCTCACTGCCCAAGGGGGTGGTCCTCATATATTAAGCTCCAGGATTGTTTGATACAAGTCAACACTTCCATTCAAAGATCCATCAGAATTCAGGGTTTCTCTCACATTTGATGATACCAATCCACTGGCTTTATCAGTTTTCTCTTTGTCCGAGAAACCCTGTGATCTGGCCATGTTGTATGTACTTTCCTTCTTTGTCCTGTTCCTCCAAGTCAGGGAGAAGATATGTCCATTTTGGCTTTGTAGAGCTTCTATTCTACTGAGCTTTTGCAACAAATACTGACATTCTCATCTGCCCCTTTAACAGTCACTCAATAAGCCCTCCTAGCTCCTCCAAACTCAGGAACATTAGTAAAACTTTGCTCAAATCTCCTCTACTTGCTGCCTATGATACAGAAACCTTCTCAGAAAAGACTCAGGCCCAGATCTATCTACACCAACCTGAAGAAAAGTCCTCAAGAATTCAGGCAAAGGTTGCGTGTTGAGATTTATTCTCATCTCTTTTGCACTCTTCAGGTCAAGATCAAGTCACAAAGATAGGGAATTGGAGAGTTGGATGTCTGTGCTCAAATCATCATCTTAAGTTAAACATTTCTGAATGTTATTTTAAAATATAAAATTTAAACTGGTCCTACCATATCCCTATTGGCTACAAGTTTGTAGATGCAGTGAAATTTAGAAGGACCTAACCTACTTTCTAGCAATGTTAACAAGATATGCTGTGTCAGTTCCCATTGTGCTACAAAACTCAGTAAAAAATAAACTTCCATTTTTGTTATACTTACACAGGCTTTTCTCAGATCTCAATCTGCCCAGAGCAAAAACTTTATTAAAGTCAAATCCAGTAACATCTTCCTGTCAGGACATTGTTTCAGGTATTACCAATAACCCTCCAGCGTACAGCGGCCCTTTCAGGGCTTCCCTCCATTACAGCTGGTGGTCTGGTGGCTGGTTCTCTTGTTATGGGTGGCCTCCAATGCAGATGCTATCATGGGGCGGCACATTGTACTTTGGTGCCTAATTAGGTCTGAGCAGCTTCTTGTCATTGGAAATCATACCAAGGCAGAGCCCTTGTCCTCACTAAGCAGTGTGTTGCTTAAAATTCAATCAATTTTTAGCAAGTCCAAGTGGCTGTCATTGCCTTGGCACGTTTGCCTATCTCAGCAGTTGGCTTTGATACATACACAGTCAGATCCTCACATACACCTTCCTTTATGTACCATCAACTTCCAGCCAACATGGTTCTTTCCCATCCGCAGGCTGTGATCAAGTCTGTAGTTGCTCTCCCCAACTCTTTCCTCTCCTACTCCTACTATTTTCTATAAGTGTCTGACTCCTCACCAGAAAGGCCTTTGAGTAAGATCTTCAGTCTTGAGTGTGGGAAGGTAGACAGAGGCTGTGACCTGTCCCTCCACAGGCTCCACACGTGGGATCTCGATCATGGGATGTCTTTCACTGCAGGGCCAGGAGCAGGGAAGAGAAAGCATCTTGGGATCCTGGACCTCAAAGGTCCTAGCTTGGGGAACAAAGCACCAATAGGGGTATATGATTAAAGTAAGTGGCACAACCACAATCACATGTGGAGTCACACTCCCTGGGTTTGAATTCTGACCTCTCAATAAACCCCAATGCATTCCTTTGTAAAATGGTGACAATAATAACCCCTTACCACATAGAGCTAGTAGAGGATTGAGATAAAGCATATAAAGTCCACAACACAGTACCTGGTTCATGGTAAGCGCTCAATAAATGGTAGTGTAATTATTGTTATTTCTATTATTGTTCAGAAGAGGACATCCTGGACAACCTCATTCTCCATAAAAGACCCACTGTTCACATAAAGGAGGCATCAAAACACCTTGCAGGTCTCAGTAGGAAAGGGCAGGCCACGCCAGCAATTTGTTCTGAGCATCCTCTAAACCTGCCCTCCCACCTCCCCCTTGCCTGTTACGCACAACACCTCACAAGGACACTCAGGGAGCCTGATCCCTCTGCCTTGTCTCACTCTCTAATGTCGCCCTTCTTCACAGCATTCCCTTCACAATACATTCAAGAGTTCATTTAAGAGCGTATCTTTATTGTAGCGTAACAATCTGGGAGGTACAAATTACACAGTTGAAATAAAACACAATTACCTAATCCTAATCAGCATAGTGTTTACGCAAGAAGTGTTCTTGGTGGTTTCAGTCATCCCTCTGAAAAATGTACACTACAGCCCAGCTCCTGACTCCTGACATGCTTGTCCAATCACACTACTTCTCTCTCCAGGGCCTAATGGAGTCCTTTATAGCCCTCAACATCCCAGGAAAAGCAATGCCCTTCTACGTAAGGTACTCTGATCACAGGGCTGACCAATTCACCTCAACTGCTCAACCCACTAACCTGGCAGGCTCCTGATTTGATCCATAAAGATACAGCCTAATGCCTTGCAACTCAAAGGATAGTTTGTGGACTGGTATTTGCCTGTGAACTGTTTCTTATAGGACTACAGGTGCAGAAATTGAGAATAAATGTTTTTTAAATATATAGAGCGACTTGATGTTGCCAAGACATCCAAGCAGATGATGAGTCAATTCGTCTCCTACAGGGTTTATACCATTTTGAACTCATGTGATGAACTGCATGTAACATGAACTGTGTATTAGTCATGTGCCATGTCGCACAATGTTGATGAAAGATTGGTGGGGAGAGTGGGAAACGAACTCTTTACCACAGGTAGTCTGAGAAGCACTGGTTGAAACTCTCAGCTCGGATTCCCAGAGCTGATCCAGAAAAGCTTATGATACTGATTAGCTTTCTTGCTGATTCCACAGGATAGCTTTTAAAACACGAATGGCCAGGGAAGGGGGCAGAAGTAAAGCACAACCATCTTTTTATTTTTTCAACAGAGCTTTTAAAAACAGAGCAGAACTGCAATGAAAGTCTACAATCCTCACATTTCATAAAAGACCATTTTAATGCTAAAAAGGAAAAAGGACAATTTGAGTGTAAGTTTCCAGGAACTGTGGGCCATCCTAGGTGAACATACACAGCTCCACCTATACATCCAGATTTCCACTTCGTTTTCCTCATGTCACGGGGAGGTGGAAATGTTGTCATGGACTTGCACCAGTCCACAGACTCCCATTTAGGAACCGCCGGTCTATCTAGTTTTCCTGGCTCCTTTTTTATCCACCCTTAATTCTTCCCATGCCACAATGACCTTGCTTCCCCTGTCAAGGATGAAGTTCAAACTCCTTAGCATGGGACGCCAGTTTCTCAGTGACCTAGAGTGCTGTTCACCTCTCGTGATTAATTCTCAAGATAACCCCCAGTATCATGCTAAACATGTTCAAGTCCCTAGCATGTTCAAATGGCTCAGTGTACCTCAGACACAAGGAGTTCTATGCAGGCTGGTCATTACAAATATGTAAGATTAACAGAATCACGCTGGCCCCAGTTTAATATACAGGACTGGCTAAGGTGAGAGTTAGTCTCCTTTATCTCCTCCTTGGCCTGGTTATTTCCCTCTTAATACCCAGATCTCAAAGACAAGCATCCTTCTCACCAGATAGCCAGAACTCTGCATGAACTGAATTACTGATCATCTATTACTTGCAGTGTGGTTACCAGATAATACATTCAGGTCACAAGCACCACGGTCCAGGCAAGAACCTGACTCTCTTTTCTTTACTCATGGTTTCTCTCCTCTAGGCCCTTCTCTAAGCAACAAGGCTGCTTTCAGCTACAGGATCTTGTTCTGAATTCACACTCTCTCCCTTTGGATAAAATTGTCTCTAAACAGGTTGTGACTGTCCTGGCACAGGATCATCAACACCTGGCTCACTTGTATTTTTCTAAACTACAGCTTCCCCCCAAGCATAACCTTTGGTTGCAACACAAGAAGGTAACATTTGCAAGATACAAACAAGGTGGAACACAGGAAAGGGAGGTCATCTATCACCCTATTTCCTGAAAATGTCATTATAAACAGCTAACCTATTAGGCTCATACCTTTTCATAGTGAAGCTACACTATCCTATTATGGAGAGAGGGAGACAGACAGACAGGTAGAAACTAGACAGCAAATAATCCTTTGGACCAGAAAAGATGTACCATATGAAAAAATAACAAACTGACTTTTCCTTTAATAGATCAGTCTCCTGAGAAATGTCAAATGAATCCAGTGGATAGTACTCGGTTGCATGGGGCAGCCCTGTTGAAACTGCCCCTTGAAGAAGTACAACTGAGGACCAGTTCCCATTCAATACAGGGTTAGAGTCCCCTGAAAGGTCCAGGCATAAACAACTCTCTACAAGGTCTATTTCTTACAGCAGTATCTTCAGTTTCTATTTAAATCTCTCCCTCTCTGGGTTGAATTGCTCATTTCTATCATCTCTATAATCATCTATACTCAACTGGTCACCCTATACGTTCATTTACAGTGGAAATATATCAAAACTTTCTGGCTTTTTTTTCAATCTGGTATTTTAGAAGTGACAACTTGGCTGCAACAGTTGAAAATAAAAATACAAGATCACTAAGTTGGGGGGGACCCCAACATATAACTCAATATCAAGTGTAATGTGGCCATCTACAGAAAAGGTGACAATTCAAGGTGGAATAGGGTGCACAGAAAATAGTGCGTAAAGGCAGTATCAAAGTTGCAGATTTCAAAGGGCCTCTTTAAGTCCAGGAAAGATCAAAGGAGAGAGAAGTGGGGGGCATCCGAGGAAGCAGAAAGAGCAAGGGCTGTGAGGTAGGAAATGAGAGAGCACGCAGTGTAGAGGAGGGGGAGAAAGAAATGATCGAGGCAGAGGGAGCCCTGTGGGCGAGGAGAGATGCAGGGCGGGATGGGTGTGGCCAGGCCAAGAAGGGGAGGACTATCAGCTGCACTTGGGCGATCGACACAGGAGCCACAACCATTTCATTTAAATGCTTGTCTCCAATACTCTGATGGTGAATAAAATCTGAATTTTAAATAAAGATTTTCCTGCAATCCTTCCATCCATAGTGTCCTCCTTTAACATGGAGCCTGTGGTGTTGCACTTTCAATCCTGCACTTTGTTTGAAATCTGCCTTGCACGTGTGGATTTGCTGATGTCGACGCAGACTGCCTTTCTGCCTGAAGGCCTTCCCACACTCCTTACATTGATGGGCTTTCTGCCCAGAGTGAATTTTCTGATGCTGGACAAGGTCTGAGTTCTGAGTGAAGCTTTTCCCACACTCTTTGCATCAGTAACGTCTCTCTCCAGCGTGTAGCAACTGGTGGTGAATGAGCTGTGCGTTCACATGAAAAGCTCTGCCACACTCCTTATATAAATACTGTTTCTCATTAGCATGGTTTCTCTGAGATCGAATAAAAGTATTTTTCTCACTGAAGGCCTTACCACAGTCCTTGCATGTAAAGGGTTTCTCCCCAGTATGAACTCTCCGATGATGAAACACGGTGGATTGGAAAACGAAGGCTTTGCCACACTCCTTACACTCATGGAGCCTCTCCCACGTGTGGATTCATTGGTGTTTGGTGCACTGGGAGCTGGACCTAAAAGCCTTGCCACACTCTTTTCACACGTAGGAGCCCCAGTGTGGATCCTTCAGTGATGTATAAAACTCGAGTTGAAGCTAAAGGCTTTGCCGCACTCCTTACACTGATAGGGCTTCTCTCCAGTGTGGTTCCTCTGATGCTGAAAATAGTCTAAATTATGATCACAATGTCTGCCCCATACATCAGATTTACAGAAAATCTGTATACCTGGAACCTGCAGGTGTGTTTCACACCAAAAACACACACAGATATTATTTTCTGATTTATTCTGCAGATGGATTCTATTTGCTATAGGAAGTTTCTCACCATTAACTATCTCCTTCACAAAATCTCTCTCACTTACTCATTCCATCCTTTGCAAAATTTCCTCTACACCTAACTAACTTGCCCTCGGACGCACAGGTATCTTGAATATCTCTCCCTCAGATATTCACCTGACCCCATGCCACAGGATCTGTGTTTATCAGAAATTATGTGTTTTGAAGTCAAATGTTCATTCTTAGCCCAGATTTTTCCATCTGATAAGAAGAAATACATGAAAATTCCACCTCTCAGCATTGCTCGAGGGAACTGGATCAGGGGTTAGCAAACTCTTTCTGTAAAGGGTTAGACATTAAATATTTTAGGTTCTGCAGGCCATTTGGTCTCTATTACAAGTAGTCCACTCTGTGGTGTAAAAGCAGCATAGACGATACGTAAATGAGTAAACACGACTGTATTCCCAAAAACTTTATTTATGGACACCGAAATTTGCATTTCACATCATTTTCTTGTGTTACAAAATAGTATTCTCCTCTTGATTTCCTTCAACCACTTAGAGGCCATACAACAAGAGACAGGTGGTGGGCCAGACAGACTCTCCCCACAGGCTACAGTTTGCCTGAATTAATCATCAGGTAACACTGATATGTCCTATTAGTATGCAGCTTTTACATACTCAGAAAATGCCTTTAGAGCATGTAGGGAGCAAGACAAGGCAAGAAAAATCTCTGGATCCCAAGAGAGAGGAGAAAATTTTATCAGGATTAGAAGTCTAAAAGGGTTTGAGATGAAAAGATGGCCTAGAGGATAGGAGAGTCAGTGAGGGAAGGGTGGGCAATAAAGGGATGGGTGACAGCGTAAACACCGAGAACAGAAAGGGATGAGAAAGTGACAGACAGGGAAGGGAAGGAATGGAGAAAGAAGTGGGAGGGTTAAAGTTAGGAGATAATCTCATGAATCAATCAAGTGAAAAAACAACAAAGAATATCAAGTAACTCTGTGTAAAATGTTATGGCATAAATGAGA
Source organism: Camelus ferus (assembly GCF_009834535.1). NCBI lineage: Eukaryota > Metazoa > Chordata > Mammalia > Artiodactyla > Camelidae > Camelus > Camelus ferus. The sequence goes on from NC_045712.1 coordinate 39,400,098, forward strand.
AAAGTATGAATTTATCCCTGCTGTCAGGAAGCTTGTAATTTGTTTGGGAAATATAAGTAATGCACATAAAAGAGTTGGAGAAATAGTATTAGGTTAGGAGAACACAGATCTCACCCACCACCCAAAATAACTTAACCCACAAATCATAACGTAACCAAGTCTCTGCCGTGCCAGACTGGCTATGGGTGGCTATTTCCCAAAATGTGGTCCTTACATTGTCTGCATCAGAATCACCGGGAATGCTCTGTTCAACAGGTAGATTCCTGGGCTATAGGCTGGACAGGACTGAGCCCTCGTTAGGCATTTTAACAAGTTCTCTGGTGAAACTTTCATACACCATCATTTTAAAAGAGCTGCTCTAGGAGAATGCACTCAGATTTACTTCATCAAAAACAGTTTGCAACATAAAAGGACAATGAGGCACAATCCTACTGAATTAATGATCTGTGAGTTCCTAATGGATCCTTTCTCCTGAGAAGTCTCAGAAATATGATGACAGAAGTTCCCTCAGAATAAAGACTAAATGTGGTAAAGGGAGGCAAGTAGCCGGTGTCCCAGCACTCACCCTGATAAATGCCCCTCATACCATCTCTGGACAAACCACCCTGAAGATCCAAGTCCCAAGGCTCTTCCCACTCTAGCCAAGAAGCATCAGCAAGTCTAGAAAAGGGAAATCCCGCCAGGGGCTAAGGACAAACCAGGGAGACAGAGGATGAGGAGAAGTAAAGCGGGAGACAGAGGATGAGGAGAAGTAAAGCCCATTAAAAGAAAGCAGACACATATGGGTGGGAATTAATGTGAGTAATGGTGATTGCTAATAATCACTGAGCATATACTACGTGCCAAATACATGGGGTACTTACTTAACTGACAGGTAAGACAAATACCATTACTGTCCCCAGTTTAGAGATGAGAAAAATGAAAACAAAGTCACAGAGCTCATAGCCAGCACTCTGGCTCCCAGGTCTGTGCTCTCAAGCACTCTGCCTTTAACATGCAGTGCTGAACAGAACTGCACTTTTCCAGCTTCTCCCCTGCAGCATGCTAGGGTGAGGAGAAGCCCAAGGAGGGGAGAGGAGGGGAGAGGAGGGGAGGGGAGGGTAGGGGAAGGGAGGGGAGGGGAGGGGAGGGGAGGGGGCCAGGCCTCCACAGTCTACCAAAAATATTACCTTCCTTTGAGGTCTTACATGTCATTGTATAAGTTCATGACAACTTTCCACATTTCTTTATATATCCAAGTGTTTGAAAATAAAAATGACTTTTAAAAAATATTTATCAATAAGGTTGGCTAAGGCTATACCTTCATATCAGAAAGCAAGAAAGTTTTAAAGACAAACGGAATCATGTTGAAAAGATATATAATATATTCAAAAAGCAGTTATATAAAACAATATGTACTTGAAATTATAGAAATGTAATATATCTGACACTAACAGCACAAAGGAGGTAAGTGGAAACAAGACTGTACTGAAATAAGGAAGTAACACCATATGGTAACTCAAATCCACAGGAAGAAATGAAAAGAATCAAAAAAATTTAGAAGAAGAAGGTTAGTAAAATAAGTTCTATAAATATACAAAATTTTTAATAAATTCTATAAATATAAATTCTACCTTAGCTCCTTCAAAAAATATAAAATAACATAAAATAGTAATTTAAGAATAAAAATAAATTTTTCTACCTGTTCTGTTGGCTAGCTGACAGATAATACTGCATTGGGCTTAACAATTTTGTAAAACTGAGGGAAACTGAAAAAAGGTTATCACACATAATAAGTAAGGTTCTTAGAAAAATGTTTCCACATATCCCCAGGGATAAAAGCATCCCATTGTGTGAGAAACTGAAGCAGGGAGTTGTGTACTACAGTTTAAGGGGATGAAAAGTGATGAAAAACAGACCAATCAGAATGTGATTAAGGATCCCAAAGTACTCCATAACGCTGGGCACAGAGAACACACCTTTCGTTCTGATGAAATAAAAGCAAAGGGCATTCTTTGCTTAACCCACCTGGAGAGCCAGCTCTCCCGCTCCTTCTGCTTAGGACTCTCTGTGGCTGGGTGAAACATGGCTCCTTCCCTCGCTCCAGATGGTAAGTCAGAGCTGGTGTAGAAGTGGGTGATGCTGCCTGACAGGAAGAAGACACAACACCATGAGGAGCACAGTCGCAAGGGTCAAGCTCAGCCTATGGCCACAAGAAGAGCCAGAAGGTAGGAGAGTAATTCCTGGGTGGACTGGGCAAGATGTACCCTAAAGACGTACAGGCAGGGGTCCTGGGAATAGGTCTCGGTAGTCCTCCCAAAGAAGCCTGGAACACTCTGGGAGGCAAGTTTCTATTTAAAGGGAAACAATATGCTTTATCTTCTTTGTTAAAGAATGGAAAATAACTGTGGAAAAGTTACATGGCTCCTAGGAGCAACTCTCACAGCGAGACTAAGGGGCTGGGTTCCTTCAAGACAATCTGGAGGTTCAATACTAGGGTGAGGGTGCCAAGATATGACTCTAGCCCTGCTGTACCCAGAGAATCACCTCTAAGGCAGTTACAGACAGGGAGGGTGGCTTTTATGGTGTAAAAAGAAGGAAAATCTTCTTGAAGACTCCAGGGCTCTCCATATCTGGAAACTCTTAACATTGCCAGTTGAGGTCAGCTAATAGTTATAAGAGAACCCTTTAACTTCTGAGGGCCCAGAGAGACCAGTGGCAGAGAGGCCTTACCCAGGAAGGCCACAGCCCCATGGTTCTCCAGCATCACATCCCTGTACAAGGCTCTCTGAGCAGGCACCAAGCTGGCCCATTCCTTCTCAGTGAAGTACACAGCCACGTCCTCAAAAGTCACTGATTTCCTGAAACAAGTTCCCGCTATCCCAGGCCTCAGGACTTTGTCAGTGAGAGGCTTGGGAAGGGCATCTACAATGACATGCATTTAGTATTGGGTTCCTCGTGTGCCTGCAGGGCTTTTGTGTAAAATCTGGAAGGTGCAGAGGAAGAGGACAAAAATTAAAGGGCAGCCAGCCAGAGTTCACCCAGTTAGAACCAATACATCTCCATTATGAGCTTCCAAACATATACAACCTCCAAATAGACTACAATACAGAAGATGGGCTTGGGCCTGAGTAGGAAAGTACATACATAAAAGAAAAACTAACAAACAATGGGATATGGCTGCCACCTTAGCTCCAAGCCCCTCCCCATTTTGTAATATATTTGGGTGATTATTTGGGCTGCTCATACTGCTGTCAGTTCCCAATTCTGCTTTCATCCCAGTTCTTCTCTCCTTCCTGTCTCCTGCTCACTACCCCAGGCACAATGCTCTCAGATTTGTCTATGACTCCCCACCCCCTCCCAGAGGTAGTGAGGTTAGAGAGGCATAGGAAAGTACTGTTTAATTGGGGAAGGCTAGAGAAAAATTTGTTTATCAAAAGACAACATTAAGAGGGTAAAAAAGCAAGTCATGGACTGGGAGAAGGCATGTCATAATACATATATCTGACATAGGACTCATATCCATAATAGTGAACTATAACTTGGAGAAAAAAATGACACACAATGTAATAAAATATGGGGAAGATATCTGAACAGGGACTTCACATAAGTGGACATCCACGTATCCAATACACATGAAATGGTGCTCTGCATCATGGCTTAATGGAGAAAAGGAAATTTTAAAACCCCAATGAATCAAGAATGAATGACAAGTATTTGCAAGGACATGGAACAACTGGAACTCTCACGTACTTCTGGTAAAAGTATAAATTGGAACAACCCTTTCAGAAAATCATCAGGCAGCATCTACTAAAACTAACCAAACATATCCTATGACCTAGCTATTCGTCTCTTAAGATATGGCCAAGAAAAATTAGTGTATATGTTCATCAAAATGAATATACAAGAATGTTCACTGCCTTCTTATTCACAGTAGTCAAAAACTGGAACAATCAAAATGACCATCTACAGTAGAATGAATAAATAAAATGTGATATAATATATAATGGAAAGCTATTTGGCAATGAAAAAGGAAAAGCTACTGCTATGTGCAACAACACGAGTGAAGTTTACAGACATAAAGCTGAGCAAAAGAAGGCAGACACAAAAGAGTAAATTTTGAATGATTCCATTTATATGAAGCTTAAGAACAAATAAAACTAATCTATGATGATAAAGGTCAAAATAAAGGTAAACTTTGGGGTGGCCTTCATGGGAAGGGGCATGAGGGAGCCTGCTGAGGTTCTGATAATGTTCTATGTCTTAACATGACTGATGGTTTTACAAGTGTATGTATTTCTAAAATGCGAGTTTATACAGTGAGTTGTATGTATTGTAAATAAATTATACTTCAATAAGAAAGTAAATTTATAATTTTTATATATGTACATATCAAAATATGTCATACATTTTTATATACACATGTATACTTATATATGCATATATAATTCATATACACATATATTCATATATACTTGTATACTTTTATATATGCATATACAAATGCATACACACATACGCACAAGCATAGGTGCAGGGGCAGAAGGAACCCAGCTCACCTGGGGCCTGGCTCTTAAGGTCACTGCTGTCATCATCTGACCTCATTCACCTCTGTCTTGGAGAAGGGTAAAACTCTCAGGACCTGAAGGTAAAGAAAGAAGCATTAGTGACAATAATTTACTGACCACAACTCCTGCATACATTTGACTCACCCTTTTTTGAAGCTACCTGAACTACTATTCATCAGTTATCGCCTTGTATCAGTGGCAATTCTCATCTCACAGAGGTGAGATACTAGGCATAAAGGGGAGCACAGAAGCAGAAATCATCTCAATAATGTAATTAGCATACAATTTCCTATGTACATATTCAGCTGACCGGTTCAGCAAATGGATGAGAAGATGTACCGATGAAATCATAATTTTTGATACTCCAAGGAAGGCATCCTAGGAAAGAGGACAGAAGAGGAAACTAGGGTGTATAGCAGAGAGTGTTATGGGCTGAAAAGAAAGCTGGAGCTCCAGTTAAGATCCCTAGAATCCACACAGTTGAGACAGGAATGAGTCACATAAAAGAAACTCATCAAACATTATAAGACCTCAGAATCTCTTTTTCCTCTTATGTTACTTAAGATATTAGGACAGGACAGTTTTACTACATAAGTAATAAAAGTCAAAACAGAATTTGAAAATACTTTATTAGGAATATCTTGGTGTCTCCCTACTACTATATTTTCCTCTAAATGCAGATTGATTATAAGATTACAATTTTATAAGAATATTGGGGATAGATGGTGAGAAGAAAAACACTGCCATATTAAACGATCCAACAACTGCATGACATCTCAAATACACCAAGCTCTAAACATTATTGAATCAGGGAAGCCAAGCAATTTCATTTCAAAACTAATTCCAACTCCCTTTCTAGGTCAGTTAATTAGTTCATCATTAGGAAGTAAGCCTTCTGCAATTTAGTAGAGTGAATCAGCAAGGTTTATGCATTAAAAGTAACACTTAAATACAAATAGCTACCATTTGTTAGACTGGACATCATTAACAAACATAAAAGTGCATGTACTAGTAAAACTTAAAAACAACTCTATTCTAACTTATCGCAGCTTGCTTTAAGTCTCAGGGTCCGTCAGACAAAGGACTTTATACCGTCAGTACACTGTCCGTTCCTCCACTGACCCTTCTTAGTGAATCCAGAAAGCTATTCAGAAAGGAAGAGGAAGCTGAGGCTGTTAGGGAAAGAGAGCTGCCAGGGGAGGCTAAAAACCACACCTCAAACCCTTGATAGTTACAGGATTCCAGTGGGGGAAAAAAGGCAGTCAAAAGTGTAAACAAAAAAGAAACTACAATGCCAACCTACACAAGTAATGTTGCTAAATTCATGGCCGGTTTCTGTCCAAGAGTAACAAAAGTAGTGATTCACACTGAGTAAATAGGTAACTCTTGTATACTCTAATTCTCTTAAATCATAATACTGTCATCATATCTTTGTAATATATGTCCCTTACAGTGGATATTACTATTACTGACATATTAAACAAACGGACTTAAGCAAAAAGGTGTGATCTGTACAGCTGACAACCTGTGAAATGCAAATCATCTTGAAGTAGAACAGCGGCAGAGACCACCCTACAAAACACAAAACACTCCTACTTTCCTTTGGGGAAAACTATAGCTATGGAGTTGAAGCATAAATAACAAGCCCAAGTGGGGAACAAACCACAACACAACACACTTCACTAGTGACAGGGACCAGATGTTTTATCTGACCGAATATAAACCTTAACAATTAGGTTATGAAATGAGTAAAATTTAAAAGAATGTAATGAGAAGAATGAAATAAAGAATGCAAAGAGAACATCAAGAAATCTTTCCACCTAAATGTCCATCAACAGATGACTGGATAAAGAAGATGTGGTACATTTATACAATGGAATACTATTCAACCATAAAAACCGGCAACATAACGCCATTTGCAGCAACATGGATGTCCCTGGAGAATGTCATTCTAAGTGAAGTAAGCCAGAAAGAGAAAGAAAAATGCCATATGAGATCGCTCATAATGCGGAATCTAAAAAAAAAAAAAACATAAATACAAAACAGAAACAGACTCATAGACATAGAATACAAACTTGTGGTTGCCTGGGGAACGGGGGCTGGGAAGGGACAGACTGGGATTTCAAAATGTAGACTAGATAAACAAGATTGTACTGTATAGCACAGGGAAATACATACAGGATCTTGTGGTGGCTCACAGAGAAAGAAAATGTAACAATGAATGTATGTATGTTCATGTATAACTGAAAAATTGTGCTCTACACTGAAATTTGACACATTGTAAAATGACTATAACTCAATAAAAAATGTTTTTAAAAAGGGGAAAAAAAGAAATCTTTCCATATCTCCATACTGTACATAGGATATTATGTGCTAAACATTTGACAGATATTAGGTGCTTGATTGATATAACTCATCATGAGATTTTTAGATTAAACACTCAAATTGCCCAACGCAAATCCAGGGCACCAGGTTCTCCAATTTTGTGGACCAAGTAGCCTCCAACCTGGGAGAGGAAAAAGCAACCATTTCAGTATTCTCGAAACTTTGACTGATGTATGGATAGTAATAAGCTTCCAGACTGGGTTTACACCAGGCCTGTCAAATAAAATGAAAAAAGTGATCACAGACCGATTTCTTGGGACCGCCTGAGAAGGGAAAAGAGCATTAAGTTGTACACAAGCCTTGGGGTAGTGCCGGTCTCTGCAACCCTTGGGTGGGGTCTCTGCAACCGGGGCAAGAGGGGGCCCGAGTGCCCGAGGAACGTGTTCTCTGTTGACAAGTGTCCTAGAGATTTGTTGACACCTTAAGGACTTCGCTGGCAGCACCTGAATTTGTCAGTACACGCTGTTTCGGGACGAGAAACTAGCGGGCAGGAGCCTGCAGCCGGCGTCCGTGGCCTGCCGGCGCCTCCTCCAAAACTGTTGAGCCCAAGCATTGGCATGGAAACCCCAGCAGCAGCAGTAGCCGCGCCGTCTATCCTGGGGTCCTTCCCGTCCTTCTCAGGCTAAAACATACCTGCTCACCGTGGGCTCTGGGCAGCCCCTGCAGCTTTCCAATAAACACAGGCTTGGAGCGCCACTTGCCGGTCGTCACAAAAACAAACCTGCACACGTTTAAAAATAAATAAATAAAAATGACTTGCCGGAAGTACGTCATCACACTGCGTGGGGGTTCTGGGTAGGCCCTGCAGCTTTCCAGTAAACACAGGCTTGGAGCGCCACTTGCCGGTTGTTACAAACCAAACCCTCACGCGTTTAAAAAAAAAAAAAAAAAAGCTGTGTCGGAAACACGTCATCACACTGCGCTGTCAACACATACTTTCCCTGCAGTTCTCTCTAGCAATCTTGGAGGACCCCACAATCTCAGTGGTATCTCCTTCTAGTTCCCGCGAGACTAGCCTAAGTTAAAGAGGGGGCGTGCAGGGTAGGTTTCTGTCTTCCTCCCAGTCTCCGGGTTCTGAGTCGAACCTATCTTACCCACGTTACCTGCTCCGAAACGAGGCTGACTTTAAGGCGGAGCAAGAAGCAGGTCATTCATTCCACTAGATATAGGGTGAAAGGGCGGGGCCCAGCCGGGGCGATGAGCAGCGGAGCCGGAAAGGGCATCTTTCCTCTTGGAGGACAGGCCCGAACCCTGCCCCGCGGATTTCCCACCTGATGCTAGGAATACCCTCCTTTCAGGGCCTAGAGGAGTAATCAGGGTCCTGGCGGGAGATCTGAACCAGGGTGATGGGCTGGCCTGGACAGGATGGGGACCTCAAGACAGAGGAGTCGCCAAAACGTTTGCTGAATGAATGAAAGTCGAGGAATAGAGCAGCGATCTTACTATACATCCAGAAGACACCTAGAATATCAAAAAGGCTGTGCTTTTCAGTCCGGGTTGGGAAAGCCACTATGAACTGAGGGAGGGTCAAGAACAGGAAATGAATACAGTCCCCGCTAGAAGCTACACACAGTCCGGCATACCTTTACTTACAGCCCTGAGCAGTTCAGCGAACTTCACTTGTCCACTGCCAGATGTCCTCATTTGTCTAGTTCCTACCCAGCCACTGTGATGCCCCACATGGGGCTTACAGTTTACAGCTCTTTTTTTTAATCTCACACTCTTGCTCACCCACTGTTTCCCACAAAACAACTGTACTGCCAGGAAGCCTGGATTCAGAGGGGGCATCCAGGTCTCTGCCATGTCCTACTGAGGCCAACAATTCCCCCGGATCCATGAGGCCTTTGTGTGGAACCCTGGTCAAATCTTTTCAAGGTAATCGCAAATCCTAATAGTCTGCATAACCTGGGAGTTTTATAGGAGCTCCTCTGTTCACCTCCAAAAGACCTTTCAATATGGGAGAGCAGGGGTTAGGATCTCACTCCCCGCTCAGAAGAAACAGTCATCACTTACATGGTTGGGTAGGCACGCCAAGGCAAAATCAAAAGAACCTATACCATAGTAGTTAGTATAATGCTTATTTTAAAACTGCAATCTAGTTTCAGCAAAACATCATCCCAAATTAATGCAATTTGAATATTACTGAATTTGAGTGTTCAGTTTTAATTGTGTAATAACCTATAAACTGTCAACTGAAGTAAAATCACACAATGTGAGAGTTGTGAGTTGTTTTATTTGGGGCAATATGAGGACTATAGCCCAGGAAACAGCATTTCAGATAGCCCTGAGTAACTGCTCCGAAGAGGAACAGGGGAACTTCAGTGTTATAAATGATATTAGTGAAGGGGGGCTGGTACATGCAGTCAAGCACACATTTTGGCAGAGGCTTGCTGTTAGTCACACGAAGCAGATGTCACCATTAACGATTTTAGTGCTTTTCTAGATATGAGGAAACCCAAGAATTAGGGCTCATAAAATCTTCTCCAGAAAATATCTAACTATCTGGGGGCCTGTTCTGCATGCTTTTCCTAGAGCACAGAGTACCTCATTTCTGGTCTCCACTCTCTGAACTCCTTTCAAGGAGTGTTGAAGGTCAGCGGCTGCAGGCGCTCATTATTTAATCCAAGCAAAGGCAGACAGCAAGTGCCACCGTGATTCAATCCTTTGAGAGGCAGATGGCAAGTGCTGAGTTTTAGTTGGCAAACATAAGAATTTATATCAATCTTTAAGGGTACAATATTTAAATACCTTTTCTTACAAACTTTACAAATTCTTACGCATCCAATTGCTTTAAATACAACCCAAATTAGCATATTTTTAGCCATTTAGAGCCTGCCTGCTTTGCATATTGCTCATGAAACTGCACCTAATATCTTCTAGCCACGTATAAGACAAGCTGTGACCATAAAAGACTCCAAACTACTGCTGCCCTTCAAAACTCTCTGACCCAGAGACTCCTGCCTTGCTGTTGAGCGACACTGCCTAGACAAGTAAGCCTCCTTTCTCATTTGCTCTCCCCTAGAATTCCCTTGCCTTCTTCCCTGCTCAGCTGCCCGCTTCAGTGAGGGACTTCCCCCTCTTATGCAGTCAGTGTGCAGGCTGCCCAGTGACTATTGTTGTGCAATAGCGCCATCTCGTGGTTTTGTCTTTCTCTTTTTTTTTTTTTTTTTAATGTTTTTTATTGAGGTTTAGTTGATGTACAACACTATGTAAGTAAGTTTCGTGTCTTGTCTTTTTCTTGATCATCCCCCAAATCCTAGAACTCACCACAGAATTGAAACAACATAGATCTTCTTGCCTCTTCAGTTCTTTAATACTATTTATTGAATGCTGGTTACATCATTACTAAAGAAATTGCATCATTATGCCACCCACGAATACTAGCTTCCAGTGACATCCTCAACGGTTATTACAATGACTGCAAATACAAGACTTACACGGAATATGCAGGAAAATATGAATTATAATGTTTTCTGGTCATGTTACATTTACCATTTGGAATGTGATATAGCATAATCATTGAATCACAGATGTTACAACCATGATTTCTCTTGAACTGCCGTCTTAGTCCGTTCAGGCTGCTAAAACAATATGCCATAGACTGGGTAGCTTATAAACAACAGAAATTTATTTCTTACAGTTACGGATGCTGGGACATTCGCGATCAAGTCACCAGCACAGTTGAATTCTGGGGGGTCCCTCTTCCTGGTTCATAGACAGGACCATTTTGCTGTGTCCTCACATGGTGGAAGGGGGCTAAGGAGCTCTGTGGGATCTTTTTATAAGAACGCTAAGCCATGAGAGCTCCTCCCGAAGGCCCTGCCTCCCAATACCATAAAATCAGGATTAGGATTTCAACATAGGAATTTTGAGGGGGACACAAGCATTGAGACCATAGCAACTGCTATAATCACCGCATTCCTAGACAGTGCTGTCTTTCGATGCTGGTCACCCCTCTCCCTTCCGTCCACCGACAGCAGTGGGGAGCTAAGCAATGGGCCCATGGGAAGAGTGAGAAGAGCAGTTCAATTCACCCAAGAAATGCCCGTCCCCTGCAAGGTCCCCTGCACACCCTAGGCACATGCCCTGGGGTGGGACCTTGTTTTCTTATGTCTAATGATGGTGCTGGGCACACATTTAAGTGCATGGCTAGAGAGCGACACAGACCATTTCACAATGGCCAGAAGTTGGTCGAGTAGCCAAACATGCCTGCAGGGGAAACTGGGAGATTTAGCAGTTTCTGTGGAAGCAGGAGAGAATAGAGACTAGGAGACACATAACAGCCAGTACCATGACCACTGCAAGATAGACTGGAAATATGAATATCTAACTTTCCTATGTGCTGTAGTGAAAGACAGCACTAGAGAAAAATGCTGGGAAAGGCCAGAACAGCCCACACGGCACATCAGTACATATTAGGAAAGAACAGCCCCTAAACAGATACAATCTCATGGGTACGTGACACATGGCGAATGGAACAAGGGCAGGATTTCAACTCCCCATGTGCCCCTTACACCAGTTCCCCTTGTCAGGGCACGGTTATCACAACCACACAGGGTAGATCTGGAAATGGCTCTGGAATCAGCCAAGCAGTAATGTTGTCCCTCATTCCTCCCCACACCACCTCTTGTGAACTATTTGGTGCTTTTTCAACACATTTATCCATACCTATACAATGTTAAAAAAAACAAACAAACAAACAAACAAACAAACAAACATGCAGAGGGCCTGAGCTCTGTCTCTTCTACACACAGAAAGGCTGTAACTCTCCGAGCCACAATTAGGTAAGTATTCCCAAGGAGAAGTTCTGAGTGAATGTGAGATTCGCTTACGTACCTCCTCTCTCTCAAACATCATCACGTTGCATTGGTTGGTACTGAATATCTACAAGCAGCTGTTCACTGTTTTTTTCCAAATGTGGTCCACTTTGAGAAATTAATCAATCCAGAAATCCACCTCTTCTCAAGATGTAGAAAACTGAAGAATATGGCCCCACCCTTACAGTAAAAAACAGCCCATCTGAAAATTTTCCCTGAACACATCAGAGAGCTCAAGTCTCAGGGTAAACAACTTAACGTAAAATCTGAGGAAAGACAGACACTTTCAAGGAGAGACAATCATTGCTGGTAACAACATTTTCCTCTGATTTCTTGGGGGGGGGGGTGACATCTATTTTTTAAAAGATTTTAAATTCTTTTTTAAAAATATTTAAAACTTGGCAGATAAAAGGTTACATGGTATGAACTATTGACACAATAGGAAGTAGAACTGGGAAACCAACATGAAAAAACATTCAATCTCACAATTTATACTGAAGAAGTGTTTTAAAAACCTGAATTCCCATTTTACACTTATTAAGTTAACATTCTATTTTTTAATTATAATATCCACTGTTGGTTGCAAGCAAATGCAAACTTGCCACATTGCTGGAAGCAGAATAAATTGCTATAAACTTTAATAAACTACATGTAGCGACATGTTTCAGAAACAAAAGTGTTCATACCTCTGGGTTTGTATTCTCATTCCTGACAACTGATCCAAAGGAAATAATTCAAAAGAAGCAAAAAAAGCTATAATCACCAAACTGACTATTGCATTATTAACAGCTAACAATAAGAATTGTCCTAAATGTCCACCAAGTAACTTCAAATAATGAAAATTTACTGCCTACTGTGTGTCAGACACTGTGATGGATGATTTGGATTAAAAGACTATTTAAGACAAAGGTACTGCCCTAAAATTAATTTACCATTTGGTGAGGGGAAGAGTTAATTAGGATACATCTAAGGACATGTGACTATAAATAGCAAGTCATGAAAATCACATGGAATAGGGGAGAGAAAATTTGCCTAGGATAATAGTCATTAAAAATATTTTCTTTGCAGCAACACTGATGTTCCTGGAGAATGTCATTCTAAGTGAAGTAAGCCAGAAAGAGAAAGAAAATACCGTATGAGATCGCTCATATGTGGAATCCGAAAAAAAACAGAACATATATACAAAACAGAAGCAGACTCATAGACATATAATACAAACTTGTGGTTGCCAAGGGGGCGGGGGGTGGGAAGGGACAGACTGAGATTTCAAAATGTAGAATAGATAAACAAGATTATACTGTATAGCACGGGGAAATATATACAAGATCTTGTGGTAGCTCACAGTGAAAAAAAAAGTTACGATGAATATATGTATGTTCATGTATAACTGAAAAATTGTGCTCTACACTGGTATTTGACACAACATTGTAAAACGACTATAACTCAATAAAAAAGTTAAAAAATATTTTGTTATGATTAAGATTATATAAATCATATATGCATATGGGACAAGGACTAAGAGTGGACATATAAAAATGAAAGTATGATCTCTTGGGATAGTGGAATTGTAGGTACATTTTGCCTTTATAATTTGTGCAATACTGTGAACATTTTTCTCATTGGTATACGAGAAAATTTATACTATGTGAACATTCTCTGAAGGATAAGCCACATGTCATAAACAAATAAACCTAAAAGGAAAATACTCATTTAATGACATACATCAATGGCAAATATTTTCCTTTAAAAAACGTATTAACGTAAACTTTAGGGAGTCCAGATGGCCATTTTCTTCTTTGCGTATTTGCCTGGTGGTCATGACTGCTTCTATATGCATTAGATCCTAATCTTATACTTATTAGTATGCATGGCAATCTCCAATAAACACCTCCACCCCGGGCTGGTCTCTGGTGATTCTCCCAATGTAAACACAGGGTGCCCTCGCCCACAGTGGTACCATTGGCTTATCTGTTCACTGGCTATGGATTGGCTGTGTCCTGGAAGGTTGTTTCCTACTTGATCAGAAGCTATAAATCAGCTCTGGCCTGAGCAAACCAGTGAGTGTCTCTGCCATCAATGGGCCACAACTACACCTTCTTCAACAAGGTCTGAACCCCAGCCTTGGGGCGAGGCCTCCCTTCCAGGTTTGTCCTTCCATGGGTATACTCCAGAAGCACTAGAGTACCATACAGAGTTCTCTCACCTCTTATAGGCTACTCTTTCATCATAGCTTAATAATTCTTTATATTAAACTTCCCCTTTCAAATCACTGTTGGTATCTGTCTCCTGATTGGCCCCAGGCTGACAGGCACTTCCGCGTGTCCAGTTGCCTAAATACTGATCTGGTATTCCACAGGACTCCATCCCGGGTCCTTACATTTTGCTGCACTCTCTGGGGACGGTACTGTCCAATAGACCTTTCTGCAATAATGAAAATGTTCTAAGCCTATGTTATCTAATATGGTAGCCAACTGCCACATAGAGTTATTGCGTGCTTGAAATCTAGCTAAGGACCTAAATTTTTAATTTAACTTTAATACCCACATGTGGCTAGCAGCTACTATATTGGACAGTGCAGCTCTAGGGGATTTCATTCATTTCTTCCCATGGATTTAAATGCCTCCTGCTCATTTGATCACTCCCACATGTACAGCTCCAGATATCACTAACCCAGAGCTCCAACCCATGTATAACACCACCTACTTGAAATTTCTAATTACAGATCTCACAAACGTCGCAAATGTTAATCCAAAACAGAGTTCTAGATTTTTCCATCCCCAAACCTATTCCCATTCCAGTCTTATTCATTCCAGTAAGTGGCACCACTGTCTAACCCAGCTGCTCAAGCCAGAAACCAGAACCTGTCCCTGGTTCCTCCCTGTCCACTATCCTTGTGTACAACCCATTAGCAGCTCACTGATTTTATTTCCAAAATATATCTTATATCCACCTTCTCTTCATTTCCATTACCACCTCCCTCTCCAGGCCACCATCGTCTCCAACTTTCCAACTACATTCACTTTTGTCCCCTTACAACCTATTTTCTATCAACAGCCAGAGAATTTATCATCATCTTAAAATATGAATCAAACATGTCATTCCTCCACTGAATACCCTTCAGTGACTTCTTTTCAATTAGGATGGAATTGAATGATCTAACTCATCTATCTCTACAATCCTCAGTGGTGCCACACCTACCCTGATCATTACGCTAAAACCATCTGGTCTCTTGAACACACCAAACTCTTCACACGTTAGGGAATCTGCACAACTGTTTCATCTGCCTGCTGTTCTGGATACAAGAGACTTTTGCTCATCCTTAGCTCTCATGTTTCCTCCTAGGATAGGTCTTTCCTGAGCATCTATATAAAGGGCCCCCTCTTTCTGTACCTTGTTCATTCCCTCCATAGCACTTAGCAAACTTTAATAATTTTATTCCTGATTTTTTTTTTTCGGCTGGTCTCTTTCACTAGAATAATGTTCCAGGAAGGCAGGAAGCAGGTCTGATTCACCATTCCTCTGCAGCCCCTGGCATAGTGCTTTTCATACTGGCAGGTGCTCAGTAATATTTGCTCAATAAACAACTTCCCCCAGACACATGTTCACATTGCTCATTTCCATTTCCTGGATCTGTGTAGTACAAAGCAAAATTTTTACTGCTTATTAGGCCCCGCTAGCTGGACTATGCTAGGCCAGTTTCTCCTCACTACCTGGCCTTAGGCTTCAGCAGTCAGGGACTCTAGAGTTATTGGTACGTTTGTCATTTTCAGGAAGCAGAAGTTTGGTCTGAGAAGGCTTCTGGCTTCTCTTCCTTGCTCCTTCATCAACAATTATATTCACTGGCTGGGAGCTCGTAGATGGGATGCCTAAATAGCCAACAGGGCCAACTGCTCTAAAGCTGGGGCGTCTGGAATGGAGGTCTCATCTGTTTGGGCCCGTGTTCTTCTCCTCTGAATACGGCCTTTGGTTCTCTGACCCTTTAAGATGGTTCACACCATTCATTAATATCCTGCATTTCTTCACGGTTAATATTTTAACAGCCTGTATTCCCCTTTTATAATATTGTTTTATTTTATAGACTCCTGATTTCAAGTATAGTTAATTCTGGAATCCTTCACTTTCCCTTTGCTTGCTGCGTAGAATCTATGTGTTCCTAGCATTTATTTTATCTTTGATCCTGGATCCAGTGAGGGCATTTGTGACTATGAGGCCAAGATACTGGACAGTATTTCCACTGCTAACTGGTTGAGGACACTCAGCAGAGCATTAACCATCATCAGAGAGTGACCATTCTCCCTCCTGTGGTGATGGCCCCTAACTTACTTCAGGATGTGGGTATTATGGTGATGAGAAGGGGACAGGATAGGAGAGAATTCAGGATAGTGATACAATGAGAGGGGTTGTAGCTATACAAATTTTTATGGAAAAAACATTTCCCACTTGATTCACATTTTCGCAGTCCCAGAGTACTCTCATAACACAAGGGCAATCAGGTCTCCGAAGACTACAGAACCCAGACTACCTCCACTGCTTTCTTTAAGTTATCTTGGTGACCTCAAGGAGGACCATAACTTCTGAGGAAGAGAAGGTCCTGGAGGTTGCAATGTAACTGCAATGTCATTATATCAAATTCGGTTTTCACTGAGGTAGACTTATGAAAAGCAATATAGATAGGTAGATAGATAGATAGGTAGATAGATAGATATAGATATAGATATAGATATAGATATAGATATATATAAAGAATATATCCAGAAAGACACAACAACAATATATTATCTCTGAGAAGGGCTGGGAGACAGGAATGACAAGGAAATTTACTTTTCACTGAACACCTTTTTGAACTATTTCAATTTTTTTTATCACGAGCATGTTACATCTAGTCAAAAATAAATGTTTCAAAATTTGAAAAACATTTTTTAAAAATGCAGTGTTGGTCCTCAAAGCACCATTTAGCTGGACTAGCAAGCATGAGACTATTCAAAAAATGTAAGATAGCACATAATTAAGTACCAACTTGGGTGGTACTGACTACAAGTACAAGACAAAGAGGGTTCTGGTCAATGAAGAAGTGGGTCTTAGATAAGGAAGGGAAACTTTCAGCTCAGGGAAACTTGAACAAATAAAAATAGGCAGAAACAGAAACAAATACAGGTAAAGAACAGTAGATTCTGGAGTCATATAGGCCTGGGTCCAATCTCAGTTCTAAACTTTACCACTGAACAAACTTCAATGAGTTTTATAACCTCAGATTTCTCATTTATAAAATGGGGATAAGAGCACCTACCTCACAGGATTAAGAAAAGTTAAAGAATGTACGTAAAGTGGTTACCACACTATGTGACGCATGGTAGGTACTCAACTAAATGTCACCTAGTGTGAATATGGTTGAACGGCAGACCAGTCTTACGAGAGAACAGGGTATCCGTGCAGGAGAAGGGGCAAGATAATACTGGATGCCATAGTTATAACAAAACTGTGGGCAGTCATTTCATTTTGTTGGGGTTCCTACAACATAAGAATTATAAGTAAGTATCACCATCATGCATCCTGTAATGTTCAAGAAGGTGAGAGGTCTGACAGTTACAGGGTTTCTCTCTAGCATGGCGCCTCTGGTGCTTAATCAAGACAGAATTCTGACTGAAGGCCTTCTCACAGTCATTACATTTATAGGGTCTTTCCCCGGTATGGATTCTCTGATGACGAATAAGGTGTGCCTTGCAAATGAAGCTTTTCCCACAGTCCATACATTCATGAGGCTTCTCCCCAGTGTGGACCCTTTGGTGCTGAGCAAGATCCGAGTTCCACATGAAGCCCTTCCCACAGTCTTTACATTCATAAGGCTTCTCCCCAGTGTGGATTCTCTGATGTCGAAGAAGGGCTGGGTTCCGAGTAAAACTTTTCCCACATTCCTTACACATGTATGGTTTCTCCCCTGTGTGGATTCGCTGATGTTGTGTAAGGCTTGTGTTCTGACTAAAGCCCTTCCCGCATTCCTTACATTCAAAGGGTTTCTCTCCAGTATGGATTCTCTGGTGCCGAATCAGGTTTGACTTCCAAACAAAGGCTTTAGCACATTCTTGGCACACGTAGGGTTTCACCCCAGTATGAACCCTCTGATGTGCAATACAATGTGATCTAAAACTGAAAGTCTTCCCGCATTCCTTACACCCATAGACTTTCTCCCCGTTATGAATTCTCTGATGTTGATCAAAGTCTTCATTTTGATCAAAACACTTGCCACATTCCTCACATATATAGAACACCTGGTCACTTAGAATCTTCTGACGTTCAAGAAGGTGGGTATGAACATCAGCATGCCCTGAACACTCCTCTACTGAGATCATCTCATCTCTGACAATCACTTGTATAATGTCACTTGTAGTGTTCTCCACATTTCCCCTGTTGGGGTAGTCAGGCCATCTCCCTAACCTGCTTTTCTCCTCTTCACAGGTTTTTCCAAGCCAGAATTCCTGGGAGTCATACCACTGGGGTCCACTTGATAGCACCATGTGGTCCTGCGCCTCCTCAAAAATGTTCTTCAGAATAAAATCTTTTTTCTTACTCTTCAACACACCCTCTGAAAGAAGAAACCACAGCTGCAAATGTCATCATTACCCATGACAGAGTGACTAAGGTCACCAAGTGGTATCAGTATGTCCATGTCTCTCCAAGTGCCACCCTTGTGTCTAAGTGGCCCTGATCTAGCTGAAAATGGCAAAACAGAGCTAACACACAAAAGGCAACCAAAATCAAAAGGCAGAAACTAGACAGGCAGACAGACAGTCCCTGAGGGCTGAGGGCTCTGACTCCCAGCACCAGACCAAGCATGGGGCAGGAGGGTGGGAGGTTGAGGGGGATGCTCTTAGGAAACAGTTTATAAATGACTCTAAGGGAGACAAGTTGGAGTTCCTTCTAGGTAGTTAGGTTTATAACATGAGAAGAACTGCCCAGGATTCAGAGCAAAGGACCTGTCCAGAAATAAAGAACACTTTGTGGTATGCCTGGGGAGCCTGAGCTTGTCATACACAATGGGGAGCAGAAAGAAGACTCTTCCTCATACTTTTCAATACTGAAAGAAGGAAATAAAGTCTTCTCATTGAATCCAAACACCAGGTCCACCATGAAACGTGCTTCCCCAAATTACTTAAGGCTGAGTCGGGCAAATATACATTTATGTATAATGTCCCATTAGACTGCGATCACTTCTGGGAGAAGAGCCATATATTACTTGATTTTTGATCCCTAGTAATGAACACAATGAAGAAAATGCAGCATTTACTTTTGAAGTGCTGGTTGACCATAGCAGCCAGATAGGTAGGTCCTCTGTTCACTTTAAGCCTAGGATGCAAGAACTCCCCCAATTCTTAACTGATCTTGTCCAAATAAAAGCTGAAAGTTTAGCATTTTCTCTTGATTGATTGATTTGGGAGTTTTTAGGGCCTTTTATTGAGAACGTAAGTGGTAAATGGAATGTTAGTATTTTACAAAAGACAGAGGGAACTATGTGACTTGGAGAAAGTGCGCTTTTCCCTCTCACTTACCAGTACAAATTAAGCTTGGACCCTCTCCTTGCAGTTTCCGTTTCAATGGCTCTTCCACCTCCTCAAGATGGGAGACCCCAGCAGGCTTTAGAAACGGATATCCTGCCAGGGTCAAGATATAAACAAGTCTGGCTGAGTTGGGAAGAATGGGGCCCATTAAGAAAGGAACAGAGATGGAAGTGGTACAGGAGAATGACAGTTGGTGGAAAGACAGGTAACAAAATGACCTGAAACTTGAGGCTAATAATATAAAACATAGGAAGTAGAGGTATAGGGAGGTTGTGATTCCATCAGTTCACCAAAATACAAAAGCTTAGCGTTCATTTTAAAATGTTAAGAAGAAATAGGAAAGACTAAGTAAGGTCTCTTCTGCACCTGCCACTAGGAGGTGAAGGCTGGTTCACATAGAAAAGTACCAGGATGGGATAGAATTGCAAAGCGTTGTCCCTGAGACTATGTCGGGAAACCACAGTCTCCTAGTTTCCTTCCTACCAATCTACCGCCTTCTCTTTCCACAAAGGATCAATGGGTCTCTCTACGGCATCCATAAGGAATGGCCTCACAGTTTTATTTAGCCATTTCCCGAAGTCACTTCTTACTCTAATGATAAGCACCTCTATTCACAAAGGTCCACTCTAATAAATTCCTCAGTCTTAACTAAGATCTGTCTCTTTGTAAGTGCCATCCAAAGCTGCCTAAGAAACAGATCAATTCTACATTTTCCAGATGATGACCATTTACGTTGCAGAGGCAAAGGGCTGTGTGTCTCATGAATATTCTTAGACAAAAGTGGACTTTGAGTACAGACATGAGCTCCAAGGAGGTCTGCTGCAGGTCAGGGAGTCAGGGTTTTGCTCAAGGAATAACTTAGCTGTTAGCCTTCTGCCTAAAGCAAAGACAGGAAACTCCCTTGAGCAGTGGGGAAAGGAAGCATTGAGATCCTGAGAGAACGTGGAGGACACTGTAGTTGCCTCCCT
The DNA here is from genome assembly GCF_009834535.1 of Camelus ferus. Taxonomy (NCBI): domain Eukaryota; kingdom Metazoa; phylum Chordata; class Mammalia; order Artiodactyla; family Camelidae; genus Camelus; species Camelus ferus. The sequence goes on from NC_045712.1 coordinate 39,420,368, forward strand.
ACATGGCCTCCAACTTTTGCCCCATCAGGGAGTAGCCAGGCCCTCTGGGTGGGAGTGATCCCACCGCCAGCTCCTAGTACAGACCTTCACTGACCTAAGTCAGGCAGATTATCCCATCTCACTCACTACATGAGAGATCCGTTCAGGAAGTAGCAATCCAGGCCAAGTCAACCAGTGCACAGTTTTTCCGTGGCTACGGTGATTGATTTAGAGCTGGCATAAAACTTAAGATGGTGCATCAGAGCAACACTGGGACTTTGATTCAAAATGGTTAAAGCCTGAGGAGGCCTGCCCTGTTTCCCCCTAGGTATGAAGGAGCACAGTCCTGGTTACAACTATTAATCATCTTACAACCATGAGAGGAGCCAGACTGTAGACAAAACCAACACACAAGGAGTCAGAGAAGAGCAGAGATTGAAATTCTGATCAAACTGTACCCGCAGCCCATTCTAGCTAAGGACTTACCAGTTACGCAGAACAACAAAGCCTTCTATATTATTTAGGCCAGTTTGAATTGGGTTGTTACTTGCCATCAACGGTATCCTAACATGGAAAGACTGCCAGACACAGCAAGGAATTGTGAGAATGGGGAAGTTCAAGTTACACTGGTGCCCATGGAAGAGCCCCTGTGGGAAGAAGCTGAAATGGGGCCAGGGAGGCAGTAAGAGGACACAGTTCTCAGTAAGAAATTAGGAGAAGGGAAGCCCTGTGTTGGGCCTAAACACTAGGGCTTTCCCATCAGAAATCCCTGAGGAATGGAAACTATTTGGCTCAGGGTTATTTAGACTTCTTGATTTCTAATGATAAAAATGGCCATGATACCCTAAAGGGCAGTCAGAATCTTCTGCCGGAAGATTATAAGCAAACCAGGAAATTAGAAAGGCCACCTCAGGTCAGAAGGTAAACAGAAAAGTCAGGGAGTAAAGATAAACGGTGGCCACAAAAAGAACAGTGGAGACGGGGAAGAGGCAGAACAGGTGTATAAAGATGGCACACGGAGGAGCCAGGATGAATAAAACAAGGACTCAAGAAGATGGAAAACCATGGGAACACAGAGGACAGAAAGGAATCCCACTGGTGTCCATAGCACTAGTTACCTAAACACATAGCTAAAATCACAATTTAAAGATCAAGACAAGGGAACTGGTTGGATGACTGGCACGTGTGTCCTCACTCACCTGAGGAGATGCCCCTCGGGCCCTCTCCATCCAGAGCTCCCTGCGGAGCCGAGCTCCAGGGTGCTTCCCCTTGCTCCAGCTGGAAAATCAGAGCCGGTTTGGGAAATGGAAACGCTGCTTGAGGGGAAGGAAATGGGACAGGCAGGTGAGTGCGTGAGAGAGCAATCCCATGGCTCCTCCCAGGCCTGTGTTTTCAGGGGCAGGATGGGAAAGAAGGAAAATTACTAGGGAGAACAAGAAAAGGAAGACCAGGGAAAGGGTCAGGAGACCCAGGGGAGAGGGGCCAGGAGGCTGACAAAGGTCAGAAAGCTGAGTAAGAGGTGCTCAATAACTGGGTGATGATTAAAATAGATGATTTTACTCAATGAGGACTGAGCTTTCCTGTGCTCTCAAGTTCAGACACCTGCATGAGGATGCATGGTATTGGGCTGGGTCTCCCAAACTGAGGTGACAGGGAACTGAGGGCTCGGGGGGTGGGTGGGGGGCAACAGGACTCTTCTCTCTTCCTACTGTACCCACAGCACATGTATTAGGAGATCAGAAGTCCTCCCCTGGGGACAAGGAAGTCCCACATGAGGCCCAAATTGATACCAGGACTTCCTACTTTCAACCAACCACTAAGGTCGGGTCATTAAGAATCCAAGAGCCTGAAGTTGCCACTTAGCTGAGAGTTATCAAAAGCTCCTGAGTCTTTGAGGAAGAAGGAGACAAGAAATTCTGAAGGGCAGAGGCAGAGTCCAAAGGGAAAGACCCTTACCCAGGGAAGCCACAGCCCCATAATTCTCCAGCATCACATCCCTGTACAGGGCCCTCTGAGCAGGGGCCAGGCCGGTCCATTCGTTTTCAGAGAAGTAGATGGCCACGTCCTCGAAGGTCACTGACTCCTGAAACAACATGTGTTTAAATGCCCTGGGACAATCCCAGGACCCAGGCCTGGAATAAGGGGCAGACCAGGCACCAAGAAATACTGGAGTCGGTGCCCATCGAGTTTCTGGATTCTGAATGTCTAAGGGAACTCTCAGCAGATATTCACCCCTACTTACAAAGATATAAGGGATCAGCCATCAATCTTCTAATGTCTCTTCATTTTTACTTCAGCAAACATCCCCTCATCTTTTGCATAAGTCTCTGCAAGTTTTCCCTCTCCATCCCTACATGTGCTCTAGCTGCCATCCTTTCTCCAGTGTGTCTCCCTCAGAGGTCACCAATCCTTGACAAGAGCAACTACCACCAACTGTGCCAAGCACTTTACGTACATTACTCTGTGTGTGCGTCACAGCATCTGAGGAGGGTATGAGATCCATTTTATAGAAGAGGAAACCAAGGCTCAGAGATTAACCTCTCCCCAAGTCGCAGAACTGAGAGAGAATTCAGGCCTGTTTGACTCTCTGGCTCTTACCTACCTACTGTCCTCCCTTACCTACCTTCTATCCTCCCTCCTACCTCCCCGGCTTTCCCTGGGGTGGACACTTGTGCTTCTCTCCCTCTGAGTCACTGCCACCAGCAGAAACAGTGGTTCAGGGCACCTCAGAACATTCAGACTGTTCTAGAGGCTGTTCTCAATAGGGCAGAATCCTGACTCTACTCCCTGGGCTTGCCCACCTCAACACACCCTCTGTAACACCCCACCCTACTCTTTCTTCCCCACATTCTAACCTCAATGACCCTTTCTCTGTATCTCCGAGAGCCCCAGCTCCTGCACCTTTCTTTCCTTTTTCTCTTTCTCGCTTAAGAAATACAAACAGGGCCAACTTAGGGCCATCAGGACTGCTTCTAATTCTCAGAAACTGCCTCATTCCGGATCTCAATCTCCATACTATGGAGGGGCCCATTCCAGTTCATTTCATATCAGTCCTTGTCCTACAAAGTCCCCACAACTGATCCAGCACTCCAAGGCTCAAAGGCTTTGGCTGGTTCACCTTTGCCTATCTAAAAAAGCCTAAATCCTCTGCACTGCTGACAATTCCAGTCACCATTCAGCGATCCAGCTTACTTCAGGATTATCTCCTGCAAGACCACCTCACGCCCTGTCCCGTCACCACCCCATCATGAACCAAAACCCTTTCCTTGCCGAGATTTGTGCCCTTGCACCTGCAGTTCCCCTGCCTGAAGATCCAGCTCCTTCCTCCTGCACTTGCAAACTCGTATTTATCTCAAGACCCAGCTCAAACAAAACCTGCTCTGTAAAACCAATCATGGAAATTCTGGCCACTCATCGCCGGGCACAGCGCTCTGTGAACACCTCTGCCCCAGCACTGGCCCATGCCAGTATGCTTCCCTGGCCGCCGCCAGTCTTGGGGACGTCGAATTCACTCTGCCCCTGCCTGTTCCTCCGGGCCCTCCACTCTGGGTCTGTACCCCGAGGTCGCGGCACTACCCCCTCTCTGCCCCTCATCTGGGCCTAGATCCCGGGGCGGAGCCGAGCCAGCTCCTCGGCGCCGGCCCCGCACTCACCGGGCGCGCCCGGGCCGGCGCGGCCTGTCCTGGCAGCAGCTCGAGCGCAGGGCCGAAACGGGCCCCGCTCGCCAGGGCCGCGGCCGCCCTCCGGGGAAGCGAGCACTGGCCAGGCCCGACTGGGGGCTGCCCCGGGTCGGGGAGGGATGTTTCGGGCCCTGGCGGGCCTGACATAGCGGCTCCGCGCCCTGGAGACTCCAGAGCAAGACCCAGGGTCCGCGCCCTCGCCAACCCGCAAGCCTCACGCCCAGCTTCCCACGTTCTGCGTGAACCAGATCTCCGCACGGGAGAGGTGGAGGCTGCGGCACTCCTGCCATTCCGGCTTCTCTAGCACGGTGGAGGGCTCCGAGTCTCTGTGGTCCTCCCTTCTTGCCCAGCAAAGGAGGGAGGGGAGAGTGGTCCAGCTCTCCGACTGCAGCTCCGGGCGCTGCAGGGATTGGGGAGAGTAGGGGTGCTGGGAAGGAGGCTTCCTCTTGGAATCCTTCCCTGGCCCCTTTCTCCCCACTGATCACCCTTCTTCTCCACCTCATCAGAATCTGGGAGGCAATGAGAAAGTATCTCATGATAACCTCCCACAGGGATAGGGACAGAAGCAGGAGATGGCCTCAAAAGCTCACAAATCTCCTCTCATCCTCTCATGTTCTGGAAGGATGACAAGGTGATCTGCCAAGACTCAGAATGGCTATAGTTCAAGGCTTTGCCTGCAGGGCTTTTAGAGATATGTACAGAATTGCCAGGGCACTATGGTAGAACAATTCCCCCACAACTTTACCTCCCAACTTCTCACACATAAAGAATTCTCGAGAGCGTAAGTCACCACTTAGATCATCAGATACTCTAATTAAGTGTACTGATAGAGGCTTAGGCCAAATACATTCCATTTGTCTTAGGCAACACTGGACAAGAGTGACCATGACTGACTCACAGTACAACTAGGCTCACTGGAGGAAAGACTACAGTCAGGCTTCCCATCCAGAGCCAAGCCAGCTAACTAAGTTATTAATCCAGGTGAGGAAAGAGATAATGGCAATGGCACATACCCCACCTACACTGGCCAGCAAGAAATCCAGGGCAATACAACTGTAGGTTCTTTACAAATACCTTTTATTGTATTGAGGAATCTTCCCTCTATGTCTAGTCTTCTGAGAGACTTTATCATGAAAAGGTGTTCAATTTTGTCAAATGTGTTTTCTACATCAACTGAGATGATCATGTAGGGCTTTTTCCCCCTCACCCTATTAGTGTGATGTATTGATTTTCTCACGTTCACTCACCCTTGAATTTCTGATATAAACCCCACCTGGTTATAGTGAATCATTCTTTCAATAGGTTGTTAAATTTGACTTGCTAATATTTCATTTAAGTCTTCTGCATCTATATTCATAAGGGATACTGGTCTGAAATTTTCTTTCATGTGATGTCTTCATCTGGCTTTGGTTTCATGGTACTACTGGCCCCACAGAATGAGTTATGAATGTTTCCCTCTTTAATTTTTTGGAAAAAGCTTGAGGATTGGTTTTAATTCTTTAAATGTGTTTGGTAGAATTCAGTAAAGCTATCTGGCTTAGGATTTTTCCTTGTTGGGAGTTTTAATTAGTGACTTAATTTCTTGTTATCATCCTATTGAGATTTTCTACTTAGGAATTTGTCCATTTCTTCTATGTTATCTAATTTGTAAGTGTACAGTTATTCAGTGTTCTCTTATAATCCTTCCTGTCTCTGTAAGTTTGGTAGTAATGTCCCCATTTTCATTTCTGACTTTAGTTATTTGCATCTTCTCTTTTTCTTAGTCAGTCTAGCTAAAGGTTTGTCAATTTTGTTGAACTCTTCAAATAATCAATTTTTGGTTTCACTGATTTTTCTCTATTGTTTTCTATCCTCTGTTTCATTTATCACTGCTCTAATCTTTACTATTTCCTTCCTTCTGCTAGCTTTGGGTTTAACTTGTTTTTCTTTTCTAGTTTCTTATGGTGTAAGGTTAGGTTATTGATTCAAGAGTTTCCTTTTTAATGTAAGCATTTGCAACTATAATTTTCCCTCTGAGTGATTCCACTATATGCCATTAAGTTTTGGAATGGTGGTTTTTTTCACTCATCTCAAGGTATTTTCTAATTTCTCATGTGAATACTTCTTTCAAGAAGAAAGCATGAGGAAGCTTATACATGGATTCCTTCAGACTCCACACGTCTTTTTCACTTATGATTCAGATACGTATCCTTAGTACACCACTCTAATAAATCTTAATCATGAGTAAAACTATATGCCAAGTCCTGTGAGTTCTTCTAGGGAATCTCTGAACGGGAAGGTGGTCTTGAAGATCCCTGACACAAGTTGATCCGGGAACTAGAAGGCATAAAACATGTAAAGCATTTAGCATAATTCTTGGCTCATAGTAAATTCTCAAAATAAGAATGGAAAATTCTTAAATGAGACTATTTTCTGATCTAAAGGCAGGGTAAAATAGTATCTCCCCCGCACCTCCATTTCAAGGTACTGCTGTTGACTTCTGGGGGTGAGACAGTGAGCAGGAAGTGGCTAGCATTGGAGGAGTCATCAATATCATCCAGAATTGGTACAAAGGGCAAACAAGCCTCAAGGGATAGCCAGTGCATCCGGACTAGAGAATCCCAGAGGAGAACCCTGATACAGCAACCACAGCAGGTTAACGAAACCCTTTGGTCGGTGCACAGTTGCTCAAAATTCTGTGCCGTATATGGGAATAAGAAGACATAAGATCAGTCAAGACCAGAAACCCACCTTAGCCCTGTCTATAGAACTCAACCATCCTCCTGCCCACCATGGAATGTGCAAATGAGGTGAGCAACAAAGGAGCACAAAAAATGTTGAAGTATAACAGAACGATGCTCCAGCCGGGCTTACTGAGACAAGAACTTGGGCATAAGTGGTGGCTTCGTTCAGTGCGCGCGTTGGAAACAAACGGCGGTGTAGGGAAGGAGGCAGCCTCTCTGCAGCTCCTCCCTCTACCCCCACTCCCTTACTGAGTGCTCTGCAGACGAAATGACACACAGTGCGTCGAGGAAAAGCTCCCCGTACCCACAGACAGAGGGCGCCGCCACACGAACAACTACCTACGATGCCTAGCCTACCCAAAAGAGCCATCGCGGAGGCCGCAGGGGCGGAAGTGCATTACGACTTTTCCGGACCTCGGGCCCGCGGCCGCTCTAGCAGGCCCGGAGGTCGCCTCTGCGTGTCGTTGGTCCTCCAGGACCGCCCGACCCACCATGGTGACTCCGCCCCTGCCCTCCCGCGTAGCTGCGGTGCTCGTTCTGCATAGCTAGGCTGGGAGGGCAGCTGCATGGGTCGATTCCCCCTGGGCCGGCCAGTCTCCACCTGCTGATACATCCGGCCACCCATTAGCGACCCCACTGCGCCGTACCCAGACGCAAGGGTGGCTGGACCTGCTGGCGGCGTGAGAAGGGTTCAGTGCAGCGTGATGGGTCAAAGCCGGAATCCTCATTGAGCCTACCGAACCCGCATCCTACTGGAGACTCTCACCCTTCCTCTGAGCTCTCCAACCACGCTGGCCCTAGAGTAGGTGTGCACCCCGTACCTTGGGGTGACCCTGTCACAAGCCTTAGCCACCCTCCCACATCTACCTCTGGCACCATGCACGATGACACACAACAGGCATTGACCTGGCCTTGTTATCCTCCAGGCCTCCACTTACTACCTGATCAGTGGGGCCTCCCCATCCTCTTTCCCGCTCTGCTCTACTTTGCAGCACTTAACACAACTGTGATTATATACTTCTTTGGGCAATGGTTTAGTACCTTTTCCCCTTCCTTAGGCCTCCAAGAGGGCAGGGACAGGGTCTATCCAATTTAAGGTTGTAGCAAAATTTCTGGCAATTAAGTGTACAGTAAATATTTGTTGAATGGATAGATGGGGCTGTTCCAAGAAAAGATGGAATGAGTGAATGAGTGGGTATGAGTGAATGAATAAATGAATGAAGGTGAGAATGAACGTAAGATGGTGCTGCCATCCATTAAAAACTGAGGGACAAAGTTCAGCTCATTGGAGGTGGCCCACGACAGTTTCTGACCATATTCTAAGGCTGAGGAGAGTTGATGGAGCTGAGTCCTTGCTGAGCAATGAGAGAGGACTTTGTAGAGGCAGAGTGTGGATGTTTTCAGCTCCCTCCTGGGAGGAGCTGCATAGGGCAAAAGGACCTCACTCAAGAAAGAAATGAAAAGTCTTACAGTTGTCTGAGGAGACAAAGTCCCTGTTTACTGGTTATTTAGGAAGTTAAAGAGTAACTTGAGGGTCATTAGAATTTGTTGAATTGAGTCTGCAGTTATGGGCCAGGCTGCTTGACTAAAGCCTTAGTAGAGTCAATATAACAGCTTTCCTCTTCTTGGGCCTGCTGGCAGGGACCTGGCCTGATATTTCACAGAAGGCCCCCAGTAAACAGTCAGCTCACCTCATCCAAGCCAGGGAAACTATCAGAAAAAGTCCCCACTACACTCTGAACCTAGATCTTTATGGTGAAATCAAGTAATTGGTTTGAAGTCCCTGTTATCTCTGACATTTCCTAATTCCAAGATTCCCAATCTGTACTTCTTGCTAGAGGAGTGTGCCAGCCGACTGGCAAGAGGCTCAGGGCCTGAAATCTGAACCTGTGCTTGAAGAGGCCTCCAACTGGGAGGTGCTGTGGGTCTTTTAAAAAAGAGGAGAGGATGGGTGTGAAACTTAGTAAGTACCTGGTGCATTTTGGCTAACTGAGCTAGCAAATTAATGAATACATGAATTCAGGAGTAAATAAAGGAGAACAATCAATAAGTCACAGGAGTAAGAGTGGGGTCAAAGACTTGGCAGAGAAGATATTGGAGATGGTTCTGAAAAAGTCAGAACAAAGCCTGAAGCTAGTGAGTAGGCTGTAACCATAGCTCAAGTCTTCCTTCTGGCCTTCTTCCTGATCCCACCTCCTCCTCGCACATGACCAGGTCCTGGAAATTCCCTGGAAATTTTGCTTCCGGGTACTATCTTAGCAGAGTTATTTATGGTAACTTGCAGCTACAGGACGAAGTCCACATGGACAAACTTTCCCATCCCCAACTTGTCAAGTTCTCCCAAAAGCTCTCTTCTGGCAGCCAGAAAATAGTGTATCCAGAGCTCAACCTGGAAAAGCACAACCATGGTGCTCTGGGGGCCAGTGCTGGGAGCCCTGCTGGTGGCCATTGTCGGGTGCATGTGGCTGCTGGGGATGCTCCGGCAACGAAGACCCAAGGAACCCCCTCTGGATAAGGGCTCCGTTCCCTGGCTGGGCCATGCCATGGCTTTCCGGAAGAATATGTTTGAATTTCTGAAGCACATGCGGGCCAAGCACGGGGAGATATTCACAGTACAGCTAGGGGGTCAGTACTTCACCTTTGTCGTGGACCCCCTCTCCTTTGGCCCCATCCTCAAGGATGCACAGAGAAAACTAGATTTTGTGGAATATGCACAAAAATTGGTGCTAAAGGTATTTGGCTACCGCTCCGTGCAGGGAGACTACCGGATGATTCACTCAGCCAGCACCAAGCACCTCATGGGGGATGGCTTGGAGGAGCTCAACAGAGCCATGCTGGACAGCCTGTCCTTGGCTATGCTGGGGCCCACCGGCCCAAGTCCGGATGCCAGCTGCTGGCATGAGGATGGCCTCTTTCGCTTCTGCTACAATATCCTGTTCAAGGCCGGCTACCTGAGCTTGTTCGGCTACACAAAGGACAAGAAGCAGGAACTGCTCCAGGCGGAGGAGTTATTTGTGGAGTTTCGTAAATTCGATCGCCTGTTCCCCAGGTTTGTCTACTCCCTGCTGGGGCCCCGGGAGTGGCTAGAAGTGGGCCGGCTCCAGCGTCTCTTCCACAAGGCACTCTCTGTGGAACACAACCTGGAGAAATGTGGCATAAGCAGTTGGATAACCTACATGCTGCAGTTTCTGAGGGAGCAGGGAGTAGTCCCAGCCATGCAGGACAAGTTCAACTTCATGATGCTCTGGGCCTCCCAGGGTAACACGGGGCCTACCTCTTTCTGGGCCCTCCTGTTCCTCCTGAAGCACCCAGAGGCCATGCGGGCTGTAAGAGAGGAGGCCACCCAGGTCCTGGGGGAGGCCAGGCTGGAGGCTGGGAAGTCCTTCGACTTCAACATCAGCGCCCTGCACCAAATGCCAGTGTTGGACAGTGTGATGGAAGAGACACTGCGGCTGGGGGCTGCGCCCACCCTCCTCAGGGTGGTGAACAATGACCACATCCTGAAGATGTCCAATGGGCAGGACTACCTGCTCCGCAGTGGAGATATCCTGGCCCTCTTCCCTTATCTCTCAGTGCACATGGATCCTGACATCCACCCTGAGCCAACTACCTTCAAGTACGATCGCTTTCTCACTCCCAGTGGCAGCCGAAAAGTAGACTTCTACAAGGCAGGCAAGAAGATCCACCACTACACCATGCCATGGGGCTCGGGCGTCTCTATTTGCCCTGGCAGGTTCTTGGCCCTCAGCGAGATGAAGCTGTTTGTCCTGCTCATGGTCACACACTTTGACCTGGAGCTGGTGGACCCTGACACAACTGTCCCACCTGTGGACCCCCAGCGCTGGGGCTTTGGCACTACACAGCCCAGCCATGAGGTGCGCTTCCGCTACCGCCTGCGGCCTGCTGAGTGAGATCTGCCCAGGCGGCCACCAGCCTGATCGAGGGGCTCCCATGGGGTCCCCTCCTCCTCTCGCCCCTCTGAATCCCCAGACCTCGCATTGGCCACCCCTTCCTCTGTCCTGCTTTCCCTCCCTGCTCTTTGGCCTCCTCCTAGTCACCTCACAAGCTTATCATCCTCTCTTTAAAACACTGTCTGTCACAGTGGATTCTCTGGGGAAGGGGAAATATCTTTGGGCAAGTCAGTTTAGGAGCAAATACATGCCTTGACAGGAGCTGCAGTACAGAAACTGGGTGTGGTGAGTAATAGAGCATTTTGCAAATGTTAGCCTCCACCCTCCCACTCTGTTTTGTTTTTGTCCTCAGCACTTATGCCAAGTCCTGTGGAATTCTGCTTCTGGAACAGTGTCATCCAATAGCAGCACGAGGCAAGCCACATGTGTAATGTTTAATTTCCTATGGACACATTTTAAGTAAAAAGAAACAGGCAAAATTCTTGTTTATACTATATTTTGCTTGACCCAGTAGAGCCACAATATGAGCATGTCCACATGGAATCAACATAAAAATATTAATGAAATATTTTTACATTTCTTTTTTCCGTATTGCCTTTGAAATCTGGCCTGTACTTTTTACCCTTACAGCATATCTCAATTTAGACCAGCCACATCCTAAGTGCTCAATAACCATGTGGGGCTAGTGGCTTCTGCATTGGATAGAGCAGGTCTAGAGAAAGGCTGCTTTTCATGTAGGAGTTGTTCAAAGCCCTTCCTCCCTGCCCTCCTCCCCTCTCTGCACCCCCACCTCGGAGTGATCTCAACCCCTCACTTGGTTTCCACAACCGTCACTGAGCTCAGAGCTCTCTCTTATGTCCAGACTCCCAATCCCCCAAACAGGGGTCTCACAGCACCTCTGACTCAGTGGGGCCAGTGCAGAACTCAACATCTGTCCCCCTACTTCTGCCCTAAACCCTTCTCGTGATTTCCCTGCCTCTCTCTGCTCAGGACATGACTTCCCACCCCATCCCTCAAGGCAGATATTGGGGAGACACACTTACCTACTTCCTTTTTCTCACCCACATACAGTCAGGCCCCAGTTCTGTCAGCCCAACTTCCTGTGGTGCCTCTGAACCCCATCTCCCCTCCCCTACCCCCACTGCCATTCTAATAGCTCAGAACTTGGCATTTCTCTTCATGTGGGGCCTGCAGACCCTCTGTTTACCCTGCTGCCAGAGACTTTTTCTCCAAAAGCACCTGTTTGTCCCCCTTTTACTTTTCTGGCTCCCCATCAACTCACACACCTGAAATTTAAGTTTTCCCACAGCTGGCCCCCAAATTTTCTATCCAGTGCAATTCAACTTCAGCAACTTTCTCCAGTGGAACTGTCTGTAAAGTATAGCATTTGCTTTCACTGTTAATCATGGTGCCGGCTACTCCCATAAGCCTTTTTGGACCTCACCCATCCCATCCCACCCTCTGGCCACAAAAGGCCTCCATCCCCTGGAGCTCCCCTCGCACTGTTTATATCACAGCACATCTGTTATGTGTCATTGTTTCTGCCTCCCACCCCTTGTTCCAGACTGGAGCCCTGAGGCGTGGTATCTTATTCCTTCATCTCTGACCCCAATTCTCTAAATGTAGATTAAATTACAGAAACCTGACTTCCAGTCTCGGATAATTTACTTCATGTCTTCAAGTAATTTCCTTCCCCTTCCACCCTCACTCAGCTTTCTCGCCTGTGAAATTGAGACAGGAAGAGGGCAGGGCACAGCCATTCAAGGAATAACACAGTAATTAACACCAGTATGGCGGAAGATTCAACCCCCAGTAGGCCTTGAGGCTCAAGATGGTGGGAGATTTGACTTCTAGCAGAACTTGAGCTTCATTATATGCTCATTGTAATGTATTAGCATGGTGAATTACATGCCCACAGATGTCATGACAGTCCCAAGGCTAGCCACAAAAGGTCAAAGAGTGGGAAATGGCCATCTTCCTGGGAATCCCAGCCCTGTCCCCAGAGTAGTTAGACTGGTCCTTCCACTTATTAGCTTATGAAGCTGTGAAGCCCATAAAAACTGGCAACACAGCGCCTTGTGGCCGCCTTTTTGCTCCCTCCTCTTCGGAGATGGCCCACACTCTGTCTATGGAGTGTGTACCTACTTTCACTCTAACCTGAGCACCCAACCCTGAAACTTCATGACCCTTCTCTTGCCTTTTGAGACAGCCTACACTCTACACAGTATGTGTCTCTCTGAATAAATCTAACCCTACTCAACTGTGGCTCACTCTTGAATTCTTTATTGTGCGAAGCCAAGGACCCACACTTGGCAGGGCACCTCCCAGGGTCTCAGTGGAGAGACCTGGGACATGACCCTCCTCATGCCCCACATCTGTTTTTCCTGCATCAAAATGGAGACAATCCCTGTTGCCAGGCATGCTTACCACGGCTGGGAGAGGGGGAGGGGTGCAGCTGGTTGATAGCAGAGCCCTGGCTGGGGCTGAGACAGGAGGCGGAGTGACTGTGAGCGCTGGTATAGGGTCCTGGAGAAGGGAGACCCAGGCAGCAGGACCCCCTGCAGGGACCACCCAGGGAGGCTTTTCTCTGCTACTCCAATCCCACATCTCTGACTGGCCTCTTCCTCTCTCAAGAGGTTGCCTGTTCCACCCTAAGTTTTGCTAGAATAACAGGCTTTTACAGTGGGCAGAGGCCAGGCTGGGGGCAGGAGTCTGTCCTCACTAGCTATATGACTCTGGGCTGAGGCTTACCTTTCTCTGGGTCTAGCTGCCCCAAAATGACATCTGCCTGGAGCCTGATGGAGCTCTGATTGACTAGGAGAAGCCAGGCATCTAATCCCACTCCCCCAGGGCCAAGAGCATAAGGAGAAGTCATGTGGGGAGTACAGTAGAAAGAGAAGGGGATTGGGAAGCTGGGAGACATCCTTGGGAAGCTTACCAGCAACCTCCTCGCCACAGCCAGGCCTTGTGCCAGACCAGGTGTGCAAATATCCTATCCCATGCCTCCTTGGCCCTTCCCAGAACTGGGTGCCACATTCCTTCCTTTTCTCCACACTCAAAGGAATATGGACGAGGAGCCTGGCCAGTGGACAGGCTGGGGCAGGGCTGAGGGCCTGAGTCCACTAAGTCAGGACCAAAGTCAACTGAGAGTGACCATGTGCAGATGTCCCAGGACATCATGGATCCTGTGATCTCTTTGAGGGTGTGCTCAGGACCAAGGCAAGCCTCGGCGAGTCCATGTGAGGTGAAGACGAGTGTACCATTCCACAGTCAGGGACATCCACCATAAAACCAGGCCTCCCAGGAAGCAGTGAGCAGCCAGAAGGAGCATGTGCAAGTAGAGGCCCACACCCACCTGGTGGCAGGGGAGGAGCCCCTGGCACCTGTGGTTCTACACCTCTGCATGGGAGCTGCTGGACACACGCTCCACAGGGGCCACCCATCCTGCCCTGGCAGAGACCTCGGGGCAGCAGAAAAACAGAGACCCCCAAGGATGCATCTGGTCACTGCCTGTCCTCAGCCAGCAGTTCTGTCTGCCAACCCCTCATTTCTGCAGCAAACTTTTTTCTCCCTGAGAGAAAAGCTCACTAGGTGCTTTCTCTCTGAGGATAGCTCATAACAGAGCAAGATCAGGGATGACAGGCCAGTTGTCATCCCTGGAACCGCAGGCACCCCAGGAATTGCAGGCACCTGGGAAAATAAAGGGATATTTTTTCGTAGGAAGTAACTGCTGTGGATACTCACACCACACTTCATAAGGCGGAGGGTGGGCAGCCCTGCTCCCAGGCAGAGCCAGGCCTGCCCTTCTCCCTGGGTCAGCAGGGTGGAAGAATATCCTTTGTCTCATGGCCTGAGGGTCAAGAGAATCCTGGAGGCTTTCCTGAGACCCCAGGTAGGAAGTGCAGGTAGGCTGGGCAGTGCAGGCTCTCAGAACAAGGTCCGGGCTGGGAAGTCAGGTCAGGATAGAGAGATCACTGTCCTGGCCTGGGCTGTGAGAGCCCACCTCCAGCTCACTCTCTGACCAGCACTGACATGCCTGCTCACAAACTGCGCTGCAGTCTGAGCCCTCACTGTGCTCAGCTGTGGCATATGGCCACTGGGACAGCGAGATGGACCGATGGGTCACCTGCAGCCAGGCCTTCTCCTCCCCTTTGGGCACAGGCTTCAGGGCACTACTTCTTATACACCTGTGGTTTGCAAAGAGAGCATGCCCACACCTACACAGCTAGAGGAGGTCACATAGGAACACACAGAAAACCCGTGGGCACAGACTGACAGCCACATGGACACAGTGACGCCTTCATGTCAGATCCCCACACACAGCCACAGGTACTCTGCACAGCCCACACAGCAACACAGACACATGCACACAGACCCCACACACACGTGCAAGGTGTCCCTTGCCTGGCATACCTTGCCCTATCCCATCAGTGTGTCATAAGCCCAAAGTCAGGGACTCTGGGTATCTAGACCCTGTAGGTACAGCTCACGCTGTGCCTCAGTCAGGCTGCCACATGGGCAGGACTGAGGTCTCCAGGTGGGGCAAGATTTCAGGAGCTCTAAAGAGAATCTCATCCCTCATGTCTGCAAACAAATCACCATCTTCAGATCCAGAGGATCTTCATTTCCCAGGGGCCTGAGGAGCGCAGAGTCCTGCCTGACGGAGAGGAATCTGAGGCCTTGGAGTGAGAAAACTGAAGGCACCAGAGCTGAGAGAGATGGGGCTGTAGGGTGGGGGGAGACACAGAAGGAAAAATCAGCCAGGTCAACTCAGGCAACATCCAGGGACAGCCCTGCTCACCACACACATGCTGTGACCAGACCATCCCAAGCTCAGGGCGAAGAGGAGAAAGAGTGGGCAGAATACTGACCACCTGCTCAGTTCTCTAGCCATCCAGTTATTCATTTAAAAAAAAAAAAAAAACCTCAGTGAGCACCTACTACATTCTGAGACTGGCTTAAGCACAGGGGAGGCAGATTTTATACCTGGCAAAGTCCTTGTTCTCCTGGAGCTTACATTCACCCAGCCATGTGTCCTCCTGGCCTTGTTCCATCCACCTAAAAGTTTCCTTCTCACTACTGCCTGCCAGGCTCTGTGCTGGGTTTTGCAGGACAGGCATGGCAGGACGTGGGCAGGTTGAGCCAGGTGGTTCTGGGAGGTGGGGGAAAGCAGTGAGTGCTTTAGAAGTTTGAGAGATGCCACCATGGGCCAGGGGCTCCCCAGGGAAAGGTTTCTCAGTGTATGTGTCAGTGGACAGGGAGATGCCAACCACTGGAGACATGAAGGACCCAGGCAGGGCGTACCAGTGAGGAATCCTTAGATCGCAAGTAACAAAACACACTACCCCAAACCAGAAAGGCATTTATTGGTTCACATAACTGCAAAGTCCAGGTTTGGGATGAGCTTCAGCAGTGCCTTGATTCCAGGGCCAGAGCACTGCCCCCTGGATCTTCTCACTCACAGTGCTGTCACCTCACCTTCTAAAGCTTGAGATGAGGAAGGAGTGGCTCCAGACCTCACATCCCCTTCAGCTTCAGTTTCATGCCTCTGTTCTAGCATGTTCTAGTTGAGTTGCATTTCACCAGCTCTGCTTGGGTCATGTGCCCATCCCTAAATGCGTTACTGAGCCAGGGAATCATCAGGCCGTAACTGGATGAGTTGACTCATGCTCTACCCAATCTCCACCCAAAGCACAGGGCAGATGACCAAGGAGTGATTTCCCAGCACCAGCAGGATTCAGTTACACAAGGGTGAGGGGATACCTGGCTGGAAAATGATCCCTGTTCCATGAGGGAGCTGGCAAGCCCAAAAGCAAAGAGATGGGAACATGCAGGAAACAACAAGGAGTGCCTGGCATCTAGGAAATGAAAATGGGGATGAAGGAGCAGAAGGGAGAAAAGGTGTCTGGGATCCTAACTGTGAAAGCTCCAGCCTTAATGTCGGACAAAAGTTCTAGACTTGATGGTGCAGGCTCCCGGGAGCCCTGAAGGCTCTTGAGAGCAGGCACAGGAGGCAGAAGGAGGCATAGGCTCCTGGGTCACCAGATAGACGTGTTCACTCTGCCTCTCACTTGCGGACTCCCACAGGTAGAGCACCTCTGGCCCCTCCTGATTGCCAGAGCCTGGAGCCACCATTTAAAAATATCACAATAATATTTCCCCAACTGGGCCTGTTGGGTGGTGGGCCTTGGGCTCCTCCGAGGGAGATGGACGTGATGGCCTGATTGCTCTGGCTGCTGGGTGTAGATCAGATGACAGGAGAGCAGGACAGGAAGCACAGAGGTCAGCTGGGAAACTACTGCAGCAACTCAGGCCTGGAAGGCAGTGAAGACAGTGGAGGGAGAAGGCAGGAGTGAGTACGTGCTGCTGATGGCCAAGGACCAAGAACTGACCACCGAGTTCGCAGCAGCATGGTCACTGAGGCCTCTGAAGACAGGACTCTGGAGCAAGCGCAACTGAACCAGGTCCCATCTGCTCTCACGGACCGTGGTCTGGCCGCTCAGGCTGAATTTTTCCCACATCCCCCTTGTTGGGGATGTCCTCAGCCTGCCTTTCCCCAAGGTCATTCATGCCAGTTATTTCTTCTTGGGTAGTGAGTCTGCTACTCTCAGAACAGCTGGACAGTGGGGCCTGGGCAAGGTGAGGTGCCTGGTGCCGTCTGAGCACAGTGGCCAGGAAAACCTTGAGGTGCTGGCGGAAGCGGCGGCTGGAGAAGGTGTAGAGGACCGGGGCGAAGCCGCAGTGGAGGAAGGCGATGCTCTCTGTCACCTGCAGTGCGTAGTCCAGGTGCTGGCTGACCCTGCAGTCCCCGAAGACTTGCAGGTCCAGCAGTGAGTGCAGAAAGAAGGTGAGGTTGTATGGGAACCACAGCACAAAGAAGGCCACCACCAAGGCTATGGTTATCCTTAGAGCCCGGCCCTGGCCTGGGGGCTTCAGCCTGACCAGGACAGAGCCAATGCGGGAGTAGAAGAAGATCATGGCAAGGAAGGGAAGGAGAAACCCCAGGAGGTTCTGCTGGAAGCGGAGGAAGAGTTTCCAGATGGTCCCATGCCCCCCGAAATCTGCATAGCAGTTCCACACACCCAGGGGGTTTTCATGCATCCTCACAAAGATCATGTCAGGGATGGAGACAGCCAGGGCCACAGCCCATACACTGGCAGCAAGGAGCAGGCTTTTGGCCCGGGTCCTCAACCTGTGGTGAGGCCAAGCACAGACAATCTCCAGGTACTTGTCCAAGCTCATACAGCTAATGAAAAAGATGCCACTGTAGAAGTTAATGGTATAGAGGGTGCTCACCATCTTGCATAAGAAACTCCCAAAGACCCAATGCCAAGCCACAGAGATGCCCCAGAAGGGCAGCGTCACCACAAACAGGAGGTTGGAGATGGCCAGGTTCAGCAGATAGATCTCTGTCATCCGTCTTTGAGGCACGTAGCGGAGCAAGACCACTAGAAGAAGGAGGTTTCCGCCCAGGCCCAGCACAAAGATCAGGCTGTAGAAGACTGGCAGAAAGACTCTGCCAAATGACATCACCTCGTCCTTCCTGCAGAGCATGAAGGCCACCTGGTCCAGGTAGTACTCATAGTCATAGAAGGAGCTGCTGTTTTCAGAAGTAGCCACCTTGGTGGTGGGTGGCAGAGGGGAGGCGGTGGCAGCCATGCCCAGAGGAGGCACCTGGTCCTGGAGCTCTGCAGGCCAGAGAGCAGTGGGAGAGACACAAGATGAACCCAGGCATTCCATTCCTTTCTCCAAACCCACTTTTGCTACTGCTCTGGGGTGTCCAATAGACTCTTCACATTTACATCAGTACCTGCAGTCTAGCAAGTAAGAGCACAAGTGTGGGGAGCCCAAGTCTACCACCCAATAGTTATGTCACCTTGGGTAGGTGTTTTCATAGTATTCACTTCGTTTATTATGATTTCTCTTCTTTATTGTCTCCCTCATCCTTTATAGACTGATGTCTTTCACGTTTTTCTTTATTACTTAGGGATACCAATTCACCCATTTATTATGTCTACATTCTCTTCCTCTTGTGTGGCTTATAATTATTCTTCTTTGTGTGGCTTATAATTTTTTTTAAATGAGAGCAACTCCTCAGTAGGACTTGCTTGTTCTATAACTATCCAGTGTGTCCACTCTGGCTTTGAGGTCTCTTTGCTTCTCTCTCTTGAGGATTTCTCTTGCTTTTGTCATTTTAAAAATATTTTATTTATAAGTATTGAGTTTTATATCAGTATTTTCACATGTAAATATTTAACATATAAAAAATATTTTATCTAGTATTTGTAGCCGAAAGGTGGGATCCACGTTGGTAGACTCAGAATCTACTAAACCTTTCTATCCCTCAGTTTCTCCATCTTTAAAATGATATTAATAATAGTGCCTACTTTGTGGGGTCTTTGTGAGGCTTACATATGATAATTCATGCAGAGTATTTCAAGCTCTATGAAGAATGCTCAGAACATAGGAGGCACTCGATAAACATTAGCTTAAATTCTTGCTCAGCCCAGAGCTGAGTTCATCATTTCCAAACCAGCCTCTTCTCCTCTCCTGTGTCTATCTAACTGAATGGCACTACCCACCACCCAATCATCTAAGACTGAAATGTGGGAGGCATCCCAGATCCCTTCCTTACCTCCGCTCATCACCACCCTGAGTCACTGCCTTTCTTACTGCCTTCTGAATACATTTGCTATCTCCAGGTCCCATAAAAATATATACATGATACTCTTTTAATATAAAAATTAAGACAAATGAAACAAATGTGTGTACACATATACTGTGAAGGAGTTCAAAGACAGGGGAAAGACAGGCACAACTTTCAAGATGGCAGCTGCCTGGGCAGGAGAAGCCAGAGACATGGGATGGGGGTAGATCACCATCCATGGACAAGTTCCCTCTTGGCAGTGGTTTCCCAGGTTTGAACTGTACTATTAAAAATCATTTTTAAAAGAATTTCTCATATGAGGTTCATTGGAGAGCCTCATATGAACCAGTGATAAAAGTCTGTCACAAGGGGAGGGTATAGCTCAGTGGTAGAGTACCTGCTTAGCATGCACGAGGTCCTGGGTTCAATCCCCAGTACCTCCATTAAAATAAACAAACAAACAAACCTGGTTATCTGCCGCCCCCCCCCAAAAAAAACCCCATAAAACTTTTAAATTAAAAAAAAACAAGAGTCTGTCATGAACCAAGTATTTGCTTAATCCTGCTCTGTGTACCAAACGGAGAGAGACTTCATATTCAACATATTAGATTGTTCGCCATTGGGGAAGAGGGTTTAGGGAAGAGAGAGGAAGAAGGTAAAAAAGAATTTGTGGCCCAAGCAGGCAGTCATGGACAGCCACCAGTAGGGTTTGTAGGCTGGCAATGATAATGGCCACAAACCAAGAAATACAAATCAACTCCACCGTGTACCTCTGCACTTAATTTTTAATTATTTGATTCCAGCGAGGTTGAACTTTTTAATATGTTCAATGCCAGTTTGTATTTCTTCTGTGAATGACTTATTGTTTTAATGGGTGGGATTCTCATTTTATAAGAGGTTTTATATAGTAAAGATTTTACCTTTTTACACATATATTGCAAACATTTTCCCCAGTCCTTCCTGGTAAAAGTTTTGTCTATTTTTTTTTCCAGGTAGAGTTTTGAAAGAAATATTGACTCAGGCCCTGAGCTGACTCTTCTAGCATCCCTGACACTGGAACCTTACGGCTGATGGAAATATGTAATCCTGCTGAGGCAGAACCTCCTCCAGGGGAGCCCTGGGGTCCTCCCACTCCTCAAGCCTCTGTCCCACCCTTGGGCTCTTGTCAAATGGCATCTGGGCCAGATGTTGGGGAAACTCACACACACCCTGTCCCCACCCCAAGACCTCAGCATGGGCGGCTTTGTCTAGGGCCAGGCTCTGCTCCTGACTGGTCTCAAGAACTTGGCCCTGTGCCTTCTTTTTTCAGTCCTCCATTCCCCTCCTGTGCATCTGGGGTCTCCTGTTCCTGAGCCCCTTCCTTTTCCAGGCAGCAGTAAGGAACCCCCAGCACATCTGGGAGTCTGCGAGCTGCTGGGGTTGGAAGAAGAGAGTGCCCTTCTGCCCTTGGGTCTGATTACGGCGTATTAGTCAGGAGTTTCAGGAGTGGCCACTAAGTAAACACCAATTCTTCCAGTCTGTCAGCCCCGACCTTGATCCTGACCTGGCCTCTCAAAGTCCCTGACTTTTGCTTTAATAAACAATCAAGTCTGATGATTGCTTTGATTAAAGCCAGAGGTCAGGGTCAGCAGGCCCCAGGCTGGACCAGGTCACTTTTACAAGGCTCCCTTCACCTAGAACACTTTGTTCCCTTCCCTCTCAGGGCCTCTGGCCTCCAGATCTTTCACCCTGGGACTTTTTCCACATCCTCTAGACCTTAGGGGCCACCAGCCCCTCACATCATTTTCACCAATAATACCAACAAAGATGACAACAGCAACCGGCACCCGTACGTGCACCTGACAACTGACCAGGCACCGTCATATCAACTGTGGTAGTTCTGTAAGGCAAGCCAGGAAGGAATCATCAACCCCATTTAACCCAGGAGCAAAGTAACTTCTCCACAATTACACAGGAAGTCACAGAAATTCAGACTCAGGAATAGTGCCTTGTCCCTGGTCCCATTTCATCCTTGGCTTCTGTCCTGCCCTGTCCAGCAGTTACCAAAAGGGACCACCGAGAAAGGTGATTTGAGCTCAGGAGGTCTTGGTTGCCCTGGTTTTGCCCTCAATGCTTGGTCTAGACTCTAGATTCCACCATTAATGCCCCTAAGGCTTTACTGAGCCTCTTTGGGAACACACGGCCTCCCTATAGACAACAGAATAGCCTCCCAAAGATATCCACATTCTAATCCCTGAAACCTGTGAATATGTTACCTTATATATCAAAAAGGACTTCGCAGATGTGATTAAGGATCTTGAACTAGGGAGAGTACCCTGGATTATCCAGGTGGGGCCTCTGGAATCACCAGGGTCCTTTATAAGGGAAGCAAGAATGTCTGAATCAGAAAGGGAAATGTGACAATGAAAACAGAGGTCAGAGTGATACAATTACAAGACAATGCATGCAGGCAACCTCTAAAGACTAGAAAAAGCAGGGAACAAATACTCCCCTGAGCCTCCAGAAGGAATGCAGCCCTGCTGACCCATTTTTAGATTTCTGACCTCTAGAACTTTAAGATAATACATTTGTGTGGTTTTAAGCCACTGAATTTGTGGCAATTTGACACAGTGGCGCTAGGTAATACACTTTCTGTGACCCTTTGTATCCTCTGAATATCAGACTGAGGAAATGAGAGTGCATCATGTCTACCTCCTTCAACTTACAGATGAGGAAATTAGACTCAGACAGAAAACAACTTGTGCAAAGCAGACAGTGAGTGGGGGTATCAGTTATTCACATCCTAATATGAATTAGCAGACAGTAAGGCAACCCCAGATGAAGCTCTGAAGTAGAACCCTGGGGAATCCAGAGAACTAGATAGAGGCCAGAGAGGGAGGCTTCAAGGGGGAAGGACAGCAAGGACAAGGTCAGCTGAGCTTCCCCTGCAGTGAAGCCAAGGGCACAGAGGCACACCACAGCTTGTCTCTGGGGCAGTAACATCATCCACCCACTGGCTTCCTGAGGCTGCTGGCCTGGGCTGGCTCCAGCTTTAACTTACCAAGAATCTGGCTAGAGAGTAATGTCTTCTCCTGAGGATCCAGGTCTCGCTTCCCGAGGCCCCTCAGAGTGGTCCAAGTTGAGGCAATAAAAGAGAGGATATGGCTATGTTCATTTAGACTGGAAGGTGGCCATGGTAGCTGATCTCCATCTGTGAGCTGGACATTCACATGTAATGTCCTCATTTAATCTGGGAAGCAGTACTGTTATGATGCCCATTTTCCAGACAAGGAAGCTGAGGTTTGGAGACGTGAAGCCCAATCACCCATAGCTTGAGATCAGCAAATGATGGGCTCAGGATTGAATGGCCCTAACAATACAAGCTAGAACTAAAACAGAGAAGAACAAACCTGACTCCATATTGGCTCTGGAGCCTGAGTTTAGTCATGCTGGCTCTGCACCTTTTTCTCATCAAAAGGTAAAAGAATGACACCTATAGCCTGAAATATACATAATAACCCTTTCTCCAGGCTCTGCTTCCCAGGCTTGACCTTTAAAGGCATAACACTTTTCATTCATATAGAAATAAAAAGTTGCAGAACAGAAAATAACATTTGTCTTGTTGAAGATTTACAGCATCGTCGTGACCAGACCCACAGGGACAGGTGCAAGAACAAAGGATTATTACATCCCCTCCAGGGTCTGGTCAGCACCAAGAAGTCTGCAACAACCAGCCACACACCCTCCCCTTTTAGTATAAAAGAAGCCTGGATTCTAACTCAGGGAAGATGGTTCTTTGGGACACTTGTCCACCATATTCTCAGTCTGCTGGCTTTCCAAATAAAGTCACTATTCCTTACCCCAACACCTCATCCCCAGTCCTGCAGGGGAGCAGTACGAGCTTCGACTCGGTAACAGAGCTGGTGATGCTTTTCCCCCAGCTCCCCTTTTCAACAAGGACTAAACTTGAACTTGAAGGATGAGCCTCTGAGAGTGGGACTTCTGGAAGGCAGCTATGCTCACCACTATACCACCAACGCCTCGAGAGTGGGACTTCTGGCCTCATCAACAAGTGGAAGAGAAGATTCAGAGTCAGCCATTGGCTGGGGCTGGCTCCTGCCAGCTTGTGAGAGCTCCTAATGTGACATCTGGGAGGCATTCAACAAATGATCATGGAATTAACCAATTCTGCATTCAGTAATAAGTCAGTCACTTGAAATTGGTCATGGTGGGAATATTTACACCATGGCAAATGCTACAAATTGGAGTTGCCTTACCTCACCCACCACTGCTGAGAACTGGTTGCTAAGCCTCTACCACCATACTCCTGATCAGGACCCGGTAAGGGGAGGGTATAACTCAGTGGTACAGTATGTGCTTAGCATGCAAGAAATCCTGGGTTCAACCCCAGCACCTCCATTAAAAATAAATAAGTAAATAAATAAACCTAGTTACCTCCCCACCAAAAAAATTATAAGGACCCTGTGGAGCCTCATCAAACCTGCATGTCTTGCTGTCTCCCTATCTGTGACTCTCACCACCTTCCCTTTTCTACCTTCCACATCAGTCCCACAGCAGCCCTCCTCCCCAGCTGAGAGCCCTCGCGGACAGGGTCACATGTGGGTCCCCTTTCAGGTGCCCACAGCACATCCATGCTGAGTGTGCTGTCCATAGTGCAGCTGAGACCAGTGGACAAACAAACAAGATCAAACGTGACCCCAAGAGGCCACACCAGCTTTCATAATATAAAACAAAGAATAACATTTGAGATCACTTCCAGTGCACAATAATTTTGCTGACTTCCTTGGAAAAGGATTTGGAAATCGTATCCATTCAAATGCAGTATCAATCCTCCCATCCAAGAAGCCTGCGCTGACCGCTGGCTTGGTGAACCCTGCACCCCAACCCCACCAAGCACTCACAGAAGGTCGCTCCTCAGCCTTAAATTCACCTCCTGAAAGAAGAGTCACCTTCTGAAGATCACTTGCTGGACTGGGGATTCCCAAGGGTTGGAACTCCCCCCAGCACAGGGGTGGCAGCTGAGAGGCAGTCAACAAATGACCATAGAATTAATCAGCACAGTCACTCCTCTCCCTCCCTCCTTCTCTCTCCTCATTTTCCCCTGGCTTGATTTTCTCCCTCCCCTACTGGTGCCCTGGACGCCACCAAGCCCAGACCCTTCTTCTGTAAATTATTTCTTCAGCCTGGGCAAGCTCTGGCACATCAGCCTTGGGAGCCCGTGACCATGGAGCATGACCAGCCCAGAGCCCCTGATGTTTCCATTTGAGCCAAGTTCAAGTGTCACTTCTTCCTGGCACCGCCTCCCTGGACCAGTGCCCCAGGAGTGTGCCCTATGGCCACCCCCAGCTCCCTCCCCGAGAAGGCTCCCTTGATTGCTTTGGGAGAAATGGGGTCAAAACAGAGTCCCAAGGTTGGACTTCACCCTGGCTCAGCTTGTGATGGGCCCCCTTCTGCCTATAATTCTAGCATTCCCATACTGTATTCCTGGCCCAGCTGCGGCTAGAAAAATTAAGGTGTGACTTGTGAAGTTACTCACACCCCAACCACAATACCTGGCTGCAGAAAGCTCTCTGGTGTTGGGGTACAGGTGGCAGAAAACTTGTCTTTATTGGAGCTGGTAATAGCATTGGGATCTATTTTCTTCCTCCTGGATTTGGTGACACACTAGACATTAAGCTCTACTTTGTATATAAGAACAACAATAATAATACCGACCACTCACATAGCACTTACTACGGGCAGGCTCTGTTCTTAGAACTTTACATGCATTAATTCATTTCATCCTTGCAATAACACTCTGAGGCAGGTACTGTTATTATCTCCTATTTTCCCTGTAAGGAAACTGAGTCACAGAGAGGCTAGGGAACCTGCCCAAGGCCACACAGCTAGTGAGCAGCAGAGCTGGGATTTGAACCCAGGCCCAGAGTCTGGGCTGGTTCATTAAAAGACAGAGGTGAAGGCTGGAGACTAGAAATGGAGAAGTGACAGGAGACCATGCTGCCATCACACAGAATGCTTAAATGGAAGGCTGATTGTGGGGCTGATGGTGCGTGAATGGAAAACAGGAAAAGGAACTGGGGGCCACATAAGGAGGACATGAGGTAAGAAGTCCAGTGCCACGGAAACAGTACACAGGCCGAGAACTCCGGAATGACCAACTCAGTGTGGGCAGAGGTGGGTCTCCGCTCTACTGCTCAGTTTGAGATGCCCCTGGGCTTAAACCTTCAGGTCCTGCCAGCCCCAAGACAAAGTCAGGGCTTCCATCCTGAGCCCTTGACTTTCAAGAGGCTGTTTTCTCATCATAAAATAAGTAACACAGCAAAGGATTTCATGGTGTTAAGTGTGGTGCAAACATTATAACAGCTAACACCATGGAGTCCTGATGATGTGCTCGGCGCTAGGGCAAGGAGCTTTATATATATTAACTTATGTAATCCTCACATTTACCTTATAGAAGTTAAGTACTATTATTAGCCCATTTTATAGCTGAGAACACTGAGGCACAGAGAGGTTAGGGAACTGGCCCATGGTCACAGAGCAAATGAGTAGTAGGCCAGGAATTAAACCGTGAGGTCATGATCTTAAACATTAAAATACATTGCCTCTCAAAGAAAAAAACAAGTCAATTGTGGTGCCCCTCACCACCCCCTGTCACACTTTGTATATCTTAAGGTACTTACTGCTCACAACAACTTTACGACCTTATGAGACAAGTACTATCATTAGTCCCACTTTACAAATGAGGAACTGAGGCTCAGAGAGGGGGAGCAACTTGTTCAAGGACACACAGCAAGTGCGCAGGATTAGAAATCAAGTCCCTGTAGTCAGCTCCAGATCCGGTGCCCTGCACCACACACTAGAAGCTCTGCTGCTGTGAGCCCTCTCCTCACACTCGCAGGACTGACAGCAGCCCTCTGCATGGGCTTCTGTGGGAAGCATGGCATTTGGAGTCATTGTGATGTACACAACACAATGGAAACAACAGTAGCCAGTCCTGACATTTACCTGAAGCTCTTTTACATCCCGGGCCTTGGAAGTCTTCCTGGTCCCTCTGTGAAGAGGTGAGCAGGTGTCACCTCCCTAATTTCACAGAAAGCCCAGGGCCACACCACAAGCCAGGCCGACCTGACCCTAGAGCCCTGATCGCTAAGTCCTGGATGGCTGCACATTCTCTCTCTCTCTCGCTTTACTTTTTCAACACGCATTTTTTTCTGATTACAAAAGCAATATATGCTCAATGTAAAATGTAGAAATACAAGAAAAAAATAGAAGAGAGATTTAAAAAATTCCCCATAATCCTACCTGTCTCCAAAATAAACCTCGGGAACATATTGGTGTATCTTATCTGTTTTCATGCCCAGAGCCCCATCTGCTGCACTAACTCCCCTGGATTTGTGGAACCACAGAGCCTGGCTGGAAGATAGTGGCCTTATCTGGTCGCCACAGAGCATGGTCCCCTTGCTACCTCCTGACAGACATGCCGCCTTCTGCTCCCTGGGATAAGTGAGACCTGCCCGTTCCCCATGCTCCCTGGGACCCCACATCACTCAGTGTTTCCTGGCTCTTATCGGGAAACAAGGATGTTTGTGACATTGATAAAATCACAAGAGCAACCCTTTCTCCCAAAGCTTATTTCAGTTAATTGAAACTGAGCAATTTTAGAGCACAACTCTTCAAGGAGCTGCTGCTGCTGCTGCTGCGAAAGAAGGTGTGATTATTCACATCTTTCCTGAATCACTTTTGCTTTTTTCTTTTTTGCCTCTCTTGTGGTTGCCTGAAATTTCACCACTCATATTTGCACTGCAGCATTATGCTGGGGTCAAAATGAAATATCTACACCATTGTCACCACCCCCAGGAGGGTGGTACACTCGGCAGGGTGCTGCATGGAAGAACAGATGGCTGAGTAACCCTGGGCAAATTACTTAATCTCTCTGAGCCTTAGTTCTCTCACCTATAAGATGCTTTCCTGGTGGTGTTTTTATAATAATTAAATAAGTGCCTAGCACATAATGATTGGTTCCCTTCCAGGCCCTAAAATGACACTTGGCTCAAGCTGGGATGAATATGAGAGGATCCTGGGACAGTTGGAGGCAGATGAAGGGGGCTGAGAACTTGGCCGGAGAGTCACAACAGAGGATGGAGGGCACAAGGGGAAGGGGCAAGGGGACAGCCTAACGCCAAAGCTGCTCCAACAGTTGTCCTAGAGGGAAAGCTCCACACTCATCCTGGTTAACTCCTCCCTCTCCCCACACCTGTCCTCACTCTCCAGGGCACTGGATCCAGTCTCTCCCTGTGGCCCCTGCACAGGACCCACCCCATTCCAAAAGCAGCTCTAACCTACCAGAGCCAGGCCTGCTTGCGTGGGGATGTCCACCTCGCACCCAGAAGGAGAGCAGCAGCACCTGGGACCTTCTTCCTCAGGGAAGTACAGAGGGAGTGATTCTTTTTTATAAGCTCTTCCTCTCTGGACAGCTTCCGGCATACATCCTGCTTTCTGGCTTTGCACTTGCCCCAGCCCCACCTCAGCCGCACAGCCGCAGCCCCACCTCAGCCACACAGCCACAAGCTGTTTTCCTCATTGAAAATGAGTCAAGCTCAAATGACTGTCCCCATGAAAGAGCATCCCCCCCTCCCCAAAGACACTCTAACTACTTTGGAAAACATGTATCCCCAACTACACTTCTCTGGAACAAATCCCCCCTGCAGCTGGGCCAAGGACACTAACAGCCTCAGTCCAGACCTCCAGGCCTTTGCTTACCCTGTCCTCTATCCAGGTGGCCTTCCCGACCTAAAGCTTCATTGATCCTGGATCCCTCCCCAGCAGGATCATACCCCCCATCTGCCCCCAGCTCTTCTTCCTGGACCATAGCTCCCTCCAAGCAGCACTGTGTCTGCTTCACCTACAGTGTCAGCAATATTCTCATCTCTTAGACTTTCCAAACCATCTTCCCTCTCTCCCTCTTCCCTGTGCCTCCTGCCCCTCCCACCAAAGAATGTATCTCTGTATAGCCAGCTGCCTCTTTACTTGTCTGTTTCCCTACTGGGTCATGAGCTCCCAGGGCAAGGACCATATCTGACCCACCAGCCTGAGCCCAGGGCCAGGCAAGAGCAGAGACTAAATGAACAAATATATGTGTGCGCACACTGCCTGCCGTAAGCTTGGCAGTATGAGGGTACCCCTCTGCCAAAACAGCATCTGTGGTCCAGGGTCAGT
Source organism: Camelus ferus (assembly GCF_009834535.1). Lineage (NCBI taxonomy): Eukaryota > Metazoa > Chordata > Mammalia > Artiodactyla > Camelidae > Camelus > Camelus ferus. Next base: position 39,448,524 of record NC_045712.1, read on the forward strand.
GTCTCAGCCACGTTCACCTCCAGCCCCACTACTAGCCTGACACATGGCAGGTGCATGGTGAATGCTCGTTGCTTCTACCTGATCTGAGCAGTAATAGAATAATGTCAGGTGGTTACAGGCACCGGCACTGGGGTCACACAGACCTGGGCTTGAATCTGGCTCTGTATGTACCTGCTGTGTGACCTAGATATGATGGTTTCATCTCTCTGAGCCTTGGTTTTCAGATTTTATTGGGGGTGGGGATGGTGCCTCCCTCAGACAGATATAATGAGAACTGAATGTCCCCAGGGAGGTACTTAGACATTTGCCTCTCTCTGGGGCCAATAGGCCACCCAGAGTGGAGGTCAAGCCTGTGATGGGTTCTCACTCCAACAGAGGGGAGCAGAGGACCTTCCTAGTGGATGTGTTTCCAAGTCTCTCTAGGCCAAATGTTAGTTACCAATTAAGGTCACAGAGTCCTGGGTTCCATCTAGGGGAACAGCAAAGTTCTAGAACCTGGACTCCTTCTTCACCCTCTCTTTTGAACTTCTAAAAAATAATTTTTAGACTTGCAAAAATAGTGCACAGGATTCCTGTACACCTGTCAGCCAGCTTCCCCTAATGTTAACATCCTGCAGAACCACAGCACAATGATCTAAGCCATAAAATTAACATCGACACAATACTATTAACTCATCTACAGACCTTACTGGAATGTCACCAATTATTTCACTGGTGTTCTTCCTCTGGTCCAAGATCTGAAGCAGAATTCCACATTGCATTTGGTGGTTGTGTCTCATTGGTCTCTCCATTCTGGGACAGTTCCTCAGTCTTACTTTGTTTTTCATGACCTTGACAGGTTTGAAAAGAACTGTAGAATGCCCCTAAATTTTGGTTCTGTGCTTCTTCATGGTTAGATGTAGGTTATGTATTTTGGGCAGGGACACCGCAGAGGTGACGTGTCCTTCTCAGTGCATGATACCAGAGGCACCTGAGTTCGGTGTCTCGTTGCTGGCAATGTTAACTTTGATCACTTGGTAAGGTGGTATCTGCCAAGGTTTTTCCACTGTGAAATTCTATTTATTCCTTTGTAATTAATAAGCATCTTGTGGGGAGGTACTTTGAAACTATACAAATAGCCTGTTTCTTATAGTTTTACCATTAATTTCAGCATCCATTGACAATGCTTTCCAACAATTATTACTGTGGTATTTGCCAAATGGTGATTTTCTATTTCCATCATTCTTTCTACATTTATTAATTGGAATTTTATTATGAGTTGGCCCTTCTTCCTAGTTATGAGTATTAATTTTATTCCATAATAATCATTATTTCTTTCACTGTTCAAACTGTCTCATCCTCTTTTGAAATATCTTAACCCATCTGCTTCCTGTTGGACTGATTTGCCAGCCACAGTACATTGAACACCTCCTCCCTGGTGGTCAGGGCAGGTTCCAGAGGGAGCTCAGAATCTTTGCATCAGTGGCCAGGTTTCCCTGAGGCACTTCCCAGCAAGAGCTGGGCCTTTTCCTGGAACGGGAAGGTTCCCGTCAGCAGAAGTCAGTCATGGCTCCAGAGCCAGGGAGTTCTAGGAAAGGCTAGCCAGGTACGTCAAGATTCTTCCACTTCTCTCCAGCTGGTCATTATGCCCTCCACCCCAATCCTGACCCAGCCCAATAGCAGCACCAGCCAACCTCATGCCCTGAGCTTTTCCTTCTTGACTCCCACTTCTTTGCTCTGCTGCAGGGACAGTTGCTGAGAAGTGCAGGTGGCAGACAGCTGGGCAGCACTTACCCAAATTCTTTCAAGCAGAGGACCTGCTCTCTGCCCAGGGGAGAGTTACGAGCTGTCCTCCACTGGCCCCGGCTGCAGTGCGGAGACTGCAGTGCACTGTAGCAAGAGAAACTAGTCAAGGAGAAGAAGCGGGACTTCCCCACGTCAAAGTGGGCTGGAGGGAGAAGGCTCTGAACTCGTCTCCTTCCTTCTCTTTAAGATGTGCAAGGATTGTCTGCCCTGGGAAGGGAGTAGACCAGCCTCTGAAGCCAGGCAGCAGGATGTCCTTTCCCACGTGACACAACGCCCTTCATCCTCAGGGTAGAGACCTTAAAATCTTTACTATACTGACATACTCCTAACACACTGGATTCATCTACTAATGTTTTCAAAATACCTGCTTCTCTCTTCAGCCAAGCACTGACTGCGAATCTGTCAACCTTTTGCCTGCAGCTGAATCCTTCTCATTCTCCACAAACCAGCTCCAGGTCTGTCTCCCCCCAGAAGCCTCCCCAAGTCTCTCCAGGCCTCCCTGATGCCCTGCTCTGAGCTTCCCAAGTCTGTAAGGGACCTATTATTCTGGGTTAAATCTCCCTACCAGACTGCAAATTCCCAAAGGTCAAGGGCCTTGTTCATCTGCACGCAGAGTACCTGGTGCTACCCACACAGACCAGGAGCTGGAGAGCCAGCCAGTTGATCTGCCATCGTAGCCCAGCCAGCACTTGATGGAGGAGCCTCGGTTTGGTCCTGTCTCAGCCTCTGTCTCACTCGCTGTCTCTTTCCTCCCCATTTCTCTGTATTCCTTGGGCGAAGTTCACCCCATTCTGGGAGAAGCCCACAAGAAGGTCAGTCTAGTCCATCTCTAGGGTCTTCAATTGGAATTCAAATCACAAACTTGCTCTCCAGTGTAGAAGTTCTGTTAGCATTTCTGTTTAGTCAGTTTGATTAGATGTTGTGCCGAATCTCAGACCAGCTTCTTCTTATCATGCTCCATTGACGGCACAATAGGAAGGAACTGTTGTTCATCTCACCTCTTCCATTTCCTCTTTCTGTGCCACTCCCGCCAGCTGGCCCCCTGCAGCCACCCCAGACATGCTGTGTCTCCCTTTTGCATATATGCCCGGGGTCTCGTGCTCAGGGCCTTGGGAGAGGGCTGCTTTCAGCTAAGGTGGGAGGGAATCTGTAAACTTTTCACCATTTACTAGCCCCTTGCTTTGGTACAAACATATTTGTTTGAAACCAACATGTTTATTCATTTATCAAAATACCTTCAACCACATATTACACATTAGAGTTAATGTACTGGTTCTCCAGATGTCTTCTCTGTGGGTTAGGCCAAGGTGAGGTCATCACCCCCATTTTGAAGACAGGGCTGCTAAGGCTTAGAGAGAAAGACACTTGCCCAGACTCACAGTGATTAGGAGCCCCTGGACCTTCTGACTCCCCACCCAGTGCTCTCTTGCCCACAATGTATGTGAATATTCTGTTTAATTCTTTGCTCATTCTTTCTCCCTTCCCTGCAACTCAGATCTAGTTAGCTATTCTAAGACAGAATTATTTCTCACTCATCTGAGAATCCCTCACAGAATAGCCCAGCCAGCACTTGACATGCAGTAGACACTAAATTAAAGTGGACTGGCTGGATGAATGCTTCTATGTAGAAAGTTTCCCAGAATTACCAACTTTTACCTAAGACTGCTCCCAACGTTTTTTGTACACAAAGACTCCACTCCCTGGGGCTGCCCCGGAGAGGGCTGGATCCGATGCTGTCCACACTCCATCAGCTGTGATACCCTGTTGTTGGGCTCCAGGGTTTTGCCCATGAGGAGGGCTGTCTGTGCTTCTGGGAGCAAGTGACTGAAACCAGGATGCCCAGCCAGCCCGAGGTCAGGGACTGCAAAGAATATCAGCCTGGCATACCCTTCGGCTCCAAGCAAAGAAGACAACATCATGTACGGCTCTGAAATTGGTGCTCAAAGAAGAGCCTGGAAGTGGGTGGGAAGCATGGACGGACTGACCTGCCAACTTTCTGTAGCCAATGTCATTTCTCTGGAATTATTTTCTTTTAAACACTTTTAAGGTCTTAGAAACTGAAGAAGCTGAGTTTAACCAACAGCTGAGAGCTAGAAGCCTTGCCGAGCACTCCTTTACCTTTTCACCCCATCTGCCTATCCAGGAGGCCCTCCCCACGTGGCTGCCCAAGCCCAGGCCGCCTGACTCCCTCACTCCCACCCTTGGCCCCCAGCCAGTTGGCTGACTGCACCTCCCTTCCAAATCCAGATGTTTTCTCTTCACCAGATGTTTTATAGTTAAGTTTTTTATTATGGCAATTTTCAAACATATTGCCCCAGAAAGTGTCAGAAAAGGATAATGAATGTGTCCATCATCCAGCTTCAATGATTATCAACTAGTGGCCAATCTTTTTCACCTACACATCCACCCACTTACCCTTTCCTGTATTATTCTGAAGCAAATACCAGACATCATATAACATTAGCTATAAATATTTGAGCATATGCCTAAAAGATAAAGGCTTTGACTACTATCACACTTTAGAAAGTTAACACTAGTTCCTTAATATCAAATATCCAGTCACTGGTCTCATAAATTTTTCCCTTCACAGTTTGTTTCTTCAAATCAGGATCCAAATTAGGTCCACACACAAGGGGTTGATATATATTTGAAAGTTTTTTAGGTCTGTAGGTTCCCTCTCCATCTCTGACTTTTTGCTTTTCCTCCCAACTTATTTCTTTTGTTTGTTTGTCTTGTTTTGTTTTATTGAGGTATGGTTAATATACAATATTATATAAATTTCAGGTGTACAAACACAGTGATTCACAATTTTAAAGGTTATATTTCATTTAGAGTTATTATAAAATATTGGCTATATTCTCTGCACTGTATAATATATTCTTGCAGCTCATTTATTTTATACATAATAGTTTGTCCCTCTTAATCCCCTACCCCTATCTTGCCCCTCCCTCTTCCCTCTCCCCACTGGTAACCACTAGTTTGTTCTCTGTATCTGTAAGTCTGTTTCTTTCTCATTATATTCACTAGTTTATTTTTAAATTCCACATATAAGTGATATCATACAGTATTTGTCTTTCTCTGACTTTTTCACTTAGCATAATGCCCTCCAAGTCCATCTATGTTGCTGCAAATGGGAATATTTCATTATTTTTTAATGAGTAGTATTCCATTGTGTGTGTGAATACATACATACATACATACATACATATATATATATATATATATATATATATATATATATATATATATATATATATATCACATATTCTTTACCCAGTCATCTGTTAATGGACACTTAGGTTGTTTTCACATCTTGACTATTGTAAATAATGCCACGATGAATACTGGGGCACAGATATCTTTTTGAATTAGTTTTTATGTTTTCTTCCAACATACACCCAGGGGTGGAACTTCAGGGTCATATGTTAGTTCTATTTTTAATTTTTGAGAAACTTCCTTACTGTTTTCCACAGTGGCTGCACAAATTCACATTGCCACCAACAGTGTATGAGGGTTCCCTTTTCTTCACATCCTCGCCTACATCCTTGCCAACATTTGCTATTTGTGGTCTTTTTGATAATAGCCATTCTAACAGGTGTGAAGTGATAGCGCATTGTGTGTTTAATTTGCATTTTTCTGATGATTAACAAGGTTGAGCATCTTTTCATATGCCTATTAGGCCACCTGTATATCTTTACAACTTACTTCTTGAAGAAGATGGTTGTTCATACTGTATGTAAAGTTTCCCAGTCTGGATCGAGCTGATTGCATCCTCATGGTGAGGTGAGAAGCCCTATAAAAAAGACCAGCAGGACCCCCAGGCAGGGCCACTACTCTCCTGCCAGCACCATCCGGTACCCTGGCCCAGCGCTCCATCTCACTTTGCCTGAAACGGCTTACTTCTAGTAAAGTGGAACTTACCCCTAAAAATCTATTGGTTCCCTGAGCTAACTCCTGGTTGGTTCATTTGTAGTACTTCATTTGCATAGAGCTCACTCCTGATTGGTTATTTCTTTCACTCTTGATTGGTCCATTTCTACAAAGCTTGTTCCTAATCAGTCAACTTTTGTTATACTTTATTTACATATGATCTTTCAAAGTGTATACTGGCAGCATATAAAAGCCTGTGTAAACCCAGAGACGGGGTCCAGAGCTTGGAGTGTTAACTCCTCTGGGCCCGCTGGCGTAATAAACCTGAGTTCTCCAACTCTCTGAGTTGGATCCAGGTTGCTGTCACAACTGAGCTGTAACACGGAGCTGTAACACTGAGCTTTAACACACTTTTCTGCAACAATGGTGTTGTTTAATCCATTTCTCTGCTGTCTGTATTTCCTGTGAATTGGAAGTGGGCAGTTTGATCACATTCAGGTTTGAAACCTCACAAAGTTCTGTTCATCACTCAGGAGGCACATACTGTGTGATTGTTGCCCTTCTTGTGAGGTGAGCAGCCACGGATGCTCAACGCCCAGCCCCATTCATTCTTCAGCACTTGTACAATGGTGCTTCCATACCTTTGATGACTTCTAGTCTCCTCCCGCACTCCTGCACACCCCTGACCTTGCTCTAGCGTCTTCCTCCTGAATGGCCTTTTAGCTCCTGGCATTCCTTGGCGCTTGGCCACTAGACTCCTGAAAAGGCTACACAGTTCCACAGAGAGCTGGGCACAGTAAACAGGAGACAGAACAAATCCCACCTGAAACTTCCCAGTTAGGGGGTTGTTCTTGGGAAAACAGGAGGCTGGGTGATCAGCTCAGTGTTGTTACTGGCCAGAGTTCTTGGTTTCCTTAATCAATAGAAAATGCTAAGAGGCCAGAGGAGAAACTCAGGCAAGGCTTTACTGGGACTCATGCTGCAGCATGAGGGAGCGAAAAGAAGTAACAGGTTCCCTCTTACTTCCTGAGTACAGGCAAGCTGGTCCCTTAAGTGGGGTGAAGGAAGGGGCGGATCCAGGGTCAGGCCAAAGGGGTGGTTTAGGTGGTCTGCCCACCCCCTTGGTGGTGCTGTGTGCAGGAATCATGCGTGGTTCCCTGCTTTTGCTCCCCACACCTCAGAAGTGGCAGTTGGGTTTTTGGTCTTTCTTTACCTTGTCGTTTGTAATTTGCCCCAACTGCGCATGTATGCAGTTATTTTTAGTCCCTTATAGTTTCTTTGTATTCTGTTGTTTAAGGAGATGTTTGTCCAGGTGCAAGCACTGTAGCAAAGGGTACTGGGTCCCAGGTCACAGCCTGTCTCAATGTGAGCCCTGACTCCTCCAACTAAAATAAGAAAATTCTCAACAAGTGAGGTCAAGTGTAACTCAAAGTCAGCTGAGATGACACTGTCCTTTGAAGCAGAATGAAATGGGTTTGCCTCTAAACTGCCCCTGCTAAAATTCCCAGGAGCTTATGTTGTCAGGGTCACTTCAAGCTCTGAGTCTTTGCTTCCTTGAACTTCCAGCCCACTCACAGTTCACCCATACTGTTCCTGCCCCAGCAGACCCAGGTGAGGGACTCACCCCTGTCACTCTACTTCACCTCCTCAAAGTCACTCACATGACTCATTTGTGAGCAGAGCAGATTCTCCTTAGGTTTGAGGCAGTGGTTGGGTTTCAGGTTGCCACGTGCCTAAGCCCCTCTTCATCCTCTGACTCCCGTCCCCCCAGTTAATGAAGATCAGTTCAGCAGTGTCTCTGTGATGCAAGAGACCAGTCCTCTGAGTACAGAAGTGCGAGGAAATTAAGGCTCTCTTTCTACCCAGGAGAAGCAGCACATCAATCTAGACAGTACAGAGACCCTGTGTTCTGCCTCCCAGTCTGTCCTGGGGTTTGTGGGATCCAAGCACAGAGAGATTTATCACATGGTGAGTCCAACGTGAGCAGGGTCACAGGCAGCCCCATCCCACTCCCTAGCTTGGCACAGAAGCAACGAAATGAGATACTCAATGAACTGCCAGGCCTGAAGGTGCTGGTGGATCATACTGATTGTGCATTCATAGGGCTGGTGACCAACAGGGAGACAGGAAATGGTGTCTAGGTGGAGGCCCATATGGACAGATGCCACCAAGAACCCGGTGGCGCAACGCTCATCTGGGCCTTGGCACTGACTGAATCACCTAGATCTGATGCAATTCTGGACAAAGGGGGGACTCTCATGGTGACTGAGATTTATTTTCCAATATCCTGTGGATTGGAGTCTCCAAACAGAAGCTAAGTTGTTCTACAAAAATATGACCACATTTTTTTGTATACCTGAGTTTGTGGCCAAGAGTTAGCGGCACTTTCAGAATCCAAGGGCATAGCTTCTGCAGCAGGGGCTGCTGCTAGTCCGCCTGTACCCTGTCCTCACCCACTCAGTATACACTGGCTGACTCCCAACTGGCAATACCCACACAGCTTCATCTGAGGGCTTGCTCTGGCTGACAAAGCCTGTTTCATTCCTGCCCACCAGTGCAGCATGCTAGAAGTTCCAAGGAAACAATGCTTCCCACCCGCTCATGAGCCCTCAACCAATGGTTGTTGCAAATATAGCCCACATCCTTTGTCCATTGGGTGGAATAACTCTGAGTTTTGTGTTCTATACTGTCTTCCTGAATTTCTCCAATGGGATTACACTCCAGCTACCCACAGGAGTAACTGGTTTGATAACACATCCTTTACATGACCTGCCCTCCCCTTTCTCATTTCCCCACTATACTGCCTGTGTCTCCATCTCCCAAATAAACTAGTGCTTGAACCACATGACATTGCCAATAGCTGCTATTCTTTGCCTTATAAAAACGGCAACTTCCTACAGTTTAAACTAAAATTTACACTCAAATCTCTGTCTCTAGGTCTCCATAGGACAGTTATCTGTATACTCTATCTAAGGATTGTCCCCTCGAGTTCCTACCCAGCCACCCCTGGGGAGGGTCAATGGGAGGAAACTGCTGAACTGAATGCAGAGGAACGAACCCCTGAGACAAAACCTCTTCAGGTTTCACAGGACAGCACGGCCCATGGGAGGTGAGCCAGCAAAACAGGCTGCTTCAGGTTGGGGACATGCTCCACCCAGATATTACATATCACAGTGGGAAGTGTGGCCACAAAATGAGGAAACCATGAGATAAAAAAAAAATGCTGTGATTGGAGATATGATGAAATGTTTGGAAGCAGAAGCCCTGGGTGTGGGCTGAAAATCTGCAAAAAGGAACATTTGGATGATCTCAGGAAGGTGACTGTGAAAAGTTCCAGTGGCCTATATGACCTGATCACAAGCCTCCCACCCTAGAGAATGCAATCCCTCAGAGGTGGAGGGCTCTGGGCATATAAATGGGCTCAAGTACACTTTGGCTAAATCAGTACCCCAAACACAAGCATAACACGTTAGCCACCCAGCAAAATTAATCTGCCTCCATGGCTTACAGGGTGTGGAGACCACCCTGCAAGGCGGCAGACAGGAGCAGAACTCATACTAGGAGGCAGGCCTGTATTCACCTGAACAGATGCTTTTGCCTGTAACCCACAGGGCAGGAAATGCATTTTACCTGGCGGTCCACGGCACAAGTTTCACAAAATAATAATTACCCTGATTACCCTCAGTGTGCTTTCTTATTTTCGATTCTATTCTGTTACATATTTCCTAAAGGCTGGACATGACGCATTAACTGATTTCACAACTCGCTTCTGGGTGATGACCCACAGACTAAACTATTGCCCTTAAATGCAACCAGAAGTGAAAGGATGTGGACAGCATTTCTGGGCTTTTCCTAAAAACTGTGTATTTACTGTCAGCCTCCATGTCCCATTCAGGGCTGCAGGGAATGCTGGGCTGGGCCAAGAGATTCTCTAAAATTCTGTTAAGCGAAGGTGGTTCCTATCTCCTGATCTGGTGATTCAAACCAGGCATTGCTACCACTCTCACATTCTTCGCCACGCCCCGTACCACCTATGCTATGTATTATTCTACGAATATTCTAAATCAAACCATCACTTTATAAAATATAAGTACTCACACTAGCCCTGTCTTATGGAGTACTATTGGTGACATTTTGAAGTTATTCTCCTAATGCAAAATAAGACAAAAACACAACTATGCAAATAAAACATGCTTTTTGTGTTCCACCTTAAATCATAGAGCAAGTGGCCCTCCCTGCTCTGCTCCTTTCACAAAAATATGATCCAGTCTCTGCACAGCTCAAGCTGCCCCTAACCCCTAGAAAGACTTCGTCCTTCTGTCTACCTCTCCAATGATAAGCAGCACCATTATCATGGCTAATGGTATTTAAACTCATTTAATCTTCACACCAGCCCTATAAAATGTTCGGGTCACTCCATTTTACAGACGAGGAAGCAAGGGTAGAGAAATCAGGCCGACTTACCCACAGCCAGGAAGTGATGGAGTCAGGTCTTGAACTCAGGTCATCTGACAACATAGCCTGTGTGCCTAACTACTACATTACACTGCCCCCTCTGAAGTTGTCCACCCCCAATCTCTGGTGTTGTCTCCTACAGGACACCTTCCTGGACTACCTGTCCCAAAAGGCTGTTCTTCCTCTGTTTCCAAAACACTCACTTTTCGTCTAATTCATTTGAAAGGTAACCATAAACTACTTGGAGACACTGCCTCTACTAGCCTGAGAGCTTCTTGAAGGGATTCCTCTGTGTACCTCTGAGTCCAACAGCCTGCCTGAGGTATTAGAGGCCTTCGATGTCTCTTGAGCCCTGTGGTCTCTCCTTGTCGTTCAGCAAACACCCAACATTCTTGGCGAGTTACCAGCTCACAGGCTGGTTTCCAATGAAGGCTGGGAACAGTCAGGGAGGAACGGGAGATGAGTCAGAGGCAAGAGACTCAGGGGGTCTTAACCTGGGGTCCAAAGATCCCCAGTGGACCCAAGCCTTTTATGCAGGAGGTCTGTGAACTTAGATGGGAACAGAATAACATCTTTATTTTCATTGGCCTCTAATGGAAATTCAGCATTTCCTTCACATGGAATGTGACCCGTGACTCTGTCACCAGTAAAATCACTGATAGTTTCTTTCACATCACCATCATAGCAGACATCTCAAACTATATACCGTCATTACTTCCTAGAAATTCTGGTTGTTTTCAGACCAACTGCTTTATCTTATATTTAAAAAATCAATACAGCAACATATATATAGCAGATACCAGGACACAACTGAAAAAAAAAAATCTTGGTACCTGTTTTTTAATAGGATTGGCATTTTTTGGCAATTTCAATAGGATCAGTAATCTAATGTGTTTTATTTTATGCTTTTTAAAACATTATTCTGAGATGAGTCCATAGGTTTCACCAGCCTGCCAGCAGGAGCCATGGCACAAAAAAGGTTAAGACAGTACTAGAGCCCTGGTTTAGAGCTAGACAGATCTGAGTTCAAACCTTAATTCTGCCATTCACAAACCAAGTCACCTAGGCCTCAATTCCCTCATCTGTGAATGGGGATTATTACCTGCCTTACTGGATTAGCATCTAACACCTGAGTAAAGGTGATACGCAAACCCAGCCTAGACTGCCTGGTGAAGTAGACCAAGCCTGGGGAGAGTGGAGCCCTCAGCTTCCTACCTCTCAGGTCAGAGAAGTCATTTGTCCCCCTCAGTCTGGCTGAGGCCAGATACTTGTGGCACGACATGAAGGCTAACTTCAGATGCTTCTTAAGACACTCCATCTCATTTCTGAGCCCATAATCTGCACCCTATTCCCCAAACTGGCTGACACAATGAGGCTCCCAGGAGAGGCCCGTCACCTCCCTCTTTTAAGATCGACATGCATTTCTATATTTGTCCACTGGGTGGGGCTGGTTCACACTCAATTTGTCAGCAGAACCAGCAGAGCCAGAACAGTTGGGACCATCCTTTCATCCAGTCCCTGATTTTTTTTCCCCCTAGACTGAGCCTGACATTCAGAAAACCTCCCCTTCTGTGTTCATTTCCAGTAACCTGCTACTTTAAGAATGGTGGTGACTATCCTAACTTTTAATATCATAGATTAGCTTTGCCAGTTTTTAAACTTTATTTAAATGTAGTCATATAGAGTATATTCTTTCGTTTGGTTTCTTTTGTTCAGCATTATGTTTGCAAGATTATATGCAGTTGTAGTTCACTCATTCGCATGGCCCTATAGGTTCCATTAGGGGATTATTCGACAATTTGTCCATTTATCTGTTGAGTTGGCATTTGAATAATGTCCAGTTTGGGGTTTGCTTTATGGTTGCTCTGTGGACAGTGGTATCCATGCCTCCCTCCACCCATCCAAAAATTCATTTAGAGCTGGAGATTAATAATGTAGTACACTCACCAAGAGGATCTGAAAGATTTATCAGCCACATAGTAAGGCTTTCTGGGGAGAGCAGGACCTGTTTAAGAAGAAAGGGTAAGTGGCTCTAGTTTTCACAGTGGTTGGGGCGAGGGGGGTCCAGGATGAAGACTCCCTCTTCCACTGGCTGGAGTTTGAGTGGTCTTAACTCCTCACCCACACCAAGGAAGCAAGTACCTGGGTTTTCTTATCCAGGAGTGGGGCAAAAAAGGAAAAGGGGAGTGATGGGGCTTGAAGGCTGTCATGGTCAAACATCAAAAGTGGAGTCAGAAACATCATGCTATACACCAGAAACTGACACATTGTAACTGACTGTACTTCAATTATTTAAAAAATCCAAAAAAAAATGGAGTCAAACTCATCATCACATGGTTTTTACAGCAGTGCTGTTATGAACATTATTGTATAAGCCTTTTGGCAAACACATTAGGCATTTCTAATGGGTATGTCTCTAGGAGTGAAATTGCTGGGGAATATGTTTGTCTTCAGTAAATCCTGCCAAACAGTGTTTCAAAGTGATTGTACCAAATTACATTCCCTTCAACAACAATTATGGCTGAAGCAATCTGTTTATCCACTCTGCAGTTGAGGGATATTTGGTTTGTTTCCAGTTTTTTGTGATTACAAAGTTGCTATAAACATTCATGTGCAGGTTTTCGGGTGAATATAGGTTTTCACTTCCCTTGGGGAAAAACTAAGAATGGAACAGCTAGGTTGTATGGTAAGTGTATGTTTAGGTGTGTAAGGAACCAGGCAAACTGTTTTCCAAAGTAGCTGTACCATTTTGCATTTCCACCAGCAAAATACACGAGTTCCAATTGCTCGCATCCTCCTACGTCCTTGGATTGGTCAGTCTTTACTCTTAGCCATTCTAGTAAGTGTGAAGTAGTATTTCATTGTGGTATTAATTTGCATTTCCTTAAGAACTAATGATATTGAATATATTTCCAGATGCCTACTTGCCATTCATTTATCTTCTTTGGTGAAGTGTCTTTTCAAATCATTTGCCCATTTAAAAAAAAATTGGCAGAGTGTTTTCTTACTATCGAGTATTGAGGGCTCTCTGTAAATCAGGGATACAATTCCTTAATCAGGTATATGATTTGAAAATATTTTCTCCTAGTTTGTGACTTGCATTTTCATTGTAACAGTGCCTTTTGAAGAGCAATAGTTCTTAATTTTAGTGGAGTCCAAACAATTTTTTTCTCTTATAGATTGTGCTTTTTGTGTCCATTCACCCTCAGGTCACAAAGATTTTTTCCTATGCTTTCTTCTAGAATTTTTATGATTTTAGGTTTTACATTTAGGCCTGTGCTCAATGAACCTACATAAGCAAACTTCAGAAGGGATTTGGAAGGGGCATCTGATAATGGACATAGTGAAAGAGGTCAGAGTTTATGTCCAGTAAAACACTGAAGATACATAAGGAGGGTCATAGTTTCAGTGAAAAGAATCAAAAGTTAAGGATTTCTGCTAATTCAGTTTATTTTTCAGAAAAAAAATGACATGAAGTTCTGGGGATGATGGTGGCTGCCTTCCTCTGTATCCACCCTTTGATAGATGTAACCTCTACATATAGTATATATTTAGTAGCTACAACTATGTCTTGTCAGCCTATAAATAATTTCACATAGTATCGTCTTTTTTTCTCTGCTCCTCAGAGGACCATTTGTTTAGCCTTTCAAAAAGTTAAGAGTTGGGAGGGAGGCTTGTTTAATGTAACATGACAAGCAAACTCTAAGTAGCATAAAATACAGAGAGTTCATCTTGCAATCAGGATAATTAATTTGTAATGAATTACTTTCAACAATTGTCCACCAATGTCCAGGATCTACCTGAACCAACAGAAAGATGATTACTCTTATGGAGTGAAGAACCTGGGATACTTCTTTAATTTTATGGGTTATCTTTTTCCATCTACCTTGAGCCACAGTTTAAGTTCATGAGCTATCTTACTCTTCCTTTACAGAGGCAAAAGACAACTCCTGGGTTTGTGAAACCCCAGTGGCATCCTTAGTTGCATTAGGCCTTGTCCTAGAATCCCTACAGGTTTTACCTTGGGACTTCCAAATTCAAAAATCCCAGTTCCAATGATTAGTGCTAGAAAAAGAGCATAAAACCAAATGTTCCTAAAGGTGAGGAGTTCTCTATATTCCAAAGCAGCTAACCAACAAACATGCTATGTCAGGGAGGAGCCACGTCTGACCTAGGTAGTCTTCAGGTGGGGGAAATTTTTATAGCACATTGTGTCCCAAACGTGGAATAAGCAGCAATCAGAGAACTTCAGAGACAATGCTAAAGTCTGTTGTGTACGAACTATTGGGTAGTCGTGGGTCACCACTGCAAAAGACATTTGAACGAGAGAGCCATGGTGGAAAGAAGCAGGGAAGAAGGATCTTCCTGATATGCAGCAGCAAACTCTGGTGGTGAACAAGGTGAGGACTCAAGGATCCTATAGTATTATCCCAGGAGTCTTCACACACTAGACCTGAGGTTATTTATCTGGCATCTCCACATGGTCCTACACCGTGTGGTCTTCATTCAGACCATCTTGAATGCCACAAAGTAACCCACCTCTTCTTTCTAAGTCTTCCCAGGGTTTTGGTGGTCTCTAAGAAGGGTATCCAGATTTACCTCATTTGCTCTCAGTTTTGATGTAGTTGTGGCTTGTCACCCCTGCATCCTTGAAGATGGTCAAGAGCCCCCCAGAGTCACATCTGTGGGATGGTCAAGAGAACATCATAGGGTTCTTTCCCTCCAAGTTCTTTATTTAAATTCATTTTCACAGACCCTGAAACCTGCTGGAACATATGTGCTATATAGAGTCTAGGGTGGCCTGGGCTGCAAAGGAACCTAGGACATAATTGAGTGCTTGACAATAAGAAATCCACAGACAAGTAAGAAATCCCTCAGGGTTGGAATGACACTACTGGAAAACCAGCTAGATAGCAATGTTGATATGGCCTGAGTCTCAAGATCTGGTAGACTGAAGAACTGCAGCGTTAGAGTTCATCTTGTTCCTTGGATGGGCTTCAGGTCCTGTAAAGCCTGCTTGTTGCAAAGTTTTATTTAGTTTTGCTTGGTGCCATAGTTTTGCTTCTATCTCACCAGGCCTTTGGAATTTGGAAGGGATATGTATGTGGTTTATGATTTACACACATTTGTAAAGTTGTCCAATAAAATGAGAACATCAGTCTGAGTTTAGATGAGCCCATTTTTCCCAGAGAGGAATGCATTTTTGGAGTCGTTCTTCTGGCTGTTGTAGCACCTGCCTTCCAGTAGGAGTCGCCTCAGGCTACCCAGAGAAGCATAACAATTCAGATCCAGTGGGCAACTCCTAAGGCTTGGATCATCATTTTTGGGTGCTTCCCCACATTACCAGTAACAGAAGAAAGACAGTGCATGTAAAGAAAAACAACACACGGGAAAACCCAGGTCAAGCCTAGCAGGTTTTTTTATTCTATGGTGCTCCTTCATCCAATTGTGCCCTAAGATGGCGGCTCTGCCAGGCACAGAGAAGGGAGGGACCTGAGGAAAACAGGTTGCCCATCTTGGTGGAGGCTATAAACAGACAGCACAGAATAGCAACCTGCTAGTGTGTGGGCAGCCTTTTCTTTATTGGGGCCCCACTCCATTGGCTCTGTGATGGTTCTTACATTGGAAAGTGACAAGGGGCTACAGACAGAACAGGGTGCTTATAAATGCATTCACACAATGGCCTGCTTCATCTCAAGCATTTCCCTTTGTGTACTTTAACTACTAAACAAAGCTTTTCTGGGAAGAAATTCATACTTGTAAATCCAATATACTAAACTTTAAATACTAGGAATCTAAAGGTGTCTTAGATGCTTCAATGTTAAGAATAATTTAGTAAGCCAGAAAGAGAAAGAAAAATATCATATGATATAACTTATATGTGGAATCTTAAAAAAAAAAAAGACGAACTTTTATTTACAATAGAAACAGACTCACAGACATAGAAAACAAACTTATGGTTACCAGTGGGGAAAGGGAGTGGGAAGAAAACAAACTTATGGTTACCAGGGGGGCCAAGAAAGTGGGAAGGGATAAATTAGGAGTTCAAGATTTGCAGATACTAATATATATAAAATAGATAAACAACAAGTTTATACTGTATAGCACAGGGAACCATAATCAATATCTCCTAGTAACTTATGGTGAAAAGAATACAAAAACAAATATATGTATGTTCCTATATGACTGAAGTATTGTGCTGTACACCAGAAATTAACACAACATTGTAAACTGATTATACTTCAATAAAAATTTTTAAAAAGAATAATTTAATAAGAATTTACCTTAAAAAATACCTATATTGATCAAATATTTTAAGCCAGTTACAAAGCTATCATTCTACCAGAACAAACCCACCCTCCTGTGACAAATACATCAAATATGCAAAGCCACTTATTTCACACACACAAAAAATTCATGCTATGGGTCTCTTCCCTTAAATATTTCTATGCTTTATTCTAAAGTGTCCCAGGTTAAAAAGACGTTTACCTACCTAAGGAAGGCAGTTATCATACTAGTGTCTGCTACTTACTAGCAGACACCTGAGCAGGGAGGCTGAGAATCTTATTTGAGACAACACTAAACTCCATATATGATTATGTTACTCACTCCACAGTATCAAAGTGGTACTGACTGGGTGAAAAAATTTAAAGCAAATCCAAGATATTATAATACTCCAGAAAAAAAGTTAGTACATAAATATATACCTAAATACATAAATAGGGGATGATCATCTAGTCCACTTCCCTGGGTTCAAGTTTTGTTACATACTTTTTCTCCCTAAAAGTCTGCAGCTCCTAGCCATGTTGATTATGTGATTGAGTTTTGAAATCTTAAGATGTATAAAGTGCATGTGTTAAGATATGTAAACACCTTTACATAAATATACTTTGAAGTTGATGTTTCATAGTAATGTCTTTTGCATTTGGTTTTCAGACATGAAGACCTGATGGAACTGTGCATTCTTTCATATTCACGGGACTACATAACTCTTGAGGATCTTTAAAATGAGATCCAACTGGATTTTGGACATTTCTCATGGCTTCATCTGACTCAAGGACAGAACAGGTTCATTCTACTAATATTCCCTTTGTATCAGAAAATGTCTCCTAACCACTATTTTTTTAAACAGTTTCTGTATTCTTCATGACACCAGTAAACAGGTTAATACCAACATGATTGAGTAATGCTCAACAGTGTTTCTACTTAAATTCTTGATTCTATGATTGTACTTCCTTTTCTTTTATACTGAAAATGTTGATTCCTAAAATAATATGCATAATAATTACTGTTTATTTATATCTAATATCAGGAAAAGGTTTAAAAATATAATATCAATATGATCAATAAATCTCCAGAATAAAGTCTAATATTTTTATGTAGTTTCTTTTCTTAAACTATCTCCCAAAGTGTCACTCCCATTAAGTATGTGTGGTCAAACCATGTTCCAAAGCTGCACTGTCCAATACAGTAGCAACGTGGCTATTGAGCACGTGAATGTGACCAGTCCGAATTCAGGAGTATAAAGCACACATCAGATTTCAAAGACTTAGCACAAATAAAAGAATGGAAATATCTCATTAATAATTTAATATTAATTATATCTTGACAGTATTTTCAATATTTGGGCCTTGACTGGCAAGCAGGACTCTCCCACTAGTACCCAACTAGAGTACTAGTAGGCAGAAGACAGAAAATAGGAAGATAGGACAGCACCTGCTCATGCAGATGAAATTTGCCTTCTAGCACCCCCTACTGACAGAGCTTAATATTGAGCCTGCTGACAAGGAAGAAATGTTCTAACATCACAAGCAAAGCAATGCAGAGTGGATTTAGAATAAGAAGTCATTAAGTAGAAACTGGCGAGCCTCCTCTAAAAATAGGGGGGCTTAATGTTTTGCTATCAGGGGCTTTCTACAGGTACATAAAAGACTTCCCAGAAAATCATTTCACCAATATTCCTAGTGAGGTTTTTCCACTGGGTGGCAATTAAGGATTTAGCCCTTTAATTTAAGCCTTGTTTTCTCACAGATCTCTGACTCAATCTGGCCATGACAGAAATTTTTTGTTTGTTTTGCCTTGAACATTTCAGGAAATGATGGTCCCAGGATCAGTCCTGGAAGTTCTGGGTCATCTCTGGTATACTAATTCCAAGTTGTACAAAAGAGGCACCAAAATGTTTAAAATTAACTGACTAGGGGGTGGTTGGAGTTCCGTTCCTGACCCAGATGGGAGCATCCATAGAACATTTATTTAACCTAAAGGGAAACAGAGTACACCTGATTTTGAGGGGTCTGAGAGGAGAGGGTTACAACAGAGGCCAGACAAACAGACCAACAGGTTTAGTTTATGATGCTTGTCAGAAGCAACAAAGCCTTTCTGAAACGAAAACCAGCCCAGGGACAGAACTCAGATACAGCATCATCAGGAACAGAAGGCAGGAGAGGAGGACGTAAAAGTCAGACATGAAGGGATCTCCTCAGGTGGGCACTTGCTGTTTCACCCTGCATTTCACCTACTGCTCTTCTTAGAGTCTGCGTAGCTCCGTATCTTGCTGACTATGCCAAACTGTCGGGGGTGGGGGAGTCACAGACACAATTTTAAAGCAAGATTTTGTCACTTGTAGGGACTACACCACAGACGGAAGGAAGGGAGGGAACAGAGTCATGGAACGTGGGCCTCTGCCTTGTCTCCTCCTGCCTCTCCATATGTCCCCTAGGGCACTTTATAGTTAAGGATGGCCACTCCAAGTTTCTGCCGTGTCCCATTCTGTGTCCTTTTTGCCTCTCAGCACAATGGGGAGAAGACTCAAAAAGGAAAGCCACATGGTGGAGGACAGAGTGCAAGGGGTTGGTCATCAAAAAGGCTTTCTAGTCCCAATTCTGAAATTGGCATCTTACAGGAATAAGGCCTCTCTGGGCCTCAGGGTCCCTATCTATGAAATTAGACCCTAACTCAAGGGTCGTATCAGAAAAGTCAAAGGATGGAAGAGCTGGCAGAGCCAGGACTGGGGGGAAAGGTGAAGAGAATAAACAGCAGAGGCATAAGCCCTTGGCCTGATCTCCTTGTATTAGCATTGGGAAAGGTGACTTACTCTGGCCCACCCAGAACTGCCCTTTATTCCTGGCCCACCACTCCCATTTTCTCCCCTGACCTCCTTGGGAAGAGAATTCCTGCTAAGTCAGAGATGGACTGCCTTAGTCATCAAGTCAATAGGAACTACTGCCTAGAGTGCAAAGTTGAGTGTATGACTTTTTTGCACATGGTAAGCTAAATCTGTTCAAAAGCTGTCAGAGTCCTGACACACCTATGTGGACACACGGAGAGCAATTTTCCTGTGCCTTGCCTCTACCAAAGCCCAGGTTTACAGCCTTCAAAGTACTTTGCATAGATCAAACAGTATGTCTTACATGTCTGAAGTCTGTGGCCCTCTCACCGACCCTCATGTCTTCTCCCCTTCTCTCCATCCACAGCTCACCCAATCTTCCACCCTGCTCAAGTCTGATACCCACCAGACCTGCTCTGTCTCTTCTCTAATTCTCCAGTATCAGAGGGCCTGATGTTCACCTCTCCCAGGACTGTTCTGACTGGCTGTCAATAAATGTGACCAAGAAGATTGGAACAAAGATACTACTCATTAAGTCAACTGTTATCCATGACTATGGGCCAGCCCTAGTATTGCCCTCCTGTTTTATTTAATGTATACCACCAATTTGTTAAGTACTTCATAATAAAATTTTATTTTCTAATGTAATTTTATTTTCAGAGGTTTCTAGAGAAGAATTTACATTCTGGTCTGAAAACCATCACACTGTATTTCTGACAAGAAATCTCCAGAAATACCCTGATTAGCCCCAGAAATCATCAGTCTTTATCCTAAATCAGACAGAATAAAATGTGTAACTAGTGCACATTTGACTGTCCTTTATGATTGGATTATTGCATTCTGTTGATTCTTATTTTGTGTTGGCTTTATTCCTTTGATAACTATGTAAGTTTTAAAAGCTAAAGCTCTTGACTATTCTTAGACATAATCAACAGTACATATATGTAAATTTTTTAAATAAATAAATAAATAAAATGGCTACCAAAAAAAAATGTCTAACTGGTATGTGGGATGAATTCACCTCACCAAATGTCATACCCTCAGACTTTCCCAGAACATTCACATATACATGGGCTCTGAGAGAATAATAGGCCTCAGAAAATAATTCACTTTGGTTCCCCCAGAAGTGACCCTCTCAGAGTGAAACTGATCTGACTTTCCTTACCTGACATCAAAATGTAATGTAAGCATCTTTGACCTATTCCACTGAGATTAAAGCTTATGACTAGAGCTCTTTTCTTTCCTTGTTGACTTTACACATATTCTTTTAGGCTTTATAGTTCCTTTTGTGCAAACGATTGAAGGGCGTGTGGTAGCTAAAAGCAATTCAATCTTCCCTCACCACCCCAAGCTGGCAAACAACAATCATCAAGTCCTAAGTGGGAGTGCTGGGGCTTCTCCCTGTGGGTGAAAGTGTCCAAGCAGAGCCTGGGTGATTAGCTGCCAGAGGATTCTACAGTGGCTGATGGCTGGAAATCAGGAGTCCTGAGGGTTGTTCCAAACCTCACAACTCTGCAAGTCTCCTCCCCATGCATGGAGAGAGACAAAGTGGGTAAGTCTAACTCCTAGAGCCCCTGTCTTGGCACTTGATCAGATCCTGTGATAAAGGTTTCTCATGCAGATATTCTGTCTTCTAAACTAAGCTGTAGGTTCCCCAGAGGCAGAGTGCAATGCCTTTCTTTTCCTGCTCTACTCTAAGTATACAGCCTACAACTCAATGTTTAAGAGGTATTCAATAACCACCCAGTTCTCTCATCCTTTTAATGGCATGCTTTATTTTTTGGGGGGATAGGGGGTATAATTAGGTTTATTTATTTATTTTAATTTTTTTAATGGGGTACTGGGGATTGAACCTAGGACCTTGTGCATGCTAAGTACTCTCTCTACCATTGAGCTATACCCTCCCCTGCCCCATCAAAGGCATGCTTTAAAGTTACTACTGAACACTCTATATTCAGGGATGTGGGGATACAGTTAAAACATAGTCTTTGCACAGAAGAAGCATCATAACATCTGAGTTTAGAAAGACTAACTTGTAATAAAGGCTATATCATAGCTATGGGTGTTGGCACATCCATATATCACAGAAGTTCATGAGTGACAGAAGTTCAAATGAGGAAATTGTACATTTTAGCTGGTGAGATCGATTAAGAAAGACTTGACAGATGAAATCCTTTGGACCTGGGACTCAAAGGATGAATACTGTTTTACCAGGTGAAAAGTGAATACCTAAAAATTCAGATAAAGCATTGCATTCAATAACAGCAGAATACATATTATTCTCAAGTACACATGGAGCATTCTCCAGGACAGACCATATGGTAGGCCATAAAACAAGTCTCAGTAAATTTAAAAGAACTGAAATCATACAATATGTTCTTTGATCACAATGGAATTAAACTAAATCAACAACAGTAGGAAATTTGGGGAATTCACAATTAGGCAGAAATTAAACAACACACTCCTAAATAACCAACAAGTCACAGAAGAAACCACAAGGGAAACTATAAAATAATTTGCAATGAAAGAAAGCAAAAACAAAACATACAAAACTTATAGGATACAGTGAAACCAATGCTTAGAAGGCAATGTATAGCTGTAAATGGCTATGTTAAAAAAGAAAAAAGACCTCAATTCAATGAATTAACCTTCTACCTTAAGACCCCCAAAAAAGTAGAGCAAACTAAACCAAAGCAAGAAGAAGGAAAGACAAAAATAAATATTAGAGAAGAAATAAATGAAAGAGATAACAAAAATACAATAGAGAAAAAAGTTTTAAGCTATTCTTCAAAAAGACCAACAAAATTGAAAAAAATTTAGCTAGACTGATTAGGGAAAAAGGGAGAAGACTCAAATTACTAACAACAGGAAGAAATGAAGAATTATAAAAAGGATTATAAAAAGGAAATTAAAAGGACTATAAGGGAATACTATGAAAAATTACCCAATTTGTTGTATGCCAACAAATTAGATAATTTAGATAAAATGCACAGATTTCTAGAAAAATACAAACTACCAAAACTGTCTTGGAAGTAAATTTAAAAATCTGAATAGGCCTATAATAAAGAGATTGAATTAGTAATCAAACAGCTTCCCACAAAGAAAATCTGAGGGTCAGACAGCTTCATTTATGAATTCTACCAAACATTTAAAGAAGAATTACTACCAATCCTCTCAAAATCTGTCAAAAAATAGAAAAGGAAGGAACACTTCCCAACTCATTCTATGAGGCCATTATTACTCTGATACCAAAACCCAACAAAGAGATTGCAAGAAAACTGCAGACCAATATCCCTTGTGGGTATAGACAAACACACACACACTTCAACAAAATATTAGCAAATCAAGTCCAACAATATATTTAAAGGATTATACACCATGATTAATTAAAATTGGAATTTTTCCAGGAATGCAAGGTTGATTCAACACATAAAAATCAACCAATGTAATATACCATATAACTAGAATAAAGGACAAAAACCACATGATCATCTCAGTAGATGTAGAAAAAAGCATCTGACAAACCTTCAACATCCTATCATGGTAAAAGTATGCAAAGACATTTTTGCAAAGAAATAGCAAATGGCCGATGAGCACATAAAAATATATTCAATATTACTAGCATCAGGGAAATGAAAATAAAAAACCACAACGAGATACCATTTTATGGCTATAATCAAAAAGATGGACCCGGGGGGTGGGAGTATAGCTCAGTGGTAGAGAGCACGCTTAACATGCACGAGGTCCTGGGTACAATCTCCAGTACCTCCGTTAAAAATAATTTTAAAAAACAAAAAACCAAAAAGATGGACAGTAATACATGTTGGTGAGGATGTGGAGAAACTGAAATCCTCATACAGTGCTGCTGGGAATGTAAATTGGTGTAGCCCCTTTGGAAAACAATTTGGGAGTTCCTTAAAAAGTTAAACATAAAAGTTATCATATGATCCACCAAGAAAATCATATGTCCACAGAAAAACATGTACATGACTGTTCCCAATAATTTTATTCATAATAACCTAAAGTAGAAACAATCCAAACGTCCAATAACTGATGAAGGATAAACAAAACGTGGTATATATCCATTGAGTGAAATAATTACTTAGCCATCAAAAAGGAATGAAACACCTATACATGCTACAACATGGATGAATTTTGAAAGCACTGTGCTAAGTGAAAGAAACCAGATACAAAAGTTCACATATTATATGATTCCATTTTTATGAAATGTCCAGAATAGGCAAATCCATAGAGAAAGAAAATAGATTAGTGATTGCAAGGGGTAGGGGGTGGGGATGCAGAGGGCAATAGCCCATGGACCACAAGGATTCCAGATCCCAGCTAACCAAAAGAACAAATTAGCCAGAAGTGGTCTTTAAAACTATTGGTGAACTACACTAAACCAACAGTCCACCCAATTTCTAGAGAATCACAATCTGCACAGTACACTTAATGCTTAGCCATCTCACTGCCTGTGATTTCCCTCTAACCAGCCATACTGCACTAAGCAACAGGCCAAGGTCATAAGCTCACCTTTTCTACAGTTATTTTAATACTCATCATTCTTGAAAAACTCTTCTGAACCTCATAAAGCAAAGTAGCAGAAGGATTTTGATGGTTTACCACTTGTCTGCTGATTCACTGAGTGAACTTGGGTCAGGCAGATAATCTTTCCTTTCTGGTTCTTCCTGAAACAGGGCAGGCAGGTTCCTGTCCCTGAGCAAAAGCATCAGCATAGAGAAGTAAAGTAATTAAGGGTCACCAATTCAGGTGAAGTGATCTGTTTGCAGAATCCATTTTTCTCTCAGAGTCATAAAAGTAATTGTCCATCCATCTCTGGCAAAGGAGGTCATTCCGCTGTCCTTATTGAAATTTGAATCTAATTTAGATGTCAGCTACATTTATGAGCCCTCAATTCATCAAGCCATCAAGACAAACAGATGGTGCCTTGCAGTCAGTGTGATGGCAAAATGACTTGGGAGAGCCTGGAGATCAGTCAATAAAAACCTATTTGCAGTGCTGTTGAGTACAATGGGCCTCCCAGAAGAGGCACCTCATTCTCAGAGAATTAGACTATAAAAATAGCCCTAAGTCATTGTTGGGTGAGTCAGAGTAGGGGAAAGCAGAGAGGCAATCAGTATCCAAGGCAGTGGGAGAGAAGAGAGGTAGGTTCTGAAAGGGAAACTGTGACTGATGGATGATCAAGAGAATTAAGAAGCCACAGGAGCCCACAGCCCCTGCCCAACTACTGAAGCCTTGGAGGCTGAAAGGTAGCCGCTGTCACTGAACTCAGGTACTCACCTCTGCAGAGAGTCTTGAGTCATTCAACCAGTATTTACCATGTGCAGGACACCACCAGGAGCTGTGGGCAAAATGTAACAGAAGTTCTGATGCCAGGTCCTTGTAACCCAGTGTTCACGCACAACCACGGTGGTGCTCGACATCATACCACATATCAGGAACTGGCTGGGGAGCCCAAGTAGAAAATCATGTTCATCCTTTCTGGCGGAAAGAGCTGTTCACCTGTGGTAAACAGAAATCTTTTTCTTCTGGTGATCAGTTCTGCTTTTATGTAATCTAGTTAAATGACCCTTTTCAGTTATGTAGATTATATAAGATTACAAATTTTCTGATTTTAAAACTACGTAAAAGTGAATATTAAAAAGACCAAATTCTGCCTACTATTCTCTACTAAAAGACATATAATAAATTATATGGGATATAAAATTAGATAAATTTTAAGATAAGACGGTTCTGTTGTTAATCCTAAATCCAACTCTTTCCAAAACAAGGGAAAGAGGCAGGGGAACTTCAGCTAGGTTAGAGAAGTTCCATGCCCATTGCCCCTCAACCTACCCCACCCCAAAGCAACTAAGAGGAAGAACAAAAAGAAATTTTGAAGAACTGCAATAAATCCAAGATCCATTTTTTAGTGACAATCTCACAGCTTTTTGTTGGAAAATACCATCAATGAAAATTCTTGCATCAAGTTTAAAATTGCACAAATGTATTTCCTGTATAATGCTTTCCTGTGTAAATGATCCTCTCAATGTCACTGCGTATGGGAATCGGGCAAATCCGGTCCAGTTTGGTCAGAGCACAGTTCTATGAGAGGGAAGGCACAGTCTCATCTCTGCCAAAGATCTGCCCAAGGCTGGCCCCTCGTTACTCAGTTATCTACCAGGATGTCACTGGCTAAGTGTGCACAAAACTAGGAGTAGGGATTTATGCAAGTTTCATGTTGGGTTAATGGGATGGAGAGAAGTTCCACCAACCAAGTCAGGAAATTTAGGAGAAAGTGCAGGCTTGTGAGGAAGGGGTATCCAGAATAGGGGGAAGAAGAGTTAATTCAGTTCAGCTATGGATATGTTACAGAGTAACATAAAAAAAGGAATTTTATCATGGCCTGGACCCTAGTCATTTCTCCCTGGGGACTGGTCTGTATGGACTACAGCTGCTTTAAAGAAGCAGTCCTTGTCAAGGTGGTAGAGGGTTGACTGTTACCTGAAAAGTGGGTTTACCTCTTGGTGGGTGTCGAGCCAAAAGACATGACCAAGCCAAAGATTGGGAGAAGGAAGGATTTATTACTTGCAACAGGAAGAACAAAGGGAATCTTTCCCAAAGCAATGTCTCCCCTGAACTGTAAAACTGGGGAAGTTTTAAGCCAAGGTACATGCATATGCATGAAGGGGTTTGGGTGGTATATGCATATTCATGAAGAGATTTCAGCAGAGATCTTAGCATGGAACTGGGGCAAAAGTTAACAGAGTCTAAGCTTTAGTTGATTCAAGTCCCAAGGGTCAGAAACAGCCAACATCATCATCCCTTGGGTTCCAGTTGATCTGGTGGTTGAGTGCTTGAAGGGGGTTTAAATTCTGCAAAACTACCAAGAACGTGCTTCAGGCTAACCTTTACCATTGAAACAGAACTGGGAGTCCTCACGACTGATTTATTATCCTTGCTATTGTTACTTCCCTTGCTTGATAACAGTTTTGTTCTTTTGTTCCCTTTAAGGTGATTTTTACTGAGACCTGTTCAAGGGCAAGCCTTGTGGCCAGGCATACATCACAAAATGGCTTAGGCCTAAAATGGCTTCTCTTATGTCAAGTTCTCTTTCTCCAGGGACCTCCCTACCCTACCTGCTTACAGTACTGCACGTAGCAGCCTTCCATATGCTAAGACCAAGGATACCGCCTCAATACAAAGAATATAACAAACCACATACTGAACAGTCTTAACTTTTCCGGCTGGGTAATGCTGATAGTCCGTTTCTGATGCATTCTTTACTACCAAACGCACTCAGCTCTTGACAACAACTGGTCTGCCTGACCCCAAATCCCATTCTCTGGAAGTTAGCAAATCAGCTAATACCATTTTGACTTGTATAAATTCCCTTCAGGAATGAATATGCTGTGGTAACTACTGCTGTCGGCCTTTGTATTTCCAGAATCAAGGAACTTGATGATGTTTGCTTTACTTTCATATTCAAATCTGTCAGGCTATCAATCATTTATCTATATATTTTAGCGTGAATACCCTTTTCATTAAAAAGTATTTCCCAAAAGAAAAAATCAGAAGAGTGGCATGGTTTTACATTACTGCAAACCTCCTCAATGCCTAAGAGATGACTGGATTCTTATATTTGCTTCTGCACTGTCTGTTATGATAAGTCAAGCGCTTTTACCCTAAGTCCCTGATCATCCTACTTATCTTTCAAGCCTTCCAGCTACCGCAAGAGTTAAGTCCTTTCTTCATTTAACATCATTGAGACCCTACCTGGGCTGTGTTCAAGGAGACACCGGCCTGAACAAGACAAAACACGTGCCCTCAAGGAGCTTAAAAGCACACCACACAACCAAGGTATGGAGTTTTTAACTTATCAGACACAGCATGAATGTTTCCCGTATGTGTCTTAACTCGACTATGAGACAAGAGATTTTCAGAATCCTGAGCCCATGGCACCGGGCTCCTCACAGAGCACTTGGCAATCTATCTCCTTCTGTGGTTTATATTCAGATTCTAATTTCGTCAGCGTTATAGTCCCCAAGGTACCGTGCTTGATGCTTTGTACAAATTCACCAGATATTTACTGGCTACGAACAAACCAGTCTCTTTCTCCGAAAGTTCAGTCACAAGGGGCCTGACATTTCTTCCCTCAGGTAAGTCACCTCAGTCTGAGTGAGGTTGCAGCTCTAGCGACCCCGTGCTTACAATTAACAGCCGCCTGTCACTAGAGTGGAAGCGCCACCACAGGAGCCCGAAAGCACACGTTCCCGACGGATAAACACCAGGACGTGGGAAGGGAGCGAGCGCCCCGTCGCCCCACCGCCCAAGGCAGGGACGCGCTCACACCTCACCAATGCCTCCCAAGGGCCGGCCCCGCCCGCTGGAGCAAGGGACATGGCATTCAAAGTGCTCGCCGCCACCGGGGCCCGAGGAGAAAAGGGCAAGCGTCTTCTCAAGTACCGCGGAGCCCAAGGCCGGGGCGTGGGGGAGGGGGAGCCTGAAGCTTCCTCAGCCGAACCGCCAACACGAATCTCTCACCTTTGACGCGCTCCCCCACGTGAGAGCCGGAGCCGCGCCCGCGCACGTCGCTCCAGCCAACCCGGAACTCGCTCTTGCCGCCCCACCCGCAGCGCACACGCACGCACCCACCAGCCGGCACCGGCACACCCTCTTGCCAGCCTCCGGCTTCCGATTGGCTGAGGCCGGCCGTGGGCGGGACATGGAGAAGCCGGCAGACGGCGAGTGCGGGAGGGGGACCTGAAGCCGGTTGGTGCTTGAGCGGGCTTGTTGTAGTTGGTAAGTGGAGATTTGGCGGGGTATTGGGAGCTGGGGGCTCCCGGCCTCGGGATGGGAAGAAGTGAGGCCGCCCTGGGCCGGACCTTGGGAGGGTTGAGGATCGCCGGGCTAGGAGTAGGAGGCAATGCTAAGGGGGCGATGTCCAGTTGGCTGGGCTCAGGCCCGACCTCGTGGTTCAGGGGAGGCTGGGGGTCCAAAGACAAGGCCTGCCGCCCCGTCGAATGGGGCCATACGGAGCCTACGAGGGGCAAAGGCTTGTGGCTGGGAGGGAAGCCTCGCGGGGGTGCTGGGGCCGACTTCGGGGAGCGGGCACCCGGTAGCGTACCCGGAGCTTCTTGAGAGCGGGGCCCAGCGATGGGTGAGGAGGGACTGGGAGGAAGAGCTCGCTGACCGCGGAGTCGTGGCAAGGTCACAGGAAGAGAGGGGGAGGAAGGTTGAAGGGTTGAAGGGAGGGTTGAAGCACACGACCTTCCCGACCTCGGCTTCTTCTCGAGCCAGGAGAGTCAGAAGGCCCAGGGCCTGTATCAAGCATCTGGACGGAATTCACGTTTCTTCCTGAAGAGTAAACCTGCCAAGTTAGAGATTACAAAATATAGCACAGGATTAGAATTAGGATCAGCAGAAATGATTCGGCAGGTTTATTCGCTTGTCTCTTTTATATTACCGGTGTGAGAGGCATCTGTTTCCCTCTGGGGTAATCCCTAGGGAAGGAACCTTTGCCTCCGGAAGTACTCAGGCACGACCGGTTTGGATGAAAAGTTCTGACGGATTCTAGTGGTACCTGGCCCCAGCCTGACAATCGTGTTTGAGTTCTGTATACCAAGGGTTCTCTTGCTTCCCTGTGCACCAGAATCACTTAAAGGGGCCTTCTTAAAATACAGATTCCTTGGGTCCTGCTCCAGACCATCTGAATCAGAATCTCCGGGATGGGGCCTTTGCCCCCATTTTAGATAAGCTGACAGACTCCTGATGAAACATGAAAATTTGAAACCACTCTTGTTAGATGGTGGATCCTGTGACCTGTTACACCACCTGATGCCAGGCATCGCATCTTCCTTTGTGCCTTTTTTAGGTTCCCATTCATTTGAAAAGGTCTTCAGTAGTCTCTTGCTAAGTTTACAGACAGGTTCGTGTTTTCCAAGCTGGCTTTGAGTATCTGGTTATCGGTGCCTCTTTTTGTACCTGTTCAACTTTCTGACAGAGATCTGAGTCAGTTGCTGTGGGTGGGTGAGAAAACGATAATAAAAGAAAATCTAGAAGTGGTGCTAGTGAACAAATGAAATTGTTCGATGAGTTAAGCCTTGGGGAAGAAGGTTCTACTCAATTTTAGGCTTGACTGGCTTTTTTTTTTACAAGTCAAAGAGGTGTGGGCTTCTGTTAAGGAATGGGTTTTAATATTTTTCAGATTACATGTATACCAATATTATAAGACTGATGATTTGGCAATACATTGGCAATCAAAAGAACCCTGGACTGTGTAGGGAGAGCTGGGTTCTAATCCTCCTCTGTCAGAGATGTATTACTGTTGAGGGGTTCACATAACCCCTCATAACCCTTTTTCTATCTGTAAAATAAGGCTACTGGCATGGATTAGTCATCTGGATTGTTATTTTCAAGTTATATGATTTGCAGTTATTGACCCTGATACTTTAAAAGTTAACCATTTTCAATTTAGGTAGCTGTAAATCATGATTACTTGGAAAACTTCTAGGTGGTCATTAGGAAGAGAATTATCAAAATCTCATATTTTGGGAGTGTTATAGATAAACACTGTTAGAATTTATAAGATCATATAAAATATGATTTGAACTATATAATAACAAATAATTATGATGGGTCGGATTTTTAATATTCCTCTTTATTAATTTCATCCTGAAATGTGCATACAAGGTGTTCTGGATCAGAGACAGATTATCATTAGTCACTTAAAGCAAATGATGACTACATGGTTCCATCACACCCTGATTCTTACCCCATAGGCTACTTTCTGATCAAATGTCCTGCCCATACAAACTTAAGGGTCTGTATCAGGGGTGAGGAATGGAGATCCAGGGATTTTCTTTTATATACAGTAGATAGCCATCCTCCTCCCTTCTGAAAGGAGGTGGGACATAAAAACTTTTGCTCCATTGACCTGTTGGACAATTACAGTGATCTAGATGTGAGAGATTAAAGGAAAAATTACCAACTTGCTTGCTTTTAAAGACAATTCCCCAAATGACATCATAGTTGAGGAAAAATTAAGGCAAAGGAAGAAAACAAGCTTTTATATCTGCAAAAGAAGGTGCTAGTTTTCAAAACTGGATTGTGGTATATCATGGTTTTGTCTCATGGTTGCAAGGATCCAAGCAAGACCTATTCAGGTTATCATTTCTTCTTTCATAGATACAATATAAGAATTAAAAAAGAAACAAGCCCTTAAGTACATATTGCTTGGCATTTTTCTTACTGATTAAACTCTACAAAAATGTGTATAATTCTTTTCACTAAATATTCCAAAATAAATTACCTGAGAATAGTTTTAGTTGTTGAAAAAATATTACTTTTAAAATTATTCAGCAAACATTTTGTGGTATACTTACCACATGCAAAGCATTGTGCCAGACAATGGACAGAGATACAAGGAGGGCAGATGTAGCCTCCTGACTTCAAAGATTCAAGCAAGAGAGTTATTGTGGAGAAAGCATGGACTCCTATGGGACTGCAAAACCAAAGCACTTAACCTAAACTTAGAGGTTCAAAGAAGACTTTCCAGAGGAGGTCTGTTAATATAAGAACCTGGAAAATGGAGGAGTTAGCCAGGGAAGAGAGTATCTGAAGAAGGAAAGGGAAGAAAAGTGTTAGGCAGAGGAATCAGGTTGTACAGAGGCTTGGAGGTTTAGACAGCCTCTGTAGGAAGTTTAACATGATTAGAATGTGGGGTTGGGGAGGGAGGTGGGAGGAGGGTTTGTGTTAAGACAAAAGTTAAGAACTTTTGCCTTTTAGAAGTTTATGATTAGTTAGTTATGAAGGAAACTAATAAACATACTGGCCTAAAACAAATACAGTATTTAATCTCTCCATCTATGCAGTTTCTTGGAGACCAGTTTCTTATTTCTCTAAAACTTCCCAAACCTACTTTAGCTTAAAGATAGCACACTCTAAGTTCAGTTGTCATTGTCTCTGTTATGCTATTGACAAGTAATCATACTGTTATGTCTCTCCTTTTTAAAAAAAAAAATCTAATTTGTGAACCATTATTTCAGTGTTTATATTTTATCTCCTCAAGTATATAGTGAGCATCCTGAACCTTGAACTTGTTGAACCTTGTATATAATAAAAGTTCAGAAAATAGAGGTTTACTCAATTAGTAGGTAATGGAGCACCCAAAACAAAAAGAGGTCTAGTTCTTATCCTTGTTTTCTCCTGTCTAGCTGTGTGATACTGTACAAGTCCTCTGGATTAAGGTTTTCTTCTCTGTCAGACGACAAATTGAACTCTTCCCAATGGGGATGGTGACTTGGAGGGATGATTTCACTTTTCAAACTAGCTCTAAGCCCCACCTCTAGAGTTGGATTGTCTTTGAGGAGCTTGACTATTACCAACGCCCCTTGAATAGCAAAGTGTTGAATGAGGGCTGTTATTACAGAAGGGAGTATGATGTGCCTGAAAAACCCAGAAGCTAAGATAAGATTTTGTATGAGTAGCGGGATGGACAGTGGACTTTAGAGTTTATTATAATTGACACTAATCAGAGACTTGTACACTTCCGTACTATGTCTGACTTCCTTACTTTATCTAAGGGTAAAGTTTACAGGCTGTTCAGATCACCTCAGTGGGAAAGAAGTATGTACATAGTTACTATGACTGAGGTGCAATTGAATGTTATTACCTCATTGTGATGAAATGCCTATTAGCTTCCTATGTAAAGGAAAATGACTGACAGGAGAGAAGGGCACCTTTGGTCTCTGTGATAATGGAAATGACTTTTTTTTTTTTAACTGCCCCCTTACTCACACAATGATCTGGCCAGTATCTCGCCTTTTTGGGTACCACTTAAAAGGAACAGTCTTATAAAAGAAGGTATGCTTTTAGCTGCAGAACCTCATGGAAATTCTTTTTCAGGAAGATCCTTCAATCACTATGTCAAGCAACACAGATGTTTCTCTTTCTTCATATGATGAAGATGAGGGATCTAAACTTATCCGAAAAGCTAGAGAGGCACCATTTGTCCCCATTGGTAAGTTTGACTTTGATGTTCTAATAATCAATCTGCTGTAAGCTTTAACACAATAGAAGTGTAGTCAACTTGTTCATCAAGCATTTCCTAAAAGCACTGATTTTCAAATATTTTTTCATATGTTGTTAAAATATGCTGAGGTTGGCATGATATAACTTTCATTATAGAAATTCTTCTGTGTGTATTCATACTTATTTTATTGATTCTTATTTCAGTGAATGTGTTGGGACCCTCCCTCAGCCTCAGTGATCTACTGGAAGGATTCAAAAGACAAAAAAGCTGTTATCACAGTTACAGTTTATTAAGGTCTCTGCTTATATTAACTGATCCCTTCGGGGATGGGAATAGAACAGAGAGGAAGAGTTCCCCTGACACTCAAAGAAATTTATCTCCTGGCCCCACAAGCCAACATTTTAAAGATGCTGTTAACTTTCTGGATCTGCTACTGCTTGCTACCAATTATGGATTTTTGGATCTGAGGCAGGAAAATTAGAAAGTCTGTATGTTAGCTAAGTAATGGTCTCAGAACATCTTTATAAAAAATCATTGATTGATGGTAAAAATCATCTTGGTTCCCCGTTCCAATGCATCTGACATACACATGACTATTTGTTTCACAGGAATGGCAGGTTTTGCAGCAATTGTTGCATACGGATTATATAAATTGAAAAGCAGAGGAAATACTAAAATGTCCGTTCATCTGATCCACATGCGTGTGGCAGCCCAAGGCTTTGTTGTGGGAGCAATGACTCTTGGTAGGTTCCTACAGAACATTTTCAAATTTGTGGTTCCAGGTGGGAGGGTATAGCTCAGTGGTTAGAGTACATGCTTAGCATGCACGAGGTCCTGGGATCAGTTCCCAGTACCTCCATTAAAATTACTAAATAAATAAACCTTATTACCCACCCCCAAAAAACCCTACAAACAAAATAAATATTAAAAAAAAAAATGTGTGGTTCCCCATTAGTGGATTTCTTTGTAAATCAAACAAGGTGGATACTTTTAGCTGATTTTAAAGCAGTTTGCAAATGTCACATATTCATTTTCATTTAAAAACTGGATTAATAGAAATAGTTCAAATAGTGACACAGTTTTACTGTCTATAATAGAATTTTACTAAGCTTTTAAAGAAAGACAATCCTAGGCATCGTTGAGTTTATAATTTCTTTGAAGAGTCTAGATATGCAAATAGGGTTGGTAGTAAGATCCATTATCCGGGAGAGATATGATTGCTATTTTATTGAGTTTTTGAAGGTGGAAAAGATATTACATACTTTAATTGACTTTATAGTTCATTTACCTTATCTGGTATTATGTACCGAGAGTGATTTTTTAAGGTTGCCAGACAAATATCGATTATATTTTTAACAGTCTGAGCCGGTCATACTAGCCTTGAGCTACTTGGGAAACTATGCAAAAAGAACTTCAGAAATGTGAATTGTTTAAGAAGACAAGAGTATAAGCAGGCTGGGGTCTGATTCCCCTTGTAAATATTGTCTGCTAGGAAGAGTGCTACTTTTAGCTATTTTATGAACTGTTTACAGTTTTCTTACTATTGAAGAAAATATTTAAATGTTTAACTAGCATTCTTTTTCTTTAGGTATGGGCTATTCTATGTATCAGGAATTCTGGGCAAAACGGAAACCTTAGAAGAAGAGATGCTGTCTTGGTCTTGTTGGCGGTGCTTGCTTTAGTTTGACATCTCATATTGAGGTTATATGTTTATGTTGAAAATAAATCGGTTGAGTGGGTCAGACAATAACATGGTAATTTGAACACTGGCTTCCTTTCTTGCAGGTTTGATTTGCCTGGTGACCAAGTTACTGGTGACTAGTTCACTGGCCAGGTCATTCAGGGGAGTCAGATTAGCACAAAAGAAACATGTCACTTTTAAATGCACTTGGTGGTAGTAAAATGTTCACCTTCTTAAACTCTCCTGATAAAATTAGTTCTACAGAAGACAACATGCCAGTCCCAAGTACTCCCAGTTGCTGCAGAATATCACATGCTTTTGATGTAACGTTGGAATCCTGTTTACCTTAGTTAATTTAACTCTTCTGACTGCCTTGTGGACTGAGTACTCAGTTTTAAGGGCTGGTTGGTCTTAAACCTGGCCCTGCAACTGACCGTATGTGTGTGTTTTTAAGTCAAATGTAAAAGCTGATAACAGAGCATCCTAGTAGTATTTATTTCAGAATCATACTTGTAAACAGAAGAATAACTTAATTACAGATCCCCATTTAGTTCTTTTGTAATTGCAGAATTATATTTTGCTGCTGTTATATTAGAATAATTTTTAGATGTCATCTTGAAATAGAAGTGTATTTTAAGTGCTAATGCAAAGGTAAATGAAAAATACTTATATTCTCTGTAAGAATCATAAATGTTAAACTAAATAAATTATAATGGAAGTGATTAATGATTTATAAGCAAGCTGGTTTGGTGAGACGTTATAAACCACCTTTGGTATATTACAGAAAACTCGTTGCACTTGTGAAATTCTCTTGTCTAACCTGAATTTACATTCCATGGTGATAACATGGTAAATGTAGTGTTAATAAAGTAAGTGAACCTAGCAAATGTTTTGTATTTGTTTCAACTTGGAAAAAACATCATTCTTCAAAGTAGCACAAGCAGTTTCAAGAAAAAAGAGAAAATTTTGTGCCTTTCATAGGAGCCATGGTTAAAGAATATTTACCAAACAGGAGTAATAGCTAACGTTTATTGAGCATTTACTGTGTGCCACACACTGCTCTGAGCACTTTTCATGTGTTTAAGTTTCCTAACAACCCTAAGGAGTACTATGATCTTCATTTTACAGAGGAGGACACTGAGGTATGAATGGTTTCACACAGCTAGAGAAGGTTGTAGATTTGGGACTGGAACCTGGGCAGTCAAGGGGTAGATGCCAGTGGGTGTTCAAGACTCAAACGTTGGCGTTTGCGAAATTAATGCTGGGTTGGCAGCAGTTATTGTAAAGTAACACCGACAAAAGGGTACAGTGGTGAGTACAGACTCACCACTCCATTGATTGTATAACCTGGACCAGATCAGGGTTTTCTCAATCTCTTCCTAGTTAGAAATGAGAGATGGGACTAGGTAATTTCTATGGTCCCATCTAGCTTATAGATCAGTCTATGGGTCTATAGGGAAAGTGCTTTAAAAATGTAAGCTACTACTAGGAACTCCTCCCACCCTCCAGTAGACCTTATAGGAGATGCTTGTAGACAGTCCTAACAATTTTTTTTCATGAAGGATAAGCCTTCTTAGAAGAAGAACTTCTAAGAACAAATTTGGGAACAAGTTTCAGAAAATTTTTCTGATGGATGAGTACATTACTGATTTTGTGAAATGAATACTAACTTGAGGGAAATTGATCTAGACAGATGCCAGAGGATAGATGAACAGAGTGAAATGTTGAGGTTGTAGTGAGCATTCAGTGATTGGGAGAAAATGAGTAAGGCTGCTTGCCCAAAGGAGAGTGGTAAATTATGGTGGATATGTAGGCTGGCATCAGATTATGCTAGTTCTTAAAAGTGGCTCAGATGCATGTGATACTATTTTTTATCAGATCAGACCTGGGTTCATGGTTCTGCCACTTACAAGTCCAGTAGCTGTGGTTTCCTCATCTGTAAAATGGGGACAGTATCAGTGGCCTAGGGTTGTTGGGAAGATGAAATGTAATGGTGAAGGTAAAGGGCTTAGCGTAGTACCTGATGCACGAACAAACTCTGAATGGTTGCAGTTACCACTGTTACCGTCAAGCTTGGGAATGTAGCAGCACAGTAGGCGCTTGGGCCCTCCTCTCACAACTTACAGTCTAGCAGGGAAGGCTGGCGTTGAATCTGTGATTTCAAAACGCATGAATGCTAGGTATAGTGTCAGGAGGCTGGGAGACCTCACCTGGGGCTGGAGTCAGGGAAGGTATCCCCATAGTAACTTAAGATGATTTTTCACTGAGGGATTGCTTGGCTAACTGTTGCGTGTTATCAGAGCCCTGGTTGTATGATGGCTTCATGCCTCTTTCCTCTACTAGTCTGTTTGATGACATGAAGATCTTTTTCATCCAAAGCACCTGGCATTAGTCCCTGGCTCATGGATGTTCAATAAGTGTTTGTAGGGTCAATCAGAATAAGTAAGCTTTGTTTTTTTTACATTCAGGATCTGCCGACCCCAGATAAGTTACTGGCGTAGTTCTAGTTAACGAGCAACAGCGACATCTGGTCGTGAGAGTTGGAATTTGACTCCCTCGGGGAACATATGTATCCCGGAGTCAGAATTTTGGAGTGGAGGATCCCTCCCTTGCCTCACAGATGAGGAAATGCTGCTCAGAGCTTCAGGAACTTAAAAGTTAGGCTCTGTCCCCATGTAAATCTACGGCCCTTCGTAACAAAGGCCCGAACAAAGCTGAATGAACATAAGGTACCTTAAAGTTCTCATGTGTCAAATTGTGGAACTACCAACTGTTACTTACATACTGACCCAACAGTGACTGGATTGCCACTTTCTTAGTGAGTGATTTACCTGCTGTAAATTCACGGAAGAGCCAGCACTATTCATGCATCCTGGCTTTAGCCTTCTTCCCCCTTAGTCACTGAAACGAAGCAACATAATTTGTTTCTAGCAGGACAAAAATTTCTCCTAAATTCAGTAGTGATCAATAGTTCCAGAGCAGAGGCCAGCATCCATCTGGTCCTCTCAGAGGAACCCAGGACAGGCCCCCTCTACAGTATCCTGTACGTTAATGTTAGGTCTTTTTCCCATCCCAGTGTAACTGAAGTTAGTCAAAGAGTGACTAAAATCTTATAACATGAGGTGGAAACGCCATCATACCTTTCAGCTAAGAGCCCTCTTACCTAAACTCGGCTTGTGTGCAAGCATCCTTACCGATGTCTTCCCAACTGGCGCTCCTTTTGAGCTCACCCACTTCTGTCAGGGATTTCCCTCTCTGTCCAGAGGTGTCACTCCCTGGGCTCAAACTCCTGCAAGTGTCTTTCCTTCCTGCTGTTCATGTATCACTAGGAAACCAGTCACCAGATCCTGCCAGTTTTCATAAGCAGAGCCCTTCATCACTCAGGTTTGTTTTTTTCCTCTCTGTTGCCACCACTTTCAACCTAGGCCCTTCAGGTCCTGTTCTGCCCCGTCCCTCCAGCCGAGCCACTGACGCCAAAGCCCTGGGCTCACCACCACCCACCTCGGAGACCTCTGCTCGGACTCCCTTCCTTCCTTGACTGTCCCTCTACCCCTTCCCCACTCCCAGTCAACCCAGCGCACTCCTTATAGACCCAACCCAAATCCTACTTCTGGTAAAGCTCTGAACTTCTCTAGGCCACAGTGAACTTTGCCTTTTTTTCAAATCTTGCCAAATTTGTGTTCAAAACACACACCACACATAATCCACCATGGTACTAATTTGCTTTTATACAGTGCTTTGCTGCATATTGAATACTTTAACACTCTTTTTTTGTTAGTTCCTCACAAAAACTGAAGGATATATTATCCTGACTCTTTCAACAAGGAAAGCTGTAATTTAGTCAAAGCCATACAATTGAAACGTCCCAAAGCTGGGACCCAAACGCAGAACTTGAGACCCCAGGTCTCGTGGAAAGACTGCATGAAGGGAGGGAAGGCAGATACATGAAGTAATGCCTGTCCAGGAAATACCTGTTCTTCCCTTCCCTTCATTTCCACCTTCCACCGCACACACATCCACACTTAGATCCTAAGTCCAATACTTTTTTACAATATACTATAGCTGCTTTATCCTCAGATTTTTTCATATATAAATAGCCTCAGTCACTCTTTGTTTCGGCCTTTATAGGAAGGAAGCTGTGGAGATTCCCACATGGTCTTACTGTGGAGGCAGTAAATTAAAAACTAGGAAGTACACAAGGCATTGGGAACCTAATCAACAGGGGAGGAACCAATTACCACTGAGACAAGGTGCTTTCATCCAAGTGTTCTGAAAGACCATGGTATGAGCCAAGCGTGAAACTAAGAAATTTGAGGGAAAAACAAAATATATTACCAATCCATTGTGCTTGGAGGAGAGCCAGGGCAGATCTCATCCATCAGACAGGTCCCTTGGAACTAAGGACTAATGAATCTTGGCAGAACATCGAGTTTTCTAATAAAGTCAACATATGATGAATGAGCATATATACAAACGCATCTTAGACAAAACAGCTCCACAGATAAAATAAGACTTGACTGTAGCCCAAGTGGTGTTAAGCTAAAACACAGAGTGTGCTGGAGGGGAGTCTATGAGAGGCTGGCGGCCAACAAAGAAAGCCCAAATCCGTGGCAAGTTGGAGAGGCAGAATTGGCAGTGTGTATCCAGCACCTTTTAGCAAGAAAGAACTTGAACCTGGAGACAATGGACAATTTTTATCTCTGGGGTGCTTCCAATTGTGAAACAGAATAATAAGGTTTAACCCTGAGTCAAAAATATCTCAGTGCAGTTTGCCTCTGTTTGCTCTGAATCCAAGCTCACAATATCTTTCTGATGACTCTTCCAGGTTCGTGGGTCTTTGATTCTGGGAAGGGAGGAGCTCTGGATATGGGTCACAATCCCCTAGAGTAAACTGGTGGCTTAGTGTTCTCATTTATATGTCAATCACTTAATACCAGGGCTGGCGGAGGCCAGCCCCAAGAGACACTCCTGGTGTAATGACCAGCTTAGATTTTGGGCCTGCAAAGCTAAGGTCCATTAAGAGGAGAGCTCTGAAATGGAGAGAGCCAAATGGAGCCTTGGTTTTAAGCTGCAGCAAAGCTCACTTCCATTTTGAGGCAAAACAGGCAAGCCTGTAATAACACCTAACTGCTGAAGAGCCTTTCAGTTTACAAAGCACTTACATGACCAAAGTGATTATCATGGGAATAGCAATTATTATTGCTATTTTAAGAAGAAAGTTGAGGTTTGTGACTTGACTAATGTCACAGAGTTAAAATCCAGGTATTCTTACTTCTGACAGTTTATTCTATTCAATTTTGTTTGTCTAGGAAGAGCGGGATCAGTAACTCCTCATGTTATGTCATGTTATGTTGACTTATTTGTGGGAGACAGCATATCATTACAGTGAGGGGAAATCTATCTGGTGATCTTATTATCTTAAAGAAGATAAATAAGCAAGAATAAAGGTCCCAATTTAAAGTTGGAGCCACGCTGAACAGTGGGAAGGACTTAATTTAAGGATTAGAAAAAAGAGCAGTCAGACCCTTAGAAACATGGTCAACTGATTTTTTAAAATGTTTTATTGTTAACTACACATAACAATTTACCATTTTAAGCACTTTTAAGTGTACAATTCAATGGTACTAAAAATACTTAGAATGCTATGTGACCATTACCATCACCTGCCTCCAGGACCTTTTCAGCATTCCAAACAGACTTTGTACCCTTTGGTAGTAACTCCCCATTTCCCTCTTCCCCTGTCTCCTGACAACCTCTATTCTACTTTCTGTCTCCATTCTAGGCACCTAAGGTAGGTAGAATCATACAATTGTCCTTTTGTGTCTGGCTTATTTCACTTAGCATAATGTTTTGAAGTTTCACCCATTGTTGTAGCATGGGTCAGAACTTCATTCCTTTCAATAGCTGAGTAATATTCCATGGCATGGATAATACATTTTGTTTTTCCATTCATCTGTTGATGGACGTTTAGATTGTTTCCACCTTTTGGCTATTGTGAATAATGCTACCATGGACATCGGTGTACAATTATCTGTTAGAGCTCCTGCTTTCGTATTTTGGGCACTTACTCAGAAGTGAATTGCTGGATTATACTGTAACATTATGCTTAACTTTCTGAGGAGCTGCCAAACTTCTATAGCGGCTGTACCATTTTACACTCCCACCAGCAACACATAAGGTTTCCAATTTTTCCACATCCTGGCCAACATTTGTTACCTTCCATTTTTAAAAATAATAGCCATCCTAATGGGTACAGAGTGATATCCCACTGTGGTTTTGATGTGCATTTCCTTAATGACTAGCAATGTTGAGCATCTTTACATCTGATAATTAACCATTTGTATTTCTTCTTTGGATGAATGTCTCTTCCAGTCCTTTGCCCATTTTTGAACTGGGTTGCTTTTTTGTTGTTGAGTTTGTACAACTGATATTTGACAAAGGCTCAAAATCAATTCAGTCAAGAAGGGATACATTTCAATAAACGGCACTGAAGCAATTGGACATCGTAGGCAAAAAAAAAAAACCCTCAACCTGAACCTCACATCTTACACAAAAATCATGCCAAAATAAGTCATGAACATAAAGCTCTAATACTTTTAGAAAATCACAGGGGGAAATCTTTAGGATCGAGGGCTAGGCAAGGAGTTCTTATACTTGACATCCAGAGCATGATGCAGGAAAGAAATTGATAAACTGGACCTAATCAAAATTTAAACCTTTTGTTCTATGAAAACCTATGTGAAAAGAATTAAAAGACAAGCTACAGACTGGGAAAAAAATATTTGCAAAACACAATCTGACAAAGGACTAGCATCTAGAATATATAAAGAATTGTCAAAAGTCAACAGTTAGAAATTGGGCAAAAGATATGAACAGACACTGCACCAAAGAGGTTATACAGATGGCAAATAAAGCACCTGAAAAAAAAAAAGTTCAATATCATTATCCATTATACACGTTAGAACCACAATGTGATGTCGCTGCATGCCTACTAGAATGGCTAAAGTAAAAAATAGTGACAACATCAAACACTGGCAAAGATGTGGAGAAACCAGATCACTCATACATAGCTGCTGGGAATGCAAAATGGTACAGTCACTCTACAAAACAGGTTGATGCTTTCTTACAAAACTAAACATGCAATTACCATACAACTGAGCTCTTGGGCATCTAGCCCAGTAAAATGAAGACGTAGGTTCCCACAAAAACCTAGACATGAATGTGCGTATCAGCTTTATTTGTAATAGCCCCAGATTGAAAACAGCTCGGATGTCCTTCAACCTGCGAATGGTTAAACAAGCTGCAGTACATTCATACCATAGAAAACCACTCAGCAATAGAAAGGAACAAATTGATACATACAATTCGGATGAATCTCCAGAAAATTATTTTGAGAAAAAAAAAGTCAGTCCTCAAATGTTACATATTATATTATTCCATTTGTATAACATTTCTGAAATGACAACATTTTAGAAATGGAGAACAGACTGATGGTTACCAGGGGTTAGGGTCTTTGGAGGTGCGGAGGGAGGGGAAGTGGGTGTGGTTATAAAAGCTCAACATGAGGATCTTTGTGGTGATTTAAGCGCTCAGTATCTGAAGATGGTGATGGATATGCAAACGTGCACGTGATAAAATTGTAAAGAAGTAAACACACACACACAAATGAATACAAGTAAAATTGGGGAAATCGGAATAAGTTAGGTGGACTGTATCAACGTCAATATTCTGGTTTTGATACTGCACTAGAATTTTGCAAAATGTGTTCTGGTGCCGCACCTTCATGTATGTCTATGGAGTCAATGCCTTATGAGGAAAAAATGAAGGAAAAACAACCAAGAGATATCCGAAGACTTTCAAATTATAAAGGCCTGGACAAATATTTGGAAAGTTTCCTTAGCTCTCCTTTCCTACAAAGTTACCTCCCACCCAACATATCCCTGAATATAGAGTAGTGACTTAAATTGGGAAGTGCCTTTTTTAAAAACACACGTGTTTTCCACTACGAAAATAAACCACCTTCACTATATTTAAAATTCTCTAAAGTGTACAAATAAAAACACAGTATTGCAATTCCAGCACCCGAATATAACCATTTTTATGTTAATATTTCTATTATTTCCTCCCCGTCTTGTTTCCGTGCCTCGTTTTAAAAAACATTTCATT
This sequence comes from Camelus ferus, assembly GCF_009834535.1. Taxonomy (NCBI): domain Eukaryota; kingdom Metazoa; phylum Chordata; class Mammalia; order Artiodactyla; family Camelidae; genus Camelus; species Camelus ferus. The sequence goes on from NC_045712.1 coordinate 39,490,620, forward strand.
TATTTAGCAATTACTGTTTTGTGTCCTGCCTTTTTCACTGTCAGGAAATAACATCTCCCCTCCACTCTTTCACATTTTTCAAAGACATTCTGAGTGGCTACGTTGAATTTCACGGTGGGATCATTCACTTTAACTCCCGCCGCAAGACTGAGGGATGTGCATTTCTGCAAAAAACGTTTGGTCCACAAACCTTTTAAAACATATGTTCCACAGAAGCGGACCCCTGGGTCAACTTTAAAGTCTCAGACACAAGACGCCCTTTTCCATGCAGCCCACCGCGCCTAATTCCTTACCGCCTCAGCCAGGACCCTCTGCGCCTCCGTCCCCTTCCGAGCTGCCGGCGTGTCTCGGCCGCCGTAGGCCCGTGATGACGTCACGCGGCGGCTTGGCCGGTTTCCCTGGTGACGGTTGCCGGGGCAGCGCAAGAAGCGGTCCGGAATTGGTGACAGAACTGCGGCAGCCCAAAAAAGGAGCAGAGGGGTGACCACTTTAAGTGCGGAGGAAAGTGAGGAAGGGCCCGGGCGGGAATCGAGGGAGCCGGCAGCCGCCCGAGAGCCTGGCCGGAGCCGCAGCGCACACGCTCCCCCACCGAGCGCGCTGCTGGCCGCTCACTGCGTGCAGGGCGCAGAGCGAGGGCTCTTCTACGTTCATTCTGTAAATCCTTACCCGCGGCCTCCTCCCCTCGCCCGGCAGACATTCATTTTCCGCGCGATACAGAGGTTAGGCGCAGACGGTGAGTCACCTGCCCAAAGTCACACAGTAGGTGGCATAGTCAGAACAACTCTGGTCCGCCTTACCAGCGCCCTCTTCTGGTCTGCGCTATGGAGCGCTGGTTCTGGCACCACACTGAGAGCGGGAACACGCGATGCACTTCCCCCAACCTCCCGCCCGGGGTCCAGCCACCTCAGAACCGAGGACTCGGAGAAGGGAGTCCTCCTCAGAGCGGGATTCCTTCCCGGAGAGCCGATCATCTCCTCCCCATCCTCAACCCAAACCCGTATCTGCACTGATGTTGGCCTGTCAGGCAGTCGGGGAGCCTGTCGTGCAGTGTACAGGGCGCAGAGTGGGAGGAGATCTAGATGAGAGGGTGAGGGGAGAGAGAGGTTAGTGGGGTCAAAGGCGGCCCAAGTCTGGAAGTCGCCTCAGCCCTTCCTTATTGGTCCCTGTCCCCTATGCATTCAGCTGCCTCTGGGATCTTTGCTTTGCCACAGGAAGTGGCGTGGTGAGTGGGTGCCATTCTCCTCATCCCATGATAAGTCCTTCCTGAGCGGTGAGTTCCTGCTATGCAGCCTTAGCCTTAACTTAAAAAAAAAAATTTTTTTTTAGGCTTTATTTTTTAGAGCAGTTTTAGATTTACAGAAACACTAAACAGAAAATACAGAGAGTTCACATATACTCCTCTCCTCTTTCCCCATTATTAGCATCTTGCATTGACATGGTACATTTGTTATCCTTGATAATCCTATATGTTATCATTAACTTTAAAAGTCCATAGCTTGCATTAGGGTTCACTTTTTGTATGGTACATTTCTATGAGTTTTGCCAAATGCATAATATCATATATCCACTATTAAAGTATCGTACTGAATAGTTTCACTGCCCTAAAACCCGCCTGTGCTCCACTTTTCCTCCCTCCTTCCCTCTCCTCAACCTCTGGCAACCATTGCTCTATTTAATTCTCTACACTTTTGCCTTTTCCAGAATGTCACATAGTTGGAACCCTATCATATATAGATTTTTCAGTCTGGCTTCTTCACTTAGCAATATGCGTTTAAGTTTCTTTCAGGTCTTTTTGTGACTTGATAGTTCATTTCTTTTCATCACTGAATAATAGTCTCTTGTATGGGGAATAGATAAACCAATTTGTTTATCTGTTCACCTATTGAAGGATATCTTGGTTGCTTCTGATTTTTGGTGATTATGAATAAAACTGCTAGAAACTTTTGCTCATAGGTTTTTTGTGTAGACATGAGTTTTCAATTCACTAGAATAAATATGATTGTGGGATCATTTGGTGAGACTGTGTTTAGCTTTGAAAGAAACTGCCAAACTGTCTCCAAAGTGGCTGTACCATTTTGCATCCCCACCAGCAATGAATGAGAGTACCTGCTGCTTCACATCCTTGTCAGTATTTGGTGTTGTCAGTGTTTTGGATTTTAGCCGTTCTAATAGGTGTGCCATAAGGTCTTATTGTTGTTTTAATTGCAATTCCTAATAACATATGATGTTGAAGGTCTTTTCATATGTTTATTCATCATCTGTGTATCTTCTTTAGTGAGGTGAGTGTTCAGATGTTTTGCTCACTTCTTAATTGGGTTGTTTTCATATTGTTAAGTTCTAAGAGTTCTTTGTATATTTTGTTTACAGTCCTTTATCAGATATGTGTTTTGCAGATTTTCTTCTAGTCTATGGCTTATCTTTTCATTATCTTAACTGTCTTTTGCAGAGCAGAAATGTTTAGTTTTAACGAAGTCCAACTTATCAATTTTTTCTTTCATGGATCATGTTTTTGGTATAGTATCTAAAAACTCACTGCCAAACCACAGGTCCTCTAGAAAGAAAATTTTCAGTGTGATAGGAATGTTCTGTCATGATGGCGATGGTGGTTTACACGGATGTATGTCTTTGTCAAAAGTCATTTGCACAGAGGGAAGGTTATAGCTCACGTGGTAGAGTGCATGCTCAGCATGCACAAGGTCCTGGATTCAATCCCTGGTACCTCCTCTAAAATAAACAAATAAACCTAGTTACTCCCTCTGCAAAAGAAACTCATTTGCACACATAAAATTGGTGTATTTTATTGTGTGTAAATCATACATCAGTAGAGCTGATTAAAAACACACAAAACTCACCTTCAATGGCAGAGGTCAGAATAGTGGTTACCATGGTAGGTGGTTGACTGGAGGGGGCACAAGATAGCCTGTTTGGGGACTGAAAGTGCCCTGTACATTGATCTGAGTGGTCACCACAGGAGGGTATACCTATGTAAAGATTTATTAAGCTGTACACTCAGGATTTATATACTTTATATGTTAATTATAATTCAATTTAAAATTATATCTCAATTAAAAATACTAATGGTGTCTGAGCCCCACTCCTATAAACAGATTTAATTGGTCCAGGGATGTGCCCCAGCATTGTTATATTTTAGGAGCTCCTAGGAGATTCTAATGTACAGCCAGAATTGAGAGCCACTGTTTTTAGGGACAGGAAGGAGTCAACTGTTGAATTTGAATGATAGGGAGTATTCTGATGTCATTCGAGGTCCAGTGGCACATTCAGGCATGAGAGGGTATGGGGGCGATGCTCAGCTCAGCTGAACTTTGCCAGTCAGGGGATCTGAAATGAGGGTGGGTCTTCTGAGATTCCACATGGACATGTGCAAAGCTAAGCAGGAAGCTTCAGGGCTGGGGGCTGGAGACAGGGCTGACGGTGTGCTGACCACTCTTGGAAAAGGAGCACTTTGTGGAGTTTGCTTCTCCACAAATTCAGGCTTCTCTTCCTACTCCAAGGACAAGATGGCAGAGGATGAAGGCTCTCAGGACACCTTGCGGCTCCAGTTCAGGGCCATGCAGGAGATGCAACACAGACGGTTACAGAAGCAGATGGAGAAACGGAGGGAAAAAGAACTGAGCCTCCAAAGCAAAGTCGATGACCAAAAAGAGCCCCTAGAGATCTCCGATGGCCTCAGCGTCCTCCAAGCTGGGGAGCAGAATTCGAAAACCAGCTTTGAGCAGAGGTAAATGCAAATTTGAACTCTCCCAGGAGCACTGCAGGGAGGTAGGGAAGGTGTAGGAGAATGATTGCAGACAGTTCGACAGTCAGGTTGACTAGATGTTGAGACACAGAGGTTTTTTTGACATAGAGATTGTTAATGAAGTCTCTTGCATCTGATAGGTCTGTGGACCTGTGGACATAATATGACGTGAAATGTATTAAAAAACCATTTAAAGTCAAATGGAAATTTTGAAACTCACCAAGATGTCATTTATTCACTTGAATTTTCTTATGTAGTGTCTCTTTCATGAACACTGTGCTTCAGTTTTAGAGGAGCTGGTTGGCTGGCTCTGATGACTCACAGGTGACCATTGCTCCAAGTCTCATCTGGGATTGTTCTCCTGCACCAGTTTCCCTTTCCTGACACATAAGTTCACAAACATACCTGTCAAGAAGTACCGGATGGATTCCTTGCTTTCATACTGTTGGCGAAAAGGTTGAAAGGAGTCCAGAATCTTCTCATTCTTCTCTAAATTGGACACAGTCGCACAGATGCATATTGATTTATATTGGTTATTAGAAGCAGGAGTCTGGACTGATACAAAATTCTTTGCTAGTCATTTAGCTAAAAAAAATCACTAAGATTGCCTTTGAAGTCTATATTATAATACATTTTATGTATGTTCCATGGATACTGGAAAGAAGTATCAATTCTCTGAATGGGGGTTTCATATATCCCTCTGTTGACTCTGCAGGAAGCCATGTTATTCAAAACTTCATTCTCCGTTCATTTGTGTGTGTGTGTCCTTAATCATTCAGTTTTGAGAACAGTGTGTTAAAAATCTGCTCATTAAGTTTCCCTTAATTTCTCATTCCTATTTTATACAGACCAGTTCTTACCACCGCCTAGTGAGTGCCAGGCCAGGTACCACAAGCCTGGGCACTGGAGGCTGACCCCTGCCCATCGGTCCCTGTGATTCTGCCTTTGCATTGCAGGGTGCTTGAGGACGAGATCCAACAGCTTCGGGATCAACTCAGGGAAACAGTGGATGAGAACGGGCGATTGTATAAGCTGCTGAAGGAGAGGGACTTTGAAATCAAACACCTCAAAAAGAAAATAGAAGAGGACAGATTCGCCTTCACAGGTAGCTCCACCACTGCTGTGACAGTCCCTGCCCTGAAGTCCAGGTCGGCTGGCCCAGCTGCCGTGAAGCCTACAGGGCAAGACAGACGGCAGGTTCCAGAGGGCAGGTGCTCGAGAGCAAGTGCCAAGGGTCAGCTTTGGTCAAGCTTGTCCAGATGAGTCCTGGAAATGCGGGCAAAGGGGGAGGAATGGAGCCGGCCAGGTAGGCCAGCCGGCCAGAAAGTGGAGGCTGAGAACACTGGGGGCAGTGGGCAGCATTCTGGCCAGCATGGGGGACCCTGCTGGGAGTCGTGGGGAGAGTGCTCCTTGATGTTTGCTGCGTGTTCAGTGGGCCAGGGGCGTCCATTCTATCTTGACGATCTGGCTCAAATGCCATATCATGGACATGAAAAGCTCCCAGTAGAAGTAGGTGTTTACAGCACTTGCTGTTGCTGCTTCAGAAGGGTGGGTGAGACAATTCACTGTTCCAGGGGGGTTTCCTGGGACCCAGCAGTATCCAGAGTGGACCTTGGTTCTTCAGGTCTGAATTAGACCTTGGCTCTGTTGCTGGAGACCTTGACCTCTCAGATCGGTTAGGGACCTTGGCTTTGTGGGTCTGGGGATGACCTTAGCCCTGTGGGTATGGGCTGGACATTGACCATTGACTCTGTGGTCATGTGCTAGACCTTGGCCCTGCAGATCTGGTGGGGCCCTTGGCCCTAATTGGCCTCCGCCACACGTATGGCCATTGAACAATTCCCAGGTGGCTGACTAATAAAACACAAAGTCAGTGTGACCAATCACAGAGGGCAGCAGGCCTCACCTGGCATCTGCACATCCCTCTCTACCTTTGATAGTAAATGCCTTTAGGTGTGGGCATCCAGAGGACCCGTGCTGAATTAAAATACCAGAGGAATTTAGTATCTTAAAGGCCCTTGGTAGCCTGCTGTGCCTCCCTCCCTTCTTTGGCCTTTTCTGTCTAAAATAAAGCCACACTGAAGAGAAGGCAACACCCAACCTGCCTCAGGGTTCAGATGTGAAGGGACAGCTTTTGCAAGGCTGTTGAGTAGATGATGGGATTCAGGGGGAGAGCAGGAGATGTCTCCCCATCCCAGGAGACCCGGGAGACAGGATCTGGGGCTACGCCCTCTTCTCCAGCCTGCCCCATGTCCTCTGTCTCCTGCTGTCTCTGCCTGCTTGCTCATGGCCTCATCTGATTGCCAGCCCCTGGTCTCCCTCAAGACCTCTTAAATCCAGTCCTCACTCAGAAGTCCCCATTTCTGATTTCCAACTTCAAGTTTTGAAGAGAGAAGTCTGCCTGGCCCAGTTCATGGTTTTAAACCAGGCCACAGTGACAGGCTGCTGACAGCTGAGACTGGTTTTCCTTTGGCTGGATTCTTAGTGTTGGCTTTAATTTACTTTTTCTATTCCTTGGTACAGTTTTTTTAGTAATTGCTCTAGTGATTAGAACATCATACTTAACTTTTCACAGTCTACTTAGAGTTAATATTTTACCACTTCAGTGGAATGAAGAAACTTTATCACCGTACAGGTCCCTTTACCCTCCCTCCTTATGTTACAGCTTTTATATGTATAATATCTACAGATGTTGAAAATCCTGTCAGACAATGCTGTCATATTTGCTTTCAACCATTATACATATTTTAAAGGACTTAAGGAGACAAAAAGAGTCTATTATATTTACCCAGAAATTTGGCATTTCTGGGCCTGCCCATTCACTACTGCCCCCATGATCACGGCATTACATCTTCAAGAGTAGGGCTTGTCTGGAGACAGGATTTGGGAGAGAATAAGAAAAAAAGAGGATTTTTCCCATTTGCTCTAAGCCCCATTTCCTGCCCTTTGGACTAGAAAGGGCTTCTTTTAGCTCTCTTTCTGATGTCTAGTTCCATGATTTGTTCTGCTTTTGAGTGTTGGGGAAAAAACATAACCAAAGAACTCACCACGGGACCATTTGTACCTCTAGATTGGGTTTCTCTCCTCAGGTTCTGAGCCCTTTTTCCTGATGTGTCCTCACCCTCTTCAGCAGACACGAGGTGGCTGAAGGCAGCTGCTCCGCATTGCGCAAATCACTGCCTGGGTGTCAGCAGCAAGCCTGGCCTGAGCTGACTTAAAAACTGTCAAGTACCTTTGTTTACCTTCCACCCATTGTCACTCTCAGTCTTGTTCTGCGGGGCAACCCAGTGGTATTACAAAGCAGGCCTAAGAAGGTGTCTCTGCCAGTTACCCACTGCTTCAGTGTCAGAAGCATTCTGGGAACTTGCAGGCCTTCTGACCCAAACCACCATTGCACAGATGGAAAAACTGCCCTCCAGAGAGGGCAAGGGAACGCAAGGCTACTCCGCCAGTCAGCAGCAATGCTGCGCCACTCCCACCGCCTGCCTTCTGTGCAGCCCCCACACCGGGCAACCTCCCCCGTTTACATCCCTCCGCTGCCTCCTCTGCAGCCTCCCGCCTTGCCCACTGCCTTCCAGCTGCTTCCTCAGACACTCCAAGCACTTTCCTGCCTCCAGACCTTTGCACTTGCCATTTTCCCTGCTTAGAACACTCTTCTGAGTTGAGAACACTCTTCTTCACTGCTTGATCAGCCACTTTATTCATTCAGGTCTCTGTTCCCGCATTACCTCCTCAGAGAGGCCTTTCCCAACCACCCTGGCTAGGAGAGCGCCACCCCCATCCCTCGCATCCCCTTGGCCAGCTTCAGTTTATTTCACAGCCCTTATTCCTCCCAGATATTAGAATACATTTTTGTTTGTTTTCTTATCTTCCTCCCCTGCTAGAATGTCAACTCCGTAAGCCTTTTTTATTCACCATTGAATGCCTAGCACCGAGAGTGTCCGACACTTGTTAGAAACTCAATAGGTATTTCCTAAATGAAGGTGTGCACTTGTATTGATTAATTGTTACCACAAAGTTCTGTGTATGAAACAACCCCATAATCTCAGCAGCCTTCAGCAATAAGCATTGATTTGGCTCAAATATCTGGGTTTAGCTGGGAGTCAACTGATCTAGTCCCCGCTTGGCCAGGGTGGCTCAGCTTTGTTCTGTGTGTCCCTCTTCTCTTCCTGGGACCAGCCAGCTGGCCTGGATATGCTCTTCTTGTAGAAACAGCATAAGTGGGAAGAGTGAGTTTAAGTGTCTAAGTGCTTTTCAAGCCCCTCCCTGTACCTTATCTGCTAACAATAAACAAATCATTGGCTAAGCCCAGAGTCAGGCAGGCAGAGAGGGGTGGAGGGGGTACGCCTCACTCACTGGAGGGCATGGCAAAGTTATAGGACACAGGGCGCGGATGTATAACCTATCACTGAGCGGGACGTGAAGAATTGGAGCAATAAACATCTCCCGTAGAATTTCAACTCTGCTTCCTGATTTTCTAATTTTCCTAGAAAACACTGACTCACCAGGTGACTGCATTTCCACTCATTGGAGTTCGGCTTCAGGGTGTCTAGCCTCTGCCCCTGCGTGAGTGTCCATGCCAAGCAGCTTTAGCTTCTGAAACCCAGTGCTGTTGATGATGTGGCGTGATTTCAATGCGTGGGCCCGTGTTTTTCATTGACCTCACCATTTTCCTTCATCTTAGGAACAGCCGGTATGGCTGGGGACGTGATTGCCACCAAAATCGTTGAGCTCTCCAAAAAGAACCGTGTGCTGATGGCAGAGTCTGAGGGTGCGAAGACCAGAGTAAGGCAGCTAAGCAACCGCATCCAGGAGCTGGAGCAGGAGGTGAGGGTCCTCGGGCCCCCCTGCCCTAGGGGGCTCCCCGCACGCTGAGCCACTCCTCCAGAGAGGGAACACCCTTAGATGCTTTGGGTCCTTCCCAAGGGCTGGGGGGTCAGTGTCTGCCACATCTTGAGAGGGGGAAGTATTGGGAAGCAAGGGGTCACGCAGGTGGTGGAGACGCAGCTGGTACAGTGGGGAGGACTCGGGCCTGGAGCCCGACCACCTGGGTGTGAATCTCAGCTCCACCACTGACTTGCACGGTGACTTTGAGCAAGTTACAAAGTTTCTGTGCCTCAGTTTCCTCCACCTGTCCCATGCATGGCTGTAATAATGGTTCTCACACTAGGGGTTTCTGAGGATTACATGACTGAACATTGTGAAATGCTTAGAACAGTGCCTAGATAAAAGTTTGTTAAATAAGTCAACAGGGATCCTTGCTGATTTGAAGCTAGAGCCAGGAGCATTCCACCAGCTGGTTTCATCTTTGTCTGCCTTCTTCTTTCTGCTGCCTGCTGCCCTCCCACGGCTAATCACAAACCCCTCCTGTCCAGCCAGGCCCCAGCTCGAGCAGTTCATGGTCCCTTGGGAGCTAGGGTGGACTCTGTGTGTTAGAGAGAATCTTCGCGGCCTCTCCTTCTGTGGCTGAGGGGCTGAGGCCAGCAGAGGTTTAGAGGCTTTCTCCAGTCACACAGCATGTGGTGGTGCCGGATTTTAAATCCAATTCTGTTGCTCTCCAGAATCCTCCTCAGTCATTACATTTGGCATTAGAGCATCTTTATTCTAGAACATATCTTTATGAGAACCATCTCAGGCTCTGTGCCCAGCCCTGGGGAGACTGTGGGGAGCAAGATAGGCCTGGTCCCCTGGAGTCAGACCAGCATCGAGGGCTCCATAGAGGAGGGGGCGGGCACAGTCGGTCCCTGGAGGCTGAGAAGGGGCCCGACTCTGAGGGGTAGAGGAGGGGCCTCCATGCCGAGGGCCCAGGAGATGCAAAAGGCCCGAAAGGGGACCAGTGTTACCGAGAGTGGTACAAGATGAGGTCAGAGAGGTGAAAGGGCAGGTCATGCCCAGCTTTGTCAGACAGGGATGGTCTTTGTGTGAAGGACAAATGGGAAACCCTTAAAGGGTGGGTCGGCAGTCCCTAGACGGCAGTGGTCTTGGCCACCAGGCCATGACCCCGTGTGGCAGCTTTCTCAGTGTCTCCTCCCTTGTCTCCTCATCTGTAATGTGAAGTCTGGAATTCCTTCACTCTCCACCTCCCAGACTGTTGTTAGAAGCAGATCCTGGCTGCAGGATTGCTATTCACTAAGCTGTTTGTGAATCCTACAGCTGCTCTACTCCGTGACCGGGGAGTGGGGCAGACAATCAGTTAAACCCTCCCCACCACAGAGCAGCTCGTAGAGTTCTTCTGTGAGTGGTCCTTAAAGTGAGCTTAAAGGACAAACCGACAAGAGCAGTGACCGCACACTCAATGGCAGCACCAGAGCACTGCACTCAGGCGCCGCGGTTGCTGAGCAGAATTAAATATTAAATGCCCGGTTCGCTCTTTCAGCTGCAGACAGCCCTGGCCAAGCTGCCAGCCAAGGGGGCCGCCAACGCAGGAGCCAAGCTGTCAAGGACCCAGATGGGAGACAGAGCCTTGGTATGAATTCTCTTCGGTACTGGGGCGTGTGTGAGGCCATGGGCCTGGGCCTCCCTTCCTCCATGGGAGGCTGGGTGCCTCTGTCCGGGGTCTACCTCTATCCCACTGCTGAGCCAGTGCCACCATGGTGGCATCCTCAGAGTGGCCGTCAGGGGACAGTGACCAGGTCTCTGGCCTGAGGCCAGGAATGCCCCAGTGGAGGCCGGTGAGGGTCTAACTCTGATTCAGTCCCCAGAGAGGGAGGTCGAGAGGGCTGAGGACCTTGGAATCCTAGAATTTCAGGACCAAGAGGGAAAGCCTGGTCCAACACCCCCCACCCCAAGCTGATCTCCATTGCAGCATCCTCACTGGGGAGCCCTCCAGCCTTTACATTACCCCAGGAACTGGGAGCTCACTACTGCTCATTGGAACCCTGGGATTTTTTTCAGGGGGCAAGCAGTCAATATTATGAGAAGTCTTCCTTTTGTGGAGCTCCAAATCTACAGAGTAAAAGTGACTTTTGGGAATGGGGGCTGTTCCCAAGATTCCATTTGACTAAGCTGGTGAGCATCCATGAGGCCCAGGGTGTGGGAGCTGCAGCTCCACAAAAAGGAGGCAGTCTGACCTGGTGGGCTGCCTGGGAGGAACACGGAGCCCAAGCCAGACAACAAACAGCTTCAGAGTCTCAAGAACATCCCAGGAGGCCTCCCCAGGGGTTTTCTTAAGAAGCCAGACTAGTTAGTGATACGGTATCCAAGCCTCAGGACTCCTAGTTTAATGCTCCTTTCCTGCCCCATCTTCCCTGTTGCCAGCAGCTCAGGATCAAGCTGCCTCATGCCTGTCCGAGGAGAATCCAGTCTTTGGTGTACAGTGAGGGGCACCTCAGGCTCCAGGGGTGAACGTGTCTCCCAAAGACTATTCTTATGTGGGCCTGCCTCGCTGCTAGGGAGGCTGTGGAGGGACTCCAGCCTCAGCAGAGCTAGACTGAGTGCCCTTTGGGGCTTTTCCCGGCCCCTGGGACACTGTTCAGCAGTCCCTGGTTCATCCATGTCTCTGATGGGGCTGCCCTGGATGGGAAACTGCTTTTTCGGTCACTTGTTGAGCCTGACAGGGTTTTCTGAGACTTGTAGACAGAGCATCAAAGACAGGTCCACTGTCCATGGCGGGGATGGGGGCGGTTCAAGAGGGGAGACAAATAGCCATTCTGAAGGAAGGAGGGGGCAGGGCCTTCTGAGAGAACCCCCGGCTCTGCATTCACACAGGGAGCACCCCCTCTACCTGAGGCAGCTCAGAGGTGGAATGACAAGGACTTCCCAAGGTGGCCTTGCTGGAGCAGAAAGATGGGGAAGGGCCTTCCAGCAGAAACAGTGCAAGCTCAGAGCAGGGCAGCGTCAATATTCCTTTTTTTTTTTTTTTTTTTGCCAATATTTGCCAGCTGGGCGTCAGCTGAATAATGTTTGGCTGTAGCCTGCGGCCCTTGAGGGAGAAAAGGGAATGGTAAGCCAAACAGAGCTGGGGTGGGGTCACCCTGGAGGGAGGTATTGAATGGCAGCTGGAGTAGGAGTTCCAACTTTGTTCTGTGGCCGCAGGGAGCCTGGGAGGTTCCTGGCAGAGGAGCAGGTGGTGGGCTGCGGTCTCCATTCCTCCACACCGTGTGTCTTCCTGGGCATCTCCTGATCAGAGAGAGAAAACAATAGACTGTCAATGGCCGCCCAAGCCTGGGCAACACCCTGGAGGCCACGGTCCGGCCAGAGCTCCACGCACATTCCAGAGTAGAGCCGAGCGCCCTCCCTCCGTGTGGGGCTTCAGGAGGCTGTGGTGGAGCGGCCTTGGCCCTGTCTGCTCCGCACGGAAGCTTTCCAGTTATTCCCTCAGGGAAAACAGCCCAGGGAGAGGAAAGTGGGGGTGTGCCCCTGCCCAGGTCCCCCACACAGCCTGTGCAATCTCACGCAGGGCAGAAACAACTCTGAAATGTCAGGGAGGTAAGGTTGGCCCAGCTGCCAAGGAGGTGGGGACCGGGCCCTGGCAGAGCAGAGAGGGTGACGGCCGCTCACGCACACGGGCCCAGCCCTCGCCGGAGCACCAGCCCCTTTGGCCCGCTACCCACCCAAGCCAGGATAGGCCCCCCACCTCCGGGCATCGCCCTCTGTCAGAATCTGCCACAGGCAGCACCCTTTCCATGTGTTATTCTAGCCACACTCGCAGGTACCCCACAGTCTGGTAAAAACATACCCCCATTTCACAGATGAGGAAATGAGGCTTGGAGAGGGTGTCATTGCCTGGGTTCCAGACCCACGGCCAATCCGTGTGCTCTCTCTCTGCTCTGAGCAGGGTCACAGCAGGCACGTGGGCAGTGCACGTGCTCTCACGGCTCCACACCACCACCCACTAGGGCCACAGGGCTCAAGGCACCCAAGACAGCGAGGGTGCTGCTTCCCACCCAGGGCAGACTGAAAGCAGCGCCTTAGCTGGAGGGAAGACAGGCCCCAACAGCTCTGAGAAGGGATGGCAGGCAGCCAGATAGGGGAAGGACATAACAAAAATTAGATTTAAAAAAAAAAAAGATGCAAATGTGTTTTAAATAAGTTCTCAATTTACTAATTCTGCTCACGTCGGTTACTCTATTTAGCCTCACGGTGGTGCTGTGAGGAAGCAGGACAGGGAAGTATTTTGACAACCATTTCCTAGATGAGAAAACCAGACGAAGCCTGGCTTTCTGGACCATGTGTTGCAGGTCTGGTTTCCTTGACCAGTGGTTTTCAGCAGGGCTGCCCAGAGCCTCTGGGTCCGTGGAATTCCCTGGACCCAGTCTACTGGGATCTATCTTGCACACTGGCATTGGCAGGACGTTTTGTTCATGCCTACTCAGGAAAGATCGGAAAGCCACTGCGATACCTGGCAGTTTCCCAGAAGTCCAGTCCACCTGATCTGTTGGGACGGGAGCAGGTAGTCTCAGTGTCATTGCCTGATGGGACACTAAGCCCACCAGCCAATGTTCCTGTTGCCACAATGCCCGGGCACCAGCAACAGCCTTCATCTGGGAGAATCAGCCAGTGCGAGTGCAGGACCAGGCTTCGGACCCCACTTTGGTCACCTCCAACCAGCTGTATGCACTGAGGCATGTTATTTCCGCCCTCTGGACCTTAGTTTCATGACTTACAGAAGGGGTTGGAATGGGCTGACCTTGCAGTCTCTGTAATGCGGGTCTCAGGAACTTCTACTGAAGACAGAAATGGGCAGCACATTTGAGAAAAATTTTATCTGCAGAGTTTAAATGAAGCATTATTTAAAAAAAATAAAAAGAAGAAATTGCTAAGAGTCCCAGCAGGCAGTTTTCATGGCTGCTGCAGTTCTTCAAGCCGCAGAAATGGAACATTTGGGGACTAAACCAGGTCCTTACTTCTCTTCAGTGGGCTTGTTGTCAAAGAAGGGAGCCCAAGGACCAGTCTGACGATTCTAGGAGAGGGAGGCCCTAAGTTAGGGTGGTCATGGCCCTCCTGCCAGGCTGGGGATCCCTTCTGTAAATGAGCTAGTTCTGTCTGTATTCCGAGTGAGGACAGATTCGCCATGATGCCAGTCTCTGAGCACAGCAGAGAGTCCGCACCCCGGAAGTGTCTAGGGGGTGTGGAGCCGCAGCCTCCTCCAGATGCTCCCTGTCTGTGGCCACCATGCACGTCCACGGGTGTGTGCGACACTCGGCGCCCTGGGCTCAGCCCCCAGAGTTGGGCTGCCAGGAGCCACTTGCATGCTCCCCCTTTCCCACCAGGTCCCCTGGGCCAGGGGGCTTACCCTCCACCAGCCTCGGCTCTGCATCTGCAAGGGGCTAGTGACAGCAGCTGCCTCCCAGGGGTTGTGAGCCTGAAATGACTTGCTCCTTGTTGAGCACTTAGGGTCGTTCCTGCACACACCTGGAGAAACAGGCTATGGTTATCATCACTATTTAGGCGACAAGTGACCACTCTCCCTCCTGTCTTTCCCAACCAGCCGGAGAGCCCAGAGTTGAAGGTCTTGCAGGACAGGCTGGTGGCCACAAACCTGAAGATCAGTGACCTTCGCAACCAGATCCAGGCTGTGAAGCAGGAGCTCCGGATGGCCCAGAAGGTATTTCCGAGCCAGGGTTCAGGTCCTCTCACGGGGCTGGGGCTGGGGCGGGGAAGGGCACGGCTGGGACAATGGCTTCCATGCAGGAGCTTGGCCCTGTGAGCATCACACTGCTTGCTCTGGGTCAGGCTCCAGACCCAGTAACTTCCCTCCAACAGCCCTTGAAACAGACCCATTTGGGGAGTTGGGTTGCTGGCTGCCTGCGGGAACCTGTCTACAGACCCTTGTGGTGCCCACCCAACCCTGGACCATGGAGGACAGTGCTGTCCACCCTGGGAGGGTCCCTTAAACCATCCCTGTGCTGTGTCACCCCTGGAGATCCTGGATGTCTCCTTAATAAGCCACCTTGGACTTGGAAGACTCTCAAGGCCCGCCTCCTGCCCTCTGCTGTCTGTAGTATTAGAAAAGGAAAGGTTGTTGGTGTATTAAAGGCCCCTTTCAAAGGAAAACACTCAGACTTGGGACACAGGCCCAGCTGGTTCATTATTTATTTTTATTTACATAGTGAATTCTCTGGCATTTGTCTTCCCTGCTGGAACCACTCAGACTGGCCAAGTTTTCCAAAACAGAGTTCTATTGTGGAAACAAGCACCAGAGACTTGGTCCGCTGGATCAGGTTTCCGTGACAGGCTGTGGAGGGGCCCAGGGCACAAGCTGGGGCATGCAGTTTCCACCTCAAAGCCTCCCGGAGGGGCCTGAACACCTCCTTTCAATGGCCACAAAGCCCGGCCCTCTGGAACCAAAACATCCCCAGGCAATATTCGGTAGCCCCCTCCTTGCTGCACTCAGATGTGGCTCCCTGTCAGTGGCTGCCCAGAGGGCGAGGCCCTGTGGTGATATCCTTCCTGTAGCCATCCAGAATGATCTCAGTTCTGGGCAACAGGTGAACAAACGAAGGAAGCAGGTTTTAGTCAGCTCTGTGTGTCACTCATCCCAGAACACGGCAAGAGCACGGGGCCCCATCTGGGCATTGTCAGCAGTTCCCTGTCTGCTCTAAGCAACGCCAGGAGGTGCCGGGGATGATGGGTTTACTGCTTTCCCTGGGAGAGCGGCTCTTGGAGTGTGGTCACCTGGCTTCTGAGGCAGGGAGGAGGTTGTGTAGGTGGAGGCCAGGCCTTCCGGGAGCCCCATGCACCCCACACTGCTTCTGAATGTGCAGCAGCTTTAGGGCTCTGCTGGGGCCTCTCTCCTGGCCACATTGAAGGCCCCACCTTTTTCAGGTTTTGACCAGCGAGGTTGGGGAAGATGTGAACATCCAGCAGCTCCTGTCCTCGCCTGGGACCTGGAGGGGTCGGGCTCAACAAATTCTCGTCTTGCAGAGCAAGGTGAGTCATCAGACTTCCCCTGGCCCTGAACACAGGGCTTGAAATGCCCCAGAAAGACCCACGCTGACCCACTATAGAGACACAGAACCCAAAAAAGGCCTTGAGGTTCTGCTTCACGCACTGGTGGGGCTGTTGTTTTACATTCTCCCCAGCCAGCCTGATTTTCATTTGTTATTTAATGAACAAGCATTTATATAACATCCCGTGCCAGGCACTGATGCTCAACAAATGCCAGAGCCTTTGATTTATTTTATTCCAGGAAGATTCCCCCCTCCCCACCTAGTTCATATAAATTTGCGTGACTGTGGTACTTGTAGGCTTTTTCCAGTTTTCTCCAGATGCTTGTAGGCTTTTGAAAGTTTTAATTACCCTTCCCGCAAAAACCTAGCCTTGTCTTGCTCTTTATGTTCTAAATATTTGGGAGCATCTCTGGAGGCTAGGAGCAGGGTCTCCCGAGCCAGACTGCTTCAGTTCAGATCCCAGCTCTCCACCCACCAGCTGTGTGGCCTCTGGCAATTTACTTCACCTCTCTGTGCCTCAGCTTCCTCCTCTGTGTACTGTGGATAATGAGAGTGCCTACCCCGCAGGGTTGTGGGGAGGACTGCATGAGTCCAGATGTGTAAGAGGCTCAGCGCAGTGCCCAGCAGGGAAGAAGCACTGTCCAAAGGTTAGCTGGACCAGGAAACCCAGAGACACATGAGTAGACGTGTTGCTTCCACTCTTTGCCAAGTACATCACCCTCATCCCCCGGTTCCCCGGTGGACTTGATCCCCAGGGTCTCCTGTGGGATCCTTGAAGCCAGCGTAACAGGGGAAAAGGTCTCAGAAAAACTGTAATTAATGACCAGTGTGTGGCCTTGGGGTTCCAGAGACCTGCATTTGAGTCTGGCCTCAGTTCCTTGTCTATAAGTTCAGTGTCCTTGGGCAAATCACTTCATCTCTCTGTGCCTCAGTCTCCTCTCCTGCAAAATGGAGACAACAATACCTTCCTGGTAGGGTTGCTGTGGGTTAAATGAAATAACATTTGGGAGGCACCTAGCACAGTGCCTGGACTAATGAGCACTCAGCACATTATTATTAGTGTTGTTAGGCTGTGTAAACAAATGATTAAAAGTCATCTACTGGATTCTTTACAGCTTAAATGGAATTACCACACGTTGCCACACGAGGGCACCAATATGTGTTTTCAAAGCCACAGTGGGGCCCTTTTACCAGGGATCTGAGTGAATTTTGCCCCTGGCTCAGGCTTATCCAACTTTGTTCCATCAGTTATGTTGTGTCAACATGGAAATCAGGGTTAAAGGAATGGTAGGGGTTATCCATTTTAACCCCAGTGTGATAAAGCCATCACCCTGTGGGATGACATCTACCTGCCCTGTGCTGAGGGCTTCACCCGGGCCATTTTGGGGTTTCTTAGAGTTGCCTAATCCTAGAAGTCACCTGTAGTACTTGTTTAAAATGCAGATCCCCAGGGACTTCCCCTGGAGCTCTGACTTGTTGGTCTGAGGTGGTCCCCAAGATTTGTCATTCCGAGGAGCATCTTGGGGGCTCCCAGGCTCAGAGTAGTTCAGGATGCTGAATTCTCATAACAACATTATGCAGGGTGTACTCGTAGGCCCTTTCACAGATGATGTTCAGAGAAGTTAAGTAACCTGTGCACACAAAGCCAGTGAGGCTTGGAGCTGGTCTCTCAGCTTCTACACCCTGCCCTCCCTCCACAGTGTCTCCTGCCCATGACAAGGAACCCTTGGCCTCCTGAGGAGCCCACCCAGGTCTGGGTGGCCCGTCTGCTGGCGAGCTCTTCCTGGTCCTGACATCTGCTGTCCTTTCCCTCCCCAGTTCCTGGGGCTACACATCTGCTTCTCGGCCTCAAACACCCCTCAGAGATGGGGTGATTTTTCTCATTTACTTTGAAGCTTTTCTTTTCCAAGCTAAACCTCTTTAGTGCCTTCCCTTGTTTCACTCAAGAGGCCACAACAGACCCCTCCCCACCCCAGTCCCTCTCACAGGGGCTTCCACATTCATCTGGAACCGTGTCTGGCGGGGTCTTCCCCACACCTCGGCCCCTCTGACGGGTCGGGTCTGACTGCAGACCTGTTGTGGAACAGTGAGTTTTCCTGCCCTCAGGTTCGAGAGCTTGAGAAACAGCTGGGACAGAGTCAGAGCCGGTCTGCAGAAACAGCCGGTGACGAGCTGTCTGTCTATCCCGACCCGAGGAAGCTGTCGGCACAGGAGAAAAACCTGCTGCGGATCCGCAACCTGGAGAGGGAAAAACAGGAAGGCTGGGAGGTAACGTGGGCCCGGGAGGAGGAAGACCAGGGCCACGTGGGGCTGGGAGCCCACGACCATCCCCGGAGGACACAGGGGTGCCCCTCATCAGGAGACACCTGGGGTGTGGGTAACCTCTGTGCATGTTCCTCACATCCTGTCCATCCACCTTGTCCACCTTGAGCTGCCTGACTGGTTCCTCACCCAGAGCCCATTTCATGGACATCAGGGGGCCCTACTCAGGCTGTTCTGGAGATGCTGGACTTGAAGCCAGCTCTTGGTGGAGTGAGGTTCTTCAGTTTGAATCCCAGACTTGGCCCTGTCTGCTGAAGTGTGGCTTTCTTCTTTTCCCCACTCAGGCTGGGGTTGGGGACACACCCAGCGTGGGCTAGTAGGTTTCCTCTCGTGTCTGACTCTGGCCCTGCGTTCTCGGGCTGAGGGGAGGAGGGCTGCCACCCATCAGTGACATCCATCGTGTGCTCGGGCCGCTTGACCTCCCTGGAAGGCCAGGGCTGGGAGTCAGGGCTCGGCTCCCCTGACTTGCTCGGTGGCCTCGACAAGTCCCAGGCCCAGCCCTGGCCTCCCCAGCAAGCGGGAGCGAGGGCCCGGCCGTGGCCCAGGTCTGCTCAGCCCCACTGCCCATAACCACGCTCTCGCATTACAGAAACTTGCAGCGGAGCGCGACGTCCTCCAGAGAGAGCTCGAAGAGCTGAAAAAGAAATTTGAAGGCATGCGGTCCCGGAACAAGGTGCTGTCAAGCGAAGTGAAGACCCTCAGGAGTCAGATGGGGACCCTCGTGGAGAAGGGCCGGCACGACGACGAGCTCATCGACGCCCTCGTGGTGAGTGCCCCCCAAGAACCCCCCCCAAGAGTCTTGTCACCCACCCGGCCACTGTGGGCCCAGGAGCCCTCTGCAGCCTCTGGTCCCAGCCCCAAGCCCAGCCCCAGGGACAGGAGCAGCTCAGAGGCTGCCTGAGGGCCAGGAGAGGCCGATGCCAGCATGAGCCACTGGGCCTGTGGACCCCAAAGGAGAAAGAAGAGGATGGCGGGGTAGCAGATGGGGTTACACCCTGGGTTACTTCTCATCGAGGAATGGAAGGGACAACCGAGGGGGCCGGCACATATCCTTGTCTGTGTGATAGTGCCCCCTTCTGGGCACTCAGGGAGCAGTTTATAATGTTTAGTCACCAAGATAATCCCTAGGGACATATGTTGAGGACAGGAAAACCTGGTTGAATACCCCTAAGGAAAGGCAAGGTGTTCCTCCTGCTTCCAAGGCAACACTGGCATCCCACTGTTAGGTTCCTGCAGGAGCAGGGAAAGGGTGGGTTGCTGGGGGTGAGGAGAGGCAGTCTTCTCTTGTCCCTCTTTACCCAGAGCCATGGCCGACACACACCCACCCTCCCACTTGGCCCTGCAGGACCAGCTGAAGCAGCTACAGGAGATTCTGGGCAGCCTGAGCCTGCAGGAGGAGAAGACACGAGTGTCCCAGCACCACCTGGACCAGCAGCTCAACAACGAGGCTCAGCGGAGCAGCAGCCTGGTGGCCCAGCTGCAGGCCATGGTGGCTGAGCGGGAGGCCAAGGTGCGGCAGCTGGAGCTGGAGATTGGGCAACTCAGTGTGCAGGTGAGTAGGGTGCTGGCTCAGCCCAGCATCACTTCCAAAGTCCCGGCAAGTCCACCCAGTATCTAAAGAAATCCCAGCCACTTCCACTTCTCTCCACCTGCCTCCACTCAGGCTGCACCACGTCCTACCTGGCCCCACTTTAGCTCCCTGCTTCCATCTGGCTCTCCGGCCCATTCCATTTCCTCTCTAAGGTACAGACCTGACTGTCTTCTTGTTCTACATAAAACCTGTCCATGGCTCCCTGTCACCCTCAGCCTCACCCAATCCTTAAGGCTCCTTCCAACTCACCCTTTCCCTCCCCAACTGGGGGCTTTCATCCTCATGAGCCAATATGGTGGCCATAGTGCCAGCCTTTACATCTACATTCCAGGCAGCGGGATAGTAGAAGAGAAAATGTGCTTCTTCATCCAGTTTGCAGGGCACCATGTGACCAGCTCCTGCTGCCGCCCCTCCTGCATCTTCTCTTCACTCCTCCCTCTCCACCTCTCTGGCCATTTAGCTCTTCCACTTCCGTGCTATCTCCCCACTCCAGGCCTGTGCACATGCCGGAAACACGCCTTCCCTCTCCTCCCCCTCTGCCTCTGCCTGGCCAGCTGTCCGTCAGCCTTTAGATCTTACCATTCATGAGCTCCTCCAGGAAGCTCCAGGGCTCCCATTCAGTCTTACTGCCCCTCCTGGGCATTCTCCCAACTCCCTCTGCATCCTCAAGACAAACTTTTATCACATTGTGTAATCTTTCTCCTGTGTTCTTCCCCAAACTCAATGGTGCCTCGTTGCTTGGCCCAGGACCGAGCACACAGTAGTTGCTCAGTAAATGCTTGTCTAACAAGTGAGCTCTGCGGATATTTTGTCTTGGCAGAGGCCCGGAGGGCACAGCCTGGGCTGCTAGGGCACCAGGGACTTGCTGTGGCCCCTCCCTGTGGCGGTGGTGGTGCCTGTGGGGAGGGGAGCTGGTAGGCTCTGGGGAGAAAGATTCTTCAACCTTCACACAGGTTTCTCAGTGACAGAGGAGCCTCGCAGCTAGGCTGACTGTACAGCCAAGATGTGTCACAGAGCAGCCCTGCCCTTTGTTCCCAGAGCTCCTTGGTCCAGTCAGAGATGTGGGCCCAGGTGCTCCTCAGCCCAGCCTCAGGCTGGTGTTGGCCAGTGTTGGTGATTTGACGTGTAGCTGTCCATCCCCAGAGGCCAGGACAGGCTGTGGGAGAGAATGCAGAAGCCCTGAGGCTGCAGGAGAGCCAGGGCAGGAGAATGGCTGGGGCAGGAGGATGGCCTGGGGACTGAGTGCATGTGGTAGTGTGCGGGCATCACCTGCAGGCCGCCCCCTGCTTCCCATCCCGGGTTCACCAGGGAGTGAAGTCTGAAGGGGCACTCAGGAACATTCCAGCATCCTCACAACACTGCTGTCCTGGCTCCAGGCACACAAAAGAGGACAGATCCTTACCTCTGAGGTCACTGGCCGCTTGAGGGCCAAGCACTGCCCACCAGACAAACTGGCGCACACTGCATGTTTTCTCATAATGGGCGGGGCCTGGGAGACATGCCAGGTAGTTTGGGGCTCACACCAACTATCCACCCCTTGATGGTGGCCTGACCTCCTGCTGGGGGTCCTCCAGTGCTCCTCCTCCAGTCGGCCCCACCAGCTATCCGTAAGAGTGGAGGGGTGGGGCCAGGGGCCTGGGACGCCTGGCCTCCCCGCCAGGCTGCCGGCCCTTGCTCTTGGCTCCAGGTGTCTGGAAGGTCGGAGTGTCTCCAGCTGACAAAGGCTGGTGGCTTCAAGTCACACCTGGCATTCATCCCCATGTGGGTGGGGCTACTCGGAGAGATAGGCCTGTCCCTGCACTTCCCCTTGGCACCCCAAAGTGGAACAGCTTCCTGGCCAAGCCCCCCTCCTCTGACCATGCAGCTCCCCTTCTGAAGAGAGGCATTATCAGCTGTCATTATCATGCAAGGAGTGCCCTCACCAAAAAGGCCTCGCTTGGCACTCCTGAAAAGAAGCCTCTTTCATATCCACTGAAAGCCCCGAAATCAAGCCAAGGCCCCTTCCTGCCTTCTCCAGGCCTCTGAGCCAAAGCCCTGAGAATGGAACCCACATCTGTTCCCTACAGTATCTTCGGAATAAAGGAGTAGGTGAGGGGTCTGGTGGGCCTGAGGTCAACTCCACCTACACCAAGTTGCCCGAGGACCCAAGCCTGACCAAGTCCCCAGCCACAGCAGGCGATCACGCTGGCAGGATTGGATCTTCTCGGTAAGAAAAAAAATGGGATGGAGAGGTTGGAAAGTGATATTAATTATTCAGGGGAGAGGTGGTTTCTTGCTGCCCTGGATGGGAAGGGTGCAATTTTACCATGACTGTGCCATTGTCCTTCCAGTACATGTCCCCTGCCCCTCCCCATCAGCCCTGCATCTGCATGAAGGAGCCAGTTAGGTCCAGGTATCATTACTTCAAGAGGGTTTGGTTGCAGCTCCCTATAAAATCCTCTCCCAGCTGGCCTCGAATCTCGCCTGCTTCTAGGATTCTCAAACAGACTTGTGTGGAATTGTTTGAGGCTCTGCTGGCCCCTGGTTCTGTCTCATTCTGAGCAAGCAAGAGTTCTGGAAAGAATGGCAGCAAATCCACAGGGCTGCTGTGAGGGCCACACCAGCCCCCCACCTTGGGCTCCCCAGTTCCCTGCTGGTCCCTGTACCCCTCACAGCGGGGCCCAGCCTGCCCGCCCATGGTGATGAACCCCTTCTGCCTTCACACAGCTCCGTGACCAGCCTGGGCCACACACTGGTGGAATCTGCCCTCACGTGGCCTTCCGTGCCCAGCCCTCACGGGGCCTCACCCAGGTAGGACCCTGGGACCCCCGGACCCTCACAGGCCTTCCCATCCCTGATTGCCCAGCCAGTATTGCCATCCCATTACAAGGAGGGGAAACTGATGCCCGGCCAAGTCCAGGGACTCTTCCAAGACTATGTGAGGATGTGGAGGGTCATTGAGGTCCAGTGCCTTATCCAAGGTGATAAAGTAAGTGGCTTCAGAATTAGAGTCTCGGTCTCTGATTCACAGTCTAGTGTTCCTTCCTGCTGCCACAGAGTTAACACGAGGAATCTTCCAGGACCTGGAGCCCAGCACTTTCCCTTGCCTCCTCTTGCCCATCAAGAGTCAGTCTCTAGGGGGAGACTTTCACGTCATATGAGTTCCCACTGATATCCCCTCAGCCCTCTGGCCCCATCTTTGTTGATAGAATCAAGCCTTTCGGCTTAAATGGACCCTTTGTTCTTCCTGCCAGCTCACAGACAAAGGGTGGCTTTGTCTTGCCCTGTCCCAAGCCCTACCCACTGTCCACTGGAGCTCCTGCTGCCCCCACCCCTCAGGCAGGTCAGCTCAGGTTCCGTCAAGGCCTCTGAGTGGCCCTTGTCCCACGTTTGACTTGCTATGTGGCTCTGGGCAAATCAGTCCTCCCTGGGCTGCTGTTCCCAAGAAGTGCCAGGGAGACTTCTAGCCTGACATGGGGCAGCCCAGGGGCCAGGGGCCAAGGCCACCCCTGCAGCCGCCCCACCCATCAGCCTGGGGTCGCAAGGGCAGTTAGGGGAGAGGGGCCCACCCTGAGCCTCAAGGCGCCATGCCACGCTCCTCTCACACCACAGGGAGAATGATAGGCTCTGCCGCTCTGAGGTTGCTGTCACAGTAGTAGGAGCAAGAGGACGGATAGGCTGCCCCCAGGGTCCCTTCCAGGCTATGTGGCGGTGACCTTTGCACTCCACAGGGATGCAGAAGCCAGTGTGCCCTGGGCTGCCCAGACTGGTTCTTAAGCTTGTTTTTTCTCAACACAAATATTTACTGAAGCCAACCATATGCAGGCCCTGCCCTCCTAGAGCTTACAGTCCCTTCCCATCAGTGACAGGACAGATGTTCATGGGGCAGGAGTGACCCCAGAGAGTGGGTCTATCAGGGTGGGCATGGTGGCTCTGATGGGGTGCCTGGGAGGTGGGTAGGGGAGGGGATCAGCTCCTCCCCTAAAATGTGAGATCATGGAGGTGCCTGTAGCAGGGTTTTCCAAACTGAGCTGTGCGCACGAATCTGCTGAGGGTCCGCCAGATTAGATGTGGGTGTGACTCTGAGGCTCTGGGCTAGAGACTGGGGTCCTGCATTTCCAACAAGCTTCTGGATAATGCCACAGTCGCTAATTCAGAGACTACACTGTGAGCAGCAAGGCCTTAATGTATATTTAGGGGCCAGAACAAGGAGGAGCCTATAGTCCTCAGAGCCCATCTCAACCAACTCCTGTTCAGAGGGATGACTGGGGCCCAGAGAGGGGAAGAGACTGGGCCAGGACCACGGAGCCAGTCAGCCTCTGGGTTCCAGGCCCCAGCCCAGCCCTCCTTGTATCCCACTGGAAGAGCAAACCATTGTCACCAAGGCCTCCCTGGGAAGGGAGGGCAAAGCAGAGAGCAGCCTAGCACTCACATGTGGGCTCTGGGGGGGTCAGGGTGGGGGGCCGAGCTCACCTTCTGTCCTAACCCCAGGCAGCAGGTAAGGGGCTGGTAGGCAGGCCCAGTGGTAAGGAGGGAAGTGGTGATGGGCTGGATCAGGGCTGGAGAGAACTGACCAAATCAAAAGCAAGTGTCCAGACTCCAGGAAAGTGGACTGGGCTTGGGGCCATGCCAGGAGATATAGGAGGGCCGGGGCAGGCTGGCAGGGAGACAGAAGCTGGGCCCACCTGGCACTGAGAAGGGAGACCAAGGCCCCAGTTCCCAGGACACCCCAGGTCCCCAAGAACCAAACTCCAGACTAATTCCAGGCTCCTCCAGGGGCTGGATGGACAGAGGTGCTGATGCAACTCCAGCCCTGGTGGGGTCTGGCTCTGGCGCCTGCTAAGTGAGGTCTAGAGACTTCCGCAGGGCCAGGAGTGGTGGACTGAGGAAGAGGCCAGAGGAGGGGGGCTGGGAGGGACTGGGTTGGCTTCCTTCTCTCTGGCTCTCTCTGAGGACCCTGAATGTCCCTCCAGTCCCTCCCACCATCACAGAGACAAGTATCTCTTTGGGTAACCCTTAAATGACCTCTGCCCCCCACCCCGGTCCCCAGGTTCTCGGACTCCCCAGAACAGAAAGGCTGGCAGACACAGGTGACAGAGTTCAAGGCCCTCTGGCAGGCCACTGAGGTGGAGCGTGACCGGCTCACCGAGTTTGTCACCGTCCTGCAGAAACGGTAACCCCTGGCACCAGGGATGCACTCTTGTGGGCTGGGAGCGGGCAGCCTGACACAAGGGCCTCCCTCTTGGACAGGGGCCAGGCCGTGTCCATGACGGGGCCCACCTCACTGGTGAGTTGGGCTCCCACAGTGTTGGTCCCAGGCTTTCCCAACCACATCTCATGTGTCCCCCAAGGGCTCACAGCCTCGGGGCCCCATCATCACAGTCGTGGTTTGCTCTGTCCTACGCGTCCTCAGCAGGAGTATTGCATGCATGTGGCCGTGAGGTGGGCGTCTCAGGAGAGAGACACTCTGGAGTAGGTTAATCAGTCAAACCAACCCACGAGTGATGGAAACCTATGATGCCCGTGGCTCTGTACTGAGTGTCGCCAGAAGCTTTGGTGGGGAGAAGTCCCAAGCTAGACTGAGGTCTGGAGCTACAGAGGGAAGAGAACTGCGGAGAGGTGGGCAGCTGGGACTTCCCCTGAGGGGAGGGGAGGGAAGAATGCGGCCCGAGGCACTGGACCAGGAAGTTTGGTTTCCTCCAAAGGGGTGTTGACAGATTTCTATTCAGATAAATCAGTGTTCCTCACTCAAGTGACCCTCTTGGCAGGAACTGTAGGTGCCTAGGCCAACACATGGCCTAACCATGTGACCTCCTCACTGAAAACTATAAAGAACACCACTGAGTTCCCGGACAGGCCGTGTCACATGTCAGTCAGGGCTCTTTGACAGCAGACAACAGAAGCCAATCCTGGCTAAGTTAAGGGAAAGGAGATTTTTGGAAGGTGCTGGGCGCTGGGGTGCAGGGTAGGAGAAGAGCCCAGGAAGGCACAGGAATCTTGGTAGCAGAAACCCTTGAGTGGCCTCTCCTGGGCCATGGGAATGACACAGGCCCAGTGGCTTTCAGTTCTTGTGCTAACAGGTTCTGGGAGAGACGATCTAGCTGGCCTGGGTCACGTGCACGTCCACCCCTGGGCGGAGGCCAGGCACTCTGACTGGAAGAACCTCTAGGTGCTCATAGAATGGAGGAGGGGCAGCCTGCCCAAGGGAAAGATGGAATATAGTCCCCAAAGAGGGGGCTGGGGTGCTGGGAAGTGGTCAGCAGGTGGCAACTCCTTTTGCAGTGAAATGTGATCAGCTGAACTGTTTTCTTTTCAGTAGTAAGAACACAGAGAGAATATGAATTTCAGATGCTCAGGTATATAAAAAAAAAAAGTAACATTAATTATTTTTCTGTAATTGAAATACAGTGGCTAATACAAGGCTCTAGTCTACCAAATGAAAAAAACATATTCAATTATGTCTTTCTCTCCCATTTCCTTTTGAGTTGCAGCTGAGTTTAGGGGGGGTTTGTGAACCAAGGTGGCTCAGTTATCTATTGCAGTAAAACAGACCATCCCAGACATAGTGGCCTCGAACACGATGGTTTGTTCTTTCTCACGAGTCTGGAGGTTGCCTAATTCTGTTTCACGGCATGCCAGGGGCCTCAGGCTGAAAGCAATGGTAAAGTCCTGTGTCCAATGTCCAGTGGCTGAAAACAACATATTTCTTACATTTTATCCATTTTTCTAGTTGTTTACAGAAGGAGGTGATAATCTGGTTGTTGTTCTGCCAAGATGAAAGTCGCTATATATACCTTTTTTTTTTGGTTGGGGGAGGTAATCAGGTTTGTTTGTTTGTCTGTTTGTTTGTTTATTTAATGGAGGTATTGAGGATTGAACCCAGGACCTCGTGCATGCTAAGTACATACTCTACCACTGAGCTATGCCCTCCCCCAGCCTTTCTTTAAACATAAAGTTGGCTTTGTTTTTATAAAAATTTAATCTGAGAATCTGTGTTTGAACAGTAAAGTTTAATCCATCTTCATCTTTGTAATATTTAGATATATTTTGTCATCTCAGTATTTTCCATGTGCCGTGATCTTCCTTTGCTCTTTTTTCCTGCATTCTTCTTCCTTATATTGGATGGATAAAGTTTTATTTCCCTCTCTTCCATATGCATTTGGAAGTTATACATTCTATCTCTGTTTTTTAGTGGTTACTCTTAACTTTGAACATTGAAACTCAGCAAGTCTGAAGTCAGTGGGTTTCTTTATTATCACTTTGAGCAACAGAATAAATTTAGAATGTTTTAACTCCAACTTCCCTGCTTGTATCTTTCACAGTACTGTTTTCTAATATTTCTCTCCATGTTCATTTTTTAAACCCCCTGAAATTAAGCCTTTAAATTCATCTTTAAAAAAAATAGTCAATATTCATTTACTTTTGCCAACATGTTTAAAAATGTCTTCCCCCACTGTTGCTTCTTGCTTCTCAAATCTTCATTCTGGGTTCAGTTTCCTTCTTACTGAAGCACACCCTTTAGTTCAAGGAGGCCACGTGAATGGTAAACTCTCAGTCTTTGTTTCTGAATGTCTTCATTATGCCTTTCTCTGGAGTGAGAATGTACTTGGGCACAGACATCTAGATGGATGAGTATTTCTTCTCAGCACCAGGAGGCTGTGACAGTCCATTGTCTTTGAGCTCAAACTGTTGTTAAGAAGAAATCTGCTATCAGTTTGATTGTCGTTCCTTTAAAGATATGTCCTTTCTCTCTGGATGCTTTTTCAGATATTCTCTTTGTCTTTATTATTTTGCAGTTTCATTCTAATGTGTCTGAGTATTTCATTTAATTTTATTTTTCCTGTTTAGGAATTAGTGTGCTTTTTCAGTCCAAGGACTCCAGTCTATATACTGCTTTTCCCCCACTGTCCCTGTTCTTTTTCACCTCAAATTTCACTCAACATGTGTTAGACTTTCTTATTCTTTCCTCCACAACTCTCATACCTTAATATTTGGGCTGATGACTGGGTAGTTTCTTCAAATCAACCTTCCAACTCATTAAATTTCTTTCACTGCACTTCACCTGCCGTGAAACCCATCTTAATAACTGAATTTTTCACATCAAGCCATTCTTTTGTGTAAATCTCCTGTTCTCTTTCTTCTAGCATTTATTCTTTTATTAAAATGTATTGCCTTTGTCTTTGTAATAGTCTTAAACTCACCTAGTCCCTTTAAAGTTACTCAGTCGTCTTCATTACTTTGGATCGTAAGTGATGCCTGTTGACTCCCCCTTATGGTGAATCATTTCCCTGTGTGATTTGGATTTCTGTGTTGGTTTTTGTGAGCTTATCTTCAGTGGGTTTTCCCCTTGTGGGAGCTCTTAGGTTATGAAAGTGCTCTTACAGAATGGTTCTGCTTTTGCTTCTGTGGCGCTTTAGGGGTTTCAGTGGTCTCAGGTTGGCTTTTGGGGTTTCAGTGGTCTTAGGTTGGTACTTATGCTAATTTATTGGTTTAGGATTTCCTGACCATGTGAGTGCTGGCCTTGTGTTTCAGTGTCCTCTTGATCAGTGCTTTCCCTCCCCCACTTAAAGCCCTAGTCAACTACAGTCGTCTGTACCACTTCCCTGGCTTATGGATAGATATCCTTTCAGTCCTCTCACCACAAATAAAGCGTTCTTCTGAGGCTTCCAGAACTATGCAGAGAACTCATTTGCAGTTTGCTGCCTTATCCAGGCCCACGTTTGTGTCTTCTGCCTTCATGTTGGCATTAAAACCCCTGCCTTACTCTATTGGACATTTTATTAGTTTTTCTAATACAAGTGTATACATACTGATTACAAAAAGTCTCTTTTTCCAACTTCCAGTTCCCTGTTCTCACAGAAAAGAACCATTATAACTTCCAAAATGTTTTCTTTGCACATCTAAAAATATATATGCATATATATTATGCACATACATATATTATTCAAAGATGGACCCACACTAAACACATCTTTACATTTTTGTGTGATTATACTGATACCATAAATTTCTTTAAAAAAACTGCTGAATCAAAGAATATGCACATTTAAAATGCTCACAAATAATGGCAAATTGCCCTTTTAAAATGAATCAGACTAATAACACTAATACTCAGTGTTGTTTTTATCTGCTTTGCTGTAACCAAAAATGGGGATGAGCATATTTTTCACACGTTTAGAACCTTTTAAATGTTCTTTTCTGTTAACTACCTATTCATACTATATTTTTAGAGAGTTGTTTATTTTTTTCTTTAATCTGTAAAGGGCTTTTTACAAATTACATATTGAACATTATGAATATAATGTATAATATTATGTGTGTTCGTCTTCATAAAGATCTTGTATCATTTGTATTAAATTAATTCCTGGGTAGGGCGACCTCCTTATCGGAGTATTTTTTTTTATCAGCATCCCAATAGTTACGGTCCTCATGTAAAACAAAAATTTTTTACATCAAAATATTCACCAATGCAGGGGTGTGATGGGATGGAGGGTGTATAGCAAATGCTTAGCATGCACAAGGTCTTGGGTTCAATCCCCAGTACCTCCATTTTAAAAAAAGTTTAAAAAAATTCATCAATGACTTAACTATTTAATATTCTTCACTTCACACTGCCATTGGGTCCGTTTGGTCAGACTCTTGAAATAAAATGAAAATCCATTACGAAATAAAAAGGCACATCTTTAAAAATATTTGGAATTTCATGAGGTTGATGCACCTAATGCTGGAAAGCTGTCAGAGTCACACTCAGAGCCATTGACTGGCAAGGGAGATCTAGCAAACTGAATTAGCCCTGTAAAGACTGAAGGAGAAAAAAAAATGGATGGAAATGAAGACTTGGCCAAAAGAGAATAGTCAGAATACCAGTGGGTCTGGAGGTTTTGAATAGAGACAGAAATCGGTAGCAGCAGACAGAGGAGTGGCCCCAGGGGAAGGCCACAGGTGGAGGAGAGAGAAGGAGCTGGCTTTAGTGTTGTGCTTGTTTAGAGGAAAAGCTGCAGGGCCTCCTGATGAATTGGGAGCTGAAAGCCGCGAGGAAAAGAGAGAAGACAATAGTGTCTCCCAGGTTTTTTTGGCCAAGCAACTGCGTGAGTGATGGTGACATTTACCACAATGGGGAAATCAGATTTGGGGGAGAAGGAGAGAAATCAAGGGTTTGCTTGTTCCTCAGTTTTGTCAGAATTCATAAAGTGCTTTAGCATCTTACATAGTGTTTGCTGCTAGTTTCTCTGATTCCTTCCCCAGTGACAAATGGAATACAAATGTAAACGAAATGCAAACATTCTTGAAATGTTACAGAAAAATAAAAGCCCCTCTCCCACAGATAACTAGTGAATAATTGCAGCAGAGTCCTCCATTTTGAGTTCATCAGCTCAGTTACGTTAGGGTTAGTATTTATTTGTTTTTAAAATTTTCATTTGTTGTATGTTTTTAAATGAGATCATAGCTTATGCATAATTTTCCACTTATTTGACTTACTAATATACTGTGGACATTCTCGTGTCAGTTCATATTCTTTTTATGGTCACAGAGCATTTTATTGTGTTAATCCACTAAGATTTATCTACCATTTATTTACATAAGTGTCATTCTGGTCTATGTATTCTCGTAGCACTTGCTTTTCTCACCAACCCCATGGCTTGGAGATCTCTCCGTGTGGGTGCAAATAGCTCTACCTCATTCTTTTTCCTTGGTAGAGACTGCTGTCCAGCAGAACTTTCTGTAATGATGGTGAGGTTCTACGTCTGTGCTGTCCAGTCCAGGGGCCTTTAGCCACATGTGGCTTTTGGGCACCTGCAATGTGGCCAGTGTGGCCATGAAACTGAACTATAAATTGTACTTAATTTTCACAACTTTTTATTTGAATAGCTACATGTGGACCTGAGGCTGCAGCCACTGTGTTGAGCAGCCCACCTCCATCATGATCCACCATATTCCATTCTACGAACAGGGTACCATTCACTGGGTCCTTCCCCTGTTGATGGACCTTTAGGTTGTTTTTAGTCTTTTGCAAATTAAATTTCAAGGAACATGCTTGAACGGGTCGTGTTAGGAGCTGTATACTGTGTTGGCATAC
Organism: Camelus ferus; assembly: GCF_009834535.1. Classification (NCBI taxonomy): domain Eukaryota; kingdom Metazoa; phylum Chordata; class Mammalia; order Artiodactyla; family Camelidae; genus Camelus; species Camelus ferus. The sequence continues at coordinate 39,521,237 of NC_045712.1, forward strand.
AGTTTTGTGTTGGTAGTTGTATTCTGTTAAAATTGTTACCATCCAGTTCCTTCTTGACTCGTCACCAAGGTGGGAAGAACACTTTCTCCAGCACCGTGCATACATTAGCAGGCTCCCACTCCGATCTGCCTGTGTGTGTGTGTGTGTGTATAACACTTCGCTTGGGTTAAATCTCAGGGAGTCCTGGTCTTCTAGCTGAGCCTTTAGTATCACCAAAGTCTGAAATGCCGTACCTAACCACAAGAAGGACTTTAGCCCCAGCCTCAGTGAAATTACATCCAATCCTTCAGTGAAATAACCAAACCACAAAGTCTTCAAGGCCCATGAATTCATGACAGGCATATAGAAAATAATAATAATAATAAATAACAACAAACAGAAGGCAATCACTAACTCTAAGAAAAGGAAACAAATAAGAAAGAAAATGTAATCATCAGTAAACAGCCTGTCTGAATAGCTGTCCTGATGTAACCCCCCTGTGGTGGACAGGAGTTTGTCCCCCGTGCCCTTCAATCCCTGCTCTCATGCCTGTGAATACTTTATGTTATATGGCAAGAGGGACTTTGCAGATGTAATAATCACTATGGACCCTAAAATAGGAAGATTATCCTGGATTACCAGGTGGGCCCAATCTAATCACTTGAGCCCTCAAAAAGCAGAGAAATTTCTCCAGCTGGGGTCAAAGAGATGCTACAGAAGAACTGAGAGAGAGTCAAAGCATGAAAAGGGTATCTGGCTGGCTTGGAAGATGGAGGGGGCCGAGTAGCCTCTAAAACATGAAAATCACCCAGCCAACAACCAGCAGGAAACAGGGATTTCAGTCCTTCAGTTGGAACTGGATTCTTCCCACAACCTGAGTGAGCCTGGAAGCCAATTCCCCAGAAACTCCAGGTAAGAGCTGAGGTCAGCCAACACCTTGATTTTGGCTTGTGAAACCCAGAGCAGAGAAACCAGCAGACCTGGGGAACTTTCGACTTGTAGGATTGTGGGATGAGAAATTTGGGTTGTTTCAACCTGCTGTGTATGTGGTAATTTGTTGATAGCAGCAACAGAAAACTAATATGCCACCTAATGTTAATTCAGCCAGAAAATGGCAATATAACTAAATTGGGAGGTGGACAGGTGATTCCTGTTTGGTAAGGGGAGCATACTAAAATAAAATTCTCATGTTGCATGATGGGAAGTCAAAAGATTGTATTTAAACCTTAAAAAATAGCAGCATAAGCATCTGTAGAAATAGGGCAGTAAATAGTGACAGAAACGGCTAAAAATGGTATAAGTGGTTGCTTCTAGATACCAGAAGCTGGGAGTGAGGAGGGGTGGGGTGGGGTGTGGCTGCTGAATTTTTCGTTTTAAGCCTTGGAGAGAACTATATGGTTTTTAAATGCACGTCCCTATGTCACTGCAACACAAATAAGGAGGCGTGAGTCCCACCACCACCAGTGTAAGATGCGCCCACTTCTCTGAGAGCCTGAGCAGGTGGAGGCCCAGGGAGTCCAGTGGCTCCTCCCCTCTCATCACCAGGGTGGAGGAGAGCAACCGCAAGCTGCTGGAGTCGGAGAGGAAGCTGCAGGAGGAGAGGCACCGCACCGTGGTGCTGGAGCAACACCTAGAGAAGATGCGCCTGGAGCCCGGGAAGACGTCGGCCTCTCAGAGAGCAGCCCCCAGGAGCAAAACAGGTAGGGCTGGTCCGGGGGCAGAGCCAGCAAGCAGCAGCGCTCAGCCCCTCCACCAGGCTGGAGCCCTGCCTGCCCTGCTGCCGTGCGTCCTCTCTCCCAGCCCCCAGTCAGAACCAGGAGCGCCAGAGCACCGCCAGCCCACGCGGCCCTGGCCCAGATCCTCTTCGCAGAAGAAGGTGGCAGTGCCTCCGCTGAATGCCCTCAGCCACCACCCCTACTGCTGCCCCCTCCGCAGCCTCAACCCTGCTGAGCTGACCGTGTTCAAAGTCGGTCATGCCAGAGAGGCCAGAGCAGCCGTGGCTGACCAGGAGAGGAATGGCAGTGGAGTGGAAGCAGGGACACAGCGGCCTCCCTGCAGGCTTGGGGACCCCGCCCCTCCACCTTGTGTCTTCAATACACAGCTTCCCCCTCATGGTCTAAGGTGGCTGCATCTGCTTCCCCAGTAGCAGCAGGACGAGGAGAAGAGAAGGGGACAGCTGCTCCTGACCTTTCAAGGGCAGGACCCTAAGGTGGCTTGTGTCACGTCTGCTTTCATCCCGTTGGCCAGATCCTAGTCACATTATCACACCAGCTGCAGAGGGCAGTTTATCTGTCCTAAACTGAAAGGTCTACTGCTCAGTGGTTCTCAAGATAGTTTCCAGACAAGCAGTGGCAGCACCTGTAGGGCTGAGGCAGGTAGGGGTGCGGGAGGTCAGAGCCAGAAGCCACTTCTGTGGAGGAACAATCTTCATTGTGGAGGCGATAGGCCTGCCGGTCTCTGACATCCCCATCCCAACCCCTCCAGGCTCTGGAGTAGTGGTGTCGTCCCCACTTCCCTGCCTCTCGACACCCCAGTACTCCCCTCATCCCCTCCCCCAGCCAAGGACCCTCAGATTTTTTTTCCCAGCCCAGACAAGATCAGAACTTTTCAGAAGGACTTGCCGAAAGTGGGGCGCAAAGCGGGAGTGGTGTCCTCTTCCCACCAGCCAGCCCTGGGGCTTAGCCCTACTGCCCCTTCTGAGCCTCTGGAACAGGTACCGTAGGAATGTGGTGTCTCCAGGCCCTGGACTCACCTCCTGCCAGGCAGCCAGGCTCCCAAGTAGGGAGGGCTAAGCCACAGCAGGAAGAACCACCTTGGTCCTGCCTGGATAGTGAGGGGGAGACGGGGAACTGCCTGAGAGAAAGTGTCCACATGGCCCGTGACGGGGAAGAGCACCAGCCCTCTGGGGGCAGAGCACACCCCTCCATCTGTGAAGCAGGGAGCCTGATTGTGGAATTCAGGCCCTCGTGCCAGTCCTACGCCAGTGGGGAGGATAACAATAAACAAACCAGTAAAAGACATGATGGGTCAGATGGAGGCGGGCGCTGTGGCTGGCAGCAGGGGAAGGGAGAGGTGGTGCTGAGAGCAGCCGTGTTCTGTGGGGGGCCGGCTGCAGCCTCACTGTTGAGTTGACATCTGAACAGAGAAGGTGGAAAGGGGCGGGATGTGGCGTAGACACCTGAGGAAAGAGCGAGTGCCAAGGCACCGGAGAGGGAGCCTGGCTGGAGGCTTGGAGGTAGTGAGACTGGAGTGAAGCAAGGCAACAGGAGGGGAGAGGAATATGAGGTGAGGTAGGGGAGTCACGAGGTGTTGAGGAGGTGTTCCCATCACACAGGGCCTTGAGAGCCAAGTGTGAATTCACTGTGGCCTCACAGAGGTCTAGAGGCAAGAACTACTATCTTCATGTTATAGGTGAGGAAACCAGCTCAGAGAGGTTGAGGCCGCACAGCAGCAGGTGAAAGCCGGGTCCGCTGATGCCAGGGGATTTCCCGGGCTCCACGCCAGCCCTGAGGGCTTGTTCAGCACAGAGACTTTCTGATACTGTGATCATGCTCAAGTTCTCCCCCAGTTGGGCTTTGATTTCTTTTTCTGAGCATATTGCATCCCCTGGCCCCAGCCACCCTGGATCCCCTGTATGTATGTATGTATGGGGACCAGAGGTTGGGGACCAGATAAGAGGGCATCAGATGCAGTGACAGCCTAGACTCAGACTCAGCCTCAGGCCCGGCTGATTTCCAGAAACTGGTAAAGTGCAAAGGTGGAGGCAGTAACAAGAATAACCACCTTGTACAAAGGAGGCAGCCAGGGCCTGGAGGGAGGCAGCCCTTGTCCTGCACCTTGAAGGAGGTAAAATGTTTCAACAAGTGGAGAAGCAGGAAGTGGGCAGTTGGGGGCTGGAGAAGGAAGCCTCATCACAGAAAGTGGCTGCTGCTGCCCCGCAGGTCTGCCTGCCTCTAACATCAGGCACAACCCGAATGAGAGTGAGAGGAAGGACCCATTCTCCGCCCCGTTCTCCAGTGTGCCCGTGGAATCCCAGATGGAGGAGGTGACCACCAGGTGCTCCCGCCCCGTCTTCCTGAAAGGGTGGCGTTGTCTGGGTGGAGGTGCTTCGGGGGCAGAGGAATCACATCACCCCTACTTAGACTTCTATTTACCCAGAAGGCTGGTCCTGCTGGATCCTGGGTTCTAGGCCTGCAATTCGGTGACTGGCCATCAGAAAGCAGAGAGACCCAGCAATGACCTTAAAGACCACATGGTCCCAAGAGATATTTTGTCACGCATGGGTTGCTGAACCCACTTTTCTTGTTGAATTATATCTTTTAAGGTCAAATGCAGTAGTAGAAAAGGCAGGAAGGGGAACCTCTACAAATTGGTACTCAATCTCTGAGGCAGCCAACATTTTGCAAAGCTACTATATGCCAGGCCCAGTAGCTGTGGGCCGGGAGAGGAATCCCACATGGTGTTCCCCAAGGGTCCACGGGAGGAGGGGACGGGTCAGAGAACCCTGAGCCTGAAGAGCAGACATGCTGGCAGCCCCATTCCCAGGGCCCTTTGCACACGTGTGTGTGTGTGTGTGTGTGTGTGCGCACGCGCACACACACGCACCAGCTTGGCTGCACTGAACCCTTTCTCCATGTGGTCCAGGCTGGCCATCCAGGTGGAGGAGAATGAGATGCTGAAGGCTGCCCTGGGCAGTGCCCTGCGGGGAAAGGAGGAGGACTTCCGTATGTACCATGAGACCCTGGGCCAGGTGAAAGGGATCTTCCTGCAGGCCCTGCGGCAGCAGAAGGCAGACAAACACTAGGATGGCAGCTCAGTGTCAGCCTGGCCGGACGGCGCAGCCTCAGGCCTTGAGAGGACGAGCCTTTGTCTGAAGACTCCATCTGTTCCTGGAAGCCAACCTGGGGCAGCCAGCTGGGCCCCTTCTCCCAGAAGAGGCTCTGAAGAGCAACCAAAGCCAAACTTCCATGGCAGGAGGGCAAAGGAGAAGCCCTGAGCAGGCTTGGCCACTGCAGGGAAGGACACTCCACAGCCTGTCAGCACCTGCGAGAGCGTAGGGATGAGAAGCCAACTGTGAACGGACAGACGCAGTCCCATGGGCAGGTGCTCATTGCCCTTGTCCGAAGGCCTAGCAGGGGACCCTGCATGCCCACAGGACTCCACCCTTGCTGGAGAGCCCAGAGGGCTCTGGGCTGGGAGCATTCCCTAGGCCACCCAGCCCCACCCTCCCTTCCTCACCAGAGCATCCTCACACCCCCTTCTCCCTCCATGGCTCCATCTGTGGCCATTCCCACCTACCACAGCCTTGGGGGCACCACACTCCCAGCCACCTTTTGGCCCACCCCTCAGGGCTTTTCCTTAGATGCAGAACCAGGGTCTTATAATAATAATGATGATTTTCATAATCACTGCAGCTCCCAGTGAGTGGGCATCTTCTGTGTAAACCTGACCCCATCTAGGCCTTTAGTAACCTAGGGAGTTATCACCCTGTTTTACAGATGGAGAAACTGAGGCTCACAGAAAGACACTGAGCTAATATTTAACCCTGGTCTGCTTGACTCCAAAAGCCAGGGTCCTCCAGTTCAGCGGATTACCCAGCGTGGGCGTGCCTACGCCAGTGCTGGGCAGCTCTGCCACAAGAGGTACCTCCTTCTGCTTCCAAGAGGCTGCGGTTGGTGGGTGCTGGAGGCAGAGGGCAGAGGTGGGGTCAGCCCGGAATTTCGGGCAGGAGGATTTTGAGGCAGAGGGTCCAGGCAAAGGCATAGTGTACCTCCCTTACCACGGCACAGGGATGAGCTGGGAGGGCTGCTGCAGGAGAGCCCCCAGGCCCTGCTGTGACTGCCTCAGTGTCACCACCTGTCGACTGCAGTCCCAGCCACGGGGAGGGGTGGCTCCAAGAAGGGTCACCCACAGCCACCTACCCCAACCCCAGTGCACACACGGGCACACACAAAAGACGCAGATCCACACAAATAGCTAGGCTCAGGAGCATGCAGCCGTCTGTGTACATGCATATGCGTACACACGGTGCTGAGTCCACACTCACAGGCCCCTCTACACAGGCATGTGAGCACACATGTGTGGGTGGGTGTAGACACACATTCCCACTCAGGAAGACCTGTCACTTGTGCCTTGCATGTACTATGAAAACACTCCCCTAGGGAAGCCACCTTCCTCAGGGATGGGGTTGAGGAGGAAGTCCACGCCAGCCCCCCACTCAGGGAGCCCCCACCCTGCACAGGGTGAGAGGTCTAGAGACCTCCAGCTAGTGTTGTGAAGGCCATCAGGATGAAGCAGTAATTCTGGAGGTGGGGGTCCTAAGGTTTCCTGGGACAGAGGGTTTTCTGACCCCACGTAAAGGGCAATGGCCAGGCAGAGCCAGAGAGAGGGAGAGGGCCTGTGCCTGGAGGGGACTGTGTGACAGCAAGAAGTGAGCCAAACACAGATCACCAGGCCAAGAGGCTGGCACCTTCTCCTGCAGGCATTGGCCCTCAGTGCAGCCCTGGGGAGGGGGATACAGGCATAGGACTGGCTGTCCTTCTCAGGGATGATCAGAGTGGCAGGGGTCACCTCAGGGAAGCACAGGGTGGTGTGACCAACACCCTGACCATTCAAGGGTAGTTTTGCTGCCCTTCCTGGCTCAGGGCTTGGCTGAGAGAGGAAAGGGCTTTAGGTCCTGGGGTCTGAACGGGTGAGGGTGCCCAGCGCAGATCTCTCCCTACTCACCATCTTTGTGGCCTTGGGCAAGTTACTTAACCTTGTGAGCCTCCATGTCCTCATCTGTAAAATGAGGGCAATAATAGAGACTTCCCTCAAGGGCCGTTATAGGTGTCAGAGAATGACTCAAAGACACTTAGCTGGTTATTAGCTAACTGTTTACTTCTGTACAAGGGACATGTATCAATGGATTGATTTCACTCCACCAAAATAAAAGCAAGGTTTATATAAGAGAGATGGGGTGAGAAAACTGCAGTCAGGCATAGTAAATCTTGTTTGCACGTTTTTGGATAAAATGATTAGCGGGCATCTTGCAGAGGTCAGTCTGGGCATCCAGTCCTTGCTTCAGCCAACTGTGGGTATCAGTTGAACCAATGGTTTCAATTTACAGCCCAGAGAGCTCTGCTGTGGAGCCGTGTGCCAGGGGTCCCTCTCATGTCTGCTGGCACCTGCCACCGGCACCCCAGCTTAATTAGACCAGGTCTGCTCCATTCCCCCATCAGAAACCCGCTTCAGGACTCACTGAATCAAAAGGTGCCAAGTGCTAGAGCAGCAGCCGGCACTCAGTAAGTGCTCAGTAAATGTTAGCCCTCACTATTGCCTTTATTAGTTCAACAAATAACCATCCAGCAGCTCCTCTGCCCCAAGGCAGACATGGTCCCTGAACTCCTGGAAGCCCAAGGCCAGCTGGGGAGACAGATTCCCAGGCCACCGTCCACTCAGCCAGCTGGCCATCAGGCACTCATTGAATGCCAACTGCATGCCAGCCTCTCCAGGCCTGTGAGGGGCCCGGAAGTGACTCTGACTTGGTGCTGCTTTCAGGGAGCTGCTGGTCCAGTCAAAGAGGTGTGGGAAAGAGAGGGCCATGATACAGTTTGTGTAATCAGAGGGTGATGGTCAGGGGATGTAGAGACAGAAGGCAGCACCTCAGCCTCCTGCCTTCCCTGCTGCAGCTTCCAGGTTCATTGCCCAGGTCTGGGTGGGGCGGGGGCTGTCCTTCCAACCTCCTTGCCATGTGGGTTGGTAGACTGAAAAGGGCAGGCCCAGGGAGAGCCTTTAAGGGAAAGAGTGGTTGTCAAAGGGGCCAAGGACTGGGGCCCTGAAGGGTCTAACTCAGGTGGGCCAGGCGGGGAGTGGGGCAACCTGCTCGGTCCTGGTTAGTGCCTGTGGCCCCTCCCGAGCAGCACCACCTGTCCCCGGGGCCCTGAGGATGACCTCCCCAGCCCTCAGGCAGGTAGGCAGCAGGTGGGCTGGACTTGTCTTTCACAGATGAGAACAATGAAGCCCTGGACCAGGGCCACAAGGTGGTGGGAATGGGAGACAGGTGCCTTGGAGGGTGGATGAGCAAGACACAAAGAGGCTGGTGTGGGGCGGCCTCACGTGAGGACTCTCCCTGTCCGTATCCCAGGCAGCTGCAGTGGGCCTGAGCGCTCAGGTTCCGACACTGACAGGTGAGACCTGGTTAAGCCATGGGTGTGGCTTGGCCGCTGTCCCTGTGGGTCCTCTGGGGCACCATGGCTGAACTGGTTGAGGCTGTAGTCTGGCTCAAGCTGATTCAAGCCTCATACACACGCCATTGCCCCTGGGCCCTCCCCTGCTCCCAGGAGCTCAGGCCAGGGCGGCCTGTCACGAGGGGACTGCTCTGGGCCCCCACATCCAGCCAGAGCCAGCCTCTCCTCCCCACCTCCTCCCCTCACAAGCCCCACAGGGAAACCTCTGCCCACCCACCCCCTCTCCACGGGTGCTGCCTTGGCACATTCCATGTCTCCTCCAGTCCTTGAGCCTTACATGCAGCCTCTAACAGCCTCTCTTTGTGAGCAATTCAGTGAGCCATGCCCTGAAATCAGAGTGAGTCGCTGAATCCACGCAAGAACCCAGTGAGGTCAGGGCCGGCAGTGTGCCCATTTACAGTTGAGTATCTGAGGCTCGGAGAAGGGGATGACCAGCGGGGCGGAGCTCAGGTCGTCAGTTGGCTGAACCTGAGCTCTTTACGGTGGAGCCAGACCACCCGTCTGCTTCCGGGAGCCATTCTCTTACATCCTCACAAGGGCATCAGCTGGATGGCCGGCCCAGGCTGGTCTCAGCTGGCCCCTGGTGTGGGTGAACTGTATGTTTGTCCCTGCAGGGCAATCAGCTCCAGGAGCTTATGGGGCTGATCCAGCTACTTAACCTCTTAGTGCATCAGTTTCCTTTTCTATCCGTTTGGGAAAATGGTAGCAGTGACACCTTCCCTAGGGCTTGTGGTTATATTAAAAAGAGTTAATCCATGTACAGCCTTACAACCATGCCTGGCCACTGTGGTTAACTTATTCCTTGTCTAACAACCATTGACTATCTCAGGAATCTGCTCAAGTGTCCCCTCTTCTCCAGGAAGCCCTCCCTAATCCCCACAGTCTGGCTCAGGTACCCCTCCCTGACCCTGGCCTCCTCTAGCACCCATGATCTGTGACTGCAGCCCCTACCCAGCCCCTACAGCACAGTGATCACCATGCATGCTCCTCAGAGTCAGGGACCAGCCACACAGGCCTCTGTCACTCTGTGGGGACTGTGCTGGGGTCTCCTGGCTTCTTCCTGTGGGCCAGCGTGTCTGCATGCTTGGGAGAAAGCTCGTTGCCTGAGGCATTGTGGGAAAGCAGGGGACTCTCCCTCTCAGACCTTGCTCAGGCCCTGGAAGTGCCCCTGCAGGGAGGGGGTGAGGGGAGCACTCCCTCCTCTCTGCGTCTCAGCTGAGGGTGTAACTGGGGTCAAAGGATCCACAGCGGCTCCAGGACCTGTCCTGTGACTGATTACAGTCACACAACCCCTTCTACCCTCCCAAACCCCAGACGGTGCCCTGCATGCACATGCATGAACAGGCCCTCACCGACTCTGACATCCTCATCCCGAAGGATCCCAGGGTGGCTACAACCCTAGCTGGCACTGGCCTTCAGGAAACTGTGAGGGGCCCTAGCACACTGCCCACCTGGGGGCTCTGTGGTCCTGTGTCCAACCATGCATCCAACCAGCTGGTCTCTGGGGCCACAGTGGGGTGGCCTTCAGGATACCCCTCTGCATCAGGAGAGGCCAACAGGAGCCACCTGGCCTGAGGCCTTGGCTGCCCCTTCCCAAAGTGAGGGCCTTGTCCCCCACCCCTCTCCCCGAGAGGAGTCCCAACTGGTTAGAGACATTGCTGCCTGCCTCCACCCTGCCATCAAGAGGATGCCAGCCACTCCAAGGAACCTCTCAAGTGACCGTGCTAGCAACCCTCCACCTGGGCAGCTCTGTACAGGACAGAGCTGGAGTATGGAGCCCACAAGTCTCATGCCAGTCCCAATCCCACTAGGCAAGTCAGTCCTAGCCCAGGCATTTATGTCTGGCCACCAAGACTCAGCATGATGAAACAGACCAGAGCAGGGGGCTAGGTGGGTGTGCCCTGGGACAGCCCTTGGGAATTCACATGTACAGGTGTGTCCTGGAATTCATGAAACCAGGTGTGAAAGAGAGAGTGTGTGTATGTGCAGGTGTGCATGGCAAGGGCAAGGGCTCACAAGCCTGGAGAGGCCAACAGGAGCCACCTGGAAGGCTTCCTGGAAGAGGGGAGTCCTGGCCAGCAGAGAGAGGGAGATGCAGGCTCTACAGCCCAGAGGAAGCAGGTTGAAGTGAGGTCCAGGTGTCCCTGTCAGAGCCTATGCCACTGGCCACCCCTTCCCCCCTCCCCCCACGATCCTCCCTGCGGCTCCCTGTGGCCAGCAGCTCTGCAGCACTCGGCTCTGCTCCACTCTGCTCAGCTCCGCTCCAGGAAGGCCACCTCCTCCCTGCCCTCCTCCTCCCCGGCTCCTCCTGCTGTCACCACTCACCGTTCATAGCCTCGAGGGGGTGGGGACCCCAGGGCTGGACACGCCTCACCGTGGCCCCAGAGCCCAGCTGGTCGGACGGTTGCGCAGTTGGACGCAGGACCCCGGAGCCCAAGGTGGGCAGTGTGCCAGGGTCCCTCACAGCCTCCTCAAGGTCAGTGCTAGCCAAAGATGGAGCCACTCTGGGGTCCTTGAGACCCGTGGAGCTCACCCCAAGCCTCTCATCCGACCTCAGGCCCCAAAGTGGGCTTTGCCCTAGGTGTACCTGAGGTGGACAGGGGGCAGGGGGCACTCCTATGTCCACAGACTGACCCAGGTCCGGGGGTCTATCAGGAGAGGTCTCAGGCCAGGGGCCAGCCCTGGCCCTGCTCACAGAGGCCTCACTGGGGACACCCGGCACCGGCCATGGGGAGCTAAAATTGGAAAGTGGTGAGTGGGAGGCAGCTGACAAAGCTATTTCGCGGGCTCTTCTCCGTGCTCCGGTTTCAAGCTTCTGCTCCATTAACCCAATCCTCAGGGCCTCCCTACCCGCACCCAGCCCATGAGGAGGTGCTTCAGCCCTCAGGCCAGCAGTGCACAAGTCAGGTCCGGAAGCCCCCTGGTAGGGGCAGAGGCAGGGGCAGTGGACGGTCTTCTCCAATCTGAGATTCTGGTGGGAGTTGGGGTGGTCACTGAGAACACTCAATCCTGTCTCAGGTCCGCTGTGTGACCTTGACAGGTCCCTGCCCCTCTCTGGTTCATAACTCCTCCATCTGTGTAATGGGGAGAATCCCAACTGTGGGGGCCTAGGAGAGCTGGTTTCAGAGTTGGTGAGGGAGATTTGGGGGAGGATCTGGGGCAGGAGACAGGGCCATGACAGTCACCTCTTGGCTCAGCCCAGCCCGAGAAGATGCCTAGACATGTTCCTCCCTTTAATTTGGACCCTGAGTCTGTAATGCATGGGGCCCTTGGAAAGGCCCCGGATCAGGCCGGAGAAGGGTAGAGAGGGCATAGGTGCTAGCTGAGGTCCCAGGGATAGCCCAGCAGGACTCCTGGGAATGGGCTAGGCCCTGGCAGGAGGAAGTGGCCAGGCTCATCCTGAGCCCAATACCGGTCAGCACCTTGGACAGCAGCCAGCACACGCCCTGGTGTCTGCCTGACCCAGCCTGGCCGCACACCCAATACCCCAGGGCACGTCTTCAAATAGCACAGCCTCCAGCCAGCAGCCAGGGCCTGAAGACAGAGCACTGAGAGAGTGGGCCTGTGTGGCCACGGACACAGGCAGGAACAAGGGACGTGGCAGGCTGGGGCTCAGGGGCTGGCTGGAGTAATGGGGGTCAGGGAGAAGCTAGAGCCTGAATGAGAGGGGTGGAGGCTTGGTGCTGGGGCAGGACCTGGGGATGTCCCGGGAAGTAAAGGCAGATCAGGAGAGGTATGGGAATCAAGAAGGGGCCCAGAGGGGTGGGGCTTTGTCAGGAGTTGAGGGAGACTTACTGAGGGGAGTAAAGACTCTGGGGGCCAGAAATATGATTGAGGTAATGCAGAAGGAGTTTCACCATGTGAAAGTTATCAGAGGCCTTGGAGGAGCAGTTTGAGCAGCGGTTGGGGACTGGCTCACCTGAAAAGTATGTAGAAGTAAATGAAGGTGAGGAAGGCAGGCTGAGAGTAAGATGATGCTTTCAGGAGCCATCAATGGGAAGGGCAGGAGCAGCTTGGATGGGACACCAGATGGTTGGTAGGGGCCTGGAAGGCATTGGGGATGGGAGGGGAGAATGATGGCATGAGGTCCCCAGGGGGCAGGAGGGGCAGTCTCTCTTCAGGACGAGGTCCCCACCACCTCAGTGGGGGACCATGAACTGGGCTAGGCAGGGCTTGGGGGCAGCAGTACCCTCACCCTATCTGTCTCCCTCAGCCCCATCCAGGCTATGGGCATCAAGACAGCGTTGCCCGCGGTGGAGCTGGGCCTGTACTCCCTGGTGCTGAGCGGGGCCCTAGCCTATGCTGGCCGGGGCCTCCTGGAGGCTTCACAAGGTAACAGCTGGGCCCCAGGGCAGCAGGGTGGGAATCTTCTTACCCTGGGGGGTCTCAGGGCTCCACCCAGCAAGACCAGAAACTTAAAGCCTCCAGAGCCAAGGTAGTCCCTGGGCCCTGAGGAGTAGGCTGAGCCAGATGCAGTTACCGGGAGACTCAAATGCAGAAGCACAGAGACCTGGACAGAGCCAGAGCCAGAGCCTCGGACACTCAGAGACTTGGCCCTAGACACACAGTGAGACCCAGAGAACAGCAGAGGCAGAGAGAGACCCAGACCCTGTCCCCTCCCTCCACAGTGGGGTCTGCCTTGCTGTAGAGGCAGACATGGGTGTCTGTGTGTGAAGGGGCCCCTCCTCCTGAGGCCACACTCTGTTCTCAGATGGGGCCAAAAGGAAGGCCTTCCGGGAGTCTGTGCGACCTGGCTGGGAGTACATTGGCCGGAAGATGGTAGGTCCCCCACACCCCAGGGTTCCAGACTGGGGTCCCTGACCCTGGCCCATCTCTCCTGTCCCAAACCCTTCCCGACTTTCCCCTATTCCAGATGGTCCCACATTACAGAGGGCTCGCCATGGGGAGGGTCTCTGGCTTGAACTTCAGCAGCTTCAGTTTCTCACCGGCCCCTCCTCTGTCCTCCTGGGGCCACATCAAGCCTGCCCCAGACCTTGCTTATTTAGGAAACAAATCCAAATGTGCTTCTTCAGGGCCTCCAGCGCCACACTCCCCAGGAACAATGCAGTAACTGTGGAATGTCAGGCAACACAATGGGCAGAGGGAGAGCTTTGAGGGGCATGGCAGCCCACATGGTGCCCGTCATTCCTCTCCACCTCCCCGTCTCAGGGGAGGAGGGACCTCAGCCATTGCTCTCCTTTAACGCATAAGAAGAATATGGGGGCAGCGAAGGTGCTGGGACTCCAACCAACCCAAGTGCCAGCCCATCCTGCCCCCACCCCACCTTAACCTGCCTGGCCTGCCCCAGGACGTGGCCGACTTTGAGTGGGTGATGTGGTTCACCTCCTTCCGCAACGTCATTGTCTTCGCCCTCTCCGGACATGTGCTGTTTGCTAAACTCTGTACCATGGTTGCCCCCCAGGTGAGTTGGACCTGAGCCACCCTAGCCTCCCCTTCCAACTCCCTCTCAGCTATAAGGGTTGTGGGGAAGCCATCCTGGGGTCCCACCTCTGTTTCTATGGAGAGGTAAATGAAGCCTCCTCCCTGTCTACAGCTCCGCTCCTGGATGTATGCTGTGTATGGGGTCCTGGCCGTGGTGGGCACGATGGGCCCTTGGTACCTGCTGCTGCTACTTGGCCACTGTGTGAGCCTCTATGTAGTCTCACTGTCAGGCCAGCCCTGGCTCTGTCTCAGCCTTGGCCTGGCCAGCCTCGCCTCCTTCAAACTGGACCCCCTGATCTCCTGGCAGGTGTGCACTGGGGTGGCGCAGGGGTGGAGGGTGCAGGGACAGGACCTCAAACCTCTTACCCATCTAAAACCCTTGCCTCTCAAGCCTCCCCAAGCATTTCCTTCGCTTTCCCACCTATCTTCAAGTCTTTGACTGCGGAGCATGCCCTGCCCACAAGGTGGTCACCTCCACCACAGTAGGGACGGTCCAGCTCGTCCCCTGCTCTTGCCCAGCACTTGACATGAAATTGGCCCTTGGTGGCCAACGTTGACCGGCACTGGCAGAGAGGAAGATGGCAGGACCAGGCTGGGCCCCTGTGGGAAGCTGGGTGGGCTTCCCAGAGATGAAGGGCACCCTGGTGAGCTGGTGGCCTGTTTTCTCCCATCCAGAGCGGGTTTGTAACAGGGACTTTTGATCTTCAAGAGGTGCTGTTTCACGGGGGCAGCGGTTTCACGGTGCTACGCTGCATCAGCTTTGCACTGGAGAGCTGTGCACACCCAGAGCGCCGCTACTCCCTAGCTGACCTGCTCAAGTACAATTTCTACCTGCCTTTCTTCTTCTTCGGGCCCATCATGACCTTTGATCGCTTCCACGCCCAGGTGAGGGGACACCCCGTAGGCTCCCAACACGGAACTAGGTCTCCCCTGGCAGGTAGTGAACCCTCCTGGGACACCGGAGTGGCTTGTGTCTCCAACCGCAGGGCAGCCAGGATGAAAAGCATCTCCCCTCATCCTTTGTCCCCAGGCAGTTAGTTGGCGACTCTGCCCTCAGACAGGACCCCTCCCGCAGGGTTTGCCTCCCCTCTCAGACACTTGGAATCCCCCAGGTGAGCCAGATGGACCCGGTGAGACCCGAGGGTGAACTATGGCGCATCCGGGCCCAGGCGGTCCTCAGCATGGTGGCAATCGTGGCCGTGGACATCTTCTTCCACTTCTTCTACATCCTCACTATCCCCAGTGACCTCAAGTACGCCCACCGCCTCCCGGACAGCGCCCTTGGTGGGTGCACGCTGGGCCCAGAACAGGGACAGGGGCCACTCCTCCAAGAGTGGGTGGAGCGGGGACTTATTCCTTGAAATGCGTAGGATTTGGAGGTAGGTTTGCCCTGTGAGGCCAGAGGTGTACCCACCTCACTAGGACCTGGGGCAGATTTCCACAGCGGAACCGGGTCTCCCCGGGCCTCCAGAGCCTAGCCCCAGCCCGCGGAAGTGGGTGGGCGGAGCCTCCGTGCCGGCGGCGGCCCTGACGCAAGGAGAGAGTGTGCTTAGCGGAGGGCGGTGTTCAGCGCTTCTGGGAGGTTTGGGGGGGTCTGGGGAAGGGAGGCCAGAGTGATGCCCGCCAGGCAGTGACGACCCCGTACCCCCAGCTGGCCTAGCCTACTCAAACCTGGTGTATGACTGGGTGAAGGCGGCCGTCCTCTTCGGCGTCGTCAACACCGTGGCACGCCTCGACCACTTGGACCCGCCCCGGCCTCCCAAGTGCATCACAGCGCTCTACGTCTTCGCTGAGACGTGAGTGCGAGTGTTAAGGTCCGGGGACGGGCCCCGGGAATCCCCACCTTCCCTTGTGGCCTCTCCTCCGAGACGCCGAAGCCCTGCTCCTGGCCATTCACACCCGTCTGCTCTCTTCCCACAGACATTTTGACCGTGGCATCAACGACTGGCTTTGCAAGTGAGTTGGGGTGGGGCGGGGGTATGTCACAGCCAATCCTCCAGGTGCCTGAGCAGGGCAGTGTCCAGAACGGTTCAAGTTTTCAAAGGTCACCCCTGGGCCAAAGGAAGTAAGAAGGGAACAAGGAGGTCATTGCAGAGGTCTAGGTGAAAGACAGAGGTTTGGACTTCGGTGGGGGCCCTGGAGGTGAGAGAAATGGTGGGAGTGGACACACACAGCAGGTAGCCTGGATAGGACTTGGCCATGGATTGGGTGCATGAGGAAGGAGAAAGTGATGATTCCCAGAAAGTTGTGGGCCTGGAAGGACTCTGGTTGAGGGGAGAAGGAGCCAGCAGAAGGGCCCAAAAGAAGTGGTCAAAGGAGCAGGAGAAAAGTCCGGACGTGGGACACCCTGGAAGCTAAGGGAGTCCCATGCTGGCATGGTGGGGGCAACCGGGTCAGATGCTGCTGGGGCCAAGGAAGCTGGAGACTGAGCTTGAGTGTTGGTGGCATGAAGGTTTCCAGCCTTTCCCTGGAGGGGAAGGGGCAGGCGAGTCGGAGGAGGAAACCGAGGAATCACAGGGGAGTTCCTGTGTGGACAACTCCCGGAAGAAGCCTGGTACTGAAGGGGACTACACAGGAGTGGCTGAAGGGAGAAGTGTGTGTTTTAAAGACCAGAAATAATGGGACATGCTCGGATGCCAAGGGGAATTATTCAGTAGAGAGGAAGAAGTTGGCCATGCAGGATAGGAGGGTGACTGATGGAGTGAGGTCCCTGAGGAGAGAGGAGGCGATGGAACCAGTGCCAGGCAGAGGCCTGGCTTTGGGATAGGGAGGAGGAAGAAAAGCCAGTGCGGATACAGAAGAGTGGCTGGTGAGTGATTCCTCCTGAAGGCTTCGGTTTTCTCCATGAAGTAGGAGGCAAGGTCATCAGCTGAGCGATGCAGGGGCTGATGCCTCTGTTTGCCCCCCTCCTCCTCCGAGGTCTCCCACCACACCCACTCATACTTGCAGGAGAGGTGAGGGTGGAGTAGGCACTGCAGAGCCTGGGAGAAGCAGCTGACTAGAGAAACCTTGGCATTGACAGCCCAGGTTGGGTGGGCTGTGGTGGATTTATGGATTCTAATATGTGAAGGTGTGAGCTTTTCCCCATCATGGCTTAGCGTCTTGGGTGCAGGTGAGGGCATAGTGGGTGACTGGGCTCTCCCAGATGGGTGAGGAGGAGGAAATGATGGAGAAGGGTCTTAAGGTTATTGATAATGATGACTCATTGAATAGAAGCCTGTTAAGAAGGCTGAGGAGGCGGTCGCAAGATAAGGAAGGCTGGGGGTCAATGATACTGAAGAAGTGGAATTGGGGGGCCAGATCAGGAGGCGGTGGGTGAAGGATGGGGATTAGGAAGGAGGGAAACAAGTGATGACAGAGTTAGGGTGTGGCCATGGGAGAGGGTTGCTGAGGGGGAGTGTTCAAGAAACCACCGTAAATGAGGTCAAGGAATGGAGAGGCCAGTCACACAGTGGGTCTTCTACTGAATTAATTTAACACATATTTATTGAGCACCTACTATGTGCCAATATAGGCACTGTTCTAGGCACTGGGGATACAGCAGTGAACATGGCAAAGACCCTGAACTCATGGAGCTTACAGTCTATTGGGGAGAAACAGACCATAAACAGGTAAAACACACACATGTAAAGAATTTTAAGGAGTGGTAAGCATTATGAAGAAAATAAATACATAAATAAATAAAAGAGTGTCACAGGATAGAAGCCTCTTCAGCTAGGGTCTGGGCAGGCCTCTGTCAGATGATATTTGAACTGAGACTTGAGTGATAAGGAAATTTGGGGAATTCCAGACAGAGGGGACAAAAGGTACAAAGGCCTCAAGACAGGAACCAGCTGTGTGTGTCTGAGGGACAGAAAGGCCAGTTAAGGGGAGAGAACAGTGAAGGAGAGGAGGATGGTGGATGCAGAGGTCTGGGCGGGAGGCAGAAATCAGACTACGTGACAGCTTCTAGCCACCGTCAGGTGGTTGAGTTTATTCTACTTGAAATGAGCTAGTGTGGGAGGGTTTGATGTGGAAATGAGGTGATCCTGGTTACACCCTTAAAAGAGGCCTATATTGCTGCTGTGTTCAGGATGGATGGGAGGGGCCAAGGCAGAAGCAGGGAGACGATTTAAGAGGCTCTTGCAATAATCTGTGTGAGAGGAGATGGACTAGGGTGGTGTCAGTGGAGCTGGTGAGCAGTTCTCAGGATCAAGTGGAATTTGCTGGATTGGATGTGAGTGAGAGGGGAATTGAGAATCCAAGATGGTACCAAGTCTTCTGGCCAGCCACTGAAAGCATGGAGGTGTCATCAGCTGAGAGGGGAATGAAGCGGGTTTGGACAGGGATGAGGGTGTCAGTCATTCACATGAGGTGTCTGGCAACAGAGGAACATATGCATCAGGAGAGAGACTGGGCTAAAGAGACAGATTTGGGGCTATCAGCATAGAGTTTCGGAGTCTTGGGTCTGGATGAGATCACCTGAGAATGAAGAAAGCTAGAGGAGACAGGCAGTTCGAGGCTGAGCTCTCTGCATTTTGAAGTTGAGTAGAGGAGGAACAGCCACCGGAGGCCCGGAATGTTGAATTTGCCCAGGATGACAGCGGTGAGGAAGCAGCCCCTTTGTGTATCCTTTTCCCCCCTTTCCTGCAGGTACGTGTATGACCACATTGGCGGGGAGCACTCTGCGGTGATCCCGGAGCTGGGGGCCACCGTGGCCACGTTTGCTATCACCACCTTGTGGCTCGGGCCCTGTGATATTGTCTACCTGTGGTCATGCCTTAACTGCTTTGGCCTCAACTTTGAGCTCTGGATACAGAAGCTGGCAGTGTGGGGGCCCCTAGCACAAATTGAGGTGAGCAGGGAAGGGCTGGGGCTGGGGACGGCGGACGCGCTGGAAGGGGTGGTACTGCTGCTCTCTAGAGTCTTCCAGTCACACTTGGCTCCCAGTCCAGAACTTCCCCACCACCACCCTCCTGGTTGTCAGAGGAGTGGCTCCCCCTGTGGGTGCCTGGCCCTCCCTACGTTCTGCAGGGTTGGGGGGCATCTGGGCTTGGCTGTGTTGGTCAGGCCCTGCCCTCTCTAGACTTCAGTTTTCCCATCCTTAACAATGAGGGAGAGCTGACCTGGGACTCTGAGAGACACAGGCACAGCCCCAGGACCTGGGTGGCCACGTGGGCAAGGCCTCTGGCCCACCATGTCCTCTTTCCCTGGGCCTTTTGCCTCACTGCCAATGCTTTCCTGGACTGAGCAGGCCTCCCTGTCGGAGCAGATGTCCCGCAGGGTCCGAGCCATCTTTGGGGCTATGAACTTCTGGGCCATCGTCATGTACAACCTTGTAAGCCTGAACAGCCTTGAGTTCACAGAGATGGTCGCCCAGCGCCTGCTACTCAAAGGTGAGGGACAGGGGTGTGGGGATACAGAATGTGCCAGGCGTCAACCTCGAGGACTGTGACCTTCTGAGATGCCGCCACGCCACCCCCAGCGCCTCAGGGACTCGTCAGGGAGGGCCAGTCAAGTGGGAAGAGAAGAGTTGGTGGGGAGAGGGGTGCCCCCAGGCATCCACGACCTGTTCCTCACACAGGGTTCCCCCGGACCACACTGGCTGTCCTGTTTGTCACCTACTGTGGTGTCCAGCTGGTGAAGGAGCGAGAGCGAACCCTGGCGCTGGAGGAGGACCAGAAGCAGGACAAAGAGAAGCTGGAGTAGGTGGAAAGGGAAGAGGGACAGGCTCTGCTCAGCTATTCCTGGGCCCAGGTCCAGGCCAGGCCAGAGGAAGCCTGACCAATAGAATAAAAGACTTTTCTACTGTGGTTTGGCTGTTCCCTGCCCCTTCCCCCAGCCGTCTCCTGGCTCCCTGTCCCTGCTGGATGAGGTGCTGCAGGAGGTAGGGGGGTCAGGCTCTTGGTGCACACAGTGTGGAGGAGACACACGTGGAGGGCAGAGACCACTGACCTTGGTGACCCAACAGCTGAATGCAGAAGCCCCAGATCTTCAAACCACCTGGTCACTGACACTTGGAGCACCTGATTCCAGACCTGAGCACTCTGCTCGGAAGGCACTTTATTCTTCTTACAGGAGGAGACTTACCCAGGCTGCAAGGTACACTTGATGGGAACACTCCCCATCTGACAGCCGGGGAGACTGAGTCCTGTGGGAAAGTGACCGGCACGCACAGCCAGGCCGGGCTGGGTACCTGGGATATACCCATGAGGTTGTGCTTCATGGACCAAGAACACCAGGGGGAAAAGGATATACCAGAGAGGCTGGAAGTTTCTCATCCCTGCCTGAAAGGCTAGCACTGGGTGGCTGAAGCAGCCCCTCAGGCACCGTGATGGGATGGGATCCAGGTGGGCCCTGCGTCTCCCAGACTCCTCCCCGATCCTCCCCCAGGAGGCCAGGCCTGGGTGGGCCGCAGCGTGGGGCGGGGAAGCGCAGCCAGGCCCTCTGGGCGGGTCACAGCTTGGTCAGGCGCAGCACATTGAGCCGCACAGGTAGGAAGGTGGCGCCTGCGGCGTAGGCAATCTCCCGCAGGACGCCCTCCCACTTCTTCTCATCCTCGTTGTACCTGGGGTGGGAGGAGGGGGGACAGGGACGAGGAGCTCAGTCAGCTCCTGGGGAGCGCCCCTACCCTGGGAATGAGAGCCCACTCCCAAAGAACACCCACCCTGCATTCCAGGAAGGGCCACCTCTCAGGGAATCCTACACTCTTTGAAGTCCACCTCCCTCCAGGAAGGTCTGCACCTCCCCAAACCCCTCCTCCTGAGAATTTCCATACTCAACCCTCTAAGAAGACCCCCTGAAACCTCTTCCTTCCACCTGCCGGAAGGATCAGCCATCTGTGGAAAGCAAAGGCTCTGAGAGGCTGGGGTCCAGCTCCTTCTCAATCCCGGCCCAGCTCTCCCACCCAATTCAAGGCAAGCATCCAGGGGAGGGGAGGGGAGGGGAGGGGAGAGGAGAGGTCTGGCTCTCTGCTCCCTGGAGCCTGTTTCTGTGGGTCTACGCCCTAAACTTGGCATGGGCTCCCGGCTGTGACACCATAAGTGCCCACAGTAGGATGTGGAGCCACGAGTGCAAGCCCAGACTTTCCCAACAAACCGAGAGACCCTGGGCTGAGCAAGGCCTGCCTGCTGTCCCTTCCCCGGGGCTCCCTGGAAGAGGAATGAGCTCTGCCCACAGATGAGTCTGCCAGGTGCCACCTCCTTGGGGGCCCAGCCATGACTCCCCTCACCTCTCTGGGGCCAGGCTCACCTCCAGATGTCGTTGAGCTCTGTGGGAACCAGCTCCCCGGACTCAGTCTCCAGCGTGGCAAAGCCGCCAATGGCATAGAGGGTCCCCGCCAGGCTGACCAGGCCGAGTGAGCTGCGCTCCTGTGGGAAGGCCTCAAAGGGCGTCCACCTGGCGGGGAGGAGGGTGCGTGAGGGGGTGTGTCATCCAGGGGGCCTGTCCCCGGCCAGCACCCACAGCTTCAGCTGCACCCTTCGAAATCTGACTCCCAGGCACCCATGCTCCCAGCACAACCTCCTGTTTCCTGACCTCTCAGTGAACACCTTCTGGTCTTTACTTCTTCCGCATTCTCTTGCCCCTCCCCTTTCCCTTCACTGTCCCCTTGTCATTCCATCCAACTTGCTGCATGACATCCACCAGGGATCGCCCCAGTGTCCCACCTTCGCTCCTGCACCAACTCTGGCTTCCTCAGTCCCTCTTCTCCCCTTCGTGGCCCAGGACTCTTAGGCTATCTTCCCTCCCCTCCCCTGGCTCCTGAAGTCAGGCCTTCATCCCACCCTCCAAAACTGCCCTCAGGTCCCCAGCCACCACAGGGGGCTTTGGAATCCAGAGCCCACGTCCGCTGACTGTGACTGCTGACAGTCGGCTGATGTGACTTTCTTCCCTCCCACCTCCCGAGCCTCACTTCCTCAGACTCCTTCCTGAATAATGCATCTGCCCCGCCATCCTTGACAGCTTGGAACTCAGCTTCTCCCTCTGACACCCTCTCTCCTGAGGGAGCTTGTCCCCTCCGCATACTGTTGACTCCTACATCTCACCCTCCAGCTCAGCCTCGTCTCTGCCCCAGTGGGCTCCTCCTGGACACCCTCAGGCACCCCAAATGCACATGTCCCCAACTGGACCCTCATTCTTCCTACCTAACTCCAGTGGTTCTTTAATTAGTGACCTCTCAACCTCACTCAAAGTCATCCACCTCTCCCTCTCACCCCCCACCATCCATTCAATTACTAAATCCTTTGTCTTCTATCTCCTAATCTCTTGCAACTGAGTGTGGTCCACGGATCACTGGCAGCATCAGGATCACCTGGGGATTTGTTAGAACTATGCCCTTAGGTCCTAGGTCCCTCCCCAGACCTGAGAATCATAATCTGCATTTTAATATGATCCCCAGGAGATTAGTGCACACGTGTGAAGGCCCGGCCTAAATCTTTCTCCAGTGCAGCCTCTCTGCCCCATCCCTGCCATACCCTCAGCTCCAGGCCACTGTCACCCCTTGCTATACAGCTGCACCCCTGCCTCCTGGGAAATCCCTAATCTCTTCTGTATATCTGCTGCCATGAGGCATCTTAGTAAAACACAGATGGGAGCTTAAAACCTTTCAGAGGCATTTCATTACTCTCAGGATAAAG
This sequence comes from Camelus ferus, assembly GCF_009834535.1. NCBI lineage: Eukaryota > Metazoa > Chordata > Mammalia > Artiodactyla > Camelidae > Camelus > Camelus ferus. The sequence goes on from NC_045712.1 coordinate 39,543,501, forward strand.
TCCCTCAGCCTGCTCACCACCTCTCCAGCCCAATACCCAACACCTCCACCTCACCTCGCCCACCACACTCCATCTAACCTGACCCACGCCCTTTCCTCTAATGGGCCTGGCTTTTTTCTCCCAACTATCTTGGTACCATCCTTCCTTTGCCTGGGGTATCCTTCTCCCACCAGCCCTTTTAGCTGGCTGAATCCAACTGGTCCACAGCTCAGTTTTATTCGTGCCCTCCCAGGGCTGAGCAGCTTGTGTCTTGGTCACTGCTGTTTCCCTAGTGCCAGGCCAGAGCCTCATATGAGTCTCTGAATGAGGAATGTAGCGTCACCTCCCCTACTCCTAGGCACTCTCTTCTACAGACCAGACTGGCCATAACCCATACCCAACCTGGTAGGGAGAAGGAACCCACTTCATGGTTGATCGGGGTAGAGGGGCTATTTCTGTGCTGATGTTCAAGTGCAACAGTGGAGATCCAAGACGGGGCAGACACAGAGAGGGCCAACATAGGCCCAAAGCCACACAGCCAGGGAATTACAGTGGGGCCCTTCATCCCTGGCTGTACTGGGGCTGCTGGGGGAAAGTGGAGTAGCCATACTTGTTGTCCGCGATGCTGTACACCTCAGCTGAACTGGTCAGCCCTGTGTCTGTGACCCCCGCGGCCACAACAATGCGGCCATCATGGATGGTGGCCCCAAAGAGTGAGCGGGAGGTCTGCATGGGGGCCAGCTCCTTCCACTCGAACTTCTTGGGGTCATACACGCACATCTTGTTCAGGCACTTCCTGTTGGGTAGGAGGCAGTGAGTGAGAGGGAGGAGGGAGGAGCAGAGCGGCCTCTCAAGGCAGCCGCACTCACTCCAGGCCCCAGCCTCACCTGTCGCTGCCTTTGCCGCCAATGACGTAGACAAGGTCCATGTGGGAGAGCACTGCGTGGCCGTACACGGCGTAAGGCAGCGGGTCTGATTCGCCCCATTTGAAGGACCTGGAGGGGATGGGAGCAGGGCGCTGTCAGTCCCCATCTCTGCATGCATCCACCGCCCAACGCACATTGGGGCGTACCCGATTCGGTACCGGAACTCCCAGACCTCTCAGCTCCGTGCTCCCACCCCACCTGCCAACCGCCCCGCCCCTGCCCAGGCCGCCTCCGCCCCGAGCCTCCAGGACCCCGCCCGGTCCTCAGCCCCGCCCCCAGCCCGAGCTCACTGCCGGTCGTAGCACATGACGGAGTCCAGGCTGCGCTCGCCGTCCTTGAGCTCCCGGCCGCCGACCACGTAGATGGAGTTGAGAGCCTCTCCCAGGCCGAAGAGGCAGCGCGGCGAGGGCAGCGGCGGCATCCCCAGCCACTCTGAGTCCAGGTGGTCAAACTGCGGGCCGGGCCGCCAGTCAGCGATCGCTCCCCACGGCCCCCACCCCAGTCCCAGCCCAGCTCCGGCCACCCCCGGGTCACAGAGAAGTCCGGACCTCCAGGTAGGGCCAGCACGGCCTGGAGGCCGTGTCTGGAGACGGTGCCCCTCCTGTCCGGCTGAGAACAGCCGAGCGTCTCCCCGCCCCCCAGGTGCCCAGAGACCACCATTATAGCACTGTGATAGGCAACCCATGCGCAGCTGAGAGGAGGCCTCTGAGAGGGAGGTCTAGCTGCCGTCCTGGCCTTTCCCCAGTACAACTCCTGAATTGAGGCCTGCCCGCCCCCTGTTTTCCACACCCTCCCACTGCACAGGGAACGTCCAAAAACAGCCACTCTCCCCTTAAAATCTGCAGTGTAAGTCTGCAGCCCTGTGCACCCTGGCAGCCTTAGAATAACCATACTTGGGGCTCATCCTTGGGGAGAGTTTTCTGAGGGCTGAGCACTGTGCTGAAGAACACTATTTAACCATCAATTAACCTTCAAACAACTTTATCAAGCAGGAAGACTAGCATCCCCATTTACAAATGGAAGCCCAGGGAGAACATACAATGTGCCCACAATGTCCCTTGGCTGATGGAGCTGCCACACCCCCCTGCCCCCAACTTAACCCTGACATCAAGCAGCCCCTCACCCTTCTCAAACCTGGGCTGGCCTCACTGCGCACACCACTCACTAGGCTCCTTCCCTTCTCCATCCCTTGCTCACCGTCCCCTAGCTGAAGCAGTACACCCTTTCCTCCAAGTCTCCAAATTTCACCCAGCTAGCAAGGCTTAAACTGACATGGCGAGTCATCAGGAAAGCGCTTCTGCCCTCTGAGGTCCCACTGTCACATTACAGCTTGGACTAGGCACCCTACTCTCCTGGGCCTTCCTGGGCCTCAGTTTCCCCATCTGTGCAATGGGAAAGGAGGATGGTCTCTTTGTTTGGGACACTCTGGTTCACATTCCTCATGCAAAGCCCTGCCCATAGTGACCATGCTCCTTCTTACTTTCCCTGACTCCAACCCCTGTGCTGAGCTAGGGCCTCCAACATCCTGGGGCTTGTATGTCCCCAACACTGAGACACAAAAGTTATGCATCTTATTGTTAACTGCCTATTAACTATCTTCAGCATTCAGGCAGTGGCTGTCAGTCATCCTCCCTGGTTTATATCTCATCCTAGACCCAGTGGCATTCCATAACAAGTAGACACAAGCCTCTTCTGGGCCCTAAGGCTGCTCCCCAGTGCCGAGAAACCAGTACTGGCAGCCCCCTCCCAGGGCTGGCCGGGCACCTGCAAGAAGTAAGCGCTCATGGGGTCCTCTTTGTTGTCCTCGTTGTAAAAGAGTCCCCCAGCCACGAAGACCTGGTTCTCCTTGGTTACCAGGCTGACGTGATTCTTGGGGATCTGGGTGGAGAGTGAGGCACAGTAGCACTCGTTGGCGGCCGGGTCATAGGCCACTGCGCCCTCCTCACTGATCATGAAGATGAGGTCCTGCAGGAACATGCCAAAGCGCAGGGTGTCATTGAGAATCCCGGGTAGGATTCGCTCAGCCTCCTCCTCCTCCTCTGCCTTGGCTTCGGCTGTGCCCTTGTCAGAGGCCTTGGCCCCCGCTGCCTCCTTCCCCTTCTCTTTTTTCTTCTTGCGCAGCACGGTGAGGCGGCCCTCGTGTGCATCCTTCACCATCTGCACCTTCCGCAGCAGCTCGGGCTGGGCACGCACGAGAGGGTGGCGCTCCACGCGGCTCTCCAGGAAGGCGCGCGGCAGCAGGCGGCAGCGCACGCTCTCAAAGACGGTGGGCAGCGCGCGCTGGCGCTCCCCCTGCGCCTCGGCGTCCCCGCTGCTCGCCCATCGCATCACCGCCTCAAACACGGCCTCCTCCTTCTCCACGTTGAGGCCGTCGCTGGAGATTATGGCGATGAGCTCGTCGGCCGAGAGCCCGAGGAAGTCGGCGTCGCGCGCCACCAGCGAGAAGCGCGCGCAGATGAAGTCGCGGGCGGCCACGGCGAGGCGTGCGCAGTCGAGCAGGAGGCCGAGGCGGAAGACGGCCAGGCAGTTGGCGAGGCACAGGCGCTTCTGCAGGAAGGACACGCAGATGGTGAAGATGGACGGGATCTGGAAACGGTGCGCCGCGGCGAACAGATCCTGCACACTCGCCTCGTCCAGAGCGATCTCCGACGTGTACAGGTAGTGCAGCACCTGGGCCACCACGTCCGGGGACACCTCCTCCAGGCGCAGCTCGCCTGCGCGCTCCGGCTCGGCCAGGAAGCGCGCCCGGAAGTAGGGGCTGCAGGCGGCCAGCACTAGGCGGTGACACGGGAACTCCCGCTCACCCACCCGCACCACGCAGTCGAGGAACTTGCCGTGGTCCAGCATGTCCTTGAGCCCGTCCTGCAGGAGCGTCTGCTGGTACAGCCGCTGCTCCTCCGCCTGCTCCAAGCCCAGCGCCATGGTGAGTGGCCTCCTCGCCGCACTCCCTGCCTTCCTGCTGTGTAGCGCTCAGTCTACGCAGCTGTCCAAGCGAGGCTATATATAGAGGTGGACCGGGCCCTGTAAGGCGAGCTGCCTGGCCTCTTGCACATGACGCAGAGGGGACAGCTGAGCTGAGGCCCCCTCCCAGAGCTGCCTTGACTCAGCCCCGGGGGCTCATGGGACGGGGGCGGGGTGTCTAGGGCCTCCCGGAAAGATGAGGGCCTCCCTGCCTCATTTCTAAATGGAGGACTGTGAGGCCTTGACTGTGTTCCTTGATCCTGTGATGTCCCTCAGGGGAGGGGATGACCCAAACTCTGCCCCTCAGGTCCAAGAAGTGGGGAGCCTTAAAGTCCCTCTTCAGGGTCTCCCTTCCTTCATGCCTTCTGGGGCTTACTGCCCTTGTGCCTCTATCCTCCTCCTGGGAGTGTATCTCACTCTAGCCAGCCCTGGACACAGTGTGCTTGGGTTTCCTGCTCAGCGAACTTGGGCATGGGGACCCTGTGGCCCCAAATTTAAAATGAGAAGACTTTGAGGGGGAGGGTGTAGCTCAGGTGGTAGAGTGTGTGCTTAGCATTCATGAGGTCCTGGGTTCAATCCCCAGTACTTCCTCTAAAAATAAATAAATAAAATTAATCAACACCCCCACCAAAAATGAAATTAAAAAAGTGAACAAAGTAATTAAAATTTAAAAAATATTTTTAAATAAATAAATAAATAAAATGGGAAGACTTTTCCCCCTTTCTGCCCCAGCTCTGAGACCCTCCTTGGACTATGCAAGATATCAAGAAGGCGCCTTGTGTAAACAAGGTCACCTCTTGCCTGTGGGGCCTGGGCAGGCCAGATCACTCTTCCGAGCCTCAGTTTCCCTTCCTGCACGGTGAGGAGATGGGCGAGTTCGATTCGAAGGACCTCAGTTCAGTTCTGCTGAGGTTTGGAAGCACTGAGGTTCTGTGTTCCTGGTGTTCTAGGTGTTTAAACCCCCAGGGATCAAAAAACCAACACAAAAAAGTAACACTCAGAGTTGAATATTCCCAGTTAGCTGTCTGTGCTTAGTTCTCGGTCATATGAAGCTTGGCCTGAGCCTGCCTGGCCTTGGGGCCCCAGCACCCTGTCTAGCACCTAAGGGGTCAGGGGAGAGGCTCAGGATAGCCAGTCCTATGCCCACCCTGCTCTGGACTCCTGACCACCCTCCCCCACTCCACACATACACGCATACACACACCAGCCTCAGCCACCAAGATTAACTTGTTCCCAAAGTGCCAGAGGCTGCAGCTGTGGGTTAAATTTAGCCCCCGAGACACCGATGTGAACTGTTATGGGGCATTCTCCCATCACCCCTCTGAGTCACTTGTTTATAACCTCAGACCTGGGGGGGGGGTGCGGAGGGATTGGAGAGGGGGCCTCAGGCTGGCCAGGACTGAGTCACCTCCCCTTTTGTGATTTCAGCAATGTCACTGCCTGTCCCTCCTGATCAGTTCTTTCAACCATTGCTTGGTCCCTATGAGCAGGTCCCAGAGGGGCACAGCACCCGGGCAGTTCCTGGAGGTGGTCCTGTCCATCTTGTGGAAAGGACAAAGGCTCACCCAAGGGCTTCTGTCCTGGCCTGGCCCTGGATGGCATGGCATTTCCAATTAGCACCATCAGTGAGGAGACCAGGTTCTGAGAGGCTCAGCAACTTGGCCAAGTCACACAGCTGGAAGTGGCTGAGCCAGGATTCAAAGCAGACCTGCCCACCTCCAAAGACTGTGGGAATCCCTCCCTACCTTGCTGCTTCCTGCAAATAACAAAAAAAATGTCCAGCAGTCACAGTCTCATTTTCCAAAGACCAGGACAGAAGGTACTGAGTGAACAATTAACTTATATTTATCAGATGACTCAGTGGCGTATTTTTAGATTATGATGAAGCCCCTGATGCTCGCTTCCTACCAGACGTTCCACTAGAATGTTTATATGTGGCTCACCCATTCATCGAGAACCTACTGAGCCCTGTACTAAATGTTGAGGCTTCAGCAGTGAACACATCAGGCAAGAATTCCTGTCTTTTTGGAGCTTCCCTTCATCTGGGAGAGGGGAACAGCAACAAATAAGTAGTTGTACAAGGCATCAGATGATAACTGCTATGTAACAAGTAGCTGGGAAGGGACCTGGGAGGTGATGGTGGGGAGGTGGTAACAATTTTCAATGGGAGAGTCAGGATGGACTCACTGAGAGGACTATATCTGAGCAGGTTCAAGCGATGGTAGAGGAGGATTCCGAGGGGAACAGCTTGAACAAAGGCCGTGAGGCATGTTCCAGGGACTAGAAAGAGGCCAGTGAGTGATGACCGAGGAGGTGAGTAGGAGGAGATAAGGGCAGAGAGGTAAGTTCGGGATTATGTCTGGCCAGTGTACAGACTTCAGTTTTTTCCACTCAGTGAAACGGGGAGCCAGTGTTTATTTAATTATAATTATGGGAAACAAAAACATTTGCAGGGAAAGAATAATGTACTGACCTTCCACATACCCAGCACCCCATTTCAAGTCATCAAGTCATGGCCAGTCCTGTGTCATCTCTGCCTCACCCAGTCTGTTATCATCCCAGGACATGCCCAGGGATCAGATGAGGGTTGAATCAGAGGAAACTGTCATCTCATTTCATCCTTTTAATCTTCTATTTTTATTTATTTATATTTTTTGAGGGGGGAGGTAATTCGGTTTATTTATTTATTTTTAGAGGAGGTACTGGGGCTTGAACCCAGGACCTCCTACATGCTAAGCATGCACTCTGCCGCTTGAGCTATACCCTCCCCCTGCATCCTTTTAATCTTTACTCTTTGAATCTTCACACCCAAATTATGAGGTTGGTATCATTTTCCCCATTTTACAGAAACTGAAATTTAGATGACCAGCAAATAGGGATCAGTCCTACCATATTTTTTAAACCCTTTGTTGAGGCATAAATAACACAGTAAACTGTACATATTTAAAGTGAGCAATCTGATAAATTTTGACGTAGGTACCACCATAGTCAAGGTAGGCAGCGTATCCATCACCCGCAGGTTTCCTCGTGCCCTTTTTTTAATCCTTCCCTCATCTCTCCCCATAATACCCACAGCCTCCACACTCTAATCTGCTGTCACTGTAATTCATTTGCATTTTCTAAAGTTTTCTACAAGCAAAATTACACAGGAGGTTCTCTTTTTCCTTGGTGTTTTTCTGACTTCTTTGACTCAGATCATTATTTTGAGCTTCATCCAGGTAGTCTACTCGGGTTCTGCCTTCTTAGGGATCTTGGCACATCATAAGGTTTATTTAGGAGAAATACCTACTGAAATTGTGGAGAATATTTACACTCATTTTGCCAAGGTCGGCGAACACCTTGCAAACGTGCCAAGAAACCCCTCAAGGTGTGCTGCCCTCCCTGCGGGAGCAGGCCCAGCCGGCGAAGGTTCTGGAAAGTGACTTGGCTGCCGAGTATTTGCTTGAGTAGCCAGGCTGTATGTCCTCATGTGGCCGACATTTGTCACACTTGGTGGTCTACTCACATCTGTCTCCTAAATAGTCTTCCTGTGCTTGGGACATCACAGTCCTCCCCCAGGGTTGAAACCAGAACTTATGCTCCCAGCTTTCCTGGCATCCGACAGCCCAAGAATTTAAAAAAAAAAAAAAAAGTGGTATCAATAACTGAGGGCCTCAAAGAAACGATCTGGTCAGATCTTTGTACAGTGAGCCCTCCAGTTAATGAGTCACTTCACTCATGGTGAGTTTCCAATGAGCTTTTTGGTGCTCTACTTTAAAAAAAAAAATGATTGAAAAGATGACTTCTGGCCTAGACAATATGGGACTCTTTATTCCATCTTCCTTCCTGTTAAGAGCAACTATAAACCCTGGAAATAATGCAAGAGGCAATCAAAGGACAAGTCCGAAAGGTGGGAAAAGAGTGATGAATTGGGTTGGGACCCTCAGATGAAGGAACAGTGCAGTGGCAGGACGTCTTACACACCCCGTCTCGCACAAAAAAAGATGACCCAGGCCTGCTGTCTCCTGAGGCCACCCTAGCAACAGAAGATAGCTCGGGTGGGCTCATTCCTCTTGCAAATTGAACGGGAGTCCCTCCAGCAACACTGGGCAAAGCCAGCATCACCAGCAAGGGGGGTTCATCAGGAGCCCAGTAACAAGAAACAGCCAGGGAAGAGCTCTCCTCCCGCAGCTTGCCTGAGACCCACCTCCCCTGCCAGGAGACACTGGGTGGCTCTGTGTTTGCACGTACTGGAAGGAGAACTGCATTTATGACAGAGAGTTTGGGTACGCAGCAGTGACAAGCACAGAGAAACTGAAGTAAATCATGTTTAACAAGAGACAAAAGTAAAAAGTTGTGCAAGAAGGGAAGTGGAATCATATTCTATTATATGGCTTGGTTGAGATCAGTGTAATAGTTCGTGTATATGTAATTATAACTATGATCATATATACATGAAATATTACTGTAACCTCAAATAATAATATAACCCTGCTGGGAGGAGGACAGGAAACTGTGTGTGTAGTGTTTGTGTCTGTGTGTGTGATGAGAGTGTTGAAGAAATACATCAATAGCTGATGCCTAGAAATGAAAAAATCGGGAAGTGGTGTTGGAGGTGTTTTTCTGGTATGAAAACACCAAAAATACCAACTGAATTGGAACTGCTTGCCTATTGGGAGCTGGAAAGGAGGAGGTGCAGGGGACTGTTTTTTGCTAAAACAAAAACAAAAACTTCTAGAAATATTTGGCTGCTTCAACTCTGCCCAAGTAAAACTTCAATTTAAAAAAATTGATATTTTCAAAGGATCTATAGAAAACAGCACTGTGTGGCGTCGGGCTGTTGCTTACAGCGTGCACTGGTCTTCCTCATCGTCCAGGAGGAGCCGATGCTGTGGGAGGGTGACGTTGTCTAGGGAGGAATCAGTTATGACACCAGCCTAGAGACTCTGCCTTGCAAGGTTGGGGAGTTGCCTGCTGGATGCAATCTGCACTCTAAGCCTGTGCCCAGATTGCATGTGGCTTTGTTTCTCTCAGGATCCCTGGGTCCCAGAACCAGGATGGGGGCGGGAGAGGGACCCCCTTCTCCTCTAGTTCTGCTCACTGGCAGAACTTTGCTGCTGCTTCTTGCGTTTTGGGCTCTGCGGATTGAGAGATCTTAGTAGCCAAGGAAGGATGGTTTTCATGGGCACACATTATATTTTCATGCAGATGGAAGCCAAGACCGCCACTTGGCCATTTGATTTGGGTGTCTGAGCTCCTGGAAGAACGGGCAAAAGGGAGAGTCTTGTGTGGACTAGGGTGCTTGGTCCTGGTCTTCAAGAAGTCTGGCTGGTGCCACGTGGAGGAGGGATGCACATCTGGAACATGGGATCCTCTTGGGTGATTCCTGTTGCTCATACTGAGAGATAAAAGACAGCGGAATCTATTATTCAGCCATAAAAAGAAACAAACTAACAGTACATGCTACAACGTGGAGAAACCTCAAAAACACTATGCTAAGTGAGAAAAGTCGGGTACAAAAGGGATATAAACTGTGTAATTCCATTCATATGAAATACCCAGAACTAGGTAAATCCATAGGGACGGAACACACATTGGTCGTTTCCAAGGGCCTGGGTGTGCGGTTGGGGGTGGTAAAGGAGAGCAACTGCTTACTGGCTGTGAGGTTTCCTTTTGTGGGGGATGAAAGTGTTTTGGAACTAGATAGAGGTGGCGGTTACACAACATTGTGAATGCACTAAATGTGGCTAATGTCACTTAATGTTTAATGTCATTAATGTTCACTGTAAAGTGATTAATTCTATGTCATATGAATTTCACCTCAGTGAAAAAATCGAAAAAAAAGTGGGTGACGAGAGCAACCCCATACAGGACCACGAAGGGCACCTATCCTGCAAGACTGCAGACTCGAGGCGCCCTTGGGGTGAGTTCTGTGACCCTCCGGGGTGCTGGCTGTGGTCAGGAGAGCGTCAAAGGGGAGAGCAGGAAGACGACATCAACACCGTCTTGACCTCGTCACCAGTGGCTGAATGGCATGGGAGCATCTTCCTTGCTGGGTAAGATATATGCTTTTTTTTTTTTTTTTTTTTTGCCAACTTACTGGGTCATTTTTTCCCCTAAACCCTTACATTTTTAGAAAATTGAAGTATGGTCAGTTTATAGTGTGTTAATTTCTAGTGTACAACATAGTGATTCAGTTTTTTATAAATATTTGCATATATATATATATATGCAAATATTTTACCTAGTTTTCTCCCCCGGCCCACATTCCCCTTCTATTCTGTAAAGGGTCTGGTTGGTGATGGTTACATTTACAAGACAGCCCACACGTGTCAGAGCACCAGAACAGGACCACTGCTGAACCGGAAGAGAGCAGCTCTCACTGTAGATGTTGGCTTTGGGGCTAGACGCAGTCAGCAATGAGAAGTGACGTTGCTCGCGTTGGGAAGAGGATGGAAAATGGGAATGCGTTTTTTATTTGTATGAGGGAGGTTGTCAAGCACACTTTGTTGTTCTTGTTGTGAGGAGGAGGGCGCATTGCTGTTGGGCAGTCGGGCTAGACTGTGTGTATTTGTGAACATTTTGCGGCCACCCAGCGCGTTTAGACAGCCTTTTTCTGATCGTGAGTCCCTCCAACCTAGACGAGCTCTCCCAGCCTCCCTTGCAGCTAGGATATAGATCTGTGACCTGGATGTGCCAGCTAGGCACACCAGGTGAGACTGATTCAGAGCAAAGAAAAGCAAGGAAGTGGGCACCACACAGACTCCAGTGTTCTGCTGAGGGTGGCAGAGGGGATGTCCAGCTTTGGCGGACAGTAGGGACAGAGCTGCTAGAGTTCAGTCCTCAGTATCACTAGTTCCCAGCTGGGGTGGCAGCCAAACCTCCCCTGGGGCAAGTCCTGCAGGGAGATTTGGGTTTGTTCCCAGCTCAGTCACCCCATTAAAGTATCTTCTGCTTCAGTTAACTCGAGGAGGGTCTGTTGTTTGTAACCAATAGCCCTGGTTCACCATCCACTGCCATGCTCTCCTGGACACCACCGAGTGCCCAACTCTGCTGAGTGGAAGGGACACAGAGAAGTCGAATGTGCGGAGGTGGCATTGTTCAGTGGCTTAGGAACCAGACACACTTGGGTTTGAATCCTGACTCCCATACTTTCTGGCCATGTACAAATTACTTGACCTCTCTGAGCCTCTGTTTCCTCAGGTCCTCAGCCACCACAAAGATTGTGGGCTGAGGAGGGATTGTAAAGTGTTGCCAACACACAAGAGCTACATCAGTGAGAAAATCTGTGTCAATACAGAGATGACAGAAGGTCAGAGCAGCCTGCAATTCGGAGCCACCACATGGAGAGTGGAGCCACCGAGGTTTAGAGGTGGTTTGTTACAGGAGCAGAACACAGCTTACGCTGACTTGTTCACCAGTCATGGCTCTAGAAAGCCCCATAATTGGGGGGCAGCCCCAAGGGCACTGCTGAGCCAGGGCTGTGTCCTTTTCTTATCTCACTGACACCTACTGTGCTTTTGAGGAAAAGAAAGCCCAGCTTTCTCCTGCAGGCTGGCGCTGCTCTGACCCAGGCCCCAGGGCGTGAGTGTTAGTGAGGTGCTTGGTCCCAAAGAGCAAGACTCGGGGAGAGTGAGTGCTTCAGAGATGTCAGCCATGGTGCCCGCCAGCCACAGCCTCCAGCCACCCAGCGGCCTCTGACTCCTGCCCAGACGTGACAGGTGCCCAAGAATCTGGAAGGTGAGGATGGGAACACTGGAGAATGAGGGCAGTGTGGTGGGGCTGAAGGGAAGGGAATGTGTGGCGAGGCAGGGCAGACGGATGGGGAGGAGAGTGGAAACACAGAAGCAGAACCTGCCTCCCACCCCAAGCAGCCGTGCCCACAGGCCTGTCATCGAGCTTCATTTTTAGGGTTACCTGAGTGAGCCCCTGTTCCCTTCAGAGAAGTATGACTGTGTGGAAGGCAATGTCACGTCCACATCTTGGCGGCCTGCACTTTTTTTCTGGCCAGTTAGTGAACCTACCCATCAGCCTCCTCTCCAGGTATCTGGGACCAAGTGCCACATACACAGGGCACAGGGGCCTCCTTCACCCAGAGTTCCGTCCGGCACAGAGCCAGCGCTCCAGCGGAATAATCCTCAGAGGTCTCCAGGGAGAGCCGCCTGCCCCTGTCTCCGAGACCACTCCCTGTCTTCCACCTGAGACATCCTCCCAGGTGCTGACATCGGGCTCCTTCAGACCTACCCCCTGCTGCCTGCCGAGGGAAGGGTGAGTCCTTACTGCTCATCACAGCATCCCCAGTGCTGAGCATGGGAATGGGAGGGCCTAGTCCCTGCTGTCCCAGGGCCCTGGCCTCTGGTGTGCACAACTTTTGGTGCTTCAACCTGTCTCAAGCCCCTTCTGCACCTGGCCCAGGACCCAGCACATTTGGGGCGGGGTGCACCCCTGCTCTTGCCTCAGCTCCTGGCTCTGGGATGTTGCCCAGGAGCCCAGCCCATCCTCAAGGGAAGGAGGGAGGTGGGGTCTGCAGACGCTAGGGGCACAGGTGTCTGTGCGGTCTGTGGCCGAGTTGTCGGGTCACTGCTGTTGCTCTGGTCTTTTCAGCCAATAGGGCGGCACCGGGTAAAGAAGAAGCTGGGCCATGGACAGTGGTACTGCCTTTATTCCCCTTCACTCTTCTCCTCACCCTCCTGCTGTCCCCATGCGCTCTATGGCTGTGGGGTGGCCACATAGGACCAAACATCAAGGGTCCACATGCCTGGGCACCACGGTTCTGCACCACTGAGCCTCCTGCAAGGGATGCTGTGACGGCCGCGGCAGCAGGGTCAGAGGCTCAGGCTCTGTGCCCTCAGCCCCAGGGGCTGGTCGTGAACTGTGGTCATGGGGCTTGAGGCCCACCTCATCACTCTGGCCTCTCACCCCGAGCTGGCCCAAGGCCAGGGAGTGCAAGGGGAGCTGGGGAGGGGACAGGCCCAGGGTATGGACTTGAGGTCTTGGCCAAATGGATCGAGAAGTCCAGCTGGACAGAGGGACGCCCCTGGCAGAGCTCCAGTGGGAGGTGATGATCCCCACCACCAGCCCTGGTAAGTGATGCCCCATTCCCCTCACTCTGATATCCAGGTGCTTGTTAATTTGTTTCAAAAGATAAAAAGGAAATGTAAAAGCTGGTAAAATGAGAACCCACTATCCATACTGGCATTGCTGAGGTTCCATTATTGCTTCAGACCCGTGTGGTCTGGCCAGAAAGGAGTTCCCACCAACACCCACCCAAGGGGAAGAAAGCATTTAGCACCAGGGACACAGGGCTCCTGTCCCCACTGGGACAGAGGCCTCCCAGGAGAGGGGTTGGCCATGCCCATCTGCAGCTACAGTGACCATTGGACCAGTGCCCAGCCTGATGTCTGGACCCCTCTGATGCCCTCAGAAGGGAACTGTAAGAACAGGGAACCCAAGTCCTTGGACAAGGTCTCGCACCAGCTCCCCCGTACACGTCTCCAGCTCCTGCTTGTCGAAGTCTGACCTCATGGACCAGAGGCCCAGCCTGGCGAGGGCCCCCCAGGCTCACTAAGGCTGCAGTGAGGCTAGCATGTGACAGGGCCACCATCCCTTGTGGAAGACCCTGGTGTCAGCAACGGGGTGGGAAATCCATGGGAGTCCCAGCATATAGCCCATCTGGGGAGATCACTTTTCTTAGGAAAATGTGGGCCAGCTCTGAGGAGCTGCCAGGCACTGGGACTGGAGGTTAGAAATAGCAAGGGGGAGGGGGCAGCAGGGAGAGGGGACCCTGAGGACGCCATGGAAGCCCGGAGATCAAGGGTGCAGGACAAGGGAAGAGTGACAGTAAAGCAGGAGCCTGAGAGGCACAGCCCTGACCCTGTAAGTGGCTGGAACCCCCAGCCTTGGGGTGAAGGAGCCGCAGAGCTGAGGGCCAGACAGGGAGCTTTCCTCTCTTGGGGAGGGGCCCACTTTTTCTCCCCAGGGGACAGCAGGGGCACCTGACGGTGTGTCCGTAGGCTCTGGCTTGCACTGTTCCTCCTGCAGCCCCGAAACTCAGGGTACTGCCCGCTCTGAGCCCAGAGAACAATCTGGGCGGTGTGGCTTGGGTTCTAAATCCTCAAATCACTCGGGCTCCTTGGGCCTGCCCACATCTGTACAGAATAAAGTGCTTCGTTTATTGATGATTAAAATGTCCCCAGTCCCTGCCCCAGCGCCCTGGGCCTCACAAGGAGGTCAGAGGGGTTCTGACTCCCTCAGCTCTTGGGCTGATGGGGCCAGTCCCCCTCACTGCCCCCCTGGGCTCAGGCCTCTTCCCACTCCAGCCATGCTGGGAAGGTGGTTGTGTTGGGGTGGTCATGGGGTTTTAAGGTGCAAAGAGTATAACAAACAAAACTGTATAAACACAACAGGAAAGAGCTTAACTAGGAAACATGTAGCTTATGGAACCTTCCTCCTCATTTAAAGGCAGGAATAAAGACGTTAAATGACAACAAAAAAAAGGATGTCCTATTAGTGCTGGCCTTGTGGGGATAAGCGTTGGGCACAGGCTGGGGCTCCCCCAGTACCCCCAACCCCCAGGGCCTGATCATGCAGGCTCCTCGCCCCACCCACCAGCACAGAGGCCCAGGAGGGACAAGGATGCTGGACACCAGCCGGGGAGCGGGTTGTCACCAGGCTTAGGAGTGGGTGAGGCCTGGTGCTGCCTTCAGGGAGCAGAGACGGACACAGACACACATCTCTAGTGTGGGATATACGGCCGGGGCAGCTGGTGAGGAACGAGGTGCTCTGTGAACAGCTGCTCCACCCTCTGCCCCACTGATAGCACCTTGAAACCTTAAAATATTTGCCCAAGCCTCCTCCTTAGGGTCCTGCCCCTGGGGTCCACTTATTTGCAGGCTTTCTGGGGCTGCCCCTTGGGAGCTGGTGCTGTGGGAACCAGCCTGTCTGCCCACTCAGGGCCTGGCCCACAAACACCCTGAGGCTCAGCGGCTCCTGGGGACATCTCCAGGACCCAGGGCCCTCAGTGCAGCCCAATACGGGTTGAGGAGCCCTGTGCCTGCCGGCAGAGTTGTGAGTAGGGGAAACAAATGCCTGGGGTCCAGCCCCTGCCCACCCCACTCCCACCGGTGCAGAGCTGCATCTGCAGTCTTCCCCACTCGGCGCCCCCACCCAACATGCTCCTGAGCATCCAGGCTCGAGTCCCTGCCTCAATAGCTGCAGCCCCCCCACTGGGTCCCCAACTCCTCCCCAAACCCTCCAGAATGAGGGGCAAGTTAGGGGGGCCCAGGAGCGGAGGGGATGAGCCACTGAAGCTGACCCCTAGCTGGGCCTGGCCACCCCCCTCTGGCTTGGGCCTCCACAGTGTGACCAGTCACACCTGTCCCCAGGCCCCTCCCCACTGTACCTGCGCCTCCAGCAACCCCCTCACCTGGAGGGGGATGCAGCCAATAGTTTCCTCTCTTTAGTTTTTCCTTCACTTTCGGAAAAAAAAAAAGGCTTCAAGGAGTCACTGAAAGGGGGCACTTGGGAGTGAGGTGTCCTCCGCCCGCTCTGGGGGCTGCCAGCCTGCACCGCCCCCCTGTCCCCCAATTCAGGGGCCTCCAGCAGAGCGTGTCCAGCCCCCTGTGGAGGGGCTGCTGGCCCCGCCCCACGAGGAGGCGGGGAGGGTCCTGGGCCCGCAGCGCAGTCGCTTAGTTGTTGGCGTTCAGCCTCCCGCCGGGGCTGGCTGCGGTGGGGAAGAGCGGCGGCGGGGGCGGCAGGTGCGGCGGGGGCGGCAGGGTCTGGGGCAGCCCGGGCAGCAGGGGCAGCGCCTGGGGCGGGGCGGGGGGCAGGCCCGGGGCCGCGGGGGCACCGTCGCCGGCCAGGGGGTGGCTGACGCGGAAGCACTTCTCCTTGTGCGCCTTGAGCATGTTGGAGAAGCGGAAGCGCTGGCCGCACACGTCGCAGGGGTAGGGCTTCTCGCCGGTGTGCGTGCGCCGGTGCCGTTTCATGTTGGGCCGGCTGGTGAAGCTCTTGCCGCAGATCTCGCAGATGTACGGCTTCTCCCCTGCAGGCGGGGTGGGTAGGGATGGGTCACTGGCTGCCACGCCCCAGCCCTCGGCCCGCCTCCCTGCGCCCAGGGAACCGGAGTGGGGCCCGAGCCTGGCACTCTCGGATCCTCCCACCCTGGCGGTTCTGTACCAGCCTCACCGACCCTGGAAGGCAGAGAGGCCAGCGCTGAGCCCCGCCGCGTGGGGCAGCCGCACCTGTGTGAGTCTTCATGTGCTCGTCAAAGTACTGCTTCATGTTGAAGTCCTTGCCACACCACTGGCACATGAACTGCTTGTGGCCGATGTGGATGCTCATGTGTGACCGCAGCTGGTACTTGTACTGGAAGCGCTCATTGCAGTTCTGAGAGTGGGGGTGGGAGGTGAAGCCTTCAGGGAGGGAAGTGCTGGCCCCAGACCTCAGGGCCCTGGGAAGGACTCACTTGGGTAGGGGCTCCTGGGCAAGAAGGTGTGGATGCAAAGGCCAGCGGAGGTACTCCTGGGTGGGGCAGTGGAGAGGCCGTGGGCACGCGGAGCCCAGGCAGGAATGGGGGTCAGAAAGTGGGGAAAGGCCTCAGAGTGGAGGGAGCCCTCATGCTTAAAGCAGAGACCCTCCATCCTTCCTACTTGTCCGAAGGCCCCCTCATCCCCACCTGCAGCTCCACTTCTGATCTTTCTGCCTGAGATGCTTCTCTCTCCACCTCTCCAGAAAACCCACCCCAAGGTTCCAGCCCATGCAGAGTTCCCACCCTGAACATGACAGGGTTGGGTTAGGGTGGGATGGCAGGGGGAGTGGGGAGGGGCAGGTGTGCAACCAGGTAAGGATGGAGTGGGAGGCAGGGACCACAGACAGGATGGGCCCCTCTCTTTCTGCATCCTGACTCCAGTCCCCTCAACCACCTGGTTTTTAAGCAGCTGCTGCCCCTGATCCCTGCCCCACTAGGGTGGCCTGGGGCAGGAGGAGAAGGGAGCTCACCTCGCATCTGAATGGCTTCTCCCCGGAGTGCTGCAGTGAGTGCACCTTGAGAGACATGCTGCGTTTGAAGGACTTCCCACAGGTCTCGCAGGTGAAGGGCATGTCCTTTGTGTGGGCTACACAGGGCAGGTACCATGGCCATGACATCTCGGGGGGAGGGGGGGACCTGTCTAGCTCCTCCCAGGGGGCCCCTCTGATCACCTCCCAAAGTGAGCCCAGGTCCTGCCTCCTGGGGCATCACCTTCCCTGGGGCCTATCCCACAGCCTCTGTCCCAGGACCTGGACTGACTCCCAGGCACGGCCCCTTCCCTCCAGGCTAGGTCTGTCTGGTCAGAGCAGCGTGGAGGCCCTCACGGTTCTTTAGCCTCTGGCTGAGGGAAACAGCCAAGGCCACTTCACTCCCAAAGCTTTGTGGAAAGATCAAAGGATTCCAAATGGGACTGGCCTTGGCTCAAATCCTGGCCCAGCCACTGGCTCCGAGTGGCCACTGTGGGCCTTAGTGGGCCTCGGCATCCTCTTCATGAAGAGAGGTTAGAATGGCCCTGAGCCTGCAGCGTGGCTGGGCTTTACAGAGGATGGCCTCAGCCTCGGGTCCATGCCATCCGGAGGGAGTTACCTGTGCTCCCCCCAGAACAAACTCTTCAAGGAGGATCTGAGAAGAAGCAATTAGAGACAGGGAGGGTCCCCTTCAGAGCTGGGGAATCTGAGCCCAGAAAGGAACACCAATCCTGGGTCATCCAGCATACTCCTGGCTGAGAGCCAGCCCCCAGGGTCCCACCTCCCAGTCAGTTCATGCTGGAATCCTCCAGCATTGTCTAGCAGAGAAAGGGGGTAAGGCCTGGCCAGGGCCCACTGCCCTCCTTGGCTACCCTTCCCTAGAGCTCCAGGCCCTAAGCAGGCAAAGAAGGGAGTGTCACCTGGACACCAGACTCCTAGCCAGGCCCACCTAAATGGGAGGGACAACCATGCCCAAGGCAGCAGAGCGGTCCAACACACTTGGGGGCCTCCTTATTCTGTCTGGGTGTGATCCCTGGGGGAGAGTTGGATTCAGAGCAGCCTGCAGCCCTGTCAAAGGCACAGCTGTCCTCAGGTTGAGACAGGGCCTGTGTCAGCCCTTAAGGCACTTTGTGCAATTTAGGAAAAGGTGTTGCTTTTCCCGGTGGACACAGCCCCGTGCCAGGATGCACAGCCTGGCTCGCAATGTGCCAGCTGGATTCTAGTCTCCACCTACCATCTTGTCTGGGAGCTCTTGTGCCATGTGCAACCTCCCCAACTGTACATGGCAGCCCTGGCCCCAGAGCCTGTCCAGACACACCCGCCACTGCAACCTGCCCAGGCCTCCCAGCTGCGAGGAGCCTTCTCATCCGTTCATATTGCCCTTGGATGTGAAGTGCTTCCCAGCACACCCAGCAGCTGGCCCATCTCGGACCTCAAGCTCCATCCCCCACCAGCCTAGACTTACCGACCATGTGCTTGCGCACGTGAGCCATGGTGTAGAACTTCTTCTCGCAAATCTCACAGGAGAACTTCTTTTCTGCATAGCCATGCACGATTTTGTTGTGCTCGTGGAGAGACCAGAGCTTCTTAAAAGCTTTGCCGCATGTCACACACTGCAGGGGGGAGAGGAATTTAGGTCCAGGGTCAGGACCATGTGACCTAGGACAAGTCACTGTCCCACTTTAGGCCTCAGTTTCCCCACCTGAACTGTGCTGGAGAGAGAGGCCTTGATGTCCAAGGACCAGCCAGATGCGATGTTCTGAGAGCTGGGGGTGGTAACTCCCTGAACACTTACCCACCTACCCAGCCAGGGCTGCAGCCTGGGGCCCTGCCTCATCCTGAACTCACTAGGATCAGGGGTCACCTCTTCTAGGAAGTCCCTCCTCTGTGCTCATTTCAACAAGGTGTTTCTCTACAGAAGGGAGACATATGACTGGCTGAAGAGCCACAGCAGGTGAGGGGGCTACACAGATCATGGAGAAAACCTCCAGATAACAGGTCTCGGCAGAGCTGAGGTGTTATCTCCACTGCCTCCCCCTGCTGGGACCTATGCCCTGACACCATAGAGATACCCAAGGAGGCGGGTTCCAAAGGACTGGCTGTTGGGGACCACAGGGGGTACCAGGGCCTACCAGGCAAGAGAGGGGTGATGGGAACCATGGGGGCCATACTGCCCTCCTCCTCTTCCCCTGGTCCCTTGTTCTACCCATCCCTGCAGCAGGCCAGGGCTCGGGCAGAAATTGGGTCAGCATGGCTGGGGTGGAAGAGGTATAAGTGTCTTTCCCCTTCAGGAGGCAAGCTCAGGTGTGTGCAGGTAGAGTCAAAGGGCAGCCTAGCAGGTGGGCAAGTGAGGACAGGTACACGAGGGTGGGGCAGGAGACCAGGTAACCCCCAGGTAACGCTTTCTCCACAGGGCACTGCAATTAGAAATTAGTTTAGGCAATTAGCACCCGCCTACCTACTGCCCCCCAACCTCACTCCCAGCCAGAAAGGGTAAAAACCAGCCTGGCTGGCCCTGCGCTGCCTGCATCCTGAAAGGCCAGGCTGGCCCAAGGCTTGGCAGCCAGCCCAGCTCCCCTGCTCGGCCCCAGCAGCCCCTGCGCTGCCCAAACTGCTCATCCGGTCCCTCTTCCCCAGGCCCAGGCCAGCTGGCATCTCCAAAATGCTGAATGCAGGGGTTTCCTCCCACCCGGCTGCCCCTTGCTCTATTCAGCCTTTGCAGCAAGTGGAAAATGGTGCCCTCCTCTGGGCAAACCCCTCCTTCCCTCATCTGTGCTTTTGTGCGGTGCACAATCTGTGCAACTGTATACTGTTGCCCTGCTGGCCTTGCGGCAGCCCAAAGATTTACTAAAATACTGACTCATCCCTCCTCGAAGCTGGCTGTCCCCTAGGCTCACGTGCTCAGACAACTCTCTCATCATCCCAAACCCAAGCTCCCCTCTCCCCTCTGGCCAAGGGTACCGTTTGTTCCAATCCTATCTGCACACTGCTCCATGTGCCAAAGCCCAGATCTGTCCGCCTCCTCCAGGACATTATATTTGAGCTCTTACCACCCTGAGGACCTGGGCCCAGCTATCTGGCTCACCCTTGGGCCTGGGCTGGTCCCACTGTCCAAGGGGCTAAGTCTGGTCTCGGCAGACTGTCGGGCAGTGCAGGCAACCGGACACTGGATGGCTGTGTGGCCTCGGATAGCCTCTGCTGCCCTACCCGTCAGCCCCAGGAGGCCCACCTGGATGTTGCGCTCGCAGTCCGTCTGCCGGTGCAGCAGCAGCTCGCTCTCCAGCAGGAAGCGCTTGCCGCACTGGTCGCAGATCTGCATGCGGCTGTGGGTCACGTTCATGTGCTTCTCCAGGTACCAGCGGTTGTTGAAAACTCGAGGGCACTTCTGGCACGGGTGGTGCTGCTTCTCCTCCAGCTTCACCTTGGCCCCCAGCCCATCAGCTGCCTGTGGCCCCCTGGCTGGGGCAGAAGCCACTCCTGCAGGTGGCTTTGGCCGCTTCCCACCCCGCCGCCCGGGCTCCTCAGGCTCAGGGGGGCCCTGGCGCCGGGCAGATCGCGTGGCCATGCGACTGTGGGGAGGGGGGTCCGCCCGGCTGCTCCGGCGCCCAGACCCCTGCCTGGGCCCCACCTCCCCCTCCTCCTCATCCTCCTCTTCCTCGTCGGAGCTCTCCTGATCCTGCTCACTGTGCCCTTCCTCTTCCTCTTCCTCTTCCTCCTCCTGCTCGCTGTGCCCTTCTTCCTCCTCGTCCTCCTCCTCTCCCTGACTGCCACCCTCCTCTTCCTCCTCCTCCTCCTCCTCCTCCTCCCCTCCACTGCCACCGCCTTCCTCTTCCTCCTCTTCTTCCTCCTCCTCGTCGTCATCCTCCTCATCCTCCGAGTGTCTCTGCAGCCCGTCCTCCCGGCCCAGCACCATGGTGGCCGGGGCCGTGGCAGTGCCCGGCTTCCCCTCGGGCCCCGTGGACACGTGCAGTGTCTGGTTGTTGAGGTTCACCTCCACAATGATCTGGGACTGCTCCCGGCGACTGTAGGTGCCAGAACCCCCAAGCTCTTCCTCCAGCTCCTCCCCACCCTCTAGCTTGCACAAGCTGGCCGGGGGCCCGCCAGCCTCCTCGACGCCGCCCTCCTTCTCCTCCTTGAAGAAGGGCTGGGCCGGCCCGATGGTGGCAGGCACTGTGCCACCTGTGGCCCCGGCCCCGTCCTCGACACGCACTGAGTAGGGGTCAGGGCCCTCGCGGGCGTAGATCTTGGGCAAGGCTGGGGCGTCGGCCTCCTGCTTGATGTCGCAGTAGTAGGGTGGAGCAGCCGGGGTGCAGCTGGCGGCTGGCTGGGCCAGGGCCACGGCGCCGGGGCCTGGGGGGCCGAGGGAGCGGGCGTCCAGCAGCTCCTGGCAGGATGCGGCGATGTCGGCCATCTGCAGCAGCGAGGCGGCGCTGAGCACCTCGTGGACGTTGGCCGCGTTGACCAGCAGCTTGGACGTGTAGATGAAGTTGAGGATCTGCTGCAGGCCACCGGGCGCCAGCGCCTCCAGGGACAGCTCCACGCGCTGCAGCTGCTTGTTCTGGGTGAAGAGCGAATGGAAGAACTGGCTGTAGGCGGCCAGCACACCCTTGTGCGCCGGGAAGACGCTGCGCTGGGGCACCAGCACCAGGTCCACGTCGCACAGGTCGGGCTGGAAGAGGCGCTGCTCGTTCAGGCGGCCCATCAAGCAGGCGAAGTGCAGCGCCACGTCCTCCACCAGCGAGAATTCGGCCGCCGGTGAGTCCGTCGTCTTCTCAACCAGCAACTGCGGGGCAGAGGGCACAGGTCAGATGGTCAAGGCCATCTGGAAGGTGGCCCACCCATCACTCCTGGCTCCACGTTACAGAGAAGGAGCTGAAACCCAAGCAAGAACAAGGGGAAACTGGGATTCAAGCCCAAATCCACTGTCCCTCAGAGCTCAAACTCTGGTCATGACTGCAGATCAACTCCTGGGTCAGTTGGCTAACTTTTCTGGGCTCCAGCTCTTCTACTGTGAAACGGGAGAAGTCATCCCGGGAAGGGAAGCGGAAGAGGGGGAAAAAGGAAGGAAAGGGGATGAGGGTGACCAACCATCTAGGTGGGCCAGGAACCTAGGGGTTTCCCAGGACAAGGGACTTTCAGTGCTAAAAACCAGGGGCTACCTCAGCAAACGGGGACTGGGTGGTCCTCCCAGAAGCATCCTCAGAAGCATCCCTTCAGTATTTCCCGGAATCTCTCCCCAGCACTCACTCAAACACAAATAAAACCAAGCCTGCCTGACCCCAGACACCTCAAGAACAGAAGTCAGCTCACTGGCTCACGGCTCGGCCTCTGGCCATTGCATCCCTGGGGCAGCACCTGAGGGAACCCCCCTCACCTCACCCGCAGCGGGCCCCTGAGGCCTTGCAGAGGCAGAAACTTTTGTGAAGAAATCCAGGCTCAAGGCCTGTAACTTCTCCCCACCTCAGCCTGGCTGCCCTGCTAGAAGAGGCTGGTGAGATCCAGCCAGCCCCTCTTTCCTCAGCCAGAGTTTGGGCCAGGCTGCTGCCTGCGGCTTCAGGCCTGGCAGCCAGCAGCTCCCCTCACATGAAAGTTCTTTAGGGGTAAAAGGACACAGCTGTGCTACCCGTCCATCATGCCTGGAGGCACGAGACCCCCAAGGCCTGCCCCAAATCCTTTTCCCTCTAGGCCCTCAGACCCCAAGTCAGGTGTGGTCCAGGCTGGGAGGCTCCAAGATGGCCTCATCTTGGAGGCCTCACCACTGAGAGCCTCTGGAGCCTCAAGGAGGCCCTTGAATCTGATGAGTCAGATTATTAGACCCCTGGGCCACATCCAGTACCTGTGAATTGCCCAGAATAAGTGCTGGCTTAATTATTCCTGGCCCCACCAAAGCAACTTCCCCCAAAGGTGGGCAGCACAGACAGGCAGGCTGCCCAGTGCCTTGCACGGGTCGAGTGCACAGCAGATGTTCAATTAATATCTGTCGACTACCTGCCTGGCTGGACCAGCCCCGCAGGTTCCAGGTTCTGGCCCTCGTTAGGTCCTGTCCAGCCGAGTCAGAGCCTCCTACATTTGAGGGTACCTCCTTGCCCCACTGCAAAGCCATCAACTCCCCTACCCCAAGCACCTCCCTGGAAGCCCTAGGATAAAACCCCAGTCCCATCCATCCACAGCCCACCCTTCCCCTTCATGCCAGTCCTTCCAAACTGGGCAGGGGGTATGGGGGTGGTATCTGTGTTCAGCCTCTCAGTCCCCTGAATGAGGATCTGCCCTGGGCCTTGGGATGAGCCCACCAGAGGCAACCTGCTTCCACACCTGATCTGGGCCCTACCCTCCACACCCAGCAGCTCAGGGCAACACCCAACCCCATGCCCTCTTTCTCTCTCACCACCATCTTCCTTGAGTTCTCCCCACAGGCCTCCTTCACTTTAACCAAGAAGCCATTTATCTGCCCTTCTGTCTCAGAGCTGCTGGCTCGTCCAGGCCTAGCCAATCTAACAGGGATTAGATGCCAAGCCCCTCCCATCTCCATCCTCTGACTCATTTGGAGTCATTCTCTGGGACCAAACCCTATTATACAGATGGAGAAACTGAGGCTCAGAGTGGGAGGGTCCCACAGTGAGCAGTAGCAGAGCTCCCGGACTCTTAGCTCTGCTAAGAACACCCCATTTGTGCCTCAACTAGACACTGTTCCACACGGAAAGATTCCTTGGCCTTTAATGGCTTAAAAAGCAGGAACAGGCACCTGGGGAGGATCAGATCTGCTTCCCCAGAACTACTGCCACCTGCAAGTCAGTGAGGGGTCAGGGTGCAATCTGAGTTGTAACCTAGGCTCCTCAGGGCCTCCAGGGGCCAGACAGTGGTGGGGAAGTGGCCTGTCAAAGTCAGGCCTGTTGTAGAGAGCCCACCCCAGGCCACAGGGCTCTGGTCCACTTTTCCCCCTCCATGGAATGCCAGTGCCTGCCTGCCATGGGGCAAGGGCAGTGCCCAACATTTCTCATGTGCAGACCTAGTTTCAGGATCCAGTGAGGACCCCTCTGGCCTCAGCAGGGGAAGTGGGGTTAGTCTGGGGGGCAGTGCTGCCCTAGAGATTCCATTTCCAAGGTAGTACCCCCAGCCAAACCAGCGCCATCCTTGGCCCTTGAGGGGCCCAAGAACCTCACAACCAGGCACCCTGACAGGACTTCCTTGACAGGGCACACAGATGCCACCCGAGTCCATAACTTTCAGCCTCTCAGGAGGGCACAGCTACCCCCTAGCCTGGCATCTCCCATGCAGGGCCCACCAGCTGTGTCTGCCTCCCCAGCCAGCTGTGCCAATTCCCTGAAGCTGCAGATGCCCCTCCCCATCTGACTGAGCCAGCTGTAGCCACACACCCCACCCCCAAGTCCAGGCCAGCATGGCTAAGATACAAGACCAAGGGAGCGGCTAGGCCCTTCTGTTGCCAGGGTGGTTCAGGCCCTCAAACCCTCCCCCAAAGCCAGGGTTGGGGGAGGCCAGGTGCCAGGAACACCTGCCCAGGCTGCTCACCAAGCTCGGGACCTTCTATTCCAAAGGGGTACCATGCCTCACTGTCACGAAATCACCAACTCCCTAACCTGCCCAGGGCCTCCCTGGAGGTCCTAGGATGAAACCTAGGTGTGCATCTGCACCCCATACTTCTATGCCAATCCTACCATCACCGGGCAGCAGTGGGTGGGCCGAGAATGAGCAAGAGGGCACAGGCTCATGACTTCCAGGCTCCTCCTTCTAGGGAGGGAGTGTCTATGCCAGCCTCCTCTGCACCCATGCCACCCGTCCATCCCAGAGAAAGAGGCCCAGAGAGGGCGGGGGATTGGCCCAAGGTCACACAGGAGTTTGGACCAGTGCTGCAGGCGTTCCCCCACCCCCACCCCCACTCCGCTTGGCCCAAGAGCCCCGAATCCCCAGGCAGGGCGGCTCCAGCGCCCACGTGGCCCAAGGCCCAGGCGGGAATCCGACCTCCCCCCTTCCCCCATCACCCAGTCCGAGGGCGGCGCCGTCCGGGCTCAGGGAAGCAGCCCCCTCAGCCAGTGCCCCCCTCGGCCAGAGCCTAGCAGGACCTCAGTCTCTCGAGCCGGGCCCCCACCCCAGGAATTTAACCCCTACCCAGCCGAGGACCACGCCAGAGCGCCGCATTCCCGGCCCCGTAGGGACTTAGGAGAAGGGGTTCCAGCAAAGGGGAAGATCCCTCCCGCCCGTCCACCTGGAGCCGGCGGGTCGTGCGCTCGGGAGGGCAGAGCTGGCAGGTGGGCGGATAAGCGGAGGGACAGGCAGGGCCTTGCGTACCATGGTGCCGTGGCGCTGGGGGCTCACAGGGCCCCGCGGGATCGCGCTGCCCCCGGCGGCCGGGCCGGGGCCGCTCCATGAAGCGCCGCGCTGGGGGCCGCCCCGGCGCAGGGCCCCGCGACCATGGCCCCCGGGGGCGCGGCCGGGCTGGCGGAGGCGCAGGGCCGCGGCGAGTCCAGCCGCCGAGCAGCTGCGGCCCCAGAGCCTCGGGCGCGGCGGGCGGGGGGCGCGGGGCGCCGATTGGAGCCCGCGCGTCAGCTGGGGCCGCCGTCTGGACGCTTAAAGGGCCAGGCCGCCCTGCACGCCGGCGGGGGGCGCGGACACGCGTGGTGCGCGCCGTCCCGGTGCAGCTCGCCCCGCTTCGGGCCACCGGGGGCCCCCGCCAGGCCCTGCCGCTCCCACCCTAGTGGATGGACCCCGGCCTTACTCTTCCGCGCTGAGCCCCCTTTCCGCCGGGAAGTTCGTCCAGGAGTCTAACCTTGGTGCCCTCCAGCTGCGCCACAGAGGCGGTGTCGGAGCAGGAGGCGGCCCTGAAATCGGGAAGCTGGGCGCTCCCGCCCCTCAACCAGCTGCAGAAAAGGCTTACACCTGCTCCTCTGGGCGACCTCACGCTGAAGGACTGAACCCCGTATCCTAGCCGCGTCACCACCCCCACCCTCTGGCCTGGGCTGCTCTGAGGGCGAGTCTGGGATCTCCAACTCACCTGACCTCCCACCCCTCCCCTAGGGCAGCGCAGGGCTCATTTTGCTCTGTGCCTCCAGGACTTGGTTCTGGTCGACCCATACCTACTTGATGGCCACCTCTGGCCGCACAAGGCTGCTCAGGGCAGGAGAGGCAAAAACCTGGACCACAGCTGCACTGATCAAATCCTTTAAGGTAACAGGCTCAGGGCCAGGAGGAAGTAAGACTGGAGGGGTGAGGGCCAGAGGCCCAGAACCCACTGTATCCCCCAGCCGTGTGGCTGCTGAGGCCTCCCTGCTCCGTCTCTGCTGAGGAGATGCAGCCAGGCCTGCGGAATGCTGCTCTGGCACGGACACCAGTGGGGGCAGGGGGCTGGCTGTGCTGGCAGGAGGCTGTAAACGAAGGCCGCCAGGCTGAGCAGGCTGCAGGGTGGGACCACAGGGCCCTGGGCCTGGCAGGGTCCAGGTGGTGGCTGGGCCGACATTGTGGAGTGGGGGCCTCTGTGGGCCTCTTATGTGGCCTGTGTCATCGAGATGCCTTTCTGTGCCCCAGCTCCAAGCTGACGGCTGCCCCATCTTTGGTCACTCTCACATTGCCCCCATCCTGGCAGAACCACACAATATCCCCCACCCCCTCCTCCCACATGTGCACTCATGCTTACACACCCACTCATGCCCAGCTGTAGCAGTGACCCCTGGGTATGCTACCACACTCATGAGTGGGCAGGGACTCTGGGGCTGGTTCAGTGTGACTGGGTTCTGGGTGCCAGGGGAGGAAATGGAGCAGAGGCCAAAATCCCAGGCAGGAGCCATCATGTAGTCTGATGGTCTGTCCTGGGAGATTGCAAGCCCATCCCCACCCCCCACCCCAGGCCAGGGTGGGGAGGTCCTTAGGACAGGGCCATCCCAGGACCAGAGAGATAACATCTCACAGGCAAAGATGGGAGTGACTGATGAGTGCCAAGAGAAAGGGGAGGAATACACATAGTCGGATGGAGAGTAGGGAGAGACCCTGGTGGAAAAAAAGATGGGAAGAGAGAAAGGGGCACAGGTAGGGACATGCTCCCAGAGCAGCCACTGCAGACACCTCACACTTTTGAGGCCATGGTGGGGGCAGAGACAGCTGACTCAGCTCCCAGGAGGCCTCAGGTTGAGGCCAGGCCAGAGCAGCCTGCATGCCTGACCAGCCCATCACCTCAGGGCTGCTTTTCACTTCTTCCTCCACCCCAGTGCACTTCTTCATCTCAACATGGGCCTGGGAGGTGGTAACGGAGGGCTTGTGTACCCACTGATTGGATAAGGATAGTGAAGCCCACAGCAAGGCAGATCACATAGCCAGGCACTGGCGTCAGGAGCCAAGGAAAGGGGAGGCTGAAGCAGTCTCCCCTGAAGGCTGGGAAGAGCCTGGCAGAGAAGGCTGCATGGGACACACTTCCCAGCTGAGGTTTGGCAGGGGGTGTGGCCAATGTGACTAAGGTAGGGCTGCTGGCCCCTTCAGGATTGGCGTTGGCTGAGGCAGTCAGAAGCCCAAGGAGGGGCTGGAGGTTGGATGAGAAGGTGGGGAATGGGGGCTCAGGATTCCTGAAGACCCCAGCTGTTCCCTCTTGCTTCTCTGGCCTATTACTCAGGGAGCCCCTGGGGAGAACCAGCTCTGGGAGGGGCTATTGGCATGTGGGTCACAGGAGACCTGGTAGGAAGGCACTATTTGAAGAGCTCAATTTGGTGGGCTCAAATGGGGCTGCTCAGAGCTGAGGCCTCAAAGCTGAGTCACTAAACTAGAGCAAAAGCGGGTAAGGACGGGTACTCGAGGCAGGGAGACTAGCACCTGCGTGGGCTGGCAACTAGAGGCAATTTGATGTAGCAGAATCCAGATTCTGGTTGGGTGGGCGTGGCCAGAAGGAGACAGGCAGAATTATTCTGTTGGCCTTGGAGAAGGCCAGGCCATGGGAGCTGCCCCTTAGGTTTGGTCAAGGCAGGCTTTCTGGAGGAGGTACGGTGTGACTGGTTATTGGAGAGTGGGACCCTAGGTCAGAATCACATGCCCAAGGGCCAGCCAGGCGTTTACAGAGACAGGGGCAGGGCTGGATGATCCTCACACACTTGGGGACAGGTGCTGGCAAGGTCAGCAAAGTCATGCCCCTGCCTCTAGAGGACAGCTGATGAGTTTTCTCACAACTTCCCTAAGCATCTAGCCCCAGACTTCTCTCCCCTGTCAGAGAGGAGGAATAGATTCAAACGGCAGTGGGGCAGCACATGTGTGCACATGTGCAGTGCAGGGCTCAGCCTCCCTGGAGGAGCATGGAGCCGCGTGGCTGCCATGGGGGAAGGAGAGCAGAGTGGGCAGTGTCAGAAACAGAAGGGGACATCGCAGCATGGGGTTGGTGGGGTGGCAAGGAAGTTTAACCGACCCACTAGGTGCTGACCCAGGGCCCTGCGGGGTGGGGAGTACAGATCCCTGGGTGTGGGGGCTGGAGGGGGTGGTGTTCCTGTTCCCCCTCCACTGAGCTCGGCACTAATAAGCTACAGCTGCAGGCGGTGGGGGCCTAATTCAAACCAGCAGGTTGCCCGGTTCTCTCCCACAGCATAAACGTCATGGCCTTGGCATTCCAGGCCTCACTAGAAGCTTCCAGGATTCTCTCCCACCCTATCAGTTCAAGGGGCCTGGGCCTCTCATTAGAGATTGAGCCTGTCCCTCTATGAAACCTGGGGGACAGCTCCTCTCCTCCTGGAGGTAAGCTCAGGGGCTGGTGTCCCTGAACCACTCTGATGTACGCTTGGTTCTAACCATTTAATCCTCACCACTCCTAAAATGAGGAGTCCTTAATATCCCACTTTTCCAGATGAGGAGCTGAATTATAAAGGTCAAGCAATCATCTACTTACCTGACTAGAAGTGTCAGAGCAGAACTTGAACCCAGGCAGTCTGGCTCAGACTCCAAACCCTTTAGGACTGTGCGATAGAATAGTTGCTCTGAGAGGTCCTTTATTTCTTCAAAATAAAAGCAAGTTGGGCCAGAGGCATTGAGGCCAGTGGGATCCTTCTCAGTCTCTCTCTGGGAATCTGGCCTGGTAGTAGAGGTTTTAGTGGCAGGAGGGCCTGGGTGACCTGAGACTGGGAAGTGCCAGCCAGAATGCTGTCCCCTGTGGGTTTGCCTCTGGGAGGCTGACTCATCTCCAGGCCGGTCCAGGAAGGGATGAGCACCACCACCTGGTTCTCACGTCCACTTGCACCTTCTTTCCGGGCTGATGAGCTGAGAGACGGGCAATCTAAGGACCGTTAGTCTCATATTACAGATGGGAGTCAGGCCTCCAGATGCAGCATGCAGGTGTCTGTCCTGAGACTTCAGGTCACTCTTTTTACCCCGATGTCCTCAGGCCTCTAGGATGCTTAAGATGCAAACTTCCTCAGGCTAGTAGCCTGGGTCCTGAGGACAGTGAAACTTGGCTCAGTCTGGAGCTGGACTTCGATGGCTATAGATGGTGAATGGTGGGTCTGGGGACTCCAAGAGGCAAAAGTTCTTGGCCCCAAGCTTGGCACAGCCCCACCCAAGGCCTTCTGATTCACAAGAAGAGGAGGCAGGGGCGAGGGAACATTGCCTCTACCTTGTACTGAAATCTTTAAATAGTCCATTAGAGCCTCCTAGTCCTTTGTGTGTTGCCAAGGTAGGCTATCCTTGCCTCCTGCTCATCAGGCACTGACTGGAGCTGCCCAGGGTCTACTGCAGGCAGATGCTGTCTTCTTTTAGGGTAACAGCTCCTTTCCCTGACCTCTCAGGGAGATGCTGCCACCTTTACAGCATCAAAGAACTTCTCCCTGCCAAGCAAATGTCCTCTTGGCACTCTGCCCAGCCTGTTCTATTATAAGTCCCTCATGGGATTCAGGCTCTCACCTCTTACTCTGGGCTGCGGCAGTCGATTCCCTAAGACCAGCCATCTGAGCCCAGGTTCTTCCAATGGGTAAGCCACATTACACATTCCAGGTCCCTCACCAGTCTGTGTCACTCACTCTGCCTCCTCTCTCTTCCAAACAGTAATGCCCCGACAGCGTTCATGATTGCTCGTAAGAGGGTATTTCCCTTGAATTCTCTTGCCAGCTAATTCAGAAAAGTCAAAACCAAAGCCTTTAACAGATTTCCTCCCAATACTGCCCTGTTGATCAAGATGATCACTATCAGAATGTGAATAAAGATCCTGGAGTTTTCTAAAATATAAGACCCTAAAGGAACCACACTTGGGGATTTCCCCACAGCAAACAGACTCGGCAATTTTGTTTAAATTTTATGGCAACACATCCAGATTTGACTATTTTCAGGAATTGCCTGACTTGGGGGTTTACTGTTAACTTTAAAAACTGAACCTCTGCAAATGTTACTGTGAGAGGTTATGTTGTATTCACTAAGAAAATACAGATTCCTTTGAGCTCTGAGGAGAAAAAAGTTAATTGTACTTGCCCTGCAAATTCTCATGTGGATGCTAAAAATATCACTGTGAATGTTTCTCCAGGAAGGGAGTGCTACGTGCCTGCCTGGTGAACCACTGTTAGGGAACGTGGCGGCTGCAGGTGGCTTAGCAGGTAAGCGTGCTGTCCCTAGGCAGGAGCTCACAGATAGGGGGGCCCTCTTCCCGCCTCCACAAAGACATCTGTATGCAGGTCACCTCAGTTGGATGACTGTTAACAGAGCCTGGAGGAAGCCTGGAGTTTGCAGGGGAAGACCAAGCACCATTGATACTTCTCTGCAGAGGCAAACACCTCTGCCTGAAGTTACCTCTAGCTCTGCCTTATGCCCCAACGCTAACACCGGCCAGAAGAAAATGAGCCGCAGAGAGAGGAGGTGAAGTCTCTTCCCTGGCTGGGGCAGCAGACTCTGTTTCCTTTTCCATTTCAGAAAGACGACTGGAAATCTGGATGAATAAAGAAGGATGAAACATGCAGAGACTCCAACTTAGACTAAGCATATATTTTAATTTCTACAAGGTCCCCCTTTCAAATTTTAGGGAAATTTAAATGAAATGTATACAAATTAGACACTACCAATATGTACAAAAGTATTTTCTACAGTTTTTGAACAATATCAGCTATATCATTTCATTTGCAGTAAACAGGACGTTACAAAAACAGTCCAATGATGCATTTTCTATTAAGAAGCACAAAACACGATGTAATTCAACTTTATTAAAAAATAACTTAAAATACAGAATAATCCCCTTTAGAAAGAAAAGCTATTTCTGTAGTCCATTCAGTAAACACACAAGTTAAATGCTGCAGCTGAGGGCTGTTCTTTCCCATGAAAAGAACAAACGAGGCTTCTAGGGCCCACCTTTTTAGGATAAAAGTCTACCCACAGTGCAACGGCAAAGCTATTGCCTGTGGGAGGCAGAATTCTAAAATGCCCCTCCTCCTATTTCATGCCCCCATCCCAGGAACCTGGGAATATGATCTCACTTCTGTGATTATGAGATGTTCTATGGCACTGTTGACCTTAATACAGGGAGACTGTTCTCAGTGGGCCTGATCTAATCACAACATGAACCTGAAACCAGAGAAGGAAGGCAGAGAGATCTGAAGCACAAGAAGAAGGCCTCGACAGGCCCTTGCTGGTTTAAAGATGGAGGGAACACACAAGGAGGAACGTGAGCAGCCTTAAGGAGCCGAGAGAGGCCCCCGGCTGCAGCCAGCAAGGAACTGAATACTGCCAACAACCTGAATGAACTCGGAAGGAGATTCTTCCCCAGAGCCTCTGTGAAGGAATGCTGCCCTGCTGACCCTGGATTTCAGCCTTGTGAGACCCTGAGCAGAGAATCCAGCCACATCGTGCTGGACTCATGAGCTACAGAACCGTGAGCTAAGAAATGGGTGTTGCTTTAAGCTGCTACATTTGGGGTAATTTGTTACAAAGCAATATAAAACTAATACACTGCCAAAAGGTAACTTTTCTTAACGTAATTAGATTTGGCAGTTTTTGTTTGGGTTGTAAATGCAGTTTCTTTCACTAAGTATTGTTAAAGATACTCTCCTCCAGAGGCAACTTTAGAAAACCCTTCATATAAACCACATGTTGTTTTGTATTCACTATCAAGCACGTCTGTTTGACTTAGGTCCTATTTTCTAATGCATTTTCATCTATCAACTTGGCAAACAACTGGACCCCTTAACCCTGTTTATGAACCTTTTATGGGCAATGGTTTTAATACATCCAAGGTCACCCCTCCATCCATCAGGGTGGTCAGATCCCTCCAACTGAGGGCTCTTTCCCACTTCCCAAGAACCCTAGGCAAGCCCTGGGGTAGGATGGCAGAGTTCTGCATCAAACATCCAATATGAACTTCTTCTGCATACCTGGATTAAACTGGCACTGAGGTGATTAAGTACACTTGGAGAAAAAAATTCAAACTAAAAATTAAAAAAAAAAAAAAAAAACTCACCAGTTTTTACAGGTCAAATCATTTTTGCAGGAACCACGAAAGACTGTGAACACGTGTAACCTACGCAGTACGCACACCTTGCTTCCCCTGTCTGTCTTCCTGGCTGTACCATGTCACACGAGGCTTCGCCGAGTCAGTGCGGGTTACAGCAGAAACCAGGAAACATGCTGGTGCTGGGAACAACTGCTCTTGCGTCTACCTCTCAGTTGAAAGACTTAGAAGTAAAGCCCTGCGAAGTGTGTCCAGGATGGTGGCAGGTAGATCCTGGTGTTACTTTTGAAGTTTGCTCTTCCAGGGGCACACGCATCAGTTCTGTGCAGCAGACCTGAGTTGCCACACAACCCTGTGCCAATCCTGCCTGCTCCAGGGACCTCGGCCCACACCTGTGCTTGAGAGAAGCCCTCCAAATATTTAAAGTGAATATAGCTGAGAAGGAACCATGTTGGGTGCCAGTGAATTAAAAAAAAAATCATTTCTCTCTCTTACGGAATTCTAATGTACAGTATAGAAGAATAATGCTTAAAGAGGCACCAAAAGGTACCAAGCACCAAAGCATAAACTGGAATAGAATTGTCTTCTTACAAACTGAACTTCCAATAGTATTTATTAAAAAGCACATAAAACATTAGGGCCTTAGAGACAGTGCAGATATCTATAGTTAAAGCTAATTTACTCTTCTTAACCTCACCAGCCAGCCTGAAATAACACAGAGAGTGGGCTGTATGGTGACCACTTTCCTGATAATCTGAGACAACAGAGAAGTAAGGAATGAATTAAGAACCTCAGACCACTGCCTTATCCTCCTGGCTACCATCAGTATCAATTCTGGGTGGTTTATCTGAAGAGCACACATGTATGAGATCTGTGTAACTGGTATATAAATATTTGGCCACCTTTTACAGTTCTCATCCATAGCTCTATGCCTGGCAGCACATATGCTAAAACCTGAAAAACGGGCAAAAATAATCTGTATTCTGAGAAATACATGAGATGGAAAGAAACAGTCTATATAAAATAATATTGCAAATTATACTTAAATTTCATGATTTCTTGATTCAAGA
This sequence comes from Camelus ferus, assembly GCF_009834535.1. NCBI lineage: Eukaryota > Metazoa > Chordata > Mammalia > Artiodactyla > Camelidae > Camelus > Camelus ferus. The sequence goes on from NC_045712.1 coordinate 39,576,809, forward strand.
AAATGAAATTCACTTCCATAGTTGGCTACTGTAAAATGCGGCATACAAGTATTTTTGGGAGACATATCTGTATTTTAAATTCTGCGCACATGTAAATGAACAAGTAACAATTAAGAAGTGTCTATTTTTCAAATTCCTCTAATATTCAAACAGAACAAGAGACTGCCATTAAGTTTCTTAAACTTATAAGTTACCAGATATTTACAAATAAGATAGAATCTGTATCAAAAAAAAAAAGGGGGACACATTCAACTATATCTGCTGCTTTCACTGGGGCTCCGGTGATGGGAGTAACTTCGGTCACTTTCACTGTCGGAGCCATAAGATCTACAACTCCTGTAAAACAAAACAAAACATATATACAAACACCTTGTAACTGTCAACCCTTGGAAACCCTCCTGTAGCTTCTTTTTTTGATATGAGTGGCCTGAAAGCAGTACTAATGAGGCACAGCACAGTGGATGGATGAGGGGTACTGAGCACAGTGGACTTTTCAAAGATGTTGACAGTGACTGAGGGTGGTTAAGATAAAAAAAAAGTTAAGATAAAGTTAAGATCAAAGTTAAGATAAAATAGAGAAACATCACTTCTTGGGGAATTACTTAAAATCCACTCAGGCAAATGAGAATTACTTTCTACGTTACCCAAGTGAACATCAATACTTAGTTAAACTGAGGAAGTAAGGGGAAAAAGGTGCATGAAGAGAGTTTCATTAAAGATAGGGAAATCAAAATGGGGGCCCAACAAGGGGTGAGGGTGGGGCGGGGCATGGACAGGAGCACTGGGATAGTGAGTCAAGAAGATCTAGTTATGGTCACCACTCAGTTATTTTGAAAAATATTCACAGAGATCCAGTCACTGTGCTAGATGTTAAGATACACAGACACACACACACACACAGACACACAGACACACACACACACACACACGACCAAGTAGAGTTCCCTGGGGCCCAAGGATAGTACAGAATAGGGAACAAGAAAAATGAAGCACATGGGGGTGAGGTGAGGTAGGGGGTGAAGGTGATATATCTCAGGGTTAAGCAGTTAGGGAGGGCTTCCCAGGGGCAACGAGTGGGTTGCAGTGGAGACCTACAGGGTAGTTGGAATTGGCCATTTCAAAAGGCAGGAGGGGAGATGGTGAAGTAGGCATGTGAGGTTCCAAAACTTTAGTGCAGGGAAGACAGAAAAGCCCAAGCTGGAGCTGTTAGGTGGAGAGGCCTTCAAGCAATGCTGGGGAGCATGGACCTGCCCCTAAGGGCAGTGGGGTGTCCTTGAAGAGTTTCAAACAAGGGACCACACTGATATTCTATAAGCACAATTAAAGGTAGTTGCAAGGCATGGGGGGAGGGTAAGACTAGAGGCCACCAGGAAAGGGACATTACAAAAAGTAAACAACAAAGACTTCTGCAGTACTAGCCAAAATGCTAATGACACATCTATAAATATATATAACATAAAAAACATTTTTAACCGTATAAACCTCAGTCTTACTACTGAAGCAAATGATTTTAACATTTTGCTATACATTATATATACATTTAAATTATCGTTTTTAAATTCAAAACAGACACATTTGCTTTGGTATTTCTAACAACTAGCCCTATTTAAAGCAGTGAGCCATAGTCTGAATGGCCTTTCCTTTATTCCTTTCAAAAGAAACGTTTGTCCAAGGATATGTGAATATTAAAAATCCATTTTAGATTCAAACATTAACATCTACCACTCAGTACAAGGGCCACTTTTAGTAGCTGCCATTGCGTTAATGAAATTCAAGAAGAGAAAGAAGTATTTCTGTCCTCAGAAGATGATACCTTCTCTTCTGCCAGCTGTCTGTCACCCCGCACACTAAGTGCCCACAGTAGCTTACAGTGCTGAAAGGACAGAGACCCACCTGGACCGCCTATTGTAACTCCTGCCTCGGTGATAACTGTCGCTCCTCTGGCTTCTACTTCGGCTCCGACTCCTGCTGGAGTAGCTATCGTAAGTGTAGGACCTGCTTTAACAGCAACAACAAACACTATAATTTCGCATTCAGATACCCATATATTCCCATTTCTTTTTAGGATCTTAAGTTTCCTCTTAGAACATGGGCATTATATGACAGTGTGAAGACATATTTTCAAAACAAGTACTGCAAACATTTAACAATTGCCCCAAATCAGACTTACCATATTAAACAGAAAATAGTTAATTTCTTTTCTGCATTGAAAAATATCACAGAATTAACACTGAGTTAGTCTGACTGAATCTGGTGGATCTTACTAGGCAATTATACTAAATAAACAACTGCCGGGAGAGGGTATAGCCCAGTTGTAGAGCATGTGCTTAGCATGTACACGGTTCCGGGTTCAATCCCCAGCACCTCCATTATAAATAAATAAATAAATAAACCTAATTACCCCCCCCAAACAATAACAACTGCATTTACAATTTGACATCAACTGTCACTTCTGACACTAGAATACAATGGGCCAACATAAAAAAATTGTTTAAAAAGACAAATACATGTTTTTCAATAAAATACGTTTTTAAAAAGGGAATTAAGAGTTTATAAAACAAGGCCTTTTAATTCTGCCTCCACAGGTGGTTACCCAATCCCTGTCCATACCTGGACCGACTGTGGGGATCGTACGAGCTGCTCCTGGATCTGCTCCTGCTGGACGTCCTAATATTAATCACATGAGGGACCATCATCTTGTGGATCAGGACAGGCTATATCAAAAGTCTAGACATTTCTATTTGCCCATGAAGGAGAAAACACAATGAAATCTAGCAGCTACATTTATTTCATTTTCATGTCAGAAGTATATTGGAAGTTTTAAAAAAAGCATGTTGGATTTCATAAGAAAGATTCTAGGTTTTACACAATGTTTCCTGCGGTGCACGTAAAGAAAATCACTGGGGAGGAGGTGGGTGGGGAGGGGGCAGCGCAGGTAGGACGCCTGTCAGTACATGAAGCTTCAGCAGTGGGAAATACCTGAGAGGCAAGAGAGGGCTGGCAGAAGCCAGGAGAACAGAAACCCGGGGTCACCCAGCACTCACACTTCCTCCTGAGTCCTCTTAACAATCCGCCTCTCCCAATATCTAACCCAAGTCAGGAGATGACTGTAGATGGGAACTCAGGTTAAAGAAGATGTACTGAGAGTTCAGGTAGTAGTCAGAGCCTCTTTTAAATATTTCTACTGCTTCTCTTTCCTCATTCTGGTAAGATCCCATCCTGAGAATAGCCAGTAAAAATCCGATAGCTCTTTGAAAGAAAGAATTAGGTGAGAAAGTAGGCCTGTCTGGTACACAGCAATGACAGGATTTTTTTCAACAACTACCCCATTCTGCCCGTGCAAGGCAGGACTTGAAAAGCAGACAGATGGAGACCATATAGTAGGGCGGATTCCCAAACTCACCTATGACTTTTGTAACTGCGGTAGGAACTGCTCCGGCTTCTTGTGCGGCCTCTGCTGTACCATCCTCTGCTCCGACTTCTAGAGTAGCTTCTTGATCTACAATTAAGAGTTGAAAAAATATAATTATATTAACTTATTATGCTGTTAAAATTAATTACTGGTAGGGCAGGAAGAGGAAAACCCAACAAGAAAGGTCTTCAGAAAGGTCTCTCATGAACTCCTCACAGCAGATATGACAGAGACAGCTAATGAGGGTTTAAATTGAACAGAATGAAATAAAGAAAAAAACAGAAAAGGCTGTTCATAGGAGTCCTATCTGTTAATACCAGAAGAAGAAATAACCCAAATTTCCATTAATGGCAGAATAGGTTTAAAAAAAATACTGACATATTCTAAAGTAGGAAAATGAATAAACTATATGCATCAACAGAAGTAACTTTTGGGGACAATGTTGCATGAAAAAGGCAAACATAGAATATCTATATACATAAAAAAGGATTTTGTTTGAAAACATGCAAAAACAACATTGTATATGGATAGAAACATTTATAGTAAAACTAAAGAAAAACAGCAAAATTATAATGGGAATTTAGAGTAATGTTTAACTCTAGGAGAGAAGAGAGAAAGTAGGGCCACATCGAGTATGTCAAAGCTCTATTTTGTTAAACTAGATAACACTTAAAATTATTTTTTATACCTTAATCATTAAAAAAATTGTACCTATTTAATATTTAATAAAACAAACAAGACACTTAATGCAATTCCGCCCCCCTGCATTCACTTGGCCCCGCACTCCTTCCCCTAGTTTACACCTGTCATTCAGGGACAGAGTAATACCCCCATGTATATGCTACTTATGTAATGCCTTCACAGGTTTTATTCAGTATGTATTTATGTTTTGGAAGACAGCTGCAGTTTATTTACAAGAACACACTCTGTTCTAATAAGATTCTAGTCATTTACTCAACAAACAATTATAGAGCAGACTCTGAAGTGACTGAAAGATGAGTAGCAAGCAGTCCCCGACTTCAACGAGATCGCAGGGTAGTAGCCAGGTGGGTAACCAAAACAGGGAGGCAAAGTTTAGCTATCTTAGTCTACTGTGTGTTAAGAGTACAGCCAATTCCTTAGCCTTCCTATGCCTCACTGTCTTCATTTATAAAATGAAATATCATCCACTCCAAAGGCAGGGGAGGAAGGTAAATGAGAGTGGCCGGCATCTCCAATAGCTCAGAGCTGCCTGAATATAAATGGTAAGGAGACACTGGAGCATACAGGAGGCTGGAGTAGCTCAACAGGCTCCAGAATACAAACCTGTAGAGAAAAGGCCAGGATTCACCAGCTCTCTGGGCTCTGTTGGGAGTCAGAGCAGAAGGAGGAAGAGGAGCCACAACTCAAGCATGGAATGGTCTGGGAGGGATGAGGAGAGCTACAAGAGGGCTTCAGGGAGGACTGAAAGGATGGAAAACATGCCCTGGCACTGGCCATGTGAAGGACCTGAGAACCTCAGCTGAGTGAGATGGGGGGAGGGCGGGCACAGAATATAGACTGAATGCAACTGAAGAGTAAGTGGGAGGCTGTTATTGCAGATAAAAGTTGGAAGAAACCTGGGTGAGAAAGGGAAGAAAAAGATAAATAACCAGGAAGGGAAAAGAACAATTAACGATTCTTACCGTATTTTAAGGTCAAGTAATGAAAATCAAGCACAACATAATAGTTTAAGTAAGAGATGGTGAGGCGAAACCATGAAACATTTACAAGGAAAAGAAGATACTGATTAACTTTGTATCACCATCACCAAATTTTTTAGTTAAAAAAAAAAGATGCTCAGCACTATGCTAATGACAATAGTCAGGTGTAACTTGAACCAAAAGTAAAAAATAAATAAAGTGAAAGATTATTTTTACCACTTCCTGCCCCTTGAATAAAGATGCATGTCTTGGGCAGGTAACTATGTCTCTCTGGCCTTCACCTTCCACTTGTATAAACTGGAGGGTTGGATTACTGATCTCTAAATCCTATATATTCTGTAAATTAACATTCCCTTCTAAGGCATCACTGACAGGCAAGAGAGCGACCTCACACCTTTAAAGACAGAGAACTTGCACTCAGTGTGGCAACTCACTGCTCTTGCCAGGGAGCTTTAATTGACAGCAACAGTTTCTTTACACTGAGCCCAAATTTCTTCCCCTGAAATCTTCATTCCCCATGTCTTCAATCCACTCTGTGAGTCACACAGCACAAGCCTTCTCCTCATTCCCTTCCAGATGTTTGGAAACAGTGATCTTGTCCCTACCTCCGATGTTCTTCCAAGCTAAGCAGTTACAGACTCTCCTTGGGAGAAATAAGGGAAAGAGAATATTACTCACCGATAGGATGATGTGGAACTTCGAGATCGACTTCTTGAGTGACTGTAGGAGACAGACCTTGTTCTGTGTCTTGATTTGGTTTCAGATTTACTTCGAGATCGACTTGGACTCCGGGACTGGCTATCACCATCCCGACTAGGTGTCTGCTCATCACTCGAACTCTCCTGATTTCTTGGCCTCCGGTTTAAGCGTGCCGTCTTTCTTACTTCATCAAAGAGAGACCCAGGACGAACTTTATTTTTGCTTTTAATTTCTATTCTCAAGCCTTGTGGTTTCATTTCAGGCACAGCAGTCAATGCCTTAACTTCTGCAGCACTGGATGTGGTAGCAGTTGGTGCTGCCAGGTTCCCCACACCTTGCAGGGGCTTCCATTTATTATCCATGAGGCTGGTCTGGCTTTTCTCAGCCACCTCCCTCTTCACAGTGCTTTCTGCCAAGAAAGCAGAGCTGGCAGAGCTGCCGTCCTGTTTTCCCACTTTGCCCACAGTTTTGCTTTCCGACGTGCTGCTTTCCTGTTTCCCCACCTCTGCTTCAGGATGCTCTGTTGGCATGTCCTGCTTTAGAACAATGCTTCTATCCGGGGTGTCAAGCCTTGAATTTCCTGGAGGGGAAGTCTCTTCGACCTTTGCTGGGGAACTTCTATCAGGAGTGCAGATCTCCATGTTGTCGTCTGTCTGAAGTACATCCTCTACTCCGCTTGGGACGCTTTCTTCAACACACTCAATGTTCAGGGGAGAATGGACGACATTTTCCTCAGCGTTTAAAGCTGTGGGAGAGTTGCTGAGTTTACTACCCTCCTTAGTAGGCTGATCAATGTCTGGTGGAACTGTTACCGTATTATGTTTACCTGAAAGGCTGCCGTCTTCACAGGACTTCTCGGTTTGGAGAATATTTTCTTTTATGGCTTCACTGTTTTCAGAAACCTGTTTTTTCTCTTTTGCCTCCTGAGTAACTTGCTTTTCATTAATCTCCTCCTCCTCCTCTTCACCAAATTCTAGTGGAGGCTGCCAGTGAAAAGCTTGTTTTCGTTTTGGAGCCTTGTGCTTTTTGTCTTTTTTCCCTTTCAATTTCTCCTTCGCTTTCTTGGTGTGTTCCCTTTTAAGAGTCTCCTTTGAGCCGTGTTTGTGCTTGTGTGGCTTTCCTCTAGTGCTCTCTGAATTGGAACAGAACCCCTCGGAATCAGAGGTTGACGACCGCTGTCTGCTTGATTTCCAAGCACCATTACTATCGGGCAGTGAAGTATTTGCTGAAGACTTCGTTGTGGGTTTGGCTTTGATGTGAATTTCACCCAACTCAGACTCAGAATCTGAAGTGGCCTCACCCTCCTCCTTATCAGAAGATGGCCGGGCATTATTTTTACTGTTTTTAGTTATATCTCGTTCAGAATTTGACTCCGAGTCCCATTTACTCCCAGCATAATTCTTCCTTTTGGTCTTACTGCCATTTCTAAAGTGATCAGCAAGATTTTCTTTTAGAGTTCTTTTTTTTGAACTAGGACATTCCCGTTCAGGCTTAGATTTTTCTTCATCTCTGTTTTTCTCTTGTTTATTATTCATTTCCATTTGGACTTGTTTCTCTTTTTCCTGGGCTGACTGTGTAACCTGAACACTTGACTCTTCACTGTCTGAAGAATAATCTAAAGATGACCTGCTTTCACTATACTTTCTCTGGTACGAAGACCTGTCTCTGACTTTGACATATTTATTACGAAGTGTCTTCTCAGAGCTGCTGCTGTGCCTTTTATTTGAAGTGTTATTTTTTTTCCCATTCGGTCTAAATTTTCTCTTGGCCCGTCTTCCATTATCACTGCTAACAGAAGAATATGAAGATGATCTACTACACCGTGAGCGATCACTGTATTTATTTCGTGAATGAGATCTAGATGAGGGAGACCTAGACCTTGAATGTGAACTAGCTAGGCTTCGCGACCTTGTGTATGATCTGGAATAAGATCTACTCCTGGAAGATCTGCTTCTTGACCTTGGTGAACTTTCTGAACTTCTATCACTGTACTTTGAATAAGCGCTCCGATCACTCTCTGAATTTTTTTCTCTTTTATGGTAGGATGATGAACTCCCAGTCTCTTTAATATTTGCTAAACTGTAAGTGCTCTGGATGGGCAGCAAGTGGGTTGTTTTAGCTTTCATTTCCTGGATTCGCTCATAAGAAGGCTTCCAGGGCTTCTGTCCAGGCTTCCACCTTGAAGGAGGGGGACTGTCACTCAGTGGTATTACAGGAATATTTTCGGCAACCACCGGTTGTACTACAACACTTTCATTTTGCGTCACTGTTGCTCTTAAAGGTTCTGATTTAACAGGTTTATTTTCACTTAACTGAGAGGCTGTTCTTCTTGGTGATTTTGATGCTGTTCTTTGGCGCCCTGACTTGGAACTAGATCTGGACTTTGATCTACTTCGAGAATGTGATGAGGATTTTGATGGAGTCCTTGATCTTGAGCTTCCTCTAGAATAGGACTGTGAGTGAGATTTTGATCTGTATGAGTCTCTGCTGGAATGGGTTGAAGAGCTCTGGTCATCCTTATCAGATTTAGACCAGTCCCTCTTGGATGAGTGATGAGATGACAATGAGGAAGAACGAGATCTCCTTTCTCTACCACACGAGGATTTCACTCGTCGGGTGGAAGACTTTGAGGATTCTATATCAGATGGTACAGTAAGCCTTCTTTTCTTAGTCTGTTTGTGCCTTCTGCAATGTTTCTGCTTTTTGGCTTTCTTTTTGTGCTTAACCTTTTTCTCTTTTCTGCGTTTTTTATGGTGACCATCAGAGTGTCTTGCTGTACTAAGATCTGAATAATATCCATTATAGGACCATGATCGGGATCTCTGGGACAAGCTTCTTTCATCCCATCGGCTTGAACAGGGATCACTTAACCTATGGAAAGTATATAATATGCATGCAGTTATTTACAAGCATGTTTTCTATGCTTTAAAATTAAAACACATTTGTTGTCAAATACAAATTCACTGACAGAAGCCTATTTAACAACAAAGTACTGATTCCATCAACACTTCAAGTGCATGGAGGAACGATAAGCCAAAGAGTGATAGATAGATGTGGTATCGACCTTTTAATTTCAAAGAGACACTAACAACTACTAACAGGTTCACTTACAAAAGGATTTTTTTTTCCAAAGCCAAGTCAAGAATTTCAAATTTGATAGGAAAATAATATCGAAAACCAAATCAGCTAATCACAAGAGCACTGCTGGTTATCATCTGTTCATAACACTCTGCCTCCAGGAGTAATTTCTGAGGGAGAGTCAAATCAATTTCCCAAACAATTCTGTTGATTCTCTGCAGATACAGGATAGCTGCCTGAACTTTAAGAGAAGCCTCTTTTTTCTTAAGCTGTCATTGTTTCGTCTCAGCCTCACAGAGGTAATTAAAGACTTTCCCCTAAGGTTTTAGTGAAACTACTTACTACAGAAATTGGGAGAAAAGTACATGAAAACAGATGCAGGCTTTACAATCTCAGTGGTAACATCAGGCTCAAAACAGAGTTCTCAGTGTCTAAACCACTTCCACACAGCAGACACACACTTCTTCCTCCCTCTTCTAATTTTGAACCATTCTGCTGGATGCCCACAGAGAAAAAGATAATTCCACCATGAATACAGGGAACCGCTGGTTTATTTTTCACTAGCTATTCTGGGGCCAGCCCCATTTCTAAAAATAGATTTCCACTGTGGGGTGTCACTGAGGACAAGAGATGGTACATTTCTGAAGAAGCAACAGTCCCTGGGGTCAGAAGTTAACATACACACTGGGTACAGATTTTCCTCTCTATCCACCTACTCATCAGTGACTAAGAGAACTGGCTAGGAAAGAATCTGCTATATAATTTGTATTAAGTCCTGATTATTTCTAAAACTGAACAAGAAATCTTTAAGAAACTCAGTAGGGTTATAGTCTTGTGAGGGGAAACAGAATTCTGATCTGAAAGCACCCAAAGGCAATCAGCCCTCCTCCCATGTCACCAAGCATTCTTGGATGCTCTCTCCGGTTGCAGTCTAATTTGAAACGTACATCTGTAGTGAGAAGTCCAGAAGTACATCTCTACCCCCTTAATACTTAAAACACAGCAGATGCAGGACTGTGCTTATGCTTACTTATCTCCTTTACTCCATTTTTCTCCACTAGGTGGTCTGTATGCTCTCAGTCTCTGCATTTCTTCTTTCCAGTGAGGAGGAGTTTCACTGCTGTCATCATCATCTGATTCAGAACAGGATCTTGATCTTGGAGGTGTGTGATAGCGCTTTAAAAACAAAGTTAGGAGTAACTATTTTTAACATATCTCTCAATGACAGTCTGCTACAGGACAGAGGTAGGTATAAGACCCAACCTCAGACACCATTCAAAGGCAATAATGACTGAAGCACCTATGGATGCTATGAAGTTATGTCAAACTAAAAGGAATGAGAAAAGCAGAGATTCACCAGTAACCACACACAAAATTTCCTCTCTGAAGTTCTAATGGTTATATTTATTAGCCTAGATTATTCAACATACTAAGGTTTCTCAAAATGCTGTTTCACACATTCATTTCATACTTCAACCCATTCAAACACAGCAGTAAACACTGATCTAACAGCAGTGCCTTCTCATGACTACAGAGAATACAACTAGCTCCTTGAACAGAATATGGACTATACCTAAGCTAGGATTTTTGCCTTTAAGTAAAAACATTTTACTGCTTAGATAAGTAATTTGAAGAAAGAAAAGTCTTAACACACATACAATTGTACCCCTTCCTTTAATCTTCCGTCCAGACTTTGATACAGATGGTTTCTGATCACTTACAATGGGTGTCACATCAGGAATCTTCCTGGAAAAGAAGAAAGAAAATTAAAAAAGGCAAATGCTAGGTAGTTTTCTCAAGTGTTTAAATGCTGAATTTATGCTCCTATAACAAAAAAAAAAAAACAACCCACTTCATTTAGACCCAACACTTTTGTAGAATGAGGCACTCCACATAACCTAATTTTTAAGCAAATTCTTTAAATGCCAAAACTTAAAAAGAAAAAAAAAAAATAACCTGACAAGATACTGGTACCTATCTTTTAAAGCACGGTACTACTTTTAAACAAAATCCTTTTTTAGATGTCTCTTGTCAAAACAGTGACATTCTAAGGGAATCCTAAGGTATTGTTGACTCAAATGCTCAAGTGTGTTTTTAATAGTTTTAAATTTCATTTTATATTTTTAGTAGTTCATTTGTCTACCGCACTCTACTATAAGTTGCCCCCCCTTCAATGCTCTGAATCTGCTGCTTTATCTTATGGGTAATTCTAAGAGTACAGTTTTTGTGGCAGCTACAGGCCTTCATGTATGAGAAGTCTTTCCATACTTCAGTTTGTTTTGTATCTGGTATTATTAATGTAATTACTAGTTTTTATTGAGGACTTATTATGTGTCAGGTATATATACATAAGCATTTTAAATATACTTTTTTATTGGGTAAAATTAATATAACATAACAACATAACATAACACTGGCCATTTTAACCATTTAAAAATGTACAATTCAGTGGCATTAATCATATTCACAATGTTGTACAACCATCACTATTATCTTTCTAAAACTTTTTTATTATCCCAAACCAAAACTCGACCCATTAAGCAATACCTCTCTGTTCCCCTCATTCCCTTAGCCTCTGGTAACCTCTAATTTATGGCGAAATAAGTGTCTACTATATGCGTATCCCACATTTTGTTTATCCATTCATTTGTTGGTGGACACTTGGGCTGTTTCCCCCTTTTTGTGACTGTGAATAATGCTGCGATGAACCCTGGTGTACAAATATCTGTTTGAATCTCTATTTTCAATTCTTTTGGATTATACCAAAGAGTAGAACTGCTGGGTTACATGGTAAATCCATGTTTAACTTTCTCAGGAACCACGAAACTGCTTTCCACAGCAGCTGCATCATTTTAGTCCCCTACCAGCACTGTATGAGGGTTCCAATTTCTCCATGTCCTCGCCGACACTAGTTTTAGTGGGTTTTGTTTTAAATTATAGCCATCCTAGGAGGTGAGACATAGTATCGCACTGTGGGTTTGGTTGCATTTCCCTGATGACTAACAACATTGAGCAACTTTTCACGTGCTTGTTGCCCATTTGTACACCGTCTTTGGAGAAATGTCTATTCAAGCGCTTTGGCCATTTTTAAATTGAGTTGTCCTTTTGTTGTTGTTATTGCTTGTGCTTTGGGTGTCAAATGTAAGAATCTATTGCTGAACCCAAGGTCAAGAAGGTCAAGAAGACTTACCCTTATGTTTTCCTTCTAAGAGTTTTATGGTTTTGGCTCTTATATTTAGGTCACTGACCCATTTTGAGTTAATTTTTGCATATAACGTGAGGCAGGGTCCAACCTCATTCTTTTGCATGTGGAAATCCACTTGTCCCAGCATCATTTACTGAAGAGACTATTCTTCCTGCACTGAATGGACTTTGCACCATTGTCTAAAATCAAATGGCCACAGATGTATGGGTTTATTTCTGGACTCTCAATTCTATTCCATTGTGGTCTACATGTGTATCCTTATGCCAATACCACACTACTTTGATGACTCCAGCTTTGTAGTAAAATTGAAATCAGGACGTAAGAGTCCTCCAACTTTGTTCTTCTTTCTCAAGATTGTTTTGGGTCTTTGGGACCCCTTGCAATTACATATGAATTTGGACAAAAAGGAATGAATGAATGAATGAATTTCTGCAAAAAGGTTCCTGGAAGTTGATAGGGATTGCACTGAGTCCACAGCTCGCTTTGAGTGGTATTGACATCTTAACAATATTAAGTCTTCCAATCCATGAACACAGAATATCTTTCCATTTATTTGTGTCTTCTTTAATTTCTTTCAGCAGTATTTTGTAGCTTTCATTATACAAGTCTTTTACCACGTTGATTACATTCATTCCTAAGTATTTTATTCCTTTAGGTGTTATTTTATGGGATTACTTTCTTAATTTCCTTTTCAGATTGTTCATTGTTGGTTGTTAATAAGCATTTTAAAGGCATTAGCTCATTTAATTCTCATAACAAGACTGAGGTAGGTACTGCTATTATCTCCATTTCAAAGATAAAGAATTTTAAGATTAAGAGGTTAAAAATGTTGCCTAAGGTCACAGAAAGAAATGAAACTTGACTCTTATAACCATTATATAGGGTTTTCTAAGGTTCCAGGAATCTGGCTCCAGATAAATGTATAATACTACTGTAAGAAAACATTAACTAAAAAGTGTATTAGTTTTGTCAGTCATTTCTTATTCATGACATCACCTGATTCTCACAATGAGAGAAGTAGGTACTCTTGGTAAGCAATTGTTAACCCCATTTTCCTCATGAAGAACAAAGCACTGAACCAAATGACTTGCCTACACCTTCTCCCTCACAACACTGATTTACTTTGCTGTATGGCCCAGAAACTGGTATTTTTAAAAGCTTGCCAAATTATTCTGAAGTGTAGCTGAGGATGAGAACAAATAAACTAGAGCAAGTATGGAACTCAGCTTCTGCTAAGCAAATTATAAGTGATAATGAGTTTAACTGCTGGTAAATCTGTAAGGTGGCAAGCTCACTCTGGCTGACAGTCCCTGTTTCTTATCCTTGTATACCTTGTGTTCTTAGCACAGTTAATTCTAGCTCCCACACAACTGATCAAATCTCGACCATCCTAATGTAACAGATCAATATGCTCTTTTGTATGACACAATTATAATTTAAAACAATTCTGTAGAAAATAACTTCCAAAGATGTTATGTAACCAAAGAAGAATGACGATCAAATAAACCTACCAGTAATATCCAATCACGAATACAAGACAGTGGTTATAAACTACATGAAAAGTACCAGATAGCAGGGGTTGGCAAACTTTTTCTTAAGAAAAGAAAGAGTCCAAGGTTAAGTATTTAGGATTTTTAGGCCAAGAAGAAAATTAAGGTTATTATGTAGATACTTATATGAGAAAAAAAAAAACAAATTTTCACAATATTTTATCAATGAAATTCAGAATATAATAACTGAGTATCATTTTTTGTAGTAAAGATCTACTGATGAGAGGAATGGAATTCTTTTTTTAGGGAGGATAACATTTCACTTCACTTAATTAGGGTTTAGTGTTCCCTATCAAAATAGATAATGTTAATACTGTTCATCTGGTATTGATGATCTGTAATAAGATTTTTACATACTTCGTTTCTGAAAATATCTTTTCACATGGATAGATTCTATGTGTAGCACATGAAATACTCGAGTTGTAACTGTATCGCTGTGATGTGCACAGAGTAACAGTATAAAGCAGCAAGAGCGCCACATACGAGCTCTTTGCGACTACTCGATTCTGCTGCTGTAGCACAGAAACAGCCCACGAAAACAGTGAACAAATGGATGTGGCTGTGTTCCAGTAAAACTTTATTTCCGGACACTGAAATCTGAATTTCATAATTTTCACATGTCACAAAATATTCTTCTTTTGATTTTTTCCCACAAACATTCAAAACATAAAACCACATTTAGCTCAAGGGCTATACAAAGCCAGTCAATAGGCCGAATTTAGTTCATGGATGGCCACCGTTTGCCGACCCCCACCGGATGACACTGAAATTGGCCTACCTTCTGAAAACCAAATGGATTTGATCAATGAATGGTGTCTTGTATTTTAAGAAAGGATCCTACTAAAATCTGCTCACAAGCCAGGATTTTAAAAAATGAAAACAACTGTACGTTAAAGCATTGTTCAAAGATACATCCCATTATGCCATAACAGCTCTTTAAAAAGAGACAATACAGGACTTTAAAATATTTAACAAACTAAGCAATAACTTTATGTAGAGACTTGACTGTGAACAGGGACATTTGCATAACTTCTCAGGCTTCAACATAACTCTTCATAGGACATATCAATTATACCAACCATATAATGGTATTTCTGTTCACACATTTCTCTTAACAATTCTAAACTTGATTCTAAAACACAAAATACACTAATTACTATTTTTTGAGACCAAGTCTAAAGCTACCCATTAGCTTTCACAATATAAACAAGTTATCGCAGAGCAAGTTAACAACAGTAACAAATGATACTAAATTATATCCGCAGTCACCATGCAGTAATTCTACACTATAAATTGGAACATGTTTTATCACTCGATTGGATCCAAAGAGTTCAACTAACCCTCTGTTCTGAAAACCAAAATCTCACCTCTAATGAAAGGCCAAGGAAATTAGATTAGTAATGAAATCTTTCCAGACCTCCAGTAAGAATGTCTCCCCGATCAACTTGCCAAACCCCCTTTCTCCACTAATAGAATATGAATTCTGAAAGGCAGGGTACAAGTCATTCATTAATCTGGTATCTGAGTCATGCTTAATAAATGAGTATGGAACTACAATAAGCTGATGGAATCATCCATCAGAGAAACAAAAACATGTAGGTTAATCATCCTTACGGTTCAGGCTCCACGGTGACAAGAGGCATATCTCTTCTCAGTAAAAATCGGTTCTCTGGCACTGGAGGAATTTCTTCTGGCCGGACCACAGGCTTTTCCCTTTTAGCATTTGAATCGACTGACCTTTTTTCATTGGTATCACTCCTCTCAGAGTGACTTAGAGAGAACAAACCAAATCACCAATTAAGATGTATACCATCTGCATTTTATAGTAATATTAAATAACAATAATAATGTAATTAATATTAACAGCAAAACCACAGACCTTACAAATCTCACTCAAAAGATTTTCAGTTTCCATAAAGACAACATATAAAACATCAACCCACTGAAAAAGCCCCAGTACTAAAATTCTGATACGAGAATTACCAAATGATCCTTTTTCTTTTAAGAGTTTTGGAATTATTTTCACCTGCAAACACATAAATCTTTGATATGAAATGTCTGTGCTACCTTTAGATTTGCGAGATTTCAATTTAAAGTCCACGAAGTGCTATCCTTTTCAACAACAGTTAACAAAGGTAAGTTTACAGAATCACACATACCTTCCCCATGCCAAGATGTTTGATTTTTTAGGTAAGACGACCCTGGTGTTTGACACTTACCCTTTTGGACTCATTATAATATGTTTATTCCTTGGCTCTTCTGAACTGCTTGCTTCCTTTCGTCTCTTTTTAGAACGTTTAACTTTGGGCCTCCTCTTATGTTTCCTTCTTCTGCTTCTCTCTTGCTCAGTCTCACTCTCTGAGGATGAGTCAGAAGAGGAAGAAGAATTGGAAGAGGAGTCCGAGACTTCTGAATGAGTTGGTTTCTTCCTTTTTTTCTCAAAAACTTTTAAGAAATATTAACAAAAATATTAGTACTGGATTTCCGTGCCTACCTCTCAGAGTAAAAAACAATTACTGAGTTATTGTAAAGTGTGCCTTTCATAAAGCAAATTAAAAACAAAATTTAAATAAACTTTTTTTCAAGTCGATAATATAATTTGCTGATGAGATTGTGAGGTAACAAAGCTCTCATGAAGTCTATAATCTAGTTGGGTCAGATACGAAAGTAAGTAACTACATAATATGACAAATGGTAAGTGCTCAAACAAGAAAGGGAAAAAGAGGCAGGATAAAGGGAATGGGGAGAGTCAAGGTGATTTAAGATAACACTTGAGCAGCGACCTGAAGGAAGTGAGGGAGGGGTCATGCAGCTATCTGAAACAAGAGTGCTCCACACAGAAGAGAGCCAGCACAAAGTCCCTGAGTGCTTGGCTTGTCTGAGTAAAAGTCAACATGGCTGGGAAGACAGTGAATGAGGGGGAAGAGGTTAGAGAAACAGCAGAAAGCCAGAACCCCTTATGGACCACTGTAAAGACTTCAGCTTTGGCTGACAGAGAGGGAGCCCCTGGAGATGATGGCTCTGGTTGCTGCTAAGGACAGACAGTAGGGACCAAGAGTATAAGCAAGGAGACCATTGTTGAGAAAAGATTATAGAGGAGCAAGGTCAGAGGCAAACTGAACAGTAATGAGGCTATTGCAATAATACAGGTAAAAGATACTAGGGTTTGGACCAGGCTGATAGCAGGGGAAGTAAAAAGAACAGGTCAGATTTGCAAACACTTGCTGATGGACCGGATATACAATATCATATAGCAGCATCAGGGCTATTTATACACCCACAGGAATTTTTCCTCTACTGAAATCCAGGCTGTATCTTTAAGTTATAGTCTTCAATAAGTGTCACTTGTATCCCAGCTCCCTCATCCCCCAAAACACTCTTACCCTCTTTCGCTGATTTTGTGGCAAGCACCCCACAGTCAATAACTCGCACGTCTGCATAAGGTCTACTTGCAGCATCCGTTTTCAGATTTTCAATTTGTTCGATTACTTCAAAACCAGAAATAACTAGTCCAAAGACAACATGCACCCTGTTACAATACAAATTCAAGAAAAAATTGGTTTGACAACAATTAAGCTGTGAGCACTAATCAAGACACCTGTTATAAACAACATTTCCATAGACCTGATAATAAAAGTAAAGTGCCTGATGTCTGAAACAAGTAGAGGGAATCAGAACTTGAAATTTGCTTCATAAAAGAAAAAAAAAATGCTCAAACTGGGCCTTGGTTTTCTGCCTTTAAAACAATGGTTCTTAACTATTTTATGGTAGAGTCTGGTAACAATCAGTTTGTACTTGATACTCAGAAACCACCCATACAAGACCACTCAGGATAACACAGCTGAGAAGTCCATCCGTGAGTGAAGACCCCTTCAGTAACATGAGTGGTCTCAAGACTACTGCACCCTGTGATCCTTAGGAAGAGCTTGGCTAGGAGAGAATAACCCAGAGACCAAGAGTGCCCCCTTGAAGGTTCACCCATGGTCTAATCTGTCTTGGACTGGCCACCCGAACACATCCCCAAGGTAATAAGAATGTTAACTCTTACCCATCCAGGTGTGGAGCAGGTTTTGTGGTACTGTGTAACAAACACCAGCACAAAGATGGCAAAAACCAGGTGTTCAGGTGAACAGAGCAGAAGGGTTTAAAGCACAGCATGTAGAAAACAAAGAGGTAAAAATAAAAAGATAGGGGAAAAAGTTAAACATGATATACATCTAAACTTAATACGCTTCAAACAGCAATAGTAGCCATTTTACTAATTTAAAAAGCCCTCAAGATTATAATGAATTACAAAATCATATCTAGTTCTCCAATATGAAGACTACATATGTATACACATATATGAAATAGATTTGCAATATACAGCAAAAATATACATTGAAATTAAAGTTACTCTCAAATCCAAAACAACCATAACAACAAAAACAAACTCAAAATTTATCAAGATAATTAAACAAGAATAAAAAACACCTAGTATTTGCCCTACGGAAAGAAAAGCGTGATCAATACTTAACACTTGCCCCACACACTTATAAATGAGTCTACTTGTTATTTTTCACACTGAGTCTGCATCTTTTAGGCAAGCAGATGCAGGTAGGACTCAGGATTCCTGTTTTCAGAACTTCCTGCCACTCTTCCTTCACCTAAGGGTGAAGCTCTGCCACTCACAGCAACTCTGAAAATGCACTTCCGACAGCAAAGTAATTAATCATGGATAACATTACAAATACTTTAAATTTCCGAAGTCCAGAAAACACCTAACCAGCTTCTTCTACAGTCACAAACTGGCAGATAGTCACTCTTGAAAAGCCTATGGGGTACATTTGGTTAAGTTATTTTGAAGCCAAGCTGGTTTTCCCACAGCATTTTCACACATTTTCACACTATGTGAACTAAAGTGGAAAAAAATTCAAAAGCAGGTAACTAGACTCAAAAGTGTGTATCATAAACAACTTAGTTTATAAGAAAGAGAAATAACACTTGAGAGAAAAGCCACTGGATTACCATGCCATGTTAAAGCAGGCATCTGTACTAGAAGCTCCCACATCAATTTTTATACTCTTTGAAGGCAATTCTAAGATATGTAAGTCAATAAAATACAATTTCAACCTTCACAAGAACGCTAAAAATCATTATTCTACCAGGAAATCTAAAACTTATACTTAAATTAAGAATATTCAGTTCTGTAAGAGCACCACAGAATTTAGCTGAAAAAAATTAAAATATCGACTTAAGACGTGCCCGAATTTTAAAGGGAATCTTGAGTTTCAAAACCACTAGTCTCAAATTTTCCTTAGAAGATTGAGAAGTGGTAATTTAAGCCAATATAACAGTAAAAATGAATAAATACAGGCAGAAGAAAGAAAGAAGAAAAAGAAAATCTAGCCAACTGGTGAAGCACTGATGCTTAAATCATGACACTAGCATCCAGAAACTACTTTGGACTATAACTTTAAGATAAAAATGTGCTTCCCATAATTACAAAACTTTACCAAGCACACTAAAGATAGTAAGAAATTAGTACATATGCTAGACAGTGATTCCGCTGTATGAAAGATGTAAATAGGTAAAACTTCTATGGGTAAAAATGGTCTACAATATAAGAGGTCAGTCTCAAACATGCAGCTGTGAAAGCAATGAATTCTTTATTGGTTAGATGTATTCCTCTTCTTTTGTTCATCCTTTCACAACTATAAGATCTTCTGGTATTGGGGGAAAGCCTACAGATTTTCTTAAAACACACGGGACCCAATTCAACTTGCCACCTTGGCTAAGAGGAGGTCTGTAAAAACCACCTTAGGGCAAACCTCTGGAGCAAATGGTGAGATTAAAACACGTGAGCTAACTGCAGTGATGTGGTAACATACTATCTAAAACTCAATTTGAGGATGGAATAACTACCTTTTGACAGATTGAAATTTTGTTTTAATTCAAATGAAAAAACTGAAGACAAACTTGGTCCTTTATTGCAGTAGTGAAGAAAACAAATGAAGACAAGAACACTTCTTTCAAGGACAAATTTCAGTTGGCCCACTGTGCCTAAACTGGTGTGAATAATTAAGCCCATTACTTGCATCTGCAATTTAGGATGCAAAAGTACAAATGTATGCTTCAATTGGGTTAGACTACATATTAAGAAAACTGAAAGTATCTTAACAAAAAGAAGCCTAGGGTTCTCAGCCTACATTCTAAGAGTAGAAATCCCTCTGTAAAGCAGGCTTACTGGCACAGGGCTGATACTAGACATGGGTAAACAGAGGATACCTCCAAAAGGTTTAAAAAGGACCAGGAGAAAGATATGTTCAGTCTAAGCCATTCAATTCTGCTAAAATAAACAAAGAGATCTCATCACAACTCTTAACTGTACTGATCTTTCCAAACCATACAGTTGTAAAGACTCGTGCCCAGGTAACACAGGCTCAGTGAGTGAAGACCGTAAGGCCCGAGCCTACTGTAAATATGTAAGTTTACATATGCTTATGAAAACATATCTAAAGGAAAAACAGCCACAAAGAGCATTTCAAAGTAGAAAAGCTTTCAATATTTTCACATTTTCATTTTCTCCTGTCATATTTTCATTTCTCCTGATTTACCAGTTCCTCTCGCCTCTGAATCTACTTTAAAAATACATGCACAAGGGTTCATTTAAACCTTGTAAATCCTAGAATCTGAAAAGTATCACTGTTACTCCAAGAAACAATCTACATTTTTTTTTACCATTATCAAAGCAGCTTTTGGCCTAATATAGAAATTAATAGTTCTGTACTGAAATGAGATCTAAACCGTTGTATATAATATACCTACCCCACCTCCCAAGATACGTGGAAACTTGGTGGTAACAAGCCACTGAAATTAAAATTATACTTCCCAGGATTAACCATGAACAATAAAACATACATGTTTTACATGTATTGCTGCCAAAGATCAAGCAGAAAAGCTTTTTTCTTAAAATGGTTCAATGCACATAACAACAGGATTAAAGAGATAAAGGCAAAGAAAGAAAAAGAGAGCCTTAGAGCAATGAGACATTACCTTTGGAGCGCACGGTGTAACACTCTTTCTGTAAATTTTACACAAAAATGGCAAGAAATAAATTGTAATACACTTTTAAGACAAGACTGAATCTATGTTTTAATATCAATATAACTTTGAATTTAAATACTTTCAAGTTTTATGCAAAGCAAGAAAGCTTTTTAAAATGGAGGGCTCTAAATTTTCTTTCACATAGGATATGTATGTAGAGATGAATTATGCTTAAGAAAAAGCATTGTGGTTGAAGTGGGAATCTGCTCAGGTCCCTAATACTAAAACTAGACTGAATGATAATTGAAAATAAAACATTACATTTCGCTTCACAAATCATACAACTAGCTAAGTCAGCTAATTTCTTTCTCAAAGAGAATAATGTATCCTGAGTACATACATAGATATAAAAATCTGAATGCCCAGGAGCAGTTACTAGCTGTGGAGAACTAAAATTTCAACGGAAGAACTGAGTTAAGAGACTTCAAAACAAAATTTCAAGGAACTTTTTTACTAATTCACTTCAAACAGTTAAAAAGCTTTTCATGTTTCTACATGTGAAACTTTTTTGAACACACAGACCACTGCCAGGAGTTAATGAGCAAATATTTAGAGTATAGTTCCTGTTCGCGGCCATTACATACACTCTCGGGTGGTAGTCACTGAAAATAATAGTAATAATAATAAAATAATTAAGCAGCATACCTAAAATTTTAAGGATCTTCTCAAAGGATACAAAGGTAAGAGAGATGAAGTATAAGAAAAAGTATGCTGTCAACTCGTGGCCATATTACTTTCTTTTTCTGTCTAACCTCTGATTTTCCCCCTTACAAAAATTTTTTGTTCAAATACACACCATCTGACCAATTTTAACTCTACTAAACTTAAAACTTATCTTACTACTATTCAGACCAAAACCCTTATTATATACAGTGCACAAAATCCTTTATAGGGGTTTTGGACATATTAAACCTTGAAATATTTTAAAAAATAGCTTTAATTTCTTATAAAGGCATTGATACATGAATTACTGTCAAAAAAGTATGTTTCAAATAATGTGGTGTTTCCAATGAATCTTATAAAAAAAAAGTGATTCTAGTTGTAAAGTAGTAAGGGAGAAAGAAATAAAGATAATCTTTTTCTGTCTAAAGTAGCCTTTAACATGTAATTTTTCCCTTCAACTCCTGAAACTATCACACCATCATGTAAGAGGCACCAAATTGTACAGAGTGACAAAGCTTGTGTAAGGGCAATGGAAACTAACCAAGTCTTGTTACAGAGCTCTAAAGTCACCAAAATAAAAGAGCTTTTGAAAATTCAGCTCTAATGTTAACATCATACACACCAAAAACTACTAGATACAAAATTCCTTCCAGGTTGCTAATACAAATGTCACATAAACACTAAGTAATATTAAGAGGCTGGATGTTAGGGGAAGACACCTGATATCCAGAGAATATGGCTTATGGTTAAGTGTCATGAAATCTGTTCATGAGAAATTGAAATTAACATATGAAAGTATTACCCTCTGCAAAAAAAGTAAGGAAAAGCCAGAACTTCTCAGGTTATTAACGCTTAGTAGTATTTCTTCTCACACAAATTCATGAATATGTGCAGGGAAAAAGCATTTCTACCAAAAATCTACTTTTGCTAGCCAGAATAACAACATAGCTTTATAAAGCCCTTAGAACCAAACTACCCCTCAACTCCCCTTGGTCTGCTACTCTGAGATGACCAGCACTTCTCTCCCATTCAGGTGAGCAGCCATTCTTAAATGACAAGGAATATATATTCTAGAACATCTTGTGTTTCCCTCCCACAGTCCTATTTATGACTGTTAAAATATAACAAATGCTTTTTGCTTAAAGTTCAAAGTTTGACTTTTCTACATTATCTTGTTTCCTTATATTTTTATAGTTATCATGACCACTGACAGTGGCCAATGATAAAGCCTGCTCTCCAGGGTTCTGCAGGTCTTTCTACTCCCTGGTTGTGACACAAGGCTGCACAGACTAAGCCAAGGGGGATGACTGCAACCGCCACTTCCATGTTCTAACAGGAGCTGATGAAGAGACTGCGGCTGATTTAGGTAAGATGAGCCAAAGCTGCTTTGCAATCACCTTTCAGACTGATGAAAATTAAGCAATTACAATTATTTCTTAAGGTAAGACAATATTTGCATATAAATCATTCCACATATTCAGCAACTTAGGATCAACCTACGAACACTTTCTTCCTTTTATGTCTGCATTTTCACACCAAAATGTTTATCTTTGAAACTGGGGTAGATACTTTACACACGGAAAAGGAAAAACAAAACTAACTCAAGGTATATAGTAAATAAGACTAGAACCAAGGTTCTTGATAGCTACGTTAGTGCTCTAACCCAGGAGAACATTTATTTAACATAAAGCTATAAATTGCCTAATCCTTTTAACAATTACTTTATGCAATAGCTTCTTTATCTTTTAACAAATGAAAATTAAGACAATGCAAATCAGAGCCAGAAAATTACAGACAGTTGTTACTGACAGCCAAAGGAAAAGAAAAATGTTTTCCTGCATGTCACTTTATTTTCCAGAAATGCCTGATTCTTCTAAAACTTATTAAAATTAAAATAAACTCAGAGCAGAGCAGTTAATAAAACTACACTGCTTACAGTGTGCAGCATTCTCTTTCTAGCTATCAATTTCTCAAGATCATGAGTAAAATTTCTAAAACCTGGACTTCATATGTCTTTTCTTCCTTATTTAGCATTACCTATAAAATGAAAAGACTGTACAGTATGATCTCTAAATCCTTTCCAAGTCTAAGACTTTATAATCCTATAGCTTTTATTGTGGTTACTTCCCAATCTTTGGCCTAAAAAAAATTAATAATAATAAAAAGGACAAAATACTAAATGCTGAGTTAACCTGGTTACTACTTTGGTCCCAGGCCTTTGAATTCCTTCAAAAATATCTCAATGTCAACAAGCCATTACTCCCTCAGTGATTCATGGGAATAGTGCCATATATCACTTCTTTCATGCTTCTTGAGCAGTACTATTCCAAATGCAATTAGTTTTCTTCTATCTAGGCCCTCAAAAGCAAAATCACTGTGACTAACAGAGTAGTAGATATAAGCAGTTACTGCAAAAAAAAAAAAAAAAAAAAAAAAGCTTTATAGAAGAAAAATCTGGTTTTCATCATACACATAATTTTTCCACCCAAATATATGCAAAATTATACTTAATAAAATGGTGAATGCCTTAGGAAGGGGAGATTTTAAATGTTCAAGTAATGAAGACAATAGTTGTTGCACAAAGCACAAGAATTCTTGAGGAACATTTTGCTTAAGTACCCACACTAATAACACCAAATTTACTCCTTAGGAATTACAAAGTAACAGACTTAAAACATAAACTACAAATACAACTTTGCAAGGATATGCTGAAAGTACTTAATAGCCTATAAAACTGGAACTCTAAAGGCAGTTCTCGGCATTTTATGATCCATTCTTACACTAGCCTTCCTTTTTCAGACTGCAGAACTGCTGCTCAAGGTGCCATGGGGAGAGTGCAGGAGGAGGAGCAATGCAGGAGCACCCTGGGAAGCCAGCAGACAGCTCCGTGACCGTCAGCCCTCGGAACCTCAGCTTTCACAGCGATTATCTGTGATCATCTACACAACCTGAAGATGATACATTATGCTTTTTTACTACTTCCAACACCAGAAGGATTTGGGCTTGCAAGACAAAGACAGATTTTCAAAGATTTTTCCTTCATGGGCCACTGTCTCCATTTTACTTATCCTTTTCATAAAAGCAAGGAAACATTTTGTTTAGAAAGGTGAACGTTAGTTTTATTTTATCCTGCAACCCATGAGGAATTGGTACTTTTAGCCCATATGAAAAAAGCACATGCACAAAAACTTCTTTAAAAAAAAAGAGAGATAAGGATTTGTTGGGAGTGCAAAATTTTACTTCCAAGATTGCTTTTAACTGAAAACTCACTTTCAGAAGTAAATTTCAAACTAAAAGCAGAAAATTTTCTTTCAATCACAAGTTCACAGCGATTTTAGTGCCATCTACAGTTAGTTAACTATGAAAACAAGGTTAAAAATTTTAATCCTAATTTGCAGACGTTAAAATTTTCATTTGGCATTCCTTGTCAAAAAATAGCAGTCCAATGTAAAACTAAGCTATGAAGAAAACAGATACAGCTTTAATTTTGTTTGATACTAAATGTTCCTTAAAAAGATTTAAGCAAGTACTAAATAACATAAAAACAAGATACTCTAAATTTTTTAAAGGGAGAATCTCATGTACTAGATTTTAATTAATGTATGTAGGTGCATGGGTTTTATATTTGTAAGTAAGCTGATCAACAGGTAACAATGGGAAGAAGCTGCTGTATCTGATAAATCAAAATTTAAATGTACTGAAAAAAAAAAGAGATCGAAAAGAAACTTTAGAGCCCTCAGATGGTAGCTTCTTGACCAATGAATCATTAGTTTATCATGTTCACAGTTCAGATAAGCTTAAAAATGGAAATGGGAAACCTCAATCAAAGAATAAACAGCTTCTACATTAAATTGCTATAAAAGAAGTTTTTCAAAATATTTCCCAATATTTTATTTTGGCCCTTGAGGAGGTTTAGAAAAATAGTCTAGAAAAGAAGTGTAATAACTAGTACTCTGTGGGATCAAAAAAAGACACAGGAATAATTGTTTAGGTCTTCCTTTTTACCTGCACAACTCCAAGCATTATCATCTTCTATCAGTTTTCCATTTTTAGGACATTCTTAGGAACAGAATGCCCCTTATCTGAACTTTATCAGACCATGTTGGAATCTATTTTCCACACAAACTTAAAATGTGAGATTTATTTTATATGAATAATTTACTCCTTTAAAGACAGGGAAGCGCCATTCATACTCATCCATTTAGAAAGATGACAACATTTTTTTCTGGTACACCATGGATAGAATATTGCTCCATCATACACTGCACAACTGTAGAGATTTACTTCCAATCAACAGCATTAAACTTCAGGCTAGCCAATTATTTTTCATATTTTGTATCATTTTATATTTTTATCATAATAAAATAGGTTTTGGAGTAGTTTTAGTTGAGAATATAACTAAAAGCATGCCAAAGGTCTTTTAGATGAGAAATAAGTCAGGTTTTGGTTGCATATGCATGTACATGTAAAGGTGTCTGCTTTTTAAAAAGCAAATTTAGGATTCTAAAGTTTTCTAAGCAACTTTTGGTGGAAATGACAGCAACATTGGGGGTTAATTCAATTATGCATAGAGATCTCACAAAGTTTACATTTTTTACAATGCTTGCTTAACACCAAATCACTTATCTTTATATAATGTCAGAAGATAACGGCACCTCTCTCAAACTGGCTCAAAGGCAACAGTAAGAGAGAGAGCGACCATACTATGGTTTACTCACACCAGTTGCTTTCCATGTCAAGGGTACATCTAGTCCTAGTCATGAACAATTTTTAAATGTTCATCAACAGTTTCTGTTCCAATCCAGCTTTGGTAAACTGAGCCCCCAAATTTGTTAAGAGTCAAAGCCAATTTCTTTTAAGATGAAAATGTACTTCAAAATAATGTACATCTTCAAGTTACACTTTTTTCAAATTTTTTTTTTTTTCAAATCCAGGATATACTCTTAACACTGAGGTGGTTGTTAGAGCTTACCAGTTACTATAACATAATAAAACCCAACTTGACAGAATTCTAGCATTAAACTTAGTTTAACTATACCATCTTTCTCATGAACAGCGCTTCTCTGTTTAAGAAAAGCTCATCTCTGAATTACGCCTACTCACATGAAAAACTGGGAACCATTGGTATGTTTCCCTCGATTTGCCATTGACAAAAGGAACGCTCTGTCATGTTTGAGAATAAAGTTTTCATCTGTTTGAAGAAAACACAAATTTGTCAGTCTCCAATTATAAGTCACTTTTAAAGTGTAATCTTCACAGTAATAAATAGAAAGCAAAGATTGAAATTCCTCTTCTGGGCAGTACAGATACTTGACTGAATATTTCGAAAAAATTCTTTTAACTATTCAAACAAAAGCATAAAAAGACCAAAAACTACTATTACTACTTAGCCTTGAGGAAAAGAACATATATTTAATACTTTTTACAAACAGCCTTAGAATAGTCACTTTTAGTAGTAATATACTTTGGCTAAATGATATTTAAACTACTAACTTTCAGGAAAAACTAGCAAGGAAATTTTAGAAAAGTCTTTATAGTAAAGCTCATTTTCTCCAGATTCCCAATTATCCTGCATAATGCACTATACATGAGAGTTTAACAATTCTCTTATGTGCTTAATTTCTATGTGCTAATTTATTACACAACTGAATTGATGTTAGACTATGAGAGCAAAAACCAAAATATTACAATAAATTAAGTTGTAGGGACATGCCTAAATTAACTATGTGGAGTTCTTCTAATCAATAGGATCCAAAATTATCTAAGGAAGAAAGTCCTGTAAAAACAAAAACTTAAATGGCAAAATACAGTTTTAAGATATACAAGTATCTGCCAAAGGAGCAACCCCATTAAAGTGGCCTACAGTATTAGTTTCAAATTGCAACATGCTAATAGAATCAGCCAAAGAGCTGT
The DNA here is from genome assembly GCF_009834535.1 of Camelus ferus. Lineage (NCBI taxonomy): Eukaryota > Metazoa > Chordata > Mammalia > Artiodactyla > Camelidae > Camelus > Camelus ferus. The sequence goes on from NC_045712.1 coordinate 39,604,097, forward strand.
TTCCTGCTAGTTCAAAGGGAAAACTGTGTCATAGAGATCACTTATAGATGGTTTTAATTCCAGCAGACATATCCTGAAAACTAATTTAAATTTCCTTGTAACGTTCATACAAACAAATCTTTCTTTAAAACAAACAGAAACATAGAAAACTTTAAAAAAAAGATTACCTTGGGAACAGGCTTCTGAAAAAGAGTAGTAATCCATTTTCCCCCAAAAGAAATATAAAAGACTATTATAACACTGCAGCTATCATGGCATTAAAACCTAGTAATACTGGATCCCATTATAAATCTCTGCAACTGACTTTTCTAAGGCTTTTTGGGGCAAGTGCAATAGTTAGATTTATGCAAATACTACTGTAGGAATAACACAATCATATAGTTCTAGTATACAAAAGAAAACATACAAACCTTTTAGAAAGGAAGAAATACCAACTTTTATTCAAAGAAATTGCTTGTTTTAGAGAAAAAAAAAAAAAAAAAACACAACTAGATTCTTTTCCCTGATGTGGAACTAAAAACCCATTGGGAAAAGAAAAAAAGATACAGATGCATGTATGAAATAGTATACAGAATTTTTCAAGTCTTCAAGCAATAAAAGAAATCCAGCCACAACCTGACCCAGACTGTCCATAAATTTATTAGAAAGGGTGCAAGGGAACAGAATTGGAGTTTGTGTTACTGAGCTTCGTTCTCTTACCTTTTCATTTTGCAAAAGACCACATTCTCTATAAACAAAAGAATATGTTGACAGTTTTAGGCAGGAAGATAGGAGTTTTCATGTATATAGTTGCCTAACCTCCATGCTGAAAGTCATGTTTAACCAAAGTTAGCCTTAATTATTCTTGTCAATTAAAAGTTATATATTACAATATAATTTATCCCCAAGTTCATGCAAATAAAGTATTTTCATGCAACATTAGTTTCATGCAAAAAGTGAACTATAAGTAAACCTCTTCTCATTAAAAGTACACGATAACTTGCTTTAATATCAGAACTGGAACAAAAGACCGTAAAATATTAAGCCTTACCTTTAAAATATCCACCATAAATTGATTCTCCACCTTTTCCATTACCTGAAAATAATGAGCTACATTAAATAATAATGAAAACTAAAAATATACTAATACACATAAATTATGCCTTATGGTTTCAATCTTCTGAAGGAGTTAACACCTTGTAATTGCTGTAGATGATCAAAATTTTAAGACTACTCCATTAACCTCATCTTTAAAATATAAATCCAATTCTTTTATACTATTTTAAAAATTATCTCCAAAACCCATTTATTTCAAACGGTAATCACACCAACAAAATCCTAAAAGAATAAAAACAATTGAACAGTACTTTGGTATTCACTGTAGGGAATTCACCAAGTAACTGTATTAAAAGTGCATAAAAACAACACAGAATGTCCTAGTATTCTGCTTTTCATACATTCCTGGTCTACAACATTCATTCATCCAACAACTATTCACTGACCACCGAATAGTTAGATCCTACTGTAAGTGACACAATATTTACAATTCAAGGCAATAATGAGATGTTTCAGAAACTGATAGATGGCAGTTATTAAGAGCATAATGTTTAGCTCTACCTTCACTGAAGTCCCCACCCTGAATCATAAAGTTTTTAACCACACGATGGAATGTAGAACCTTTATAACATAACTTCTTTCCAGTTGTTTTCCCAAGGCCTTTCTCTCCTGGAAAAAGAAAAGAAATTAAGTTTAGCAACAAACATATCTTTCCCTGGGAAGGACCATCCAATCAGTCCTTTGTCAAATCCCTCTCTTGTGTTGGGCATCATAAGAGGTACATGAATTAGACAGTGTGACAATTTAACACACACACAAATACATAGTATAAAGCAGTATGTAAAAGTTAAATTTTGTGGTACAGCCTCTACATGCTATAGGAGAAAAGAAAGATTAAAAACTGTTATCACGCCAGTAACAGAAGTTGGTGTAGAGACTGTGTATATATATGTAAGTGTATCAAGTATAGATTTCAAAATTTTAATTTGCTATCTCTAATTTTAAAGTAACATTAAATATGTTTTTCCTCCCCATTTTTTCTATTTTAAAAATATAAATTCATAACAAAAAAACCTCATCATGTTTTGCTTCTTTATCTTCTAATTCTAAATTTCTTATGAAATCTGGAATGCTAAATTTGTTAAAATTATTGAAATCTGTAAAATTCTACCAAAATAAATCAGTTTTGAACATACTATTATTTTATAAACTACAATAGAGAAGATTTCATTACATACAGTGGGGCTGTTTCATTTTTGAGACCATTTCTTTCTCTTTTCCCTTTTAAGAAATGCTTCCCTGACCTCGTATCAGTGAAATTATTTATTTTGCTGAACTCATTTCATTTCACAGCCCATTGCTTTTTAAGGAAAATATCTGTTAAACAAGGTAAAACTGTAAGCCATGAATTCTCATTGGAAATAATTTAATAATTTATTTACCTGAGCATAGGCAAAGGAAGTTTTTGCATGTTTTTGGACATATATCTGAGAAGAGCTGAAACATAATGCGACCAACTGAAATAAAACACATTTTTTAAAAAAAGGTAAGCAAGTTGATTAAATATACCATATTTTATATGAGAGAAATAAAATATATAGAATTAATGAATTGAAAGGTCCATTTTTGTAATTCATTTTAATTTCTGAAAAGATTCAACATTAAAGAATTTAACCAGGCAATACCAACTAACAAGAACTCTACTCTATTTGTTAGTGTCAGAATTCACAGGCAACAGTGAATTTAGTGCAGTCCCCTATCTGAACTATTAATCTTCTTTAAAAATACTCTCGGTAATAGTTGTCTAATTTACGCTTGAACCTCTCCAGTGATGAAAGCACCTCATACCCTAAGACAGTCATTCTGGCCAGTATCGTTGGAAGAAATTTCTGTCCTCTACATTCAGCTTTCTACCTTTATTCAAGAACTGTTTAGAGCCAACTTCCTGAACTGCCACCCACAGCTAAAACTCAAGTTCTATTCCCCGGGAGAGCAGAAAGAGAATGGGTTATGGTTCCTAAAAACAAACGACCCTACAATAAACATGAAATGAGAAGGAGCAAGTCTGCAAATTCAATTTAACTATGCCAATAGAGAAATGTTTTACTAACCATTTGGTCTCAGCACTCCCTTTGAACTCTTAAAAATTAATGAGCTTTTAAAAATGTGGGTTATATCTATGGCTGTTTACCATATTATAAATATAACTCGGAAATTTTCAAAACTCAAGAATTCACAAGCTCATGCTCCATCAGCTGTCAGAGCAATGACATAATTACATATTGCACAATCTCTGCAAAACTCAACTTGTAAATGAGATGCAAAAGGCAAATTATATTATTCTAAAAATAGTTTTGACTTTGCAGACCTCCTGAAAGGGTCTCAATAAAATAAGAAATGGGATTTTGACTTACAATCACTTTTCTGAGTTCCCTTTCCCCTTACTCTACAAAACCTTTTCCATTATAAACATTATGTACACTAAAAGAGACTTAGAGAATAAGCCAAAATTAACTGTGGACCAAGAATAAGTCATTTTCAGTAAATACAAAATGACTTAATTTACTCTGTATCACTAAAATTTTAATTTATTCCTGGCCATGTCAGTCAGTTCCTCTGAGGACAAAACAGCTACTGCACAACAGACATCCTTAAAGGCTAAAAAGTGCAAGAATGGCATCATGTAAGAAGACTTTCCTGTGTCAACAACTGCAGAACAGTGTTGGAGCCAAATTTTAAGGCAATTTCAAAACCTTCTAGCTGATCTTAATATCTAAGAGAATGAAGAAAAAGGTAGGAAAAGAAAGTAAAAAGGAAGACAGCAATGTATCCAAAGTCACTTCAGAATTTTTTAAAATGCATGTATTAATATTTAAATACCACTCTCTTTGCATTTATATGGAAATATTTTACCAGTGTGATAAAAGTATTTGCATCACTCCTCATAAATCCCTAGGAGATGGCTGGTTGTCAAGTTCAAATCATCTAGCTTGCAAACTAGAACATATTTAGATCTTTGGAATCCCTGTAAGATGTTTACCTTTCAGAATAAAAGATATAATCAAAACAAATGAAACTTAGCCTTTTCTTTCAGGACTATGGTAACTTCAACATCAAGGTTTTTTTTCAAAATCTTTAATGCCTTCAAATGAAAACTAGTGAAAGTTTCCAGTGTTTTTAGTTTCTCCTTTCCCTGGAATGTAATTACATTTCCAGGTCTAATATTCAGAGAGGGGTAGCTAACTACAATGATGTTTTAAAAAATGCTCACCTCTAACGTCCTACCCTCTAACCTGATGAAGGAAAAAAATTTCCATTGACCTCTCAGTCTCAAGGGGCAGGGGTTAGAGCAGAGGTTTCGTCTCTTCCACAGCACTGTGTTGTTAAGAGCAAAAGAAAAAAATTGAACAAAACCAAATTGTTTTGGACTTAAAACCATGATGCAAGGTTAAAAACACTGCCAAACCCAGAAAAAATAATTTAAAAATCTGTGGAAAGAACAGATTAGCCCAAGTAGGCTTACAAGGCATGATAAATGCTATTATGGATATTTCAGCTGTTGTCTGAGGCTGCTCTCTTAATTTAAAATGTTTCCATGCAATTTGAAGAGTATAAAAACAAAAGGCAAAGTCAAAGTTTTCTACCAGAAAAAGGAAAAAAACAAAAAGATTATGCTTCCCATAAAGCAGTATGCCAGTAATAATTCCCTCCCATTTTAATAAAAAATACTTAAATTGAACACTAGAGAATACAGGCCAGCAAATATTAACTTGAACTAATAAAGCTGATTAGCAAGATGAACAACAGGTTTTCAGCAAATGTTTTTCAATTGAATTGCATTATTTTATAGAAAACATACTTTTTTTGAAAATCAAAATCAAAACTATTCTGAAGGTAGAGTCTTTAAAGAAAAAAGTCGGTGTGGTTCAGTAGTCTACTTATTTTCAGTGATGGCAGGAATAAACTGTGATTATAAAACATATTGAAAAGAAAAAATGTAAATTATAGTTACATAAGGAAAAGACTGACAGTGAATTTGCAGAAGAGAAGATTCTCTGGCTCCCAAACTGATGAAAAAGAAAAGTGACTGTATCCCATTTCTCAATTGTAAATGCCTGAGGTTTACTGTCTCCTGTATTGAGTTAACAAACTCTGCTGATGCCTGTTTAGAAACTAATGCTGCTTTTGAATGAATGAGTAAGATTTCAGGAGTATTTGTTATTCAACAGTACTTATAATTTAATGGGGTTTAGTTATCTTCTAGAATCCATCATTAGTAGTGTCAATTATCTTTTACATATACTAAGATTCCTTCCAAGGAATTAGCACTTTGCCAATAAATACACAGTTCTATAATGGTAAGACTAAAACCTGAAACTGGTTAGTGTAAACAATAGCATGGTATTTGTAGGGTAGAAAACACATGGCTGAGGACAAGAATGACACAGAGCAGGAACAGCTTCTGAACTTAATCTCAACATATAGATCCTTAAAAGTAACTAATAGGGGAACAATATTGAGATTTATCAGGTAACATCAACACATTTTAAACAGGTAGGAAAAACCAAAACACGCCTGTGTCATGTAGCAATCCTCATTTTGCCACCAGGTGGTAGGAATATAATCAACAAGCATCCAGAGTCTGGATAAAATCAAATGCCACCATTCAGTAATATTATTTCTTGCTCTGAGAAATAGCTATGCTGGAATCGCAGGTGCGATGGTGAAAAGGGAGACATGTATCATGGACACAGGAAAAGTGAGCAATGGCTGGAAAAAATACTGTAGGAGATGATACACTACAGAAGAAAATCACACATACAATTACAAGTAAGTGATGAGAATAAGAGCAAACGCAGGAACAGACCACACTGGGTAGGCAGGGAACAAAATCTAAGAGGAAATTAAGGGATGGGTGCAGCATTTCAGCAAAATCAGGCCATTTACTCAAACATTTACTGAGGTCCTCCCCATGCGTCAAACTGTCCAGCAGAATATAAGACATAGTACCTTTTGGGGAGCTCATATCCTGGCTGGGAATGACAGATACAAATCGCTACACAATGTGATGAGCCATCAGTGGCACAAATAAAGTGCACTTATAGCTAACCTAGGACTGACCTGTGTGTGTGAGGGCAGGAGAGAGGGACCATGGCTATATTATACACCACTCTACTACCACTGATTTGTACAGTGCCTGGTACAGAATAAGTACTCAATATATATTTGAAAAATAATAAACATGAAACAAAATTATTAAAAAATAGAGATTAACAAAAATATATGAAGGAATACCTAGATATGAATCAAAAGAATTTATTACATACCAAGAAAAGTTATCACTTTTCCAGTTCCACCAGGACAACATCAAGACATAGCTTCATAAAAGCTACTTATTTCAGAGATATAAAGGAGAAGAATCTTTCCAGCATCTAGATAACAGGTCATGTCCCCCACAAGAAAAAGAAATTAGGCTGGCTTCACACACCTTACACTAGTAGCTAGGGACAATAGGACACTGGCTACCACCTTAAAGGGATTAAGATGCTATGAACAAAGGAAATACAATAATTAGATTTTATCTTGAAAAATCTATTTGAAATAAGACCCTGAGATATGACTCAAAATATTAATGAGAAAGAGCAAGTAGGAAAAGAGTGGCACTGAGTACTGAATTCATTACAATACAGAATTAAACCTAAAAAACTATGGTAATTACAGTTATAAAATAAAGTATAAATGTTACAGCTAGTGGAAAAAAGTATATACTGGTAAAATTTTTTTTTTGCTATTTTTAGGTACCTTCTAAGTATGCCCCCCCCTTTTTTCCTGAATGGGTAAAATCAAACTGTGGAAAAAATTAAATGAGAAGTGTTATTCCCACCTCTGTCAACAGGTAGTCATTTTTATTAATTTCATGTGTATTTTTTCAGTTTCTTTTCATACACACGAGCAAATATTGATATATTCTTATTTTTCTTTTTTAAAAAAAGTAGTATAGCTCTAAGAGAATAGATCTTAAAAGTTCTCATCACAAGAAGAAAAAATTTGTGACTGTGTGGTGAGGGATGTTAACAAGATTTACTGTGGTGATCATTTTGCAATGTATACATATATCAAATCATTAAGCTATACATCTGAAATTAATATATGTCAATAACATTCCAATTAAAATTTTTTTAAAAAATGAGCAATTCTTTGGTTAAAAAAAAGGTGACATATTATGCTCACTATACTATACCTTGTTCTGCTCACTTCATGAATATACCACGAAGTGCTTTTCAGGCCTGCAATGTAAAACTAATTTGAACTGTAGGGAAGCCATGGGAAATCACACAGTATCAATAAAGGCCAACAAGAGGCGGCTGTATTGCTGAGAGAAAGCATAATTCCTGTATTTCATAGGAACACGTAGATGCTGCTGAGGTTAAATTAAAGAGGAAATATGGGTTCAGGCATACTTAAAACATGTAATCACGTTTGGAACTAAAAATACATTAAACGTCTTTCAAGCTACTGGGGTGGAGCAACCCGAAGTAAAAAGATATAAAACAAAGGAAAGGAAACAGCAAGAAAACATAAACAAGGTAGAGAATAAGGTAAGAGAAGACCAAAATAGCTCTATAAATATTTAGGCACAGAAAGCTTTTTTTAGACATGTCAACCAACACCCAGCTAAAGGTAGCCTGCAGACAGCAGAAACAAAAACTCCAAAGAAAATTTATTTACTGGCTCATGTAGTTAGTTGACAAGGATATTGGTGCAGATCAAAGAATCAAAGAACCACAGGAACCAGGATGTCGGGGAAAGAGGCCAGATCACAGAGCTGCCAGGTCTCATAAGGGAAAAAGTGCTGACTACCACTTCTTTGTCCCAATCAATGTACTAGAATATCTATTATGTTAAAGGTAGAAAAGGAGAAACATCTTTGTACATTTTACTTGGAGTTGTGAGGCAGAGAAAGGAAAGAAAAGGAAGGTGGTAAGAAGTGAACTTTTTCCTCTCAAAGTCTCCATAAAAATCCGTATGAATTTGCCTTCATGACCTTCCAACTAGGCCTGTTGTTAGTGGGATTCTCCAGGCCCAATTTCTAAAAACACAAGTAGAAAAAATGAGAGTGAGGAAGAACCCTCTTGCTTACAGAAATGAAAACTAGCCTTTTTCCTAAAATTGAACACAAAGGCTTAATGTACAAAGCTGTCTCATAATACTTTCATATGAAGCCCCTTAGTGAACTCAGTGCTCCAGCTCATGTTCATGCACATGCAATAATTAAAGCAACTTAAACAAAACATGTCAGACAATGTGCTAGGTTCTTTACAAATACAGGGAGCTCTGCAATAACGTCACAGGACGGAAAGAAACACTGCATTATTAAAAAAATCATATATAAAGACAACTGTTTCCATGGGAAAATAAGAGTTAGGAGACAAGGGAATCTCAGGTTGCAGTAAAAATTTTTTTTCTTTAGGAGTATCAATAATAAAGGCATGTTTTTAGTTATAGGAGTATGTTATAAAACCTAAACTTCACTGAGGAACACCTTGCTCTGGCCTCCTTTCGCAGCACTGCTGTTAGCATAATCCTTCTTGCGGTCTTTCAAATTACTGTCAGGACAGACAAGAGTAACTCAGAATAGCAGTGCTGCTCACTGCCCTCCGCTCCCACACCACTCGCTTCCCCACTGTTATCTTAATTGTGTCATAACACAAACAGCAGTCTGCTAAATTAAAACTGTGCTCCTTCATTCATCCTTCCATTAGAATAAATTCATTTTGCAATAACACAATCTGAAAGACAGGTGGTTGTATTATTTTTTTTAACTTTTATTGTGGTGTAATTCCTGTACAGTAAACTACACATATTTCAGACATACAATGTAATGAATTCTGATATTGTATACACCTATGAAAAAGGTGGCTGTATTATTTAATTCCTCTTTCCAAGAACCTTTTTACACAGGCACTATTGCACTGGTCCTATTACTGTATGAGTACACAAAAAGGGGAGAAATCATTTGAAATAGTGCAGACCATTGCCTCCAGTCACTCTATTCATGAGCTTATGACCCAGGGTGAGATGGGAGATGCAATTCTCCTGTTCCCTCAGTACAAATAAGATCTCACATGCCTCGCACTGTCTCAAAGCATAAGCTATCTTGAGTGTGAGTCTAAAGTTTAAAGGGTATTTTTGCATACAAGCAAGCTTTGTCGTACTATCTTTAGAACCACAGTAAGACAAAACAGTACAGCATTTCTCTCTACAAGGAGGTCAAGTGGCTTACCCAAGCTCATCAGTAGTACAGAAACATTTGTCTGCCTCTTTACTTTTTAAAGCGTATTTCTTGGTTTCAGTTCCAAGCACTTTACAATGTTTACTAAGAACATATTTCTAATTTACTTTCTTCGATCCATGTGAACCTTGAGCAGTAAAGTTAAAATACCAATTTCAATGATATCCCCATTTTATCTATTTTGATAAACTGCCAGAATTTTATGATATTGGTCAGAAGCCCACAAAAAGAAAAAATTCTATTCAAGTATCCTTTTAAAGAAACACCCTGGTCATTATTTTGGAAAACCAACTATAAGCCTCTGACAAACACAAAGTGAGTAATGTTGTCTTTTAAAAAGGAGGGAAGAGGGCCGTATTTCTCTACCAATGTCATAAAATACACACACACAAAGCTATAAAAATGGAGGATTAAGAGGCATGACAGCTGAATGTAATATCTGATGCTAGACTTGATCTTGTATTGGAGGGGAGAGAATGCTACAACTGACTTTTTAGATCAACTGACAAAATCGAATACGAGAGGTAACAGATTAAAGTACTGTATCGAGAAAGTGCCAAGATGGTGGAGCAGAAGGATGCAGAACTGAACTCACCTTTTCCCAAGAATACATCAAAAACTACATGTACATATGGAACAATTCGCACAGAATATCTACTGAACTTTGGCAGAGTATCTCTTACATCAGAAATACAAGGAGAATCCCCATAAAACCAGACAAACAAGTTTCTACTATATAGCACAGGGAACTATATTCAATACCTTGTAGTAACCTGTAATGAAAAATGTATGTATATGTATGACTAAAACATTAGCTGTACACCAAAAAATTTAAAAAATTAAAAAAAATAAAGTACTGTGTCAATGTAAATTTATGAAGCTGGTAACTGCACTGTGGTTATGCAGAATATCCCTATTCTTAACAAATACACACTGAAGTATTTAGGAGTAAAGAGCCATGATGTAGGTAACTTACTTTCAAATAGTTCAGATAAGATTGTGTGCAGAGAGAGATAAGAAGAGAGATTAATAAAGCAAATGGTATAAAATGTAAATAGGTGAATCAGGGTAAAGAATAGGTGGGCATTCTTTTTACCGCGTTATTTTTCAATTTCTTATAAACATGAAGTTATATCCAAACAAAAAATTTAAAACCTCTACAGATAAAGCCCAATGCTTGAGTACTGTGAAACCATGTGCCTACAACTGGAGCTCTCAAACTGTTTGGACTCACAGTCTATAATAATCACTGAGGATCCTAAAGACCTTTTACTGTGGGTTATTTTTAATAATTTACATTTTCAAATATGAACAAAAAATGTAATGAGATTGAGTCATTGTTTCACATTTTTGCAAATCTCATTACTGTCTGGCATAACAGAAGACAGTTACATTTTCCTATCTGCTCTTCATTTGATCTGTTGTAATAGGAGTGAAAAAATGGGAGGTTGACTCCTCCTGGCCTCATGAAAGCATCTCGCAATTTAAAAACAGAAGGGCTACACCGTTATACTATTATAACATAGTATATTACAACTATAATTTACTTCAGAATACCTTATATAGACATTCCGATACAAAGGAATCATATGAGTTTAAAACCATACCTTAGGAGAAACATCCTCCAGGGGTGATAAGTCAAAGACCATCCTCCAAGGGTGCTTTTCTAATAGTGCTTTTGCTATCTTTATCTCTAATCCACCAGACGCTTTGTAATTAGCAAGATGAATGTTAGAAATGGGTTTTTAATGGTAAATTAGTGATGTTCAGAACATATAGACTGAATAAAAACATTTGGAGATACCCCATACCCTTGCATTAACAGGACATATAAATCTGGAGAGTCACCCTTTGGAGTGACTGGGCTGGGTCCACCAAAAAAGGTCCTGGGTCTAGCCAGGATTTGGGAGGATTCTGGTGCACAGTACTAAAAGATTTGCACGACCATTTTCAA